>NC_052404.1:10907045-11551329 GCF_009389715.1 Phoenix dactylifera | reverse complement strand
AAAATAATATTTAAAATAATATATTATAATTATTTAAAATTAGAAGCGGCAATGCTTAACTATGTAATTTATTTAATTTAATTCAATCGATTGGAGATTGAGTTATCTATTTAATAAAATGGTTAAGTTCAGATTTAAATTTTTGATTTATTTAATAAATAAGTTAAATATAGATTAATACTTTTTTTTAATTTATTTTATTTTCGATCCTATCTAGTGTAGTGATGAAAAACACTTCATAATATATTAGTCATGCTTTCTCTCAAAAATGACCCGTTATGCTGCTGCCGCTGCCATGGAGGCTCTCTGTTTGGTTCAGACATGGGCAGCCAGAGCTTACACGTGCCGCCTCTCAATGGAACCTATTCCGCGGCATATGGATACGGATGATATGCGCACGCCTGGAAATCAGTTACGCTTCGGCAGTACCCTCCCATGACGCCCGGCGCCTCGATGGCCGTCCACCGAGTTCGCCTCTGGTGGTGGAGGCGAGGCGGCCGAGACCGCGCGATCGTCGCGCTGGGCTTCACTGCCCTCCTCCTCGCCCTCTTCGTCACCCTCGCCTCCTGGCTCCGCGTGAGTGCCCTCGCCGCCGCAACTCAACCGCCCGCTGCCTCCACCGACCCCGCCCTCGTCCATCTCACCCTCGTGCGTAACGCCAAGAAAAAAGGCGCCGGTACGACAAGTTTCAAGATTAGCGTTTCTGATCTCTATCTTCCTCTCGAAGATCCGGATTTGATTTTTTTTTTTTTTTTTTAAGAAAACAGCAAACTACTTCTGCTGTTGATTTCTTAAAAGGGTCGGCCGCTTTTTCTTGGATGCAGTGTGTTTAGATGGAAGTCCTCCTGGGTATCACCTGCAGAGGGGTTTCGGTTCCGGCAAGGACAGTTGGCTTATCCTCTTAGAGGTACTCGTTTCTTGCAATTTTCCCTATAAAGATAGATTCTTTGGCAAATTATGTAGACTGCCGTAGGGCAGTGGGTTTAGTTTCAATTCCCAATCCAACGTATGAAGAATCAGAAGCTTAAGCCGAATCTGCAGCAATTGGAGAATCAGCTGACCATTTTAAGCCTAAGATTCCCCTGAGAATGGATCTCTCATTTGGGCAAAACGGCTGTGAAATCCCTTTGATCAATTACTACCATCCATTGGCTTCTTTCACCGTACTGCCTTTGTTTTGATTCTTGTTTTCTTGTGTTCTTATGGCAGTTTGAAAGAAATTCTTCTTTTTTTTTTTGGAAAGTTGAAAGAAATTCTTGAAAATACAAAATAATCAAGATTTGTACTGAATTAATGATTTGATCTTGTAATATTGTGATGTCCTTCTATGTTGTGATTTTTCGTCTATACTTCTGATCCTAATAGCTTTCCTCGCTCCATATCACATCAAACTAAAGTTCTCATCCAAGGTATGCAAGACAGGGAAGCCTGGCGCTTGTCTTAATTTTTGCTAATCAACATGTGTTGGTGGTGGACGTATGTGTCACTTGGTTTAGGTTTTAGACTGTTGATTTGGTAGAGCTTTTTGTGATTCTGTTTTTGCTCATCTGGTCACTTTTCTTAAGCTGCAGGGCGGAGGTTGTGCAGTTACTGTGGCATCATGCACTTCACGCAAAATGACTGCATTGGGTTCTTCACGTTACATGGAACGCCAAATTTCCTTTTGTTGGCAATTTTAAGCAACATTCCATCTCAAAATCCTGGTAATTTTGTTGTTGTGTATGAGATAGGTTTGGTTGTATAACTCTTGTTGGTTGATTTTACACTATGAGGTTTAAAAGATTACTGCTTGCATTTACCTCCAATGCAGTTATCCTGTGTATATTTTTGCCATCTGTATATCCCATTATGTCATCTAGATATTTCTGTTTAATTGTTCAGGCTCACGGAAATTAAGTAACTCACATGTGAGGAAACCTGTCTTTATGCACTTCCTATTGGATGGATTTGATTACCTATTTGAGAAGTTCCATTCAATACTGTTGAATGATTCGATTGGACCCTCATATTTTTCCAAGTCACTTCTAATGTCTTACTTAATATATTCCTTTTTCTATTGTCTCTATTTATGGTGACTAAAAGTAATCTAAATTTTAATATTTGCACTCTTTATAACTCAAACTTCTCTTGTTTTAAACATCTTGTGTGAAAATTGACTTTGTTTTCCTGTGAATTAGCTTTAATTCAATACTTATTGGTGTTGATTATCCTCTGAGTTCTCTACCATTCTTTATTGTTTTAGCATTTCCTTAATTCTTCTGTTTGCTGTCTATATCAGATTTCTTTAACTGGAACAAAGTCAGGGTACGATATTGTGATGGTGCATCTTATTCTGGAAATGTTAAAAGTGACATTCAGGTATCTGGTGATGGGAATATTACCTGTAACTTGCTAGCTGTTGTTGTAAGCATATAGTGCAAAAAGCTATACAAATTTTTCTGAGACATTTTTTTGTTTACGGTTATAGAATGGAACAAAGCTATTCTTTAGAGGGCAGCGTATTTGGGAAGCAATCATGGATGAACTCTTAATGAAAGGACTTGCAAATGCTAAACAGGTCATTCCTTTGTAAATATCACCCAATTCTTAGTTTCTTTATTTTGTCATATTCAAGTTATATATCATTATACAAACATATGCAGAACAGAAGTGGTGACAGTGAATGCAATCATTTTGCTTGTACCATGTCCCATGATATCTTTGTTACACAATCACAATTCTCTTGAGGGAGGGCACCAGTACTTGCTGCCGAATACTAGCTTGCAGTACTATGCAGTTTTATAAATTAATTCTGGTCTATTAGCAGGCAATGCCATATTATCTGTTTATGCCAATAAGAAAAAGTGCAGGCTTCACGCTGCAGTATCAGGTTTGAAGTGGATACATGGCAAGATTGTTGTAAAATGGCACCCATTTTTATGTCGAGTATAGAGGGCGGGCCTTGGCGTAATGGTATGGTTGCTCCATCATGAACTAGGTGTCATAGGTTTGAACTTTGAAACATAGAAATAACCTCTCCGCATGCTGGGATAAGGCTGTATACATCTGGCTATTCCCAGACCCTACAGTGATGGAGCCTTGTGCCCAAGGATGCCCTTTTTTTTTCTTTGATATCAAGTATATGCCCATTCATATGTTTGTTACTCTTCAAAGCTTGAGAAAAATATGAATTTCTAAAACTTGAAAACTGGATTCTCTCAAAAAAACTTGAAGAGTGAATGTAGTAAATAATATATTTTAAGCGGCTTCAGTTACTCCAATATGAAAACACTTCTAATTAAATAGTAAAATTAATATAACAGGAAAGATAAAGCTTAAAACAGGAAACTTTTCTTGCAGAACCTTCTATGACTATATTTCTTGGTGGTTGTCATTTGTTTTTATCAGTGAATAAAAGTGTAATACATGCATGCTGGAATTGTTCACATACTCTTGATACTAGGGGAAGGATGCGCTAAGCTGCTTCTTTTCCAGCCTTTGGTTTGAGGTAGAATGATATTTTTGCATCATTCATCTATTTAATCAATAAATCTGGACTTTATATTTTTTAACAAGATAAAGGACAATTTGAAGAGTTCCTGACCATTCGAAAACAAGGTTGTTCCAGGTAATAGCCACAGTTTAAAAAGGAAAAGCTTGGTACATCTTGGTACATACTTGTACCGCCATGTATCAGCTTGTGTTCTGCCCATTAGAGCAATGCACATTGTTACAAGCTGTTATGTTGATTTGCAAACTAAGCGATTGCATAGCATTTAAACAAAGGTTACTTAAATGAGTAAATGACTAGGCATCTATATCTTTTTATGCAGCTCTTAAAGCATTTAAGTGGCCATTTTTTTAACTATGTGACACCTGTTTGATATTATATACTGATAATATGTAAGAAAAACTTATGTTTGTAGTCATGCACATCATGTGAGGGGGTGCTCATGTTTAAAGACATGCGCATTACCTGTTTGCAAAACGTATCTAGGTTGGTTGATATGAATATCTGTGACTCAGTTGTCAGTGTTTTAAAGCCATCCTACACGTTGAAACAGGCAGAAAACATACATCACCATGCTGCTTTTGAGGTTCTTTTCATGCCAAACAGCAGTATTCCTTGACACTTGGTACCCATATTATGCCTTATGATTTACTAAAATACTAGTTACTTCTTTCATTAGCCTCTTGAACATAAGTACTCAGTACATATCCTGTCTTAAATTATTTTAAATGCTCCCACAGTCTAATATTGTTGCAATGTTATACCGGGAGCCTAGAATGTTATCAGAATTCTCATTGTAAACAATGCATAATAAAGACGTGATTACAGATATGATTGTGATATCTAACGCATCCTCTGTGTTGGCTTGTTTTCCAACTATAAAACTCTTGGTGCACCTAAATTATAAAGCTGCAAGTATAATGTTGACACACATTTTTGCAGTCTGCAGGCCTTTCTTACAGGGTGCTCTGCTGGTGGTCTAGCTACTCTCATACATTGTGAAGATTTTCGCGCACTTCTGCCTGAGGAGGTCACTGTTAAATGTCTTGCAGATGCCGGCTTTTTTCTTGATGAGTATGTTTCTGACAATTTTGAGTGCACTTTGGGACTATCTCATGCATAGTACTTCATGATTATCTCTTGCATCCACTGTATTGGAGTGGATTCAATGAACTTGAGTCATTCTAAAAATCTTCTAGTTGATTACCTTAAGAAATGTAAACTTTAGAGTCTATTTGTTTACATGAAAGTTCGAATCTATGTAAAGACATGTAACTGGGTCACTTCTGGGTATCTAAACAAAGTTGAATGGCTCATGTAACTCTCGCACATGTCGCTCTTTCTGAAAATTGATGTTTGTTGAATATATTCATTGGCAATTTTTGAAGAGTTGAAAGTGCCATTGTTTAGATTTTTGATTCTTGGCCATAGTTTTTCGAGGTTGAATGCAACAACATATGGTTGATCACAGCTGACCTTGGCTGGTCATGTTGCAGCGTAACCTAAGAAGGTTAATAATAGCTGACAGTATAATTTTTTATTATTTCTAAAAATTGACTTTTTTGCAGATACCCAATATTTGAACTCACTTTCTACGAACTAACCTGTGCCGAACACAGAACTGACCACGAGCTTTAATGATTTACATATGAGGAGGAATTTAGGGAGTCAGTCACATAGATCATGAATTGCAGATATATCTGAATTTAATTACAGTTAGTGGTTTGTAACAGAAGTGTTTCTCTTTTGTGTGTGTGTGGGTGCATGTGGTCAAAAATTGATTTTATTTTAAATAATGGGGATGGGTAACTATAGGTCTCCATTTGTCAGTTTTATTTATATACATTGACTCAAAACCTGAAAAAATATGTTTAGGTTAGGTTAACTTTTTTTTTTTTTGCCTTTTGATCTGATCCCAAGTTCCAAATTTTCAATCATGGAAATTGTTTTTTTCTTGGATCATTTCTTCAGCCAGGACTTCCAAGACAGAACATATGGTGCTGACCAAACTGATACATCTGAAAATTCAAAGAGGTGTTTGTATTCATACTGACTAGAGCTATTTTACTTTTTAATTCTCTTCTTGCAGGATGGATATTTCTAGGAGAAGGTTCATCCGGTCTTTCTATGATGATGTTGTCCGTCTTCAGGTCTTCTCTCTCAATTAATGCAATATTACAATCAAATATTTTTTACCTTTTGATCTCTATTTGTTGGGAGGAATTTTTGTGAATTTTTATCTACAATATAACAAAATTATATCATTTATTTTTCTTTATTCAAGGCATGTTTCTATGTCAAACTTTAACCTAGTGTTTCTTCTTCATATATTATCTTTACTGCTTTTAAAAGTGATGATGACCCATCATAAAAGCATAATGAGAATTCAGTGATTAATATACTCCTGGACAGGATATTTGGAACTTTTGAAAATATACAATGGACAAAAGGGGATTGCTTGTATCTTTGTTTACTTGAAAGTTCTTGGTTCTTGAAATGTTCTAATATGCACAGCCTTGAGTGATGCTGAGTTTGAAGGAGACTAGTGAAACAATATGCATTAAGGTTCAAGGTGTTGGTACCGGTAGACATACCTGTTGGTACATATCAAGGTTTTCTTTGCTGATCCATTCTGGTTGGCGCTGGGTGTACTGTGTCAGCCTGATTTGGTACCAGTTGGTACAGGGGATCGATACAGTTCCACATCTATACATGGTATAGCTGCTGTCTTGCCTCTAACAGCGTACCATATGTTAATACGAGTGTGTACCGTACCAACTTGATCCATACTAATAAGGTACCGATACAAGATTGGGTACTGAGACTAAAAACCTTGTTTCATGCCACTGTGGTACTGTACCATACTGACACAACATGCCTCAATATGCTGGTACAGCAAAAATTATTGTGCTAATGTGAGATTGGTACAGTACTGTGGAGGGGCCATGATACCTTATTGTTCATGATACTTAAATCCTTGTGTGTCATATTTATGTTGCATTTATTGTGGTTAGGTTATTTATTTTGCTATTTACCCATTCTGTTTTAAAATTTGACTCCATCATCTGGAGGCTTGTACACCTAAAGCTTATTAAAATACTGTAATTCTTTTATATATTTGTTTCTTGCTTAACTCTTTTATTTTTGAGTATATAGAAACATATGACTATTTTCATTAGCAAGCTGCACTTAGATATACTTCTTGTTTCTGTGTTGTTTTAGTTAATTTGAGCTTCCTTCGTGATGCTGTTCTCTGATAAAGCATCCATCTTTGTCTGTTGTGCAGCTAGCTTTTCATTGTTGTCTCTGTTCTGCAGCTAGCTTTCCATTGTTTATTGTACTTCTGAGATTTCATGCAGAACCAATATCAGCTCTATTGCTCTAAATTGCTGCCTCTTGTAGTTATTTTTTCTTTACATTCTTCAATTGCATAAAAAGGACCTTCTTTGACCGATTTACTTTCAGGATGTAGGAAAGAAATTCAGGATTGCCTCTCAAGGATGGAACCATCTCAGGCAGGTCTTCATTTTGCTTTCTGTGACCATCTACTTTACCACTAGTTGGTGGATCAACCATTTTTATTTCTAAGGATCTAGGTTTGCCTAAGTTGCACCCGCACCCTCTTATACATTTTCGTTTACTTTGCCTCACATTTGCAGCGTTTCTTTGCACGTGAGATTATTAAGAACATAAACACCCCACTCTTTATTCTCAACCCAGCTTATGACGTTTGGCAGGTAAGGCTTATCATGCTTTTTTTGTGGATCAAGATATATAGTTTCTCAAATATCAATTCACATTATTCTCTAAAATATATGCAGATACAGCACATTTTGGCACCAGAGTCATCTGATAATCAACAATCATGGCTAAGATGTAAGCTGAACATTCACAATTGTGATTCCAACCAGATTGAATCCCTTCAAGGTGTCATAGCTTACAAAAGTTTCATCTTGGACCTTTTTTCCTTTATTTCTGTTTATATTAATGATTATGATTTAAAATCATTTACATGTATTTTATTGACAGGATTCAGGACTGCCCTGCTTAATGGCTTGAGTGATTTTCAGCATAACAAGAATGGGGGCATATTTATAAATTCTTGCTTTGTACACTGTCAGACAATGAACGGTATCACATGGCGCTCTCCAAATTCCCCAAAAATTAACAATAAGGTAGAGATCAATGTGTTAGTTCATTATGTTATTCTCTTGGAAATAGTGAAAGCATAGCCTGGCATCAATGTTACTTAAATGGTGGAACCAAAATATAGACTAACAAATATAACTATAAAAGCTTAACATGTCTGGAAAGAGATTATGCACATAATTTCATATGACATGGCAGTCTTTAACAAAAATAGTCCTACATTTTGCTGTAAAACTTGACTGATGTTTAATTTTGTGACAGACACTTTGTGTTACGTGTTTCTATACGGTAAAAAAGGAAAAACTTTTAATGTTAATCAAAGGGAAATAGAATTGTCAAGGTGGTTTGAACCCATATTCTCGAATTGTGAAAAAAAGGTGGCCCTGTGCATGAGGCTTCCACCATGCAGGGTCTCGGACAGTCAAATCTACGCAGCCCTACCTTGCGTATGGAGAGGCTGTTTGCATGTCCTTGAATTATAGATGTCAGAATTTATAGTTAACAAGTTATAGGCTCAGATCTCAGATAAAATTAGGCCATCTTCTACTTTAGATTTTTCCTATGTGATTAATATTTAGCATCATCACTTCTTTTTTTATAGCATAGGATTGCCTTATGACCTCATGCACAAGAGGCCATTTTAAAGACACTAGCATGAAGATAAAAGAAAGCAGGACTTGTGCTAATAGCTTGCATGCTCAATGACTTAGTACAGGATGCCTTGTATTGTATACAAACTAGGATTTAGTCTTAATTTAATTCCGCTGCTATCTCTCAGTTAATCATTAATCCAGAGTTTTCCTGTGAAATTGATTTGGCTTTGGCGCATAACTTGAAGTTAAGAAGATTCCATTATACATGGAGTAGATTTTTACAACAGCTCCATCGCCTAATATCAGACCTATTGAAATTGGTGCCAAATTCCTGATGATGGTAACTTTATATAAGGAAGGAGTCACCCGTGAAACTTCAAAGTCCATCCAGCATGCACAGTATTCTCCCTGAGAGGTTTAGATGATGAGCTCATGCCAACAGGAACCAACACTAAGATCTTTTAGGCTACTGAAGAGTCTAGGCAAAGCAGAAAGAAGGCAAGGTTTAATATTTAGAATTGCATTTATTTTTTCAAACACATGTTCTAATCCAAGGCAAACACAAAATACCTCAAATTGTTCATAATCTTTATTCAAACTTTATAATTTTCACACAAGAAAAAGAAAAGAAAACGGCAAATAATAGATGTTTCTTGCATCAATTCTTGGTCCCTGGTAATGGTCTTCATCATCATGGTATTAGTATGTGCTGGTTCTCCTAACTACTTGAGTAGCACTGGATTCAAGACCAATGATTCAAATAATAATTGATTGCATGCTTCGAGATAGGTTGTGCATGAAGTCCAATGATTCATAGAAAACTTATGTTCCTCTTACATTTGATCGCAATCAGTTTTGCAGAAGATGTGCAACTGAATGAAACTTACCAACTACCGTTGCCATTTTTTCATTGAAGCAATAAGAAGGAAATGAAAAGGAAGATAAATTGTATTAGAGTGTTATATTGTCCTATGATTCAAGTAAATATATGGATTCACATGTTTTAATTATTTATTGTTGGATTCAAACCTGTATCTAATGTAATTGTATTACCTTCCCACATTCTGCTCCTTGGATGAGGAGTGTGTTGCATACCTCGGGAACATTTTGATATGTTTTCATGCACTTACGTACTAGCATTATTAACTGGGCAGTGTTTAGGCAAGGGTGTGGATTTGTGTCTTGGTAAATGAGGCATTTCATATGTCACCTTTTTTAAGGGCTTCCTAATTAAGCAGGTGCCCTTCGGATGTGGAAGTCTTTTTACTATTATAAAGACTTGGAAGAATTAAAAACCGCAAAAACTTTTTGACATGAAAGTCATGTGATTCTTCGTGTTGGGAAACTTATAACATTGTTGAATTGTATGTTTATGTAATTTACTCTTCATGAGTATATTGTAACTTCTATTCATGGATTCTGACTTTAATTGTATATTTATTTCGAGGATCAGACAATTGCAGAAGCAGTGGGAGACTGGTACTTTAATAGAAGGGAAGTGAAGGAAATTGATTGTGCATATCCGTGCAATCCCACATGTATCAATTTGAATCTTATGCATCCTTTCAAGATGTAAGTTTGGGGGTCAAGCTGGATAATGTTTTCCTAAAATGTCTTCCACTGGCTCCTCCATCTAGTTGTTTGATTTCGCCGAGGGATGGCAGGGCATGATGTGCCATTAAATTACCTTTTTTTCTTATGCATTTCATGGGGCTCGGAGTCATCCCCCATAGTTCATGGATAGGCTGTGTTATGCCATGTATGCTACTGATAAAGGCTATGTGTTATTGTTCTTTCTTGTTTAATAAATTGTGTGGGCCTTGGCGTCTACTGGAGTGACATTTGGTGAGTGCTTGAGGAGAAATTGGTGTATATGATGGATGCTAAACTCTGCTCATCATTTTGGAATTCTCAGAAAGCCTTTGTAACTCAAAAGTGCCACTAGAGAGCTTTTGGGCAGTGGATCATCTACAACTGTACTACGTTGTCTCAAGTCGGCAGGGGAAACTTTATTTGGCCTTTGAAGTCTTTCTAAAACCTGACCCCACCTTCCCGGTGTAAACTGTCATCCATCAGAAATGGTGTGATACATACTAGTAGATTCTGTTTCTTCTTATTGTCATGGTGATTCGAGAATGGCGGACGGGCACGACTGTGAGACTGCTTAGAGATAGTTTTTGTTAGTTTTTTTGTTTCTTTGGAAAAAAATCTCAAGACATCATTATAAGTGCTTTTGAAGCATTAGAATACTAGTATATGAAAATATGGTCGTCTCCATTCCAGAATATGGGTTTTTTAATCAATGGCCCTTCCTCAGTGCCAGCTATTTTACTAACATGAGCTTGATTTTTGACAGGTATTCTTAGCTTGTTGTTACCTGGAGTTAATAAATCCAGTTAAATTTTGGAAAGTAGCAGAGCTGCAAATATCTTGTGTTAATATGATTCTTTACACCATGTATGTCTCTTTAGGATTGTCATTCCAGCAATTAATTGCTGATCCTTCTTAGGGAGGGGTCTCTATAAATGTTTGCCGAATTTAAGTTGTTAAGTGCACTTTCATGATCTTGCTAAAACATTTTCGCGTCTACCATCTTCCTCGGTGTGGTGTTATCGATCAATTCCTGTTTGCACATCAAATTTGTCATTGTAGGAAATTGCAATCACCAGTGACCTTTCTGGAAAAAAAAAATTTCAGCAAAACACTATCGAGTGGCCTGATGTTTGGGGAAAAGAGACTAGTTGGAGGACGAATCCATTATGATTCGTGTGCCAAGTGTTGGTTTCTCCTATGCTTTGCAAAGTAGGAAGAAATCATTCTTAATCATTATATGATTGAAACGTTGTCGGCTCTCTCTCTCTCTCTCTTGAATTCCAATATACAGCCACTTGGTTGCTTGGAAGTATGTTCGCAACTCGTGTCGATGGATATGCACTATGAATATATGGAAATGTACCATCTGCCTCATAAATTCTTAAACTCTCTGTATCTTCTTAATAAATAATTCTGCAATCATCCCTGAATATTTTTCTTGAATCTAGGTTTATTCGCATATGAACCCATATGAAAGAAAAATTATCAAATGTTTAGCCTCCTTAAGTTGGATTATCATCAATGTGGGAAAAATATCGTTTTACTAATTGGCTCTCGAGTGCTAGTTTGAAGAATCATTTCTGCTTTATTGAATTGCCTCATGAATTTATTGTATCGGTGCTGCCATTGGCTTTATTCCATTTCCCCCTTTTTATTGCTGCAATTAATCTCGAGATCACTGTCATTCTCTTTGGCTATTGCTGTCTCTGGTATCATTCTTTCTTTCACTGACATTGGTAATTGCTACTTGTCATTCTTGCAGACGAGTTGTTCTTCCTCCTCCTTGCAATAAATTTGACAATGGCCAAACGCAATCAATCTTTCTGGGAGCTTAAAATTAATGGCTTGTTTTCACAGCAGAGGCCATGTTGATAAGAATACCTGTCTGACACGATACGTAGGAGAAGCAACCGTGGCCAAAGGCAATAAATTACTCTTTATTTCCCGTGGTCCCGACAAAGGATGACTCTTTGGTTGAAGTCAGCAGGTGCACTGGAACTATTCTATTGCCTTTTTAATAATTAGCCTCAGGAGAGACCCACCATGGACCTTTTTCTGTGATACGTCTGTCCCAAAAAAATTGGATGCATCATTAGGCATGCAGGAGGATGAGAAGAGCAAAGAGAGAAGTGGATTGCTCCCCCCTGTAAAATATAAAAAGGGCCTAAGTGGGGTTGAAGTGTGCTTTTCTTCTAAAGTGGGATATATCTTTATACTGATGGAAATCATGCATTCCCCCATGCCCTATTCCCCTCCCATTTATCAACAATTATTTTGATTATTTTGGGCAATGTATTTTCCCATCGGATGGCAATCTCTTTTTTTTTTTTTTTTGTGAGGAGGAGGGAAGCAAAGCCACTTGGCCTTTATTAGAAAAAAAAAGTTTATAGAAACTATTTATAAAGAATTTGCAAGAAAGAAAAACACAAAAAAGTAATATTTTTTTTGTAAAAAGATAGTGATCTATAAATAAACCTGGTAAAACTATTCAAGAAGTTAAAAAATCTCATAAGTAATTTGAAGGATTTCTGTATCTTCGACTATATAAGCTTTGTATCATGATGTGAGATAAGCTTTTTCTAAAAGTATAGATCTATGTCTCTCAACATGCGGCGCCGATATTGCGAGGTTATTCTAAAGTTTGAGGTGAGGATCAAGCAGCTTCTCTGAACACAGATGCTTTCAGCTGAAGAAGGTGATAAGATTTTCTACAAAATACAATAGATAGAACTTGATTTTTTAAAAAATATCCGAGCATTTCGCTTCTTTCCTATTTTTCAATAGATAGCAGCAATTAATTGATCTACAGCTTTGCATCGAATGGCTATCTTATCAAATTTCATTTGCAACTTGCAACACAAAACATTAGAATTTTGGGTGCTGCAGATGTGGAAGTATTGTGGGTTAACGCAGGACGTTATGTTTACACCTGACTGTGCTACCTGCACAAGCCTCTAGGTTGTGTGCGCCGAAGTTATAACCATGAAGAACCTTTGTTTTGATCAAATTGTCGAGTTGTTCTCGTAGCATAACTAAAAATTCTATGAAAAAGAAAAAGAAATCACTCAACCAATGTGGAATCTTCCAATCACTCCTCTTTCGACCCGACATTCTACAGCATGCCAATTAAGCAGCGGAGAAATAGGAAAGCTCCACATTGGAGCACTGATTTATTTCAGAGAGATTTCCAGCTCATTGTAGTCTGAATGGTTTTTAAATAGCAAAAGAGATGTTCAATCTATCATGATGTTTTTTTATGAACAAAGAATTCTTCCTGACCACTTTATAATCATGCTTCATTGACTGACTGGCTTCCTTAACAAAAAGAAGGGGGCAGGGTCATGCCACCTCGCATCAAGTTACGTAGCGCAAAAATGATGAGGTCCGAAGTTTGCAGAAGTGGAAAGCCTGTTCTCACCTGGGCATGCATGTGTCTTTATGAGGACCCATGCATGAAGCCAGCTTGTGGTCACTCCCCTCCCTTCTGCCAATTGCCTGTGACCTGCGATCGGCACCAAAGCTTCCCACCTAAAGTCCCAGCAGCTTCCATGTTCTTGGATGGGCAAAAGACTGGGAATGTGGTCCTTGTAAGGGAAACCATGGGCATCCATGCATCGAGATCTATGGATAGATCGGAAAGGGAGAGGAGAAAAGGCAAGCAAGGGAGTCATTCATGATTATTAGATGAATTCATCGGTGACGCGTTATGGGGCCTTCCATGTTTCCTCTCCCTCTCCAACATTATTAGTCTCTTGTGAAACTTACAAGCTGGATTATAGGACATCTTGCTTGATTTCTAATTCTTTTAACCTCACCAATTTCACCAACAGACCATGACAAATAAAGAACCAGTATGATTTCTAATTCTGATGGTGGGTGTAGGGTTGGAGTGGGGTTCGTGATCAGGGATCCTGGCTCTAGACTGGTGGTGGCAGGTGCCCGTGCATCTATGATGTCTTGGTTTCTGAAGTGGAATTGAGGGCTGCTTGGAAGGGCATCACTTATGCAAGAAGCATCCGAGGAGCAAACTGTATTCACCTTGAAGGTGATTCGGCGATGATGGTTGAATGAATTTAGAATTCATCTGGTGCAGGTGGGGAGCATCTGTTGTTGCAGAACATCCGTAGGCAGGCAATTGATTATGTTGTCTTTCGTATCAACCATGTGTACCGAAAGCGAAAAGAATAGCTGACTGGATCACTTCTTATGTGGCTCAACACTCGGGATGATGTTTGTGGGACAGATATGTGGCTACTCTATTTTCTTCTCGTCATGTCTTATTTTCTGACTTTCGTGGATGTAGTCATGTTAGAGATGTATGTTCTATCCATCTTATATTAAAAAGAAATAAATAAAAAAACGGTACTAGAGGCTTGGGCAAAATGTTTGTTTGATTTTAACCATTCATCTATATCTTTCGTCGTACATAGGCGATCTCATGGGTAATTCCCAAGTAGCTACCCATTTGCGCTTGTTAACAAGGCAAAGAAAGACGAAGCAGAGGTGCTTTCACGTATCTTTTTCCTAAGATATATTCGTGGAAAGCTTGTCACCGCAACAATAAAAACTTAAAAGAGGACCTCCTTGTATCCAGATTAAGCTAGTTTTGTAAAAATCTAGATCTCCATGCTCCAAAGAATTGGAGGAGGAAAGGAAAAACAAATGAAGTGCTGAAGAATGGCTGTGTAATAAAAAGATGATAAATGGAAGTTGTTTTGAAGAACTTGGCATTAACAACAATATACAATTGAATGGGGAGAAAAAATATAATGATGCATGTAGGTTGTGTGGCTGCCATATGATCTACTTCAACCCCTGGAACCAATTTACTAAAAGAAAGATGAAAAAAAATATCAACTTATTTGATTTGTTTCAGCATCCATCCTGCCAGACCCCCTACATTGATCTCATTTTCCCAATTCAAAAAAAAAAAAAAAAGTCCAAAAGTAAATTAAGAATTATACATTGATGGCACTTGTTTTCATGTACCTTATACTATTATAAAATTAATGTTACTACATGTCATAAATAATAGTTGATACTGCTATGAAAATAAAGTGTTGTGAAATATCCATGAATTGTGGTAATCATGTCCGTTATCTGCAGAAGGACTCTCCATCTTGTCCGGTTTACCTTTCTTTTTTCTTCTTTTTTTTTCCGCTGTCTTTCGTTCTGAAAAGCAAAAGAGGTGTACGCCTGGTAGAGATAGAAATTGTCGAGAGAGAGAGGAGACATGAGGCCCCTCACCCCTGGTTTGTGAACCAAAACTCCCAATGATATAAAAGGATATAAACGACCAGCAAGCGGAGACAGACCAACCTTATCCTTTTTCTTTTTTCTCTCTCTCTCTCTTATGATTCCTTTGGTTCCGAATTTTTTGTTTTATCAAAATATTTATTTTTTTTAAAAAAACAAACTACAATATATAATATTTCGGATCAACCTTATCCTTTTTCTCTCTTTTTTTCTCTCTCTCTTAAGATTCCTTTGGTTCCTAATTTTTTGTTTTATAAAAATATTTATTTTTTAAAGAAACAAACTACAATATATAATATTTTTAAAAAATATTTTTTATATGTTTGGTTGATCATCGAAAAAAAATTGTATAAATATTTATTATATCTTTAATAAAAAATAGATTTTATTCCATTCTATTTAAATAGTGAAAAATTATTTTATTAAAAAAATAATAAAATATTTTTTGAAAACTATTCAGGGCATCTCTCCGTTCTGCCTCACGTTTTCTGCAAACGAGTCCTCTTTGTCTCTCTCTCTTTTACATAAACAAATCTCCTCTCGATCTCTCCTCATGTATTCCGAATTCGACGACGTTTCTATCTTCGGCACGTCCAATCCACCAGTATCCCAGTCTGCGGGAACGCTTCTAAACTCATTCCAACGGAATCCATATCCATCCGAATTAGGAACCCCAGATGAGTTCGAGAACACCCACAAACTAGCAGCAGCAGCCGCCATGGAACAACAAGAAGAAGACAGCGCCATTCCTCCACCCTCTTCTTCTTGTTCTTCAGAGAACCAAATACATAACGAGGAGAAACAAGTAGAAGCGGCGGCGGCCAAGGATGATGACGATGGCTATCAAACTCCGGCGTCTCCGAGACGGAGAATTCCGCCGGCCATTAAATGCCCGCCCGCACCGAAGAAGCCAAAGATGCTGAGACGATGGCATTGCATAAGAATCAAGGCAGGAACCGGTCTTGTGCGTCGCCGCATCGAGACTGGATCGGCTTTGTTCCCCGATTCCGACGATCTCAGCACGAGGAAGAAGAAGGCCAGAGAAGATGCCACCGCCTACCGTTGACTCTTCCGTGTATAATTTTTAGTAAGAGAATCTATTGATATATATACGCATGGCTCTGGTTGCGTTTATGTTGGATACTGACATGAATCCGGTCGGCGTTTCGGAAGCTATCATCTTTCTTTGATTATTTCTGTTCATTCTCTCTTAAGCCAAAGATTAAATTTTGGCACTACTTTTCTTGCCTTTGGAACTCTTGGGGTTGACTAGATCTCAATCTGTGCTATAAGGCAAGAAGTTTCTATAGATGAAGTACTTTCTCATGAAGCTTGTGTGGTTTGTTAGTTGATGTTGAGGTGCCCTCTTTCTCCTTTTGGTTCCTTTCCATCTTGGCCTGTTCCATTGACTTGGATATAGCCCGGAGGAGAGGGAACAGGTATTAGTAAAATCAAGAAAGTTGCTTGAAATTTTTCCATTTTTTTCTTGGAAGAAAAAGGTTTGTTCTATTGTGGTTTTACATGCATCAAATGGTCGACTTCATGATAAGCAAACTACGGGGCATGCAAGTTCTCAAGTTCTAGCATCTGTGCCGCCAGATCGAAAATAAGAAATAAGAGGAATAAAGCTCATATACAGAAACGGGGTGTGGGGTGCTGCTTTCTTGATTTTTTGAGTTATATAAGCTTTTAAAAAGAAATTTGCTTTCTTTTTCAACAATACAATTTGGGGAGGAAGATGGAAGATGAATGATCTCATCCTCAACAATGCAAAATGGATGAATATATTATGATGAAGCCGGATTTTTTTTTTATTTATACCAAGCTAGAGAAAATAAATTCATGTGAATCAGAAAATAAAATATAAGAAAGACAGAAGGAATGTCCGATAATGCAATCCATAAAGTAGTTTTTATATGATTTGCCACATATATCATCATCCAATCAATGTTAATGCTGACTTTCCTGCCTCATAAGAAAGCAGAGCAAAATTCATTCTCCAGCAAGTATTATTTTTGACTTGCATAGTTTTCTTGAACAGGACACCAATATACAGTAGCCTGAATTAACAGCCATGGCAAGCCCCAAAATTGATGACGCAACAAGCTTTTCGAGCACGCATGAACCTTCACTTAATAACAACAGTTCTCATGGTAGATAGAACATGGGAAAGAACCTGCTATTCTCCTGTTCCTCCACATGAAACAGGAAGGTATAATGGCTTTGACATTTGCCATATATAGCCACCAGTGAGAAGAGGCACAGATGAATTCATGGTATCAACCATGCTTGAATTTTTGGTAATATTTTATTGACATTACATTGAGGATGAAAAATGTCACAACTCAGGGAGATATTTTTTGGATTTTTTAGTCCTACATAAGTACTCAAG
This sequence comes from Phoenix dactylifera, assembly GCF_009389715.1. NCBI lineage: Eukaryota > Viridiplantae > Streptophyta > Magnoliopsida > Arecales > Arecaceae > Phoenix > Phoenix dactylifera. The sequence goes on along the minus strand of NC_052404.1, from coordinate 11,533,856 downwards.
ATCTCCTCGGCAAATAATCAATGTGGACTAAATACACGCCCACATATGTCCTCACATACTCTTCCGTTCAAGCCTTAACATTCTCGTCAATCTAAATGTTCAAATCCATTCAAATTTAATTACAAGCACCACGATAGGCTCATGGTCAGTCTCCAGAAACCCGTGCTGCAGTGTCCCCTAATCCACATAACCTATGGGCCCTGTCCGCTCTGATATCATTTGTCACAACCCAGGATCTCACCCAAAAAAGCTAGCCAGAAGATATTTTTAGGTTCTTTAATTCTGTATAAGTACGCAAGATTTTCTACAAATAACTGATATAGGACTAAACACAAGCCCACACGAGTCTATCTAAAAACAAATTAAAAACACTCATGATCAAGAGGATCGATTGATTGAAATCCTAGGATGAGAATTACACATCAAAAACTGATTCACAAAACAAAAAATGGTATGCAGTGGAAGGCATAAACAACAGACGATTATGCTCGGTACTAAAAGTTCCGGAAATACAAACTCGTTGGAACAGAAATATTAAGCTATGACTAACAAGGTTCCATGACTGAGTGGGTCTTAAGAATAGAGAAACCAACTCAAACAGCCGTCGCTCAGATCAATGGAGGAAGTATAACCCAGCACCATGGGTGCCTAGTTCTTCCTTCTTTCCCTTCAAATAACTGCAGGAAAAGCAGCAGGTGTAAAGAAATTGTAGCCCCGAGACTGACAACCCAAACAGCGGATGGCTTGATTAACCAAAGCTTGATTAAGAGCATGCAAAGTCCAGCAATTCAATCAGTTTGTATAATATGAATTTTAAAAAATAAAAATAAAAGTCTTGACTGTTTAGTGTGCAGGAAATTAATGTGACATTATAATGGTGGTATATGACCATCCATTATGTAGAGCTGAACTGAAAATGTAGACGTAGAATTACTTGATAACATCTGGAACATGAAAGAGACTGATATTTACCTTCAGCCGGCGGTGCTTTCAAGAGTCCAATCAGCCATTATAAGAGCAGTTACTGCAAGAAAAACGTAACCTGCTACTGTCTGCATCGCAATACTGAAACCAAGCCACTGATAGATCTCCATAGTGTAGTTCGAACATGTCAAAATTTTGAACGACAACCTATGAGGAATCTGATACCCACCATTGCCTTCAGGGCTTCTAAGGTTCCTTAACAAGAGATGGCAATAGAAGTTCGAAACTTGGCAAATCAACCCATATCCAAAACCAATGTTCATTTGCGTATCACTCGCAGGTGTATAAAGCCGGTGGTTTTTCGCATAGCAAGCAATGAATGCAGAAAGTCCAGTAGAAGGCACAGTTTCTGAATGCATTAGTCGAAGGTGAGGTTGCATGGTTAAATCCATGGATGAAGAATGTTTCCATGATAACAGTGGAAGCACCACTAGTACAGAGCATAGGTTGGACAGATTAATGGCATGCTCGCCCACATAGCCGAAATATTTGTACACTGGATGGTAGTAGAAGATGGGGAAGATAATTGAGGGGCCCAAGTACTCCCACAGTCAAAACTTTTGCATTTTTATCAAAATAATCTGGCATGCTTGACTTCAAATTAAGGACGACTGTCTTCCCCTGGCTTTTCTGCTGCAAGGGAAGGGTAAGATGTAGCCTAGAAGTAACAGAACTTTCTTGCTGTCTTATAGAAAACAATGTGTCAGGAATCAACAATTAAGTAATAGCTTACGTGTATGTAAGTATGTATTTATATGGACATTTGTAAGCAAGAACTGCACTGTAGCATTAAGAATTAGATGCAAGAGAAGTCTCTGATTTTGTTAGAGCTGTTCTGAAGGCCAGACAGATGGGAAGTATATATCAATAGTTTAGAAGTATCTCAAATACTTGCAAGAATTATATGTGTATTGTTTTAAACAAATAACCTAGTCATGCTTTTGTGCCTGATAGCACTTCAATTTCATGGAAAAATCAACATCCACCATTAATCACCAAAATCAAGCCGTTTGCATGTATCATTGTATAATTTGCAAGGTAACATGCTTTGTCAGAGCACGATCCTATGGATTCCAATACACATATAATTCTTGCAAGTAATTGAGATCATTTTACATGCTTCATACCATGTCATCTTCAGATTTCAATCAGTAATTCTGTATTTATTGTTTCAAAATATGTGAGAAGTTCTTCATGGCATCTGGTAAGAAGCTAGTCGGGAGAATCCCAACAAAAAAATTATCAGTCATTTCTTGAACAAATTGGGCACACAGATAACAGCGTCTAATTTAAACAGATTCCACCAACGAAATAAAGGTTTTGGATTCTTTGCATTTACCTTGTGGCCTCTTCAGAACACGGAATCAGGATTTCTGTTCATCAGTGCAGTTTTCCAAATAATCCAAAATTTTCAATTTCATCATAATTATTGTAGGTCTTTTTGTAGTTAAGGATCTTATAGACTAAGCAATGTAAGCAGCCAACCAAAGTTTTAAATGCCGGCGGGACGGAGTGTCGGGGCCATCCTCTCCCATTCTTGGGAGAAAACGAGATTGGCATGGGGTCGGAATTCTGAAACTCATCCATGTAGAGAAAGAAGAGAAAAAAAAAAAGAGAAAGAAAGAAAAGAAAGAAAGATGAAGAAAAGGAAAAGTCAAAAGGAGGAAGAAGGAAAGAAAAGAAAGAAGAAAAAAAGGAAAAGAATAAAAAAAAGGAAGGAGAAAGATGAAACAAGAGAAGGGATAAGAAGAAAAAGAAGAAGAAAAAGGAAAGAAAAAAAAGGTAGGAAAGAAAGGGAGGAAAGAAAAAGAAAGAAAAGGAAAGAGGAAAGAGGAAAGAAGAAAGGTACTTACAGGACTCTCGATGCTGCGATGAGGTGGGATGGTGAGGCATCCTGTTCTATAGGAACCGGGATATCTCCGTCCCATAGGATTTAAAATTTTACAACTAACTATAGTACCTTAACTCTCTAGAGTGGTTGAACTAGAGCATGATGATCTAAAGTTGGTCTTTAGTATATTACAAGGGTAAAAAAGTAAATTATGGAGATATTTTTTTGTCTTTAGATCAAGAATTTAAGAAAATCCACACTAGTATCAAGAAAATTGCATATCCAAATCAGTAGTATAGGAGACACTTTAAGACAAGTCTCAAGCATAACCTACAGACCTAATTTGTATAGGTTCACCTTTAGTAATGCCTGCCCCTAAGATAAATAAACAAGGCGTGGTGCGACAATCTCGTAAATAGAAGCTTAAAATATTTTACGTTGATATAATTATCATAAGAGCACAAGCAATTCAAATCATATGACTAAAATACAAATTTTTCTAGTGATGAATAAAATGGCTCTTAATTTTCTATAAGAATTTAATATTACCTTTATGATGCACAAATTAGCACTGCTTTCGGATGACATGAGTTGCCGGTAGTTGATGATTCATCAGACTAATATCTCAAACAAATCCCAAAATCTTTATTGCACATGTAAAGAGACCACCTCTGCACTTTTCTTGATGAGTTGATGTAAACGATCAACATAAGGCTACACGCAATGCAGCACAACCCTTCCCAACATCTTCATTATATTTACTCAAAACAGCTTCTCGACCTTGAGTTTCTTTCCCCCTTTTTGTTTTTGGAGAACCAACCCTGAGTTTGTCTTTATTACAGACAAATACGACATGTATCAAACATATCCTCCACATCTGTGATCTTAAGATGGATTGAGAATCAACATACGAACCGCATCAAAAAGTTGACACCGCTCTCTCCCTTGCTATGACTGTTGTCATCTTTCATGGGCCGAGCTTTCCATTCTATAATTCCAAACTGTAGACGTTTCTCTAAAACGCTTCTAGAAGTCGGAATGTTGGATAGAGGATTCCGAAAAATGATAAGAGGATAATGATGGAGGTTTCCGAAAAACACGTCAAACCCTCAACAAGAAAATTAAGCAATAACATACCTGCTCTATCTGCGAACGTTATGGCCTTATGGGATAACACTTACTTCGAGCAAAAGAATCGCCTGCTGCAAATTCCTCGCAGTGGCCTGCGAACACACCACCAAACAGCTATACATCCTCAAGTCATCGCACTCACGAGCAAAGCAAAAGAAGGAAGCTAATGGATCCAACGCAGAAGCCAACAGAGAAGAAGAAGAAGAAGAAGAAGAAGAAGAAGAAGATCGAGGGGAAACTTACCGTCTTGTTGACCTCGATTCCGCCCTTGATGACCTATCATGTCGCGCCGAGGAGCCGACCCAGAGGGTGAAATCGGCGAGCCCTGCACTCCAACCAAGCACCGGCGTTCTCTCCTGCCCGGTCGCCGCACTTGAGCGTGCTTATTTTGGGCCAGCTGGGTTGGGTCGCAGTTGGGCCGCCCAGCTCATCAAGGAGGGCATGGGTTCGGGTTGTATCTTTCCCTTGGATCGCATTTTACACAGGCTTTAAAGCATAGCATCAGCTTCATGATCTGTGACGCAAATGGAAGGAGAGCTTTGATCTCTTCCTAGGTGATGCCCAATCTTTATGTGACTCGATGGGATGAGTACAAAATAATCGATTAAGTCCAGATTTAGGTGCTGTGTTAAATCTTGTGGGCCAAAGGCCAATTGAAAGTTTGAAGCCGTGTGATAAAGACCAGAGGCTCAAAGCACTGGGTAGGTCTGCCGGAAAGCTAAAGCATCCTCTTTTCCTTCATTAGATTCTTGCTTTCCGAGAGGTCATGCCACAAATTTTATTTTATTTTATTTTATTTTGCCGGGGTTATTCCATAAACGTTAAGGTGGCATTTGGTGCCCCCATATCCGATCACCACTGAAGTAATATATTAAATATTTTTATTATATGAATATAAAATATAATAATATATTTCTATTATAATTTAAAATTATTGTTGAATAATAATATGATAATAATATAATTAATAATATAATATGGTATCATAAATATAACATTGATATAATATATTAACAGTACATTGATATATCAATTTTTTTTACTAGTTCGAAAAGAATTTTTGTCCTCAACTTTCAGTCTAAGATCACTGATCTAGAGTGATCTTGAATTTTCGATCTCAATGATGAGTATCTCATCACTGAGTTGAGCAGCGATTTGAACGATGGGGATAATTTAGGATCACTACCATGTAAGATCGTCATAGTACAACCAAACGCAATGATCTCATCTGTTCTATCTATATCACAATTAATCTTGGGAAGATCATCCCATACCAAATGCCCCCTAACCATTATGAAAGGAGTCCACAATCTGCATGCAGCTTTGTTTCTATTTGTGCTATTCAATTAGTATTGCAGTCTTTCTCGGTGTAAAAAAGAAAAAACATTAGTATTGCACTGCTGACGCGCATGGCGTTGGGCAAACATAATTCCGTAATTTTTCATGCCCTTTTTTAAGGAAAATATTCTGGCGTTTCTTCCTTGCATGTATTGGTTATTTTTTTTTATTCCATTTTACTTTCGTGATTTGCTAGATGAAGCTTACGCTGTCTTGAGATTGTTATATTCTTTGTTACATACGTTTCTCACATAGTTGTGTAGGTTGGTCCTTGTAAAGCCTTTATTTTGGTTTTTCTCTGTTGTGTGCGCGCGTTTTAATCGTTTGGAGGGTGCTGTAATCAAGCTTCTTTTCTTTTGTTTAAAATGCTGAGGAAAAGATGTCTCATATTGCCAAATGCTACTGTTTTTTCCCCACATATATCCAGCTCCATCCTCTCCAGACCAGCTTAAAAGAAATTATATATGAACTGTCCGAAGCCTGAAATTATTAATAAATTACTAGCTCGCCTCCAAATACCTGCTGTGATTTATTCCATTTCTTCCGTTCTGCGTGTCGTAGTGGATGTAAGCAGTCGTAGTAATTGGTTTGAGCACTCGTCAATGCTCGAGCATTAATGGTCGTTTTCTTTCCCCCATAGTGCTAATAATCATTGAACTAAGCTCCAAGCATAGCATGGACATCCCAAAAGGTTTAAATTGCTTAGATCCTTCTTATCCCTAAGCTTTGCTTCCAAAATGAGATGCGCATGCCTAAAAGGAGAATCGAGGATCTCCACACTTTTTGTCACTTCTCATCCATAATAAACTATGAAGCCTTGTTTCCTCTCAAAACAAAGTATGGAAGTTGGTGAGCTTTGTGCATAGTTTGGCCCAACGCATGGCGTGTGGTGTGGCAATAACTTGCAAGAGCTTTTTCTTCAAGGCATGGTGAGGGAAAGGTGAACCAGGACCAAGGCATCGTCTTCTTCTACTGAAACTTTTCCCCCCTTTTTTTTTCCTTCTTTTACTTTCCGTTAACAAACAGTAAGAAGCGGACCCTCTGTTTTACTGAATGTTCATTGAATGTTCTCGTACTACTCTTCGCTCTGTTCTTCCATGCAGGCTACTGCGTCATTTTGGGCGCCTTATGTTTATTTTTCTGATCCTCTGTCTATTGACTCGATGACAGGAAGGTGGCTGGCAGCCATTGAATATGTGATGGTTAGTCTAACCAGGAACCTTGACTTTCTCTGGCTCTCTTTCCTTCGGTGCTCTCGTCTCTGTTCCCCAAGTCCGTCTTCTATTACTTCGTCAAGTTTGGATATAGGTACAGGATTGTGACCTATCCGGATTGATTTTTATAACATATCCTTGATTAGAAACGGAGGGAATAATGTTTCTCGAATTCTATATATATTAAGTTTGTATATAGTTTATACAAAAAAAAGAGTATATTTCAAAGGCATCTTTTCTTGAAAAAATAATATTTTTGTTTATTATGTTTCTATTATGATTAAAAATTTGGTTTGTTATGTTCTAAGTCTTCGGCTATTATTTTGTTTAATGTATGTGAAGTATCAATATTTATTTTTATATTTTATTTATTTATTTGATTTGTATGAGAAAATTGATTGCTGCAACTTTATCTGATTCAACCATCTCGTCTAACTTTACCTATCTTCCCTTGCTCCAAGATAACTACGGAGTGGATACGGACAATTGCCTACTCAACTTATCCCTAGAAAATGAAATAGTCTACCCATGTGGTCTTGGTTGCAGGCATTCTAATTTCGTGGTCCTGCGGTCATGAGTTTACCGAGCTACCGTGTCCAAGGCAATGGCGTAGGGACGAATCCACCTATTCTTTGCATTTGAGTCTTGATAGGCTCCCAAAAATATCCTAAGAAAAACTGTCGCTAGGAAGTTACATTTTCTGATATCATACGGAAACTTCCATGGGGCACATTAGATATTTCGATCACAAACCCTAGGCCTTGCTATTTTGTGCATATATTAGGGCCCACAGCAGATATTTCACAATCCAATTTGTATGAGTTTTTACAGACTGGTGGACAGCTCGAAAATGTAAATAAATGCAAGATTCTGATAGATGGAAAACGAATCTAAGGTTCACTTGCCATTTAATACCAACCTCATGATCAATTGGATAAAGGTCAGAGTTTCACAGCATAAAAAATTTCGCTATATACCTACCGACTTTGTTCTATGAATATCTTCACAATCCAAAAAATAATCTTACAGAATTATCTTTTCCTAATAAAACCTACCACAAAGTTGACTTGGATGGAGAAAGAGTTATGTTGCCAATAAAAATGACAGATGATGCTCGAATTCTTACAACCTAAGTAGTAGAGATCTTGGGCTACATTCATATCTTTATTTATCCGCCGCGCACATTGTATATATAGAAAATAAAAAGTGTAGATGGATACATCTTGCTCATTAAGTTTGTTGTTCATTAAACTAATAATCTGATGATTAGATGTACATATGTTTGGCTAATTAAAACTTTATTACTTCTACCAAGAAAAAAAGAAAAAGAACTTCATTTATTTCACATGCATGCCACTACACTCTCAATTTCGTGTGGTTTGCTTGAACTTCCAGCCTCATCCTTACGATATAATTGTGAGGGTGACTGGTGAAGTAGATATTTTGATGGATTCGGGATCTAAAAAGCTAGGGGGAGGGAAACCGAAAAAAAGAACCATCATGCTTTGATTTTAGGACTTTTTTGTTACAGAGGAGTCCTCGGAAGGGTGGAGAATTAATTTCCCGTCGATTTTATGGATGCCGCTAACCAGCAACACCAATGCGATGATGGAGAGAGCTTAACAGCTGCCATTTGGACTTTTATGATAATTTTCTCTTCCTTTATTTTATTTTTTTTAAAATGTTTATCCTTCCTTCACACGGCAACTGGGCCCCACTCCAACCCATCGACCCAATAGCACCAGCCCATCTCTCGCTCTCCAACCGAAGTTCGACCCAGAAAGCATTCATCTGATAGTAAGGCTGATGGGATCCACACAAGCCAGGTCTTTCTTTATTACCTTCACACGGAGGGAAGGAAGAAAAGAACAAGGAGAAATCTCCAAAGGTAGGGTACGGGAGGCTCCTCCACGTTCCAATACACCTCGACAACTTGGTAGATCTCGGGGGCCCCACCCCCGACAAAGTTAGGTGCCACGCTATCTTTAAATAATAGAGACATGCTTAGCTCGAGCAGTTCGGCCAGGTGCCCGCATCATCCAAGGGATCCCACAAGTCCGGCCACCTAAAAAGCCAATTTTGGGACACAGACCACACGAGAGCAATGCAAAGCTAATACGGACGAACCACCGAACTGTGGTATATCATAGCAGCCACATGATAGCCGACGGCCAAACAGTCTTTTAGATTTGAATAGTTCCATCATACATCTCTGAAGCTATGAAAGTAGAGAGAGGCAGAAGTGCAGCCCATCTTCTCCACCCTCCAAAGAAAGAAGACCACCCTAATCGCGGTGGATCTGGAGGTTAACAATGCTACGAAAGTAGACATGAACTCCCGGGGATTTGGCAAAAGCACGATGGTATTGGGGTGCTTATTTGACATCTGCTTTTGGCTTCAGAATGAGAGAATCTACAGCAGAAAAGCCATGGACTGACTGTTCAAGCTTTCGTGTATTGGGGTGTGCTAAGGCTTGCCCAACATATCGTTGCTATCGTCTATCCGTCCTGAACCACGACCCATCCTTCTGAATGATCCCATGGCAGAAGATGATAGGCCTTTGAAGCTGCTGCTTCCCTCGCTGAAATTCCAAGAACTCCTCGACCGCCTCAGCTTTGAGCTGCCCTTGTCTCCATCATCCCTGGCCTTGGCCACGACCAGCCGGGCTATGCTGCCGCGGCAGAAGGGGCAAGCCGGAGTTGGTCGGCACAAGGTCGCCGGATGCGGCTTGTTGTGGCAGCATAGAGCCAATGTGCAGTGTGCGCACATCTGGTGCCCACAGTCTTGGACCTCAATGGTGCAGACTTGGCTGAAGCAGATGCAGCAGACCTCCGCGTCGCTCGTCTGCAGGAAATTTTCACCAGATGAATCAAATACTAACAGAGTTCGGTTCATCTTATCATCGCCTCAAACACAACACGCCTACCACTAAACCAGCATGCATCCTAGTTGCATTATAGTAAAAGTATGGTAATTACTGATCTATTGAGAAGGGAATAGGGTGGTCGTCATTCGATTCAGAATGAAACTAAAAGCAAGGATCATAGGCTACCTCGGAGATATCATCATCAATTCCATCTTCTGAATGTGCAGGGGATGGCGAGGAATACGCCGTCCCCTTCAAGATCTTCTTCTCCCTTTCCCTGTTAGCTTCCATCAAAGCTGCCTCTAACAGAGCCTTTGCATCTCGATCCAGCTCGCTGATGAACTTTAATGGCGAAGGCCAAACCAGAGGCTCTGCCGATGTTGGATCTAGGAGGGCCGCACATGCTCCATGGTTTCGCTTCACAGCAACAGCATATGGTATTCTCCTGCAGATGCCAACCAGCGTAAATTTATTAAAAAAAGGAAAACAAAAAAGAATTCCCCCTCAAGATATCAGCAATTATATGATATCAGCTAACAAAAGAGCTCGCCAGATTCAAAACCCCATGGTTAGAATGATCATTTCAAGCGAACGACTTCGTGATTCAAGCAAGATATAAGATCGGGATGAGTAAAATTGATGGAGAATTACTCTTAAGAAAAAGGTTTGTCAAGACTCATAATTGAGTAGGACAAGAAAAGGATAAAGGAACATTTGTGACAATAATCTATAGCTTCTAAGATGACATAATAGGAACCAATTCAGTAAATTTCACGGTTCGGCGGTTCTAAAACAACAGACAGATGTCAATATAGAGTTTGGGAACATTGCCAGCGTCGAGATCCTAAAGAGATCCAGATCTGCAGAGTAGATCCAAGAAGGGCACTCTAATTAGAGCTCCTCATACACAAAATCTTGAAATGGAGAGACAGTCTACTCGACAGCTTGAAAATAATTTTATGATAACTTGTTCGTAACTTTTATCGAAACACCAGGCTAGCACAATAAGAAATCAAACTGTAAGACTTTCCAACTTGAGTGGCACGAATGGTGTTGAAAGAATCTTTACCCGGATGCATCCCTTTGTAGCCGATCAGCTCCCCATGCAAGCAATTCCCGGACACAATCCAAGCATCCCCCGCGGGCCGCCAAGTGTAGAGGAGTGCTTCCTGGGCAACTGCAGTTCAAGACCTACTGAGTTGGTAGCTACTCTCACAACCCCTCTACCACGAAACCCCAACAATGGAAACAGGCACATGAAAAAAGGGGGAAGGGTGAAGCTGTGAACTTACCAATATCCACCGGTGGAAGCACAAACAAGAGCACCATTGTCTAAAAGAATATGGACGCAATTAGGCCGCCTCTGCCTCGCAGCCAGGTGCAAAGGAGTCGCTCCATGGCCGTCTCTAATATTTACAAATCGAGCAAATCCCCTGAAAACATAAACACATAAAGAGAGAATGATTAGAAGAATCCGAAAAGCTTAAGATCCAGATCTATCATAGCCACCAACCAACTGTGAATGGAAGACTTGTAAAGAAAAACCCACCAGGAATCAGCTACAGAAGTGGATTGAGCTGCCGACAGAATCGCTTGCAAGCAATCCAAATGGCCGTAATAAGCAGAATAATGCAAGCATGTTCTTCCATGCAACGAATCAAACATCAAAATCTAACACCAATAAAAGTAAATCTAGATGAATATTGCCAGCGAAGCTCAAGACTTCAGGGGCACAGAGAACGTGAGAAAGATACGGAATTAGGGAGAAGTTTGGCATACATTTGCCCCGGCTTGGAGAAGCTTTTGCACACAGGCAATCTTCCCGTGCATCGCAGCCAGCATCAGGGGAGTCTTTTACCACAAAATCATACAAAGGACACGCAAAGGTCACACCTTTATGCATAAAGATCCCCAGCAGAAACAAAGAAAACCATGAAACGATCTCCTCACCTGTTTGTTCCGATTTAGGACATCAGGTCTAACAGATCGACCCAGCAACATAGAAAGAACCTGAAAGCATCCAAAATCCAGAGATCAAAACCGGAGAATCACCAAAATTCCACCAAAAAGGGCCCGAGATGAAGAAAGGGAGAGCGCGCGCAAGAAACCAACCTCGACGCGACCATTGGCGGCGGCGATGTGGAGGGCGGAGAGGCGGTCGTAGATGGTAGACTGGTGGATGAGGGCGGGATCCAGGTGGAGGGCGGACTCCACCACCTCCAAGTCGCCGGCTTGGACGGCGCTGAAGAACTCGTGCTCCTGGCTCGATCTGGCGCAGCTGAGCTCCTGACCCATCCCTCTCCCCACCTCTCCGGCTCCGGCGACCCAAGCTCCCGAACGGCGCGCTCCAGTCCTAGCGTGCGCCGCTCGCGGAGGTAGGAGGAGGAGGAGGTGGGAAAGGGGGCGGGGAGGAGGGCGAGCGAGTTTAACCGGAAGGGAAGTAGTGGGGGTTTTCTAGGATTCAGCGGAAATAAGAATTTAAGCGGTTACCTCTTGGAAATGAAGATCTGCTCACCTTCTCCGGTGTGGTTACCTCTATCTCTTTCTCCGTCAAAAATCAGATTTAGAAAATAAATAAGTAAATTAAAGTTTATTGGATGATTAATTCTGGCTCATTTATCGCAGAAATTTAGATAGACCATTATAACAAATCTATTTAGATACAGAATAAAACTAGGTTTCAACTGAAAAATGCTATATACTATATCAAAATAATCTATAAAGACATGTACAATCTTCTGCATATAAAAGAGAAAGCAATGATAAAATTAAAGTAAAAAAGATAACTAAAAATTAAAAAAGCTCATCCACTTGCTTTTTATTTATAAAATAATATTATTTGATTTAGACGACTTTTGTATAAGGGTTTATGACTTTAAAAATTTATTTCACTTACTAATAAATTATGACCTATTCGTTTTAGTTTCAAATAAAAAACAATATTTTATATTAATTGATGTCATTATATGTAAGATATTATAAATAAAAAAGTAAATAAAGTGCTTATCAGAGTGTTCTCTTTCCAATATTAATTTTAAAAAATTAGTAATCGGGCCGTCTCTGCTTCCAAATCCGCAACATTTAGCAATAAAATATATATTATGAGTATATTTTTCAGCTATGACCGCTTGAGAGGTGATCTCTAAATTTTAAGTTATTGTGACCTGAGGTGACCAGAAGCACTTGAGCTGGTGCTCCAGGTGGCAAATCGGGCTTGTGAGGGCGAGCCGTCAGATATTTTAAGGGAGACATCTCCTCTGCGACGAGAGGAAGAAGAAGAGCATTTGAAAAGCTTCCAACCTTGAAAGTCCAAAGTCTTAATCCCGAGTTTCCACGCGGTCCCAATCGTTTTCTGCAGACCTTTTGCATGAATCGTTTACTAAAAAGAGGCCTTTTTAGCAGTGCCGACTTCAGATCCCGTGCCCTCAATTATTTCGCCCTTCCCACTGAATTTGGAACGCCAGTCTACAGAAAAAGATTGCCCCCCATTCTCGCTCTGAAAAGAACAAACTACAACAACAACAAAAAAAAACAAAACAAAACAAAACCGTAATTCAATTCCATTGTCCATTACTACTCTAAAACAAATAATACTTTCTAATTTAATTTTTTTTATACATCGATCGCTTACACTGATTTTGCATGAGCATAGCCAGCTATGTCGCTAGCAAGAAGGCTATACAAAGAAGAAGAAACAGAAGCTTGCTGGGTCTAAAAAAATTCTCTAGAATAATGGGTAGTAAATGAGGTGACCCAATGAGCAATTTTGTTTGTCTCTCGAAATACATACATGACCTATAATGCAGAGCACTCTGCAACATTCGTCGTGTGTCGCCTAAGAGCAGGTGTTTTGCCTCCCCCCGCCTCTCTTCCAGTAAGTGCTCAATCAATGAGGCTGAGTCTTCCTCCAGGATAATACACCCAACTTCTAACACATGTCTCGTATAAGAGAGTCCCTTCTATACTGCCATGAGCTCCGCCCCAAACGCTGAAACCTCCAAAAAAACAACGTCCTTCTATAGCAATCAACCTAGAGTCGTGGTCCTTGATCACAAATGCCACTCCAACACTATCACCACCAGCGAGCAAACTCCCATCATAATTCGTTTTAAAATGACCAGAGGGTGGGGGCTCTCAAAAAATAAGAACAAATCTGGGCATTGTGAATAGCAAATAGGGGTTCCAGATGTTTCTAGAATTTTCCTTAACCTCTTTTGGTGCACCAAAATCGAATTATCCTTACAGCAGGGGCCTAGGTGCTGTCTTTATTTATTAAAAAAAAGGGGATATATGATGGTACTGCCACCATCCAATTTGCATGCCGTAGTGGACTCAAGTTGTTTTTTTTTCTTCATAAAAATAAAAAGCAAAAAAAAGTTAACAACTAGTTAATATGTCACCTTTGGTTCACGTGGGAAACATTATAAAACAATATAACTTCGAGGCAAAAAGCTAAGTGCTTCTAATTGTTCTCTAATCTCTCCTTTAACTTGCTTTATTGGCCATCTAAGAAAACAAAATAAAGGTTAAAAGGCTGTCATTATTACGCGGCGGATGTGTGACTATGATGAAACTTGAACTTTTCCTGGCTGATTTAAGGATAAATTTATGTTTAATGAAATTTCTATGACTCGAAAAGCTAGCAGAAAGGTCATGGATGGTTTTTAATTTTTATCAATTTGTTTTTATTCATGTGACAAAATTTTATTGCTATAGCCCTTTTGTTAAAAAAAATAAAGACAGCTATAAAGGAACATGCTTGCAATTGATACCATACTCAACTGTTTATGCTGCCTTCTACCCCTACTTTCCAAAATTAAAAAGAGCAATACCATCTCCTCTTGCCCACCCAACGAGTAAAACCATGGCACCCACTTCTAGAAATTAAAAAATAAAAAGTAGAAACCAAGAAGGCAATCAAGGCAATTAAATACTTAGAAGAAGATGGCTGTCTTTTTTAAGTTGTTTGTAATGTAATTGGAACCAAACTTTAGTTTATTGCAGGCTTCAGTAATTTAAGAGCTGCACTCTTTTAGACCAATGGTAATTTTATCTTCAATCGTATTCTTTTCGAGCCTCAATGCATGGAAGACAAAGATGGCGGTGCTCCAAAACCTGCCCTCATTTCAGTCGCAAAACATTGGGCATTGTGGCTTCCAAGTAGACTCTCTTGGGTTTTGGCGTCATATAAAATTTTCCACCACTTAAGAATTTAGTATTTCATAAGGGTATGCATTCACATCAATTGGTGCAAAGGCTCTGAGACTCTGGTTGTTTTCTAATATCTCCCTGTAACGCATTTGAATCATGATCTCTATGTTAGAATTTATCGGAAATTCAAAGAACCCAATTAGCTTTGATCAAATATGTAACGCTACTCACCGCCCATGGAGCTCTGCTAATTTTGAGAAAGATTAAAGAGATTGAAAAATGCCGTCTGTTCCATCCTTACATTATTAACCTTAGAGATTTTTATTCCTCCCTCTCTTAATAATAAATGATAAAACTATTTGAAAATCAAGCAGCTGGAATGTAGCAACTCATACCATGTCTGTGGTGAAAAGGCGAAAAGCACGGAAAAAGTAGCTTCTAATTTTGAGAGAGACTAAAGAGATTGAAAAATGCCATTGTTCTATTGTAACAATCTGTGCAGACATATATTTTGTTCATATCAAGAAGATCTTAGGTATCTATATAGAACTAAGGAGCTAAAAAAAATACGTTTTTTTTAATGAAATTCTGAATTGTGACAAATGATATCAAAGCGAACTCGACTCATAGTCTATGTGGACTAGAAAACACTATAACCCAGGTTTATAGAGGCTGACTACGGACCTATCGTGGTGATCTAAGTTTTCTCAACCATGCTAGGCATTTATAGATATGATCACAAATTTCAGGCATTAGAACAATTATCTATTAAATTGGCCATTAAATATTAAGGAAAAAAGACAGAACAAGTGGGAGTAGACTCTCAGTACAACTTGCAATTTTCAACAAGGGGAACTAAAAAGATCTCACCTATCCCTACCTGATCATCAGTTACAACCATAACTAAAATATTCAGTTGCTTGTTTATATGCTCTTGGCCTCCTTCATTACCTACTTTGTTTGGAAAGGCTTAGGACCCATCTATATTTCAAGTAGTTCGTATCCGAGGATGAGGAGAGTAACGGTCCAAGTAGATTACAATAAGCACAGACTCGTGCTCGAAAGAATAAATATAAATTTATCGCATTTTTTTAATCTTGCATGGGCTCCTATGAAACATATTCGTGTGCTCGAAAGAGACGAATTGATAAGATTTTTGATGCAAACAAAGGGAAAGACAGACAATGCACTGACACTTGAATCAAAATGAATCTTATGTTCAAATCACGAGAAAAATTACTTCAGCAAGAGAGCTTCAGGAACAAGATCTTTTTTCTTTTCTTTTTTTTTGATGAGAAGGGAGGTACTGCCACCCCGATTTATTAATAGAAGTTTAAAAGGAA
Source organism: Phoenix dactylifera (assembly GCF_009389715.1). Taxonomy (NCBI): domain Eukaryota; kingdom Viridiplantae; phylum Streptophyta; class Magnoliopsida; order Arecales; family Arecaceae; genus Phoenix; species Phoenix dactylifera. The sequence continues at coordinate 11,517,998 of NC_052404.1, read as the reverse complement.
TATCCACGTTTAAGCATGATCTGGGATTTTTACTCAGCTTTGAGAAGAAGCTTCATCTTTCTCAGACCAATGCAGGAGAACGGAAGAGATATTTACAGTGTGATTACAGCAGAGAAGTTTAAGGACTCCAGCTTTCTAAACGAACAGTGTGGTTCTCGTGTTCTACGGATCAATCATCGCTTGTTCTCTGTTTCCTCTGCTTTCTGCAAGCATCTTAATTTGTATTCTTAGGCATGGTTGGTGTTCTTCGGAGCGTTTAGATGGATATTAAGAGAGTTTTAGAAAGGCCGGCAAAAATTCGCTCATCCCAACTCTGATCTTTGTAACATGTTAAATTATAAATTTTTTTTTGCATACATACCCTTCTAAATATTATGAAAATATATATGCAAATATTAAAATTAGAAGGGTATTCACGTAAAATTTTATATTTTAGGAGGATAAGTGCACAAAAGATCCTAAATTATATGATACAGACTGTAACTAGATTTTAGAATTTTGACCACACCCAGAACCATAGTTTTTTTTTGAGGCTCACTAGTTAAATTCATGTTTAATTATGAACTTTGATGAGTATTTATTTTTGGCAGTGGTTTTATTTACTTTTTAGTGTTAGTTGTTAAATTCATCTCGAAAAAAAATAAAGTCATCAAGAATTGGAAGGGTTAGGTCAGGCAGGCTAAATCGTATCCATTATAAACGTCATGGAGTGCAGTATTTGGTAAACGAGGTTGCAATGTGGAAGGGTCGGACATCCGACTAAAGATTACTTCACCAATGGACAAGTATGTACTTGACCAATAGACAAGTATGCGTTGGTTGAAGCGCTCCAACTTGATGTTAGGTCAAGTTGGGTATCCCACTAAATTCAACCACAGCATCCCCTAATTTTTTGGAAGGGGAAAAATCAAACTTGCATGGAAGAATAGAAACCAAGGGGTAGCTATGACTTATAATAAAGCTTAAAATTTAATGGAATTAGGGTAGGTGATTGAGGAGAAGAAGTTAATAATCCATGCAACTATATCTTCTTATCCATAAAAAGTTTAGGTAGCATTTGACGACCCAAATGGGGTCACTATCCTTATTCCAAGGTAACCAGATCCCTATGACCTATGATTATCGTATTTGAAATGCTATGTTTCAATGATTAATTTGTTTGGTATTCCATAATAGTACCCAAACTATCTCTAATATATTCAATATATTCCATACGTTTTAATTGAAAATGAAGGGATTGAGAAGAGTTGGACCAAATTTTTGAACTAGGTTAAGGGGTATTTTTATCCCCAAATTTTAGCTCTAGATAATTGTCATGGGGGGATATTGCAAACCTGTTCTTAAAGATGTATTTAGCATCACTCGGTTGGATGGTGAGTTTAAAAATGATAGTGGTCTGAGATTATTGCCATATAAGATTACAATCAAACGCGATAATCTCATTATCTCCATCTACATTGCCATTAATCCTGGAATCATCCCCCATATCAAGCACCACCTTAATTCATGTTGATGCACAAATTGTCTTTGTCATTTATTTGCAGGTAGGATGAAGATAAGAAACATCAACAACATCCATTTGCAGCAATGGCGAAAGATTCGGAGGAAACATAGAATGAGCTTGGTAGTTATTCCTCGAAGTCAAGCTAGCTAACCAATCTCCTACAAACTATAATTTTAACAAGATCCATATCAAAGAGATCGAGAAAGAAGCAGACGGGAGGTTAAAATGCCTTAAACTTTTTTTGGCTATTTGCTTGCCCCAATGACCTCTTTAATTTTTTAAAAATAACAATGCAGGCTATAATAAAACCTACTATATAATTTGCTTAACCTATGCCCAATCTACATCGAATAGAGCTGGACATTGTAACCAAACAGGTTGAATCTGCTGTCTTTTGAAAAACACAAAAAACAAGTCGATTGATGATTTTTTTTTTTTTAATATTCGATCATCATTGATTACCAAGGCCTTTGGCATCTCAAAGGCAACGGGCTAGACCTTTAATCTTAGAGCTGATCACGGGCCAGACCTTAAGCTATGTTTATGTCTAACAGGATTTTGGGCCGGATTTTTTTGACATTTAATTTTTCTATGCCCAAACCTGGCTTGTGATCAGCTCCAGGCTTGATTGCCGATTTCACATCTACGTCATCAAGTGGCCACGCTTGAGCGGCCCAGCCCTATTGGGATCGGAGTGGGCTCGAAACATTTGACGCAACAGCCCATATGTCACGTCCCTATGTGCTTGTAATCGTTAAACATCATTTAATTTTAGCCTCTTGGTGGGAATTCAACCCAAATTGGAGCCGATTCGAAACATTGTGCACATCCCATCTCAACTCGAACCGAATCGCAGAAGTTTTAGTAACGTGGGCCGTCCAATTCGACAACCAGCGAGCATCGGACGGTCGTGATCTGGAAAGGTTACTTTCGTTAATAACGAGCTATGGAAACGTAGCGCGCGGCGGTCTTTATTAGGGTTCCCTGTTCCGCCATTAGGGTTCCTCGACGGCCGCTAGGGTTTCTTCGGCTCTGAACCAGAGGTGAGAGATGGATCCCTCCCCCATTCCTTCTCTTCGATATTTTATCTCGTAGTGATGCTTGTTACTCCGGTTTCCGATCTCAAAGCCCTAGTTTTGGTGGCATTTAGAAATCTCTCTCTCTCTGTCTCTCGAAGGTGCTTCCATATCTCAGGGGAAATCCTTGATTATCCGATCCGCTCTTCTGTAGTTCTTATTTATTTTCTCGATGGATTTTTTTAGTAGTTTTTTTTTGGCCTCGTAGCTATTCACGGTTTGCTTTAAGGTCCTGTTTCAAGGAGACGCTGATCGCTTTTTTGTTGCTGGATTTGGTGGATTTTATACAGATGGCTCCGCAGCCGAACACGGGTCTCTTTGTCGGGCTGAACAAAGGCCACATCGTCACCAAGCGGGAGCTGCCTCCTCGCCCTTCCAGCAGAAAAGGAGTAAGAATCCCAAGTCAACGTTGAGAACGGATTTCACTGTTTTCTCTGGGTCATATAAAACAGAGCATGGAAGAGTTACCTTCTGTTTATGTTTAGTTTTATGTGAAACGAAAAAAGATGGAAAAAAGACAACAGTAGGGAATCCTTACTGTAACTTAAATCATACATCGACGCAGAGACATGCATAGTTTATCACTAGGCTAAGTTAAGCTAGAAGTCTATGCTTGAATGAACCGTAATCAGAATCCCCAAATGGCAGAACGCATGTATGTTGATGAAGGTTTTTTATATATGTACAAAAGAAACTATCTTGGATTAATATGGATTGTTTGGTTGTTAATTTACGTTAGGATGAAGATGGATGTTGCTTAAGTGGAGAATGACTTTTATTACCCCATTTAGTTATTCTCTTTTACCAGATCTTGGTTCTCTGTAAGATAATAGGAAATGCAGGTAGTTTACAACGAATGTTTAACTAGGCATGTTTTGCATGTTGAAATGACGTTGATATGATAGTGCCCAAATGTGAATTTTTTTTATCTTCAATTTTGTGCCATCCCTAGTGAATTAGGTGCTCTGTTTGGTGATGGGTATGAAAAAGTTATAATTTCATTTACTAGACTTTGGCCAAGGAACTTTAGGACATGTAAGGATGCAGTGTTGAGCCAAAACTAATTCTAAAGTGGGTCTTAACTGATATATGTTGGACTTGTCTCATACAGGTCTATTATTTTTTGGTTATTCAAAATAGGAGATTACATAAAAAAAATGCCGAACTTAAAACTTTTTTTAAAACGAATTACGATCCTTGTTCATAGCTGAGCATGATTTGCTTCATTTTCATGTTAATATTTGCTGATATTTAGAAAAATTAAGAAATAAGACTCTGGTAGTTTCTTTTCAGTTTGATTAGAATGTGTTCTGACATTTTCGTTTTGCATTTTGAGAAAATCCAGTTTAAAAACTCTTCTTTAAGAAAACAAACATATGTCCTTTTGATTTAGATAGCCTGGATGCGTCTTTTTGTATTTGTTTAATTTCCACTGAATCATATGAAATGGTTGAAAGTTGTCATGATACGCATTTCCATTGGTTTCATATTTGTAAGAAGCCTAATTCCTCCATTAAAAAAGCCTAGTTCTTGGAAAACTCCATGTGGTGTCTTCCATTGCTTAGAAAAATTATGGCAATGACCTGTGCAGAAAACCTTATTTCACTACTTGGAATGTCAATCTAGATATTATAATTGGAAAGGACCCAATGCTGCATCCGATATTGCTCGGTGTTCATACTTTTTTCTCCTGTTTGATCTATTTGAAGCAGTAGTATATAGGAATTCTTCCTCACAAACTGAAAGTATTCAACAGTGGCCATTTCAGAAGATCAAGCCTTTAATCTCATAGCTTGCTTACTTACCTGATGTGACAAGATGACAGATCCATTGTTTGTGCATGGTTCTGGAGTGTTAAAAATGTCTCACTTAGGCCTTGCTGTGTGTTCTGTTCAGATTTTATCTTAGTTGGGCAAAAGAAAATTATTATTGCCTAAAATGAGATGCAGCTATGTGCATGCTGGAGAATGTTATGCATGTTTACGTGTAATGATTCTATTGACCTGATAAATATTGATTTTTTTGGTTATGGGAGGTTTACTGGATGCATAATTCTGCTATATATATGTTATCTTCCTTTCCTTTTTTTTTGTGTATCCTACAAAATTGTAGTATGATGCCTTGTGACTTTTTTGTGTCATTCCAGAAAACCAGCAAAAGGGTGCACTTTGTGAGGAACTTAATCAGGGAAGTTGCTGGGTTTGCTCCTTATGAGAAGAGGATCACTGAGCTTCTCAAAGTTGGAAAGGACAAGCGTGCATTGAAAGTAGCAAAGAGAAAGTTGGGTACACACAAGAGAGCCAAGAAGAAGCGCGAGGAGATGGCCAATGTTCTCAGGAAGATGAGGTAATTGCTTATTGTTCTTACTTGACTGTTATTTCATTTTTTTCCACTTTGTATCAAAATATAGTATTTTCCATTCAAGAAACGTGTGGTAAGGTTCTATTGAAAAATTCTCAGGGCAGCATGTTGTAGAGTAGTTATTTACTTGTAGATATAAGTTGATGATAGATTTTAGTATTATAAGCACCATAACGTCAATCCTGACTATGTCACGGTTATCTATTTAGCTTGTCAATTTTTACTTTGGTGGCTGGGGAGACAACCAAATTCAGATTGTGGGTTCTGACTCTGGGTCTTGTTCTAGCGTGAGTGTGAGAAATTGTAATCCAACATGTTAGCTGGTCTGCATGCATTTGAACTGATTTAATTGCTAACATATAGCTATCAGCAAGAACTTTCTAATCAATTGAACCTAGATTCTTCAGTAAATTACGACAATGAGTTGAGATTTTTGGATTTTTTTATGTTCAAACTTTCAGATTTTATGCTATTGTTAGCATATTAAGTCAAACATGACATAAAAAAATCCATTGAATGTCTTGTATGATTTTTTTGTATACTTGCCTCCCTCCTCCTTCACCTATCGTACTCCTTCACCTATCGTATTCATCATCTTTTAACAGCTATTGTAAGTAATTTCTACAACAAATAAATTCGGGGGAAGTGTCTCACTTCCTCAGTTTTCACTCAAAAAAAAAGAATGTCTTGTTTGATCACATCCAATACTGTAACTTTTATAATGACCTGTGTACAGCTTGTAGGAATTCTAATTATTATTACTTGTGGTTTCTTGTGGCGCCCTACCACATGCAGGTCTGCTGGAGTGACTGAGAAGAAGAAATAAATGTTGTTGGGGGACTGCTGTGGTCATGGTATAGAGTATCCCAAAGTTTCAGCTATTCTGAGTCTTTGAGCTTATGCAGTTGGTTTCATTGTTTGCCCCTCTAATGTAGGTTGATCAAGACAGCGAGACAATTTATTTTGGAAATTTGACTATGTTGTACGAAATCATTATTTCGATATTTGAGAGCATTGTTGTTTGATTGGTAGTATTGAATTAGTCATGGATGGTTGCAGCTATGGTTCAAACCGAATGGCAGAGGCCATATTACCATTTGACTTGAATCTCAATATCTGAATGAGCTATGTATTGTGATTGCAGACTCCCCAGTTGGTTTAGTGCTTACCAAAAAAAATAAAAGAATTCAGATTCCCTAGCATGCTTATATTTGTGGCTTATATTTGTGGTTTAGGGTTCCGGAGGCCCCAGCGATCACCATGGGAGCTTCTCTAGTCGGCTGCTTCGAGCCCTCCTCACCCTCTTCGCAAATGCCATGGTTCTTTGCCTCTTTCCTTCTCTCTCCCTCCATCATCCCCATCTCAAGCCCCCCTCTCTCTCTCACTGTCTCACACAGAAGAAAAGTTATTAACTTGTACAATTTAATATTTTTTTATCTACAGAGTTTTAGCAAAATGAGCCAGAAACTTTTAGAGTAACGAGACAAAAGTGGTTGCATATATTAAACCTGTTTTTTTTAATTTGCTTAAGGCTTGATGCCGTATAACTTTAGTTTTATAAACTAAGAAGATTTTTTTTTTTTTTTTTTATGAAGCCAAAAGAAGAAAATGAGCTGGAATCTATTCTGGAGGAAATCTTTTTATTTTTTTGAAACCATCTCTTAAATTTTTAGAATTTTTGTGGGTAAAGATTTATTGCTTTCAAAAAATAGTGAATATAATAGCTAGGAATAGCTATAGTTTTGCGGAGATCACATCTTCATCATCAATCTCAATTACTATTTCACTAATTATGGAAAAAAAATAACAAAAAAAAAGAAACGAAACAAATCTTTATTTTTCAAATATTTGTTGGACATTGCTGCAGATTTATTTCGTTACATGGTTATAGAACTCTCAATTATAATTTTTTTTAGTAAATGAGGTGGTAAGAGGTTCGAAAGATAATATATCTTCCGTTGCGAGAGGTCCTTTCCCTCTATTAACAACCAAAGAAAGGACGAACTGTGTTACGAGCGTACTACATAATAAACTATCGGATTCATAAACAGGAGAGGTAAAAAATCCACCAGATATTGCACTACAGAGTATAATAATACATGGTCAGCGTCTGCCAGATGTTCGACTCATGACGAGGGAAGACTCCTACCGGAAGTGCAGGAGACCATTGCCTCACATCGTCGTACATCTGAACCCAGTCAATCCCAACATCCCGCTTTCATGCAGTCAAACAAGATCTCTGGAATAAAAAGAAAAGCGTGAATAAAAGGAAGAAACTAAATAAAGAACATCTCAAATCGCCTCCATCCGAAGCGAGTCCCAACAACGAATGCATGTACCAAGCGACCATGAATACAGACGAAAAAGTTCAATCCAGAGATGAGAGATTGACCGACGCCGCAGGGCAACCCAAAACCATAAATACAAGGAATGAAGAGCACCGAGACTCAGTAAGTCGGGTAGTAGTATCCACCATTATAGGCTGGTGGCATTCCGTAAGGCATGGCTGGGTTGGGGAAGTAGCTGTTGTTGAGCCTGGCCAAGCTCGCCTGGCCCTGCATTCCATCCCTCGCATACTGCTGCCACATCCGCTGCTCCCGCACCAGAAACTGCTGTTTGCTTTCCATGTCTGCCATCTGCACATAGGAAGGCGGGGGATAGCTGAGAGACGCAGCAAATGGATCCTGCCCGATGGTCTCGATGGTGCCATCGGGTGCAGGCAGGGCCAGCACCGGAGTAGTCTTCTGACCAAGCCCAGGCAAGGCCACGCTGCTTGTGCTCCCGGTGCTCATCTGGGCGTTCGCATGCTGCCTCACTGCTCCTTGATCGTACATTCCGTTCAAGAGTAATGGGTCGAAGCCACCGCCCAATGTCGCCTTCTGCTTCACAAGGTTGCTTGCTGTCTCCACGAGGGCAAGCTCCCAATCTGCCTTCCCAGGCTCGGCTGCAGGTGTCTGCCATGCAGAAGTCACCTCACCTTGTCCGGGGGCACCATTCGAGGGGAAGGCTTCCCATGACCCATTGGCACGGTTTGCCGCCCCTGGACCCGAGAAAAGAGCCAATGCAAGCTTGTTAGACTGATCCTCTGCAGAAGGGGCATCATCCCTGAGATTCAGTAAGTCGGTCTCCTCCTGCTGCTGCTTCTTAGGCGGTTCCGCCACCTTCTCTGGTTCTGGCTCTGGCCTCTGCTCTGTGCAATCTGAAGGTGCCGGGAGAGCTTTGATGCTGTTCATATCCTGTGCCGGTTCTTCATCCCCAGTCTCAGGGGCTGGCTCCCTCGGAGGGCTCTTGGGCCTCCTTGCCCTGTCCCTCATGAACTCCTCCAATGTTTCCAAAAGCCTGTCTGTAATACGCTGCACCTCTGGGTACTCCGATGAACGGGCCACACCTGTGTCCTTGCACCAACCATAGAAAAGACAGAGCTCGTCGATCTGCTTGGCAGCACTGGCATAGGCCTCAAATGCCTTGACGCAGTCTGGGTAGTCCATGTCGAAGAATCGGTCCAGAAGGACAGCTAGTATCTCGCAGATGTCAGCATAGAGCTGGAAGCTTTCCCTGACAATCGGATAGAGAGCGATGAGGATCATCCTGCTGTGCTTGGCAGCGCCGGTGGGACGGCAGGCAAGGAAGCGATCAAGTAGCTGCTGCAGATGGTGCATCCTGCCCAGCACCCTCTCTGGCTTCATGTCTCTCAGGGGAGTTGGTGGCTTCCTCTCTTCCCCCCTCTGCCTCTCATCATACCCACCGCTCCCAATTCCTGGTGGGGATGAGTATGAGGACCTCCCGTAACTCCCATAGGTGTATGGATCAGGCTCCCCCCTTGGTGACTGGTATGGGCGGCTGTTGCCATTGCGACCACCAAGCTGCTTCTGCTCATAGACAATGCACTCAAGCCGCTGGTCCAGGTAGAGTGCATAGGTCCGGACAAAGGCAGAGTGATCCCATGAGTTGGAGTGAGCGTCGTCACGGAAGTCAGACATGTTGAGGAGGCGAGTTCCCCTTCGAGTTGCATAGAGGATCTCGTGCTGGAAAGCTGGGTCTCCATCAACCAGGAGGCGGTGTACAAGCAGGAGGCACTTGAGGGCCACGATATAGTTGTGGGTCTTGCCCAGCCTCTTGGACACCATTGCAATGCAGGAACTGACATATGCACGGGAGTAGGAGGTCAGGTTGAGGATCTCCCTCAAGTACTTCTCATCAGCAGGCTCATCATCGTGGCTCGTAGCCTTGACGATGGCCACATCAAGGTCAGGGGCCATATTGCTGGACACCTTCGCCAGACCAATGCTTGTCTGGTCCTTCACTGTTCCCAGGGCCTTTCTGATGGTGCTGGGTGCCATTTTCTCTTCGACAACAAGTTAATCCTCTTTTCCTTTCAATCACTCCCAAATGCTCTGTGCTGCTGTGGTGAATGCAATGAGCTACTGGTTGCTAGAAGTAGATGCACTGGATGGACCTCCTGCACCACAAGTCCTGACCTGATACGCTACATCCCCTCAAAATCCGGCAAGCAGGTAGTTAGCAATTGGAAATAGATGCAGCCAATTGAATCTGTCAAGCATGGATGGTGGCTCATTCAAAGAGAGATTTGGTTTCAAGGTTTAGTGGAAGGGTTTTTGATCAATACTGTAAGCTATGACATCTTGATGTTTTAATCAATCTTTAACTGCAAGGACAGAACTTTCAATGACCACTGGGTTGAAAATTGTTACCTTTTGATACAAAATTTAGATGAATATTCTGATTATCATACTCAACAAATACATAACAAATAACAAAATGCAAACAAATAGAGGCGAAAAGGCACAAACAAGAATGAGAAAGAACTTAAAGCTTGAGTATTTTTTAGCTTAGAAGGGGAAAACAAGCGAATAGGCTTCATGTTACAAAAGAATGCATAGACATGAATCTGGTCCCTACACTGCAGCTAGTCCGACAAGCTAACTCATGGAGAGGGTAGATCAGTGTTTCATCATCAAGACTGGAATTTGGGAGTTCACAACTAATAGAAGAAAGAACAGAATCTCTCTCTCATAAAACAGGGTTTTAGCACATCTAAACATTCTATAAGCCAGTATAAAAAAGGAAAGTTGGAGCGGGCTCATCCATACCGATCTTTCTAATCGGGATGATCTTTGGATGGACTGTTTACCTTTGAATAAAGAACCTTGTTTGCCTAGGGAGTGGATTATATGCGACCTAGGTAGCAACATCAAGCTACTAACTCTCCATTTTAACAACAGCCCAGCTGTCCTTATCCCAGCACCTATCGCCTGACACAACTCTTTGATCGAGGAGTTTAGCAGCGAGCTCCCTGAATTTCAGGGGGTGTGTATTTGCGGTCAAAGCTGACAGAGGCATAAATGGAAGCAAGTCACAGGGAGTAGCTTAAGCTACTGCAGTCTCACTTAAACATCCCACATTTGCTGAGTATTGGGGAAAAATTGGATAGTGCACCAATGATAGTACATGGGTGATTGAGGTATTGAGACCATCAAAGAGCACACCAATGATTGTCTCCTAGAAGACTGCACAAGGATGACATGCCCCAAAATCTAACCTTGATGATTTCCAGTCGTTAGTTGAAAGCTGAGGATCAGTTAGAGCAACTCATAGTCTGAATCAGAGACAGTAACATCGATGAAAGAATTGGCATTAGGTATAATTCTGGTTCGGTCTGAATTTGAATATGTGATCTGAAGAACATCCAAATAGGCTGTTGAATGGTAAAGGAAAAAAAAAACTATATGAAGATATAGAACTCATTTGGTTTGAGAGAAGAGAAGAGGGTAAAGTGGGTTCAACAGAAAAATGTAGAAATGCCTCATGTTTGATTGGAGTTTTTAAAGGAGAGAGACAAAAAAGTGGCTTTTCTATAGGATAAGATTCCCATATTTCATGAGAAAGAAAAATTTATATAAGACATAGAAAAGTCCAACTCCCATTGGTTGGGAATTGCGATAAATTTTTTTTCAAAAGAATTCTTAAGCTTTAGATAGAATAGGATAAAGTCTTTCCTTTTATTAAGGATATAACAGGTAATTTACATTACTTTTCCAGAAAAGTAGATAACTAAATATCAGTCATTCTGAAATGTGCCACTTTTCAATGGTCAACCAAACAGTGGAAAACCACTTTCCGAGGCATCGTGCACAGCTTTCTAGGAACAAAATTCCAATAATAGAAAATTCTTCCCGCAAACCGAACGGGTCATCAGTGAAAATTCTTTCTGCGAACCAAACAAGTCCATAGTTTGATTCCACTTGAGCGCAGAGTAAGTTGAGAAGTCAAGAAGCAGTGAAGATCTGATCTATAACATCAAACCAGAATAACAAGACAATAAAAAAATTGGGAACGAAATTATTTTAACAGTAGTTTGTTAACCACCGTTTAGATACATTATGGTCGCTAATAAGACGGCAATACCACTGGGTTGGGTAATTGCACCGAGTAGGCAGGCTAGGATTAACTCTGACCGATCCGATCAGAATACCATTGGTGGTATCATCGGATGCACCAAAATCGGGATGAATATGATGTTGAAATATCATTGGTCCATATATACATACATATGATCTGCGTATTTTGCAAATCCACCGCTAAAAAAAGGAAGATCTCTGGATCACATCAGACTCAGAAAACTACCCTGAGATAGATCTCGTAGCGGATTCCCCACCTGGCTAGAGAAGGATGCGATGGTCTAATGGCTGGGTCCTTGCAGCACCAGATCTAGAAGTCGCCCCGGGCGGCGTTTCCTCTAATTAGGTTATAAAGGTGCAATGGGTTTCCTTCAATTAAAGTTACAATCCATATTCTTAGTTCCAACAACACGCAAAAAAAAAAAAAAAAAAAGAATGTGCGCCATGACCGAGGAGTTGAGAATTTGTAGCGAATAAAATGAAACGAAATTGAGATGAGGAGATCCATAAGGAAGATGGAGTCCAAAACCAAGTAGGAATGAACCGAATAAAGGGGCGAAGGGGTAAGAGAAGTACCTTTGTTCCGGCGGCGCATATACGACGTCTCTTAGTTAAGCGGAGGGAAAGGGCTGGGAGGAAAGCAGCGATCCGTGTTGATGGGGCGCGTGAATCTGCTCTCCGATCTGTGAGGCAAATAAACCTATTTATCTATCAGCTCAGATCTGCGTCTCCCTCCCTCCCTCTCTCTCTCTCGAATCCCAAGTCAAGACTCGAGAAGGAAGACCAGGAATAATCTCCTTCTCTTCTCGCTCTTAGCACATCGGATCGGAACGGAACGAGATCGGGGTACGGCCTCGGCACCAGCAGCGGCCGCGGATGGCGGAAATCTAGGTGGGAGGGCGACAGCTGCTCCCCAGACAATGCGAGCGCGAGAGGAGATCGCCTTCTTGCCGTCCACCGACCTTCCCCCACTCCCCAGCTCTCTCTCTCTCTCTCTCTCTTCTCGCTCCTTCTAATTCCGTCTCACCGTCCGCCGACCCCAGTCTCCCAGATAACCTTCCTGACCTCATCCTCATCACTACCGTGGTCCGGATGCCCCCACAAAAATATTCCACGCGGCAGCCATCTCTGCCCTCCGCGTGGCGTCAGGCTCGGACAAAACGAGACGCCCAACCGTGATCCACCAATAATAAGCAAGCATCCCGCCAACAGAAGCCAGTGGACTTAAATGAGCACGGAGCACCAGAGAGCGACAAACGGAGACGGTCGAGGCGTAACGGAGACGACGACAAAGAATATATACATTTTAAAAAAAAAAAAATCAATAGAATAAAAGCAAAACAAAACGATATAAGAGAATCCCATCGCTGTCCTCCACTTGGGCTCGCTGGATCCGGCAGACTGCGAGTAAAAAATATGATAATAATTTAAGACCGATGTCGTTGGTGCTGCTGCTGCTTCTCTCTTCCTTTCCCTCTTTCTTTCTTTCTTTCTTTCTTTCTCTTTTTTTTTTTTTTTTTTTTTTTTTTTTTTTTTTTTTTTTTTTTTTTTTTTTTTTTTTTTTTTTTTTTTTTTTTTTCCTCCTCCCTTTTTTTTCCTTTCCCTTTTTCTTTCTTCCCTTCCCTCCTTCCTTCCTTCCTTCCTTCTTTCTTTCTTTCTTTCTTTTCTTTTCTAAAATGGATGCATCATACACAGCAAGTACGAATACACCTAAAAAATCAAAAAATAATAGTTTTCGGAGCGCTCCAAATAAGTCCTCCTCGCCTAGCCAAAGAGTCTTTCCAAAATAGTTAGATACGTAAGAGACTACCCAATCTGTTGCTTCATTGGCTTCGCGATACACATGTTTCGCTTGAACAACTATCCCCTTACACACCATGGCCCAAATATTCATAAGCAGCGGATGGCTATCTCCCACACTATCCACACTCCGCTGGATCTAATCGATAACTGTCATCAAGTCGCTCTCTAGCACTATCGAGCTGGACTAGACTGCCCTCAGCTCCGCTCCCGGAACCGATATGTCGAAGATCTAATAGCCACCAGCCGCAATCATCCTGGAGTCTGAACCTCTGGTGACGAAGCCCGCCCCTCCTCTACTCCCGCCATTAGTACACATCCATCGAAGTTTACCTTGAGGAAACTCGGGAGTGGGAGCTCCTAGGTGAAGAACATCATACAGAGTGCTCCATAAGCAAAAGAGGAGCCCAGATGTCCCGAGCTATCAATGGTCCATCCGATAAATGCGACTGAATAACCTCAGCTGTCTAGCTCCAGACCTGCTCAACCACAAATTGCAGAGGGAGACAGCTCTCACCAAACCTACACGCGCGCGCGCGCATATATATATATATATATATATATATATATATATATATATATATATATATATATATATATATATATATATATATATATATATATATATATATATATATATATATATATATATGCATGCATGTATGTATTACTATTGGAAATAGGTTCGAGCGAAATGTTGAGCTGATTGAGCTACTAAAATCGAACAATCAGCTGCTAGAACGGTAAAAATTGATCCAAGTTCATAATGTATATGGGAGATGGTGATGTGTTTAAACATGCATCTACGTTAAGGTTTGGCGGCATGGAACCCACCTGCAGGTTAGGAAACAGGGGATTGTACCGTCTCTAGCAAAGTTCACTTGCCCTACAGACAACTTGATAAAGCATTCTCATCGCATCACCTCTTTTGTCCTTGAAACACTCCCCACGGTCCCCTCCTTTTCCCCAACCCACCACAATCCAAAAAAGATGAAAAAAAGAAAAACAAAAGCATGCTCCCAGGTGGTATCATTGGGAGCATCCCAGTCACACATGATTATACAATAAAGATACTGCGATCACTCTAAAAAGAGATGGTATCTTAGTGCTCAAGTTATTCTCTCTCTCTCTCTCTCGCACATTTTCTTTTAATTTGCGAGGAGAGATGTGTTTATACTTGAGCACGCTTTAATTTAGAATGATATGCTAAGATAATATAAACCTCAAAATGCAATGCTATGTATTATACATTATATATGCGCATATATATATATATATATATATATATATATATATATATATATATATATACTCTGTAAGATATTATTTCTATAAATTTATTATAAGACAAGCATTTATAAATTTAAATGGTTAGTCTGCAGCTACGTGGCGAGCTTTTATGGTCCAGTTTACTTTATCAATGATGAGTTTCGAGGTGTCTCGAGGTCTCTTTTATGCTATACAAAATGGTGCAATCGGATCAAGAATGCTGTACAAAGCCTGTACCTCGTCCAGAAATGCGTAAAATGCTCTGCATCCAACTGATGCTTGCAACCACTGTTCCATCGTTAAATTCTATGCATGCAAAAAAAAAAAAAAAAATCTTCCGGCCCGGGTGTGGTTCACAGTAACCAAAGCAGAATCTTTTATTAAGTTTTTATTTAATGGCAAGAGCAAAAATTGGACGGTTTGTCGAGCTAGAAAAAGAGATTGGAGCACAGGTCGCCTGTTTGACTTTAGGTACAACCCGTGCCAAAATCAACTTCATGATAACATGATAAATATATTAATTATTAATTATTTATACAAAATATCTTATAGCTATAAGTATGTAGAGAAATTATAATCATTAATTATTAAAATATTTCTAAAGTGTTATGAAACTTTCATTTGTTTGATAAGCAAACTGAGAAAATATTTTTGGTATAACGAAATGACCATAAAAAATATTACATAATATTATATAACAAAATCTAATAAAGTATAATATATATTGATACATAAATATATAATATACTTTAATATTACTGTAATATAGTATAATATTATGATAATATAATAATATAATATTATATACTATAGCATAAAAGTATAGTATAATTTGATATTATGTAATATAACATATCAATGTATTATGATATAATGTAATATAATATCATATATACAGTATAATATAATAACAAATATATAAAATATTATAATTATTATCATTATATATTAATATTTTATTAATATAATATTTTATGAACTAATTTTTGGATTTTTTGTTTTTTTGTTGGGACTTCTGCAGATTTCTGTAATATAAAGAAATATTTTCTATAATTATATATTTTATCATGGGTATTTGATTAAAAAGAAAAAATATAAATCAAAAGCTTTACGATGCATGCTAAAAGTGTTTTACCAAAGAAGCTCGATTTTAAAGCTTTTTCCAATAAGCTCCATTTTAGAAATTCTCTCAAGGAGCTGTGTTAGCTTTCTTGCAAAGCAAAAATAATTTTTTAATTTTTTAATTAATATCTCTATTCCTTTAAAAAGTACTTTTAGAGAGTTAAAAAGTGTTTTCTAGCCCACCAAAAATTTTAGCCACTATACAGATCCAACAATATCGATGTTCGCGAGATAATTTAGATTTGCATGGGTTATATTCTTGTCGTACTAACCGTACAACTCGACGTACAGCAAATATGTAATGGTATATGTGCCATTTTTTTCGACCGTATATTAATGATCCGATGTCAAAATCTGGCGCTATAAAATTATAGCAACTTCTTGGACCTTACAAAATTAATATTATTATATATATATAATAAATAATTTTTGTTTACATATACAGCCATTAAAAATATTTTAATTATTTTAATTCTATTTTTTTTTCTTTTTTTTTTTTTGCTTAGGAGAAGGGAAGAAGGGCGAGGAAAACATTACCTGTGGGCAAACCAAGTGGGGAGCATCAGGTCCTTGCATTTAATCGATGCCCGTGCATTTCGAGCCTGGGCCACTTTGGTGAAATCAATGCCTCGTTCCTACTTTGCTACCACCTTGGTGGTAAACTGTTATTTTTCTCAGTGATGGTATGGATACGCAAAAAGGGAAAAAAAATATATAAAATAAATATTTTATAAAAAGCCACCTCTAATATTGAAAGAATTTGCACGTAACAATTTTTTTTTAAAAAAAATAAAGAAAGAAAAAAAAAAACCAGCTGATCCTGCTGCTCTTCCTCTTCCCCTCCCTTTTCGGCATGCAAACCCTCTCGTAGCCATAATCTTTCCGGTGCCTTCCCGAACTCGGGGGCAATCCCCTCTATCTCTACGTCGATTTCGATCGGTCTATAGATTTTGGTCGGTGGAGCAGAGCCCGATCTGATCCGGCGGCGGTCTGCTGTTAGCGAGAGCGATGGAGGACGAAGATAATGGGGCGGCAGTGGCGGAGGCAGCGGGGGCCGAGACGGTGGCAGTGGTGGAGAAGCTGGTGGAGGCGGTGGAAGAGATCCCGGCTGTCTCCGACTACCGAAACGCGTACGAGAAGCAGTTCTGTAACCTGGCGCGGCGGATCAAGCTGCCGCCGCCCATGCTGGAGGAGCTCAAGGAGAGAAAGGACCCCGTCCCCGATCGGGCGGCACGGTCGCTGTCCCCGCTCAAGCGCGCTCTCGACTCGGCCAAGGAGCTCCTCCGGCTGGGGAGCGAAGGGAGCAAGATCTTCCTGGTATGCCGATGACCCGTGGTATTGTTCAGTTAATCTTTTTCTCTTTTCCGTGGAATGCGGCTTCTTTTATCTTTTCTTTTCTTGAAATCTTCGTATTGATTGTTTCAGCTAAACAAAAAAAAAAAAAACTTTTACTTTGAATTCGGTCATGATCGATCTGATATTTTTTTCTTTCTTTTTTATTTTGAAAGCGTCTCCATTTCAGCAAAGAAAAAAGGGGTTCTTGGCTTTTGCTTGAATTGTCGCTCGCTGCAACTAGGGTCGGGAGTATCTAGGGTTTTCAGCTGATGCCGATCTTTGGAGGTATTTTGGCTGAAAATTTGTATATCTTGTGATATCTAGACTGCAACTTATGTAGTTTCAAGGGAGAGAAGACTTCATGTTGTGGTTCTGTAGTGTTTCCATTGCCTTTGATGGCATTAATTCCATAGATTTCGACTTTGAATCCGGTCCAGGACAACTTATAAATATCAAAAATGGTGATGTAAGTTGAAGATGAGATTAATTGTCAGAAGAATCTTTTAAACAGGTCGACATCAAAGGATGCCGAAACTTTGATTCTGGATGTAACAACACAATTTCATATTAATTCAACTTTTGTGTCCCTGATTTTGGATTTGGGGTCTTCTAGATTATCTAATTTGAGCGAATTTTTGTGAGTCCACTGTAAATCCAGAGTGCCATAATGTCGGAGCTTCTATGGTTCTTTTCTGGAAATGTTCTGATCATGAAGATAGTCTCCCTGACAGTGGATTTATTGAAATGCTATCTTTTCAGGCTTAGAAATTTATATGTCTATGTAAAGCTTGCTTCAGGAACATGTTAAAATGTTAAAGGGCTCTTTTTTTTTTGAAGCTTGGATTACTGTGCTGTGTGGCAACTGTTGCACTATTTGACTTGCATATGGAGTGTCATTCTTTAATTGAATAGGTTGGTAGGTCAAGGGTTGTGCTTGGGCATTAATCTAGTGTCTCGTGATATCTGACCTTTTTCTGCGACTCATCTTCTGTTATAGTGTACATCGTTAAGAAAGTTTTTTGAACGGCCATCAGAAGCTTAAAGAAAAGCACATGATATAGAATGAAAGGTGCAAGTTAGTGGCTTACATAGTTATATATTGTCAAGCACATTTACTCAAACAGATGCATCTTTGACTAGCTAGAAGCTACAATTTCCTACCATGAAAAGACTGTTTCCATGTCATACAAATTTCCCCTTTTTTGTCTTTTAAAATGATCATACGGATACCAGAAACAAAGGCTCTGTGATTGTTGCTGTGGGCATGGATTAAGCTTTGTAATGGCATTTTGGCGTGCATAGAGTTCCTTGTTTAACTATCTTGTGCTGGTTTGCATGTCTTCTTGCAACATCTTTCAGACTTTTAGTGAATGTAATTTTCGCAGTTGAAGCTTATGAAAGGAGATATCAGCCTCTCTTTTGTAAACATGCTAAATTTCAATGTGTAACTCATGATTGTGTGAACTACCCTCTGATTAGGGAAGCGTGAACAGAAGATGATGATGTGTTTGTAAGATTACTCTGTGTGCTTGCGCTTGCATGTTGCATATTTGGTGCAATGCCATAATCACCGATATCTGTCTACATATTTGCAGGTTCTGGAGAGGGATTGAATAATGAAAAAGTTCCTGGAAGTTACTGCTCAACTGGAACAAGTGTTGCGTGAGATTTCCTTGGATGAGTTTGACATATCAAATGAAGTTAGAGAACAGGTAGAATCATCCATTAAGAAACATGTTCCCTTTTAACATTATTATCGGCAAACACTTGTTCCTACGGAGCTTGACGTGGTTTCGTAATTTCAATTTTTTTTCTCCGCACTTTTGCAATGACTGGAGACCCAGATCCTTTTTTAAGTGATGCTTAATGAGTATGTGATTTTATCCAGGTTGAACTTGTCCATACTCAGTTCAAAAGGGCCAAAGAACAGTTTGAGACACCTGATGATGAGCTTTACAATGATGTTTTATCTGTTTACAGTATGAGCAGTGATGCTAATGTGAAACCAGCTGTCCTAAGGAGATTAGCAGAAAGGTTACAGCTAATGACCATATCTGATCTCAAAGAAGAATCACTTGCATTGCATGAAATTGTTGTTGCCAATGGTGGAGATCCCCAAGTGATCATCGAAAAGTTGTCAATGCTATTGAAGATTATTAAAGATTTCGTGCAGACTCAGAATGCAGAAATAGGAATAGCAGCAGATCTCAAGGTTCTTCCCTCCAATGAGAAGTCCAAAATTCCTGTCACTCCAGATGATTTTCGCTGCCCCATATCATTGGAGCTGATGAAAGATCCAGTAACTGTGGCCGCCGGGCAGGTCTTTGAATGATTCTTCATCTTTTCCTCCGTTGGCATGCACTTTTCACATGCTTCAAAGTTTCCAGTCATATATTTACATTATTTTTACAGACTTATGACCAGCGATGCATTGAGAAATGGCTGGAGGCTGGCCATGATACATGCCCGAAGAAGCAGCAGAAGCTCCCCAACACATCCTTAACCCCAAACTATGTCCTCTGCAGCTTCATAGCTCAGTGGTGCGAGGTCAATGGCATGGATCCACCTAAGCGCTCCGCTCAGCCTGCTTCTTGGGTGAATGTGCCAAAATTATTGAACTTCTCTG
The DNA here is from genome assembly GCF_009389715.1 of Phoenix dactylifera. NCBI lineage: Eukaryota > Viridiplantae > Streptophyta > Magnoliopsida > Arecales > Arecaceae > Phoenix > Phoenix dactylifera. Next base: position 11,498,486 of record NC_052404.1, on the reverse strand, counting down.
TAAATTATCTTCCCAAAACATTGAAGACCAAAGATTAGCTGCCGGCGAGCTTCGCCTCCTTGCCAAGCGCATGCTGACAACTGCATCTGTATAGCTGAGGCCAGGGCTATATCTCTTCTTGTGAGTTTACCATCTACATTTGATGCATGGACCCAGGAGCATGCAGTTACTGCTCTTCTAACCTCTCCATCTGCGAGGAGAACAAGGGGAAAATAATCTCCTCAGGGACTGTGCCCGAAATAGTTCACGTGTTAAAGAGGGGCAGCATGGAAGCATGGGAGAATGCTGCAGCCACCCTCTTCAGCCTTCAGTTGTTGATGAGAATGAGGTAATAATTGTGGCTTCTGGGGCAATCCCACCCCTTGTTATGCTGTTAAGTGATGGCAGCCAACGAGGGAAGAAGGATGCAGCAACAGCACTCTTCAACTTGGTCATATACCAAGATAACAAGGGAAAGTCAGTGAGCGCTCGCGTGGTTCCAACACCCATGGGACTATTGACAGAGCCAGGAGGAATGGTGAATGAGGCACTTGCTATGTTGGCCATCCTGTCAAGCCATCTTGAGGGGAATTTGGCAATTGGGGCTGATGAGGCAGTGCCCGTGCTGGTGGAGGTTATAAGAAGTGGGTCACCTAGGAACAAAGAGAATGCCGCAGCTGTTCTGGTGCACCATTGTAATGGGGAGCAGCAGCAGCAGCATTTGGCTGAGGCATGGGACTGCAGGGTGATGGGTCCATTGGAGGAACTGGCACAGAGTGGCACAGACGGGGGTAAAAGAAAAGCAGCACAGTTGCTTCAGTGCATGAACAGGTTCCTGGAACAGCAAAAGCAAGCTCATGCTCAGGCTCAGTCCCAGGCACGGGGACAGGCACAGACTCGAGCGGAGCAGTCAAGGTCTCCATCTTTGGCGGCCTTTCTTGATAGATAAGGTATTTTATTGCTGGCTTGTTTGTTGTGGTGAAAAGGGTGGTTGTTTTGATTTGGACGCTGGGAGGTGGAAGATCACCTGCCAGTCTGATTTGTTAAGTTATGCTTTCTTGTAATGTTTGAGCTGGGGAGGGTAACTTTATAGAGCCTTCAAGAGTAAGGAAATGGAAGGATAACGAGTCTTGAAGAGTCAGCCATGGAATGTACTATGTCCATGTTGTAAGGTAGCATCCTTGTTTTTTATGGAGAAAATGCCTCCGATTTTGCCAAATTGGGATCCGGATCTAAGGTTTCACCAAATGTCTATTTAAGGAATACTGATGAAAGCTTTTAGATATGAGAGTTACTTTGATTCTTTTATATATGAGAGTTACTTTGATTCTTTTATATATGAGAGTTACTTTGATTCATTATTTTTTCTGGTTGGATTTTTCTGTCCTGCTGCAGCTGGCTTAAAAGGATGGTTGATTAAACTTGCCTTCCATGCTTGTCTCAAATTTGATGACCAGTTCGGAACTGGGGGTTCGATCAACTATTTTATTATTGCAACAAGTGAAAGGCAGGAGGAACAAACAGGGAATAGCTTGAAGATTTAAATTCAGATTCTGATTGTATGTATCAGGTAAACATTTTGAAATTCATTCCAGGAAAGCTATTGTCCGGGTGATCTTAAGAAACTGAACTGCACCAACAACTGTTGTAAGTTATGAAATCATGCAATAAAGATTCTGATAATAAGACATGGTCGAAAACTGCATGGTCTTCTTTGGCAGTGCTGGGCAAAAAACCTGCAATATTTATTGGATTTTTCTTTTTCTAAAGTTTCCATGGTGATTGGCAAATAAATCATCATACGCCTGTTGAGTACAGGAACATACAATGAAGTGGCTGTTACAACCAGCCTGTGAGAGTGAGACCATCATGATTCAGGTTGAAGGCTATAAAGGAGTTCATAGGAGTGTTAGAAACACCTGTGGTCCATTCAGGACAAACGACAGGTAGGAGGAAAGACTTGCTGATGATTTCTGGACTTAAAGCATAGATTGAGCAACTACTGTTCGCATTGCCATGCAGCCTGCCTTCACCGGTATGCCGCTCGCAACTCAGCTAATAAAAGTCGATCATTTGAATATGTAACTGCTTTTTTTTTCTCCCTCTTTTGCTTGGCGGTTTATGGTTCTGTTTTGAGTTTTTTGATGCTGGGCTGGTGGAAGGAAATGAAAATGGAAACTTGGATTTATTTACTCCAGGTGAAACGTCAGGATACTGTGTTAGGTAAAATAGTAAGACATCATATGCGTATGATGCATATTTTCACAGTATCAAGCAAGATTACTGCAAAACACTTGCGACAATTATGTCACGTACAAGTCCAAAGCCTTGTTTGGATAAAAGTTGTCTGTATTCTTTGAAGTCAGGTGAATTGTCAACTGACTATTTTGAAGTAACGCTATGACTTGAAGCTTGGTGATCACTAAGGGGTCATGCGGATGAATGGCACATATCGATTTGTAAAGCTGATGGCAGCCACAACTAGCTGTGATAAGGACCGTTGGCTGCTTTCTTTCACTTACGGTCATTCCAAAAGGGCCAAATGGCTTGGTCTTCGCCACAGTGGAGTAACTCAGAACAGAGTAGGAATTAGTATCATTGGTGCACTGAAGTAGGTAGAAGGATGAGAGTATTTGAAGTGTTGGATATCGAGTTTACGCGAAGCATTAATTGATGCAGGTGTGGAGAAAGGGTGATCCTGGATTGCCTTTTACATCACTTCGTTCACACAGTTAACAATCTATCCTTTGTGGTTTGACCATATAATGGCATGTCATGATTACCAAGAAAAGTGATGTTCATTGTTCCCAAGCCTTGGGTGAGAACAGATGAATTTCTCACTCTCTTTTTTCTTGATAAGTATGTTGGGAAATGCTATCATTTGGGTTCCAATTTGAGATCTCCCTCCAGTGCATTCGACGAGGAAAGGAATGCCCACCAACAGACCCAGGCATATGCTAAACGAAGATAATGTAATCCAACTTTAAATAATAGGGCAGTTGTCATGCTGTTGTTGTTGGAAGAAGTGTTCTTGTTCGGAGCAAGTCCAAGCATATTAAATGCCAAAATTTTTGAGTTTGCATAAGTGAACAATGGAAGTGATGTTTTCGATCATTTGTTGATGATCAAAATGGTCGAATGTTTTTTAGTCCTTTGTTTACATAGAAAGAAATGGAATCGTTCAAAAGATGTGTAAAAATTACATATTGCTTGGCCCTGTGAAGCATGACATGTTGGGATGATTCTACAGTTTTAGAGTTAATTCCCTTAGAAAAAACAAAAGAACAAAAACAAAAGAGATTTATTTATTTATTTTTTAGAGAGAGAGAGAGAGGGGGGGGGGGGGGGGGGGGGGGGAGAATAAGAAGTTTTAGTAAGATCCGTCGAACCAGTACCGAGACTCGTACCAGTCGGTGGACGGGTCGGTACAATATCAGTTCGGTATTGTACCGACACACGGTACGCTTGGGAGTGCTGGTTCCACACCGACACACTCGTTTTTTTGGAAATTTTTCAAGTTGATTTAATTGGTAATCAAATTTTTTAAACGTTTTCAATAATTTTAAGTCTAATTTTTTATTTTTTATTTTTTTATATTTGTTTAATATTTTTATGATTCTAGTTTAACCTAAATAATGTATTTTATTGTTTCAAAATGATACAAAATATAAAATGATTAGTGAGATGTTGCATACTACAATAAGCAACAAGAAATATTCTCAAATCAAGTAGTGAGGTAAAAATTTAAAATAATACAATCAATTACATATATTTAAAGTACAACATATATACGATTATCTAAAAACTCATCAAATGGCGATGCCTTTTGTAGATATTCAGATTATTAGTACAGTCTGAAGACATATCAGCTCATCTCTCTAACGAAGCAGCGTTGTAGTCTTATATATTCATCCTATAAGGAACGCGCTTCGGGTTATCAGCACTCTCGGATCTCTCGCTAAAGTTCTAGCTCCGAGAGATGTCCTATGACTTATAAACTGACTGATAAAATAGTTGTAAAGGAGCCTATCTGCAGCAAAATCCGATCTATAAGATACTCCAGACTGCGTAGGATAGTAGCTACCGGAAGATGCCTCAGACGTACCATATCTATATCTATATTCGTATGGATCATAGATTGTTGTGGCTGCAGTAATAAGATCTAGTATACGACTTGAAATATGATACGTCTATGGATCCTAGTTTACGTATGAGGTCATCTACAACTGTATTGTGATCTCGTGAATGACCTCAAGGAGCCTGTCTTTTATATGCAATCAGATCCTCATGGGATCCACCAAATCATGCACCGTGGTCCCTTATCCTGTATAGCATGCATAAACTAGGATTCACTGGTGAATCGAAGACTACCCTACGACTGTGTTTCATAAATGGCAGTCTCATGTTCTCCATTTTCTTCCTAGCCAGCAGATCAATGAACTAGCTCTTCCTCGATACTTTCCATTGAGGCTACAGGTGCCTTTTGTTTTTCTTTTTAGGTGTGCTGGGCAGCTACCTTCTTATCCTCCGTGTCACTCGCTGCCTGCTTACCCTTTGTGTCACTCTCTGCCTCACCATGTTGGAATGATGTATGTCACCCTTTTGATCGATCAATTGGGTAACGTAGTGGCCTTGTCTAAGCATCTCTCGATTATATCTTTGAGAGAGGGGGCCCGATTTCGATCTAAGTCGACTCAGTACAAACTAGACAGTTCGCACCGAGTTCGAGCAAAACCAACCAGTTTCGGCCGGTTCAAGGTCGGTTCTAGCCAGTTCCAGCCTTTTCCGGCCGGTTTGAGGCCGGAATCGATTCTAATAAACGAACTGACCCGATTTTGCACCGGGTTAGCTTGGTACAGGCCAAATCGGACGGTTCGGTCTGGTTTGGCGTATCTTGGGTTTAAAAGTTATTTGATGCCGGGGGTAACAAGAAGTTACAAGATCCACGAAAGTTCAAAAATTTACAAGACAACTTAGATTAGAGAAAGACCGGAGAATCATGCATTTCAGGGTAAAAATCAGGAATGGAAATTACTGTTTTTCAGGGTAAAAGTCATGAATAGAAAAAACTTATCTTCGCGCACTCGGACAAACCTTAGAACATCATAATTGTATTACATTGCGCTGTTCACAAGTTAGAAAGAAAATGCTAAAAGCTCAATCATGTCGAATTATTTATGCCACACTCTTCCAAGAAAAGCAATAATTGGATGAAAAAAAATGAGTCAAGAGAATCAAGACTCTCTCTTTTCTCGACACGCTGCCAGCCTTGCTGTTGAACTTAATCTTATCTTGTACCCTTTGCTCCTGCGATGCATTAGTCCTTATATCATATGTTTTACAATACCAGCAAGGTTGTTTGCTTTCCTTACAACCATATCCATCTTGAGAAAATATAATGCACCTTCTATATATATATTTATTGTTCCTTGTTTATTTAATTGCTTCAATCTTAAACTACTATTTTTGTTGGTATAATTAATTAGTTTGCAACTGAATATGCATGCATGATCTTTGTCGAACCCGACAAGAATATATGTGGTTCCACCCCACCATCCACACTCGTCTCAGCTAAGCATAGCATTTTGTCATCAAAATGTGTCCTCCCAGCTGCCAGGTGGCTGGTTGGGCCACGAGAGCTCTCCCTGTCTACAAACTCCACAAAGGTTCAAGAGGGTGATCAGAAGCCAAGTAATGTGGAGGATACGGCACCGACCTTCACACCCATCATCCATGACAAGGGTCCACTTGGCCCAACTTGTTACATCGTGACAGGTTCGGTGCACCAAAAGAAACTTTAGGGCGATGAGATCCAAAAGTGATCCTATAACAGTAATGACCGCTCGATCTCAATCCCATGGTGACCAACTTTGTGATGGTAATAAAATAGGAGATGGTAATCGAGTGCGAATGTGGGATACATATGCCCCAACTGAAAACAAAAGACCCTTCCATTGTGTGATTTTGTTCTCTGTTCCGGGTTATAAATTCTTTTGTCTATATTAATGAAAGCCGGATGGCTCCCCTTTAGCCTATCTTTATCATAAAAGAAAGGAAAAAAATTAAAAAAAAAAGTTAACATCAAAAGAGAAAGAGAGGAGGAAAAAAAAAGAGGGTTGTCGCAAGAAAAAGTAAACATGCAAGCAGACACAAGAGGACAAGCCAAGCCATAAAAATACGATACTTAACTTTTGGGTAGAAAAGGATTTAGCATTGAGCAGTAAGAAGTTACAGGACGAGTGCAATGCCATGGCAGACTCTCTCTCTCTCTACGTTCCTTCTTTTTGACTCAAAAGCGGCCAAGATTTCTTGGAGATCTTGATGCTCTTTGACTGGGTCAGGCAATAGCTTATAAGGAATTCTAAAAGAAACTTCTCTCAAATTATCGATGTACAATTCTTACACATATGTAAGGTTATGTGGAGTGAATCGTGCTGACATGAACCGAGATGGGCAGTGAAGGATTTCTTGGTGCACGTAGCAAATACTGATAGAGCCAATCGGGCTATGTGCGCTCAGTGTTAGGACTCAGGACCTGTACCTCTCGAGTTTAAGGTGAATATAAATATTGTATGTACTCGATCTTTCTTGCAAACCTCTAAAACAAATCTAAAACATATATAACTTTGTGATCAAAGATCAACTACTTATTGTAGATGGGTTAAAAGATAGAGGCCATGCAGCCACTAATTTCTAAATAGATGAGAAGATATATGCCTAAGAATATTTGATTGCCTCCAAACTTGCTTGTCCTGCACACATGCAATCGGCCTCATGGCCTACAAGATTATAGTGGGGATGATGCCATGCAAATAAACAGAAGAAAAGCTCGCGGGTGCCATCAACCCCACAAACCCTCGACACTCAAACCCCGTCCTTATCAACGTGAAGGCTCCTTCCAAGCAACCCCCACGATCCAACATTCCACCATCAAATCAGTAGTGGAGACGACAAAGCTCTTGTTTTGGACTGGCCTGCCTTATTCTATTTTGCTTTGATTGTTCTTGACGTCTAAGTCCTCTATTTGTTATCCCAATCTTTTGGCTCCTTGAGGATACTTGGAGACCTAACCAAAGGTCGCATGCAACAGTGACAGCTGAACAGCCAAATCTAGACTACAAAACTTGATTTCGGTATGTTCTCGAAAAGCTGGATACTGAGGTTTTTATGATTTGTTAGTTTGTTTTTTTGAACAAGTTTTGCCAAATATATCCAATTAAACTTGTTCTAGTTTTATATAAACTAATTTAGTATCAGCGATACCGGCCTATATATACAGTGGAAATCGGCTTAATTAGGGTTCATATATGGTTGGCTATTGTATTAATTTGAAGTCTAAGTTTGCGGTCCGGTGACATGCCTAGCATACCCATTATTTGAAAGATTACATGTAATCAACGAAAGATTTTGGATCTTACTGACAATGAACAAGATTAATATTCTTAGACTTAAAATATTCATATTCAATGAAAGAAAGAAGGTACTTAGTCCATGCTAAAAACGATGAATTGACTCAAGGCATCCTTGGACAGCAATAAAATGTTCCCAAAAATTAAATAATTAGGCAACCCTTTTACATCCTTCACCTACTCAAATCTCTTTAAGAATTAAGAATTCTGATAATAAAATTTAGGATTGCTATCGATATATGCCACCTTTATTTATTTGTTTTCTCATCGACTAACCCTGAGACAATTCAATTAAAGGTTACAAGATTCTACTGTTGGACAAAACGTCTAACTGAACATCCATGTCACAATGAGAGTCAACTGCCAACTAAGCACATGCTTCTATATAATAATACTTCGTAGTGCTAGTAATTATAGCAAGGGAATTCTTCTGATCGAAGCTTCCGAAAATATCACCTTTGCAGAGAGTTAGGATGCAAGAAGCCAGAAGAGAGAGATACGGGATGGTAAAATAAAAGGTCAGTTCATTGATTGAATCATATCCTGTCTATTGATTGAACTGAATAGCTCTTCAAGGTCTCTCTCTCTCTCTCTCTCTCTCTCTCTCTCTCTCTCTCTCTCTTTCTCTACATTTCCTATCTTTTACTCTCTGTAATGCAGATACTCACTTGTCTACATCCATACAATCATAACAGTCCATTGCTGAAATCAATACGGGAGCTCAACAACCGCACATAGTTGTAATATAAACACCATTTGATACTTGAATGCAAGGAAGAACCCATGGAGAGATGATTCACCGAACCTGGTTGGTGCTGGTTGCCGGTTTGCTCGGGTGCAGTAACAACAGTACTCGGCTTACAGTGTAGTTAATTAAGACCCCTTGACAACCATATATCTGTTTACTTCCTAGTGTATAAAAGGGTGTCCTAATTAAGGCCAGGCCCATGCTTCACGACCAACCACGAAACAGTTCGTCTATTCCTGCTGCTCTTGCTTTATTTCTCTTGCATACTTTCCTTCAGTTCAGAGAAATACCTGAACACTGTCAGCGCTACATTCCATTCTTTAATATCACCTTATTTTTATATTTCACAACTTACTCTCATCTTAGGCACGACACCCCATATATGAAGAAGAAAAGAGAAACCAACACAACTAATGTACATAAGATAAAGACCGCGGACCACCATCCGTGAGCTCTCCTGGAGCTATACAGGGAGATAGATCTCCATCGTTAAGCATAATATATACTATATTACATACTTGGAATCTAATGCAGACCGGATCGCATACGATGACGGCCATGATGGTGCTCATGCGAGGCAACGTGAAGCAGAGAGCATGGGAATCTCTTTCCCACTCTCCATCTCTCTCTTTTTTTCCTTTCCTGTTTCACCAAGGAGAGGAGGGCCAACTCATAAAGCTAAAGCTGCTCCCTTAACAGAAGATGACCGGCCCCCTCTCACGCCTATTAGTCTCTCTCTTGGTGTAACCCCACAAATCCACCACCAAGATCATCCCCTCTCTATAACCGTGTGGGCTACTGCTCGCAGCCCCAACAAGGGTTGCATCTTGGCATTTACCTTGAAATTCCGAGCCTCTTCTCCTTTGGATTGCACCACTCATACACCCCTTTCTTTCCCTTGCTTTATTTTCCTCACTCTCTCTCTTCTCATTTCTCCCCCAGGTTTCCATATCTACTGATATCGCTTCTCCTCCCTCCTCCCTCCCTTTTTAGTTGTACGTGGGCAGTCTGCCTTTATTCTCACTAAGGGTGGGGGAAGGGAGAGACTGCCTTGGTCCTCGCGAAAGCAGACGAGAACCCAGATTCCCTGTGGCACGGACCCATAAAAACAAAGGAGGGTGTCTTTGGGCATTTCACCATTGCGCTTTCTTTCCCTATTCTTTTGCTTCTTTGGTATTTTTTGTTTTCTTTGCTTTTCTTTGTTTCAGTGCATGTGTGCGTGAGGGTATGCTTCTACGACTGGCATCGGTCTTAGGTTACAATATTCTAACGGATTCTTGGGGCTGCATGGATTTTAGTGAGATCTTGGCTTCTTTTCAGTCACCACATTTGCGGCTTTGGTACAGGGCCGAGTAAATAAATAAGAGTCTAAATGATGGGTCAGATTAAAGAGGAAAAAAGTGAGGAAAAGCAGTGATTCGAGGCAGAGCCCAAATCAATCCAACAACGTACTGCTCAAATAAAGTGGTTGCCGCTCTGTCTCCTGTTTGTGTGTGGGGATGTCCATGTATGCACATCAATATAGGTTTGGTAGCCGATGAGCACAAATAGCCATTGGAGATTAAAGAGAACAGATGCAGTCCATGGCCGCAATATATATACTTTCCTCCTAGCACTAATTCTAATCTTTTAAACAAACTTAAATATATCAAATAATTGATCATCACCCCCCCCCCCCCCCCCCCCCCCCCCCCCCCCCCCCAACTCTTTCTCCATGCCCCCCTCTCTCTTCCCCCCCTCCTCTCTCTCTCTACATTCAGACATAGTATATATATACATACATTATATAAATGTATGTACGTATTATGTTATATGTATTTATATAAGAACATGCCCTACAAAATGCTAAGTGGAATTAGAAAGACAGACTCGATGATTCAATATAACATTACATAACATTGAAATGGTGGGATCTGTAATACTAGGGCTTCTTTTTTTTTTGTTCGATTGCGGAATAGGGAATTTTCGGCCTCCAAATGATCAGAACATAACGTTATAGACCAACTGAGTTTGCAGGCAATCTATCTCTAAAATACTACAAATGTGCAATGCATGATAGCGCATGAATGAATACAAAGTTACATGAAAGAAATGCTGGTCAAAGATGAGTGCGCGAGTTGGCAATGTGTTAAAAAGATGAGAAGAATGCTGCAACAGAGCTTTAATCTGCGTGCGGTCATACTTAAAGACCAGGAAAGGCTTCAAAGTAGGTTGCATCAATCTTAAAGTTGTGAGAAGTATTTCAGATTAGAGTTTTATGTCAAATTAGGCTTCATCATCTCAAATTAGAGTTTTCTGTGAAGGTAGAGATACCAAAGTGTGGGGAGTAGCTGCACCTTCCAGACTCCAAAGAACGAATAGGCAGCGAGAGAGAGAGAGAGAGAGAGAGAGAGAGAGAGAGAGAGAGAGCGAGAGAGAGAGAGAGAGAGAGAGCGCTATTTTAAATACTAAAGTTGCAAGATCATGAAATGCCGAAACCGTGGCTACTCCTATACCAAACCATGTCAAAAAAGAATCTAAACCAATCCATATTCAAATTATACTAACATAGATGACATTTACTCCCAAATGATGTCTAAATTGAGAAAGCCTATGTTTTCCAGCTTCCATGGTCAATGAAATGCTGAAGCCTGCTTGAGCACACCAGAGCAGACACAACTCCTGCTTCTCACATCCACGTTAGTTATAATTGCATCTGATAAATAAGCATACACTTCAATGAACAATTCGCATAGAGATACTTGTAAAACTATTGGGGTGCTACTGTTGACAGAGATCATCACATGACAAAACAATGAGTGCTGATGTTCACAGGAAATAATTATTCCAGAACACAATGCTCCTGCTCATTTGTAACAACTAGCTCTGCATGTCAGAGATACCAAGTTCCATGAACTTGCGCATGCACCACATTTTTGCAACCATACTATGAGATACGGGGGAAAAAAGACGTAGGAAAACACCAACCCAAAATAAATCAAAGACAAGAGCTGCCTACCGTTTCTAAAGTTTTTCACAACTTGTTGAACGGATGTCACCCACCATTTTAGACCTATCGAGACCGATCGATGCAAGTTCAGAAAGGTTTTTGTAGGACTAATCAGCTACCGTTGCTTCTTCTCCTTTCTCCAGTCAAGCAGTTCCTTCCGTGAAGCCATTGAAAAAATTAAGCTTCCAAGTATATGGTTACCACGAACTACAAGAGATTGCCAGCTGATGAAGAGTTGAAACCCGAGAGGTCTGCTGCCCAGCCGCCGCCGCCGCCGCCGCTGCTACCGCCGCCGCCGCCGCCGCCCCAATATTGATCATTTCGGGGAACGCTTGGGTACTGTCTAGGCAAACTGAGCCCCCGTCGGTTGTCTTCCATCTTCACTGAAGCCAGCTGTGTGATGAGCCCAGAGCCAGTTGCCTTCATGTGGACCGGCCCGGCGAACGCTCCGCCAACGATCCCGCCACCTTCTCCGTCAAAAGGGAAAAGCCCAGGAGCTGGTGCCGGTGGTGGCAGCGTGGGTTCTAACCCTCCCAAGAAAGGGAACTGCTGGATCTGCGGAAGCCTCCACTGCTCCAACCCAACGCCAGTACCGCCCGAGCTGCTGCTGATCCCCACCTGATAGTCGACCACATCGGCCGGTTGGATCCCGGCAAAGCTCAACCCGATGTTGGGCGCGTCATAGTCTGCCAGTGGGTGCAACGAGGCAGCCATGAACGGCAGCTGGGGCGGCATAGAGAGGTTGGATGGGATTGCACCGCCGATACCGACCGATGCGGCAGTGGAGGAGGTCGAAGAGGAGGCGCAGGCCTGGCGGTCTGCAGCGCTGGCGGTGGCGGCAGCTGAAGACTTGGAGGAGCTACTGCCGGCGGACTTGGTTCGCTTGTTGCGGCGGCAGCCGCCACCAACTGGGACGTTGCGAAGCGCCCCGCCGCGTGTCCAATAGCGGCGGCACGTCTTGCAGAAGTGGCGGGGCTGTGACAGGGAGTAGTTGTTGAAGTAGCAGAACTTGGTGTTGGTGGAGTCGCAGCGCGGGCACTTGAGCGCCGGCTCCGGCTGGGGGATCTTGGCCAGGCGGGCGCGCTCCGCCATGGATCCAGGCCGGATCGAGCCAGCCATCGGGCCCTCCGGGCGCGGTGCGACCGCTCCCGTAGGGAGCTGGGAAGCCTCGCCGCTGCCGCCACCTCTGCTGCTCCCGGCCTGATGATGCGCTTGCTGCTACATCAATTGATGATAACAAAAAAAAACAGAAGATAAAGGAAATTATGGTTACTGGTATATTCAAGAAGAGAAAAGTGTGAGAATATTTCTGGCTTTTTTTATGCTTTATTGATGAAGAAGCTACGGAATAAGTTGAAACTTCGGGAAAAAGAAGGAAGGGAAGAAGAGAGGAGAGGAGGGGACTCACCAGGTTCCAGTTAGGCGGATCTAGGTAGACAGGAACAGATGGAAAAACCATGGTTGGATGGAGGGTTTATTTTTGGCTTTGTTTCTTTTCTTTTCTTTTTTTTTTGCAAAAGGTTGATGGGGTTTATAGATGGTGGAGAATCACACGCACAAGGGGTTTCAGAGAGAAGAAAGCAACGAGAGAGAGAGAGAGAGAGAGAGAAGGAGAAAGAAAAGAAAAGGAGGGAATTTATTTCCTTTCTTCTGTGGTGGCTTTTATATTTTTATTTTCTGAGGTAGGGTTGAATGAGCTGATACGGGGAGGGAGGGAGGGAGGGACGGAGCGAGAGAGAGGGAGAGATTTCCTTAGTCACTAAGTTTCTAAATGAATTGCTGTGGATCAGTGGGAGGGGTGAGTGGATACTTCATGCATGGAAAGTTGAGATAGGAAACGGGTACAAGGGGGAGGGTCCATGGAAGCCCTAATAGTATTATTATTATTATTTAATGTGAAATGGTAAAAAAAATGGTGGAACAGTAAGCAAACATACGAAAAGGAAAAAGGTTGGGCTTGGTGGTGGGGTGTGGAAGGGTCATCTTCGACTCTCTCTCCTCTCTCCTAGCTTGCATGTAGGATATATATATATATATATATATATATATATATATATATATATATATATATATATATATATATATATATATATATATATATATATATATATATGAAGATCATAGCCCTCTACCATGTTTTCTTTGTGCTTTCGCTTTTTCATTCTTTTCCTTTCTCCAAACTCTACATATATAGTTCTCTAAGAAAATGTTCGGAAAGCAATGCACACCTGGAATTTCTACATGTCATGCTCTGTGTGAATTATTTGCTAAAGTCAGGAACGTGGAAAACCCGATTGCAAAATATTCATATTATAAAGCTTTATGACTGTAACTTGTAACTATGAATGTGATATTAAGCTAAGTGCAGCATAACATATCCTCACTTGATCTAACTCATTTTTTTTGTGAATAAAAGCAAGCTGTTCTCAGCAGCAAACAGGAAGAAAAAATGGAGAAGGCTTGCAGGGATTGCTCCTAAAAATAATTTAATAGATAAGGGCGAGGAGCTACCTTTGTCCAGCATAAATCCAATGCTTTAGACTATTGTTGCTGAGAAGGAAAGCCTAAAATATCAATATATGCTTCAATGTATATATGTTATTAAGAGTTCTTAATTCGTTCAAAGCTAAATTCTTTTTCTTCTGACTTTGTTGGCCATTAGAAAGTTTTCTGCTTTGATGCAGCTGCACAAATATATTTTGTGAACGTTCGCTAATCAAGTTCTTATTATAGATTTGTAACTCCAAATTCTAAGAAGAATGGGGCAGTAGCCTTAGAAGATTATATTAATCAATAAAACTTTTCTCTTTTAAGTTTATCGTAGAGTCCTCTTTCCTAAAGAGTTCGAAACAGATGGCGCAGAAACAGCACAGATGTGTATCATTACCACCAAGAGTGCTAGGAAGTAACAAAATCCAGATAGCTTCACAAAGAATTTAAAAAATCCACATTGGCAACTTGAGCAAACATCATATAGCTCAACATGATAATTTACCAGTTTGATGCCAAACACCATACATATTTTTTTTGTGGATAAAAACGGCATTTCATATACTCTAACGTGAGTACATCCAGCCATATCTGAAGAAAGAAAAGAGTATAAAGTAGGAGGTATCTCTCCGACCGATGTCCATATGATCTCTCCGAAGTGCCGGACAACATAGGAGGCAACCCAGTTGTGAGACACGAGGCTGAAGTCGGCAGCCCTCACCGACTTCAGCCCCGATTCAATTAGGGAAGGAGCCAGAACAAAGGATCGCGATGGCGATCCTCTCCGGCTCCTCCGTGGGGGGGGGGGGGGGGGGCAAACGGGGCAAGGGCGCCGCGGGAATCCCGCGGCACCCCTCCCAGTCCATCCGCGGCCGATTCACGGCCGTGGATCTCGCTCGACCGCCGCAATTTTCGCGGCGGAGGACCGTTACGATGGGGCGATAAAACCCCATCTATTCCTTCCCCTAGGGCCACCCCAAGCCTCTCCTCCCTCCTTCCCTCCTCCTCCTCTCCTTGGTGACCGGCATGCCCTCCCGCCCGATCAACCATCCGAAGCCCCTTCGTGGGCCATCCCCTGTTCCAAGATTTGTTTTGGCTGTCGGAAAGCCCCACTGCCGTCGCCGCCACTTGACCGCCGAATTGAGCCACCTGCGGCCGGGATCCGCCGCCTCCGTCGACCGCCGGTAAACCCTTTCTTTGGCTCTTCGTTCCATTTCCATTTGTCCTTGATTTTTCCCCCTCTGTTTTGGCCCCAAACCGAGACCACTCTCGGTCTCTTCCTCCCTGTCAGCCACCGCAACGGCCGCCGGCCGCCACTGCGGCCGGCTGGCCGTCAACCGGGCAACAGCCTCTGGCCACCCAGGCCGGCCCTCTACCCTCTTTCCTCTCCCTTCTCTCGGTTTCTATCTTCCCTGTTCATGGGGGGGGGGGGTTGGGGAAGATGATGGCCCTTACGGGCCGAACGGGGCCAAGCATGGGCCCTGTTCACCGCGGGCCCAACTTGGGCCCGATCCCAACCCGAAACTCGAAAAAAAAAAATTCGAAACCCGAAATCCAGTTCAGATCCGAGCCTGGAATCCGAACCCGAACCCGGAACCCGAAATCCGAACCCATTTGGCCAATAAATGGAATTTTGCAGTTAAACCCTTGGCATTATATTATTTCACAAAAGAGCCTTCTGCAAGTTATGTTTGATCCCTATAAGAAAGATTATTACATAAGAGTCCCTAAATGTATTCGATTGGTCCCTCCACTAAAGTTTTATTATAGAACAGTACCCTATAATTAAGTATTAGCCCCTGCAATGCATAAATAATCCATTAGAGACCAACTTTGGGGGCCCTATTGGGCTGGATCTATGCGGGCCAATTGGGCCATGCCCGATATGGGCCCTATCGGGCCATGCCCATTATGGGCCAACTCTGAGCCCTGTTGGGCCATGTCCAATAGTATTACTTTTGGTTTTGCTTAGCTCTGAAATTTACAAAGAAATTAATTAAATGTTAACAGGTGAACTTGATCCGCCTACCTGAAGTAGGAATTAAGCGAGAAAAGGTAAGTAACTTAATACTTCGAGTGTGATTTTCAAATTATTTGATAAATAGATTAAATCCTGATAAATGTTTTGTATTCTATAAAATGGGTCTGGCATGCTAAATTTTATTTGAAAATTATGCTTTGAAATCCGTAAACTATGACTGAAAAATTTATGAAATCTGTTTTTATATATATGTATTCTCAGCATGGCTATGATCTGTTTTGTTCTGTTCTGGCCCCGCCAATGGGGATTATACGTTGGACCTGTCGACTTGTAATATGTGAGGAACCAGTTTCGACACCGGGCCACCGGTGATTAGAATAGTGGTTTCTGGACACCGGCTGCCATAGGTGGATAAATATAGTGGATTTGGCACTTTTGTGCAACACCGGCTGCCATCGGTGGATAAAAATAGTGGATTTGGCACTTTGTGCAACCCATGCCACTGGGTTACGTGGCCGTAGCCTATCATATTGAGATTCTGATATCATATTTTTGGAAAAATGATAATAAGTTTTGAAAACAGTAAAACGATGTTATTTATTCCAGACATTATCCTGCATTTTGATTTGATATGCTCTGACCCCACTTTGGGGTATTTTGTAGCTTACTGGGCTAGTGTAGCTCATTATTCTGTTTTCTCCACTTTTCAGATCCAGAGGCTTGATCTCACAGGATTGAGTGCGCTAGATTTTCCGACGATTTCTTCAGTTATTGATCCTTTAGTTAGATTGATTAGAGTATTTGACTTACGTCAGTATATGTTATTTGAAATTTTGTAAGATTGCTTTTGAACAACTTAAATATTTATATCAGTTTTAAGCATCTGTGATTGCTTTGATATGATCTGCTGCCTTGCACGCCTGCGCGGCCCGCCGTGCGAGCGTGCGGCGTCTGCCGCGCCTCGGGCTTGGGGCGTGACACTAGTCTGCTGCACTGTTTGCCTTCCGAAAAATATGTAAAGACTGAAAATCGCTCAACTCCTGATCAGCCAACCTACGAGTGTCACGGATAAGAGGATGACCATCACTATATCTGTCCAATCCTCGAACCCTGTCAATCACCACAGAGGAGTCCCCCTCAAGGCATAAACGCTCGGCACCAAGTACCTGCCTGGCATAGGATATCCCTTCCCAAGCTGCCCGCAGCTCCGTCCCAACAGCAGTAAGTCCATGCGTACGACGGCCACCAGCTGCTATCATTCTTCCGAGATGATCTCTAATCACAAAACCAACACCTCCGGACAATCCGTCCACCGACATACTACCTGGGCGCTGTGGCAGTGGAAAGAGTATCCCATATGTCCCTGGCCATCCCAGAAGAGAACCTCGCAGCAACTATGGTGATCTCCCTCGCATGACGTATCGCTCTGTCCACCACCATCCTCGGGGTAACCTCCTGCCCTCGAACAAGCTAGCATTCCTGTCCAACCAAATATAATAAGCCAAATATGCCCAGCTGATGTAGAACCGATCACGAGAGAGGTGGCTGCAGCGGTGACGATGAGTTGATGTAGATCCGGTCACAGGAGAGGTGGCTGCAGCGGTGATGATTCACTCTTGGGATGACTGCCGTGGCTTTAAAATAGGAAACAGAGGAAGAGGGAGGAAGAACAGGAGGAGAAGAAGAGAGGAAGAGCAGCAGAGAGGAGGAGAAGAGGGAGAAGAAGAGAGGAGGAAAAGAGAGACGGGAAGGGAGGAAGAGAGACGGGGGGAGGAAACCTTTAATCCTTCATTAAAACCCTAATCATGAAAATAGTCCCTTATATATAGAGCCCAAATAAACACAATTAACTTAATACCCCCTTACACAGAAATAACTCCTAATAAGTCCAAAAATAATACAGATAAGCCCTAAAATGCAAACAAGCCAGAAATAAAATAAAATAAATATGCAAATAAGATGGTGGACTAGGCGGAAAAATAATCAGCTCTGATGTCCCCATCACTAGCGAATCCCTGACTCGGCAGTACTAGGCCTCCGCATGAAGACCCTCAACCAATGAATCAGATCCTGTACCAACTCGACTGAGTGGGGCAATAGGTCTGATGATCTCCTCCAAATCTTCCTGGCTCTGGAACACTGCAGCAGAACATGATCAATAATCTCCTCGGTATCTATGCACACCTCACAATCCTGAGTGATCCTCATCCCACGCCATGCTAACAAGCTCCTAGTTGGTAAGCAACCCCATGCCACCTTCCAGATGAAGAGCGTCGCACGCGGGTGAATCCGCATCCTCCAAATCCATTCCTTCTCTATCTGCCGGTCTGGCTCTCGGCTCATCAGCAGGTGAACTAAACCTTGTAACTAGGCTGATGATGTAACGTTAGTTCAATATAGGATTAGGATGATAGTTATGCACTTATTTGCGATCATGGCGCCAATGCCAAGACACATTAGCCAACTTCCATTCACCTGCACGACTTTTTATGCATATACACAAATAAACATTTTTTTGTTAAAGAGATATGTACTAAGAAACTAACCAACAAAGAACCTTGTTATTGAAAACATAACATATGTACTCTAGCCATCATCACGTCCTCTTGTACTGGTAATTCAACACCATGCAGTGTCCTTTTTGAACATTTCCACCTAAGCTGTCAGCATCTTGATCACTACCTTCAAGTCATCCATACAAGTCCTAGCATGCATGCAGCACTTTCTCAGACAACTGGAACTCTATGAATCTTTGATAAATATGGGTAGGATGTTATATGCAATCTATTCATGCCATAATTTCTGTGCAGAGTGTAAAGTTTAAAAACATTCTTAAATCTAGAGTTAAAATTCTTCACATTCTCACTTCCAGCTTCTTCTTTTTTTTTTTTATTTGTGCCAATGAGATTGATTGGCTCCGTTTCCAGCCAATTCGGTAATTAATCCATTAGTCACTGTGACACATACCAGAGTTTCAAATCATAGAAACCTAGGTTTTCAACGATGCGAGTAGATCACGAGCCAATCCAAAAAATAGTTGGTATAAAATAATATCAAATCTAACATTAAATAATTTAAAGTTATAAAAAATAAAGTACTAATTAATAACAGCTACACAAGTTTAAGTGTGCATAACATAGATGACATATTTCTAACAGGATAGGTCTAAAAATACGATCGAGTTGGATAACCAATCCATATAAAAACTCAATCTAGTTATCGAGTTGACTTTCTTAGTTTTTGATCAAATTATTTACTTTGATATGAGTAATTTAATCAATAATCTAACAATTCCGGCCTGAATCGAACAATCCTTGAATTAGATCATCAAGTTTCGTGGCATTAGGCAGTATTGACCGAGAACAGATGGGTCCTTGGTGATTATTTCGATGAAGGTAAGATGTCTGAATGTTCGACTAATGCCAAAAGACTTATAGCGTGCGGCAAATGAGTTCTTGCATCATATTTTAAGTGCAGTTGGAGTCCACCCTCCAAAAATTGAAGCGTGACTTCTAGCAACCGGACCTGCGGTTCATATTCCACGTGAAATCGCTATCTCTTATAGCAAAATCCTACCGCCAAAAAGTTAAAGGGAAGCAACCTAAAAATTTCCAGGACAAACCAGAGGAGCCCTTTCCAAATTTTTCCTTGGAGCAGCGAAGAGGGCAAGAAGTATAAAAAAAAGGAAAAGGCCGAGAGTCTCACGGACAACATGAGAGAGAGAGAGAGAGAGAGAGAGAGAGAGAGAGAGAGAGAGAGAGAGCGAACGACGGATATAGCGGGAGAGGATGAGGACAACTCATCAGATGCTCCCGGTCGGGGAAGTGCTGCCGGACGTCTGATTTGTGGGCCCCAGCCCGAATATTATGGGCTGGTCGAAACCCCACCCACGTTGACGCCTGGCCTCACCTAATCACAAATATGACTTCGTCGCGCGCGACCACATCCCGCTGTACACTGTACCCACACCTGCCATCTGAACCTTCTGATTGACGGGCACATCATAAATAATCCCTCCAATCCATACTCACGTATCTCGGTCCAAGGTTTCAAATTTAAATCATCGCAACATTATAATAACTGCTATAACGTCACTGAATCATGGCGATCATCAGATTATCATCTAATTATATTATAACAACCACCATATAGCAAAAGAGATCCGGTTCGTTCTTCACCTTATCATAAATAAAATAAAATAGAATAAATTTATATATTAATAATATCTGCAAAAAATTTGTTTATACAAAAAAAAAAAACTGATTCAAGTGTAGAATGTTGTATATATTTTTAAGAATTTTTTTCATTCTAAAAATTTAAATTTGCACGAATATTTTTTTAAAATTTATATTTATTTTTATACCTTCGTAAAATATTGTTTTTGCATAAATGCCCCTAGTATACGGTTTTTCTTATATCGTTAATAAAAACAATATTTATTTTAATTAAACATAAAATAAAATTTTGAAATTATTTTTTTAATCATCCATCGTAATTTTTTTATAAATATTTTTTTTTTACACATCTACACCATTTTAGTCGTTTTAATTTGAAACCGTTAGTTTTTTAATGATGTTAGATGGCGTAGGTACATATACAAAATTAAGGATAAAAAAAAGTAAGGCAACAAAATAAGTATTTTACAAGAGTATATGAGGGTATTCATGTAAAATTCGATCTTTAAGAGAGTATTTATGAAAAAAAATATGTATTTAATATAGATATATATTGTTAGAAATAGAATGTTATAGTTCACTGTTACCGTTAGTCGTCAGTGTCCATTATTAAGGAGAGCCCCGGAAAATAACGGAAATTATTATACGGAAAATGACGCTGTCAGAGGGGGGCCATCAAACCGGGGATAACCGCGTAAAAGAAGGGGAAACCTTATGGTGGGCCCCATTTAAAGAGCCCATAAACCCATCCGTCCATCGCTCCGCTTTGTCAGTTTATCGGTAAGTTGATGACGGGCATTATGGGTGGGACGAACCGACCGGGCCCACCGTTGGATGAGTGTCGAAGATTGTGCGGACTTCCGGCACGGGACCATGGATGAGGTCCACCGATTAGACGGCCAGGATGGGGCCACACGGTTGTAGGGCAGGCGTCATCACAACAGGGACGGAACATCGACGTTGGCCCCCAAGTGGAGGACCGCAGCTTGGGCGGTCGCCATCAACCCGAGTACAGTTAGCTCAGGGGAGCCCCTGATGTCAAGGACTCCTCGGCAAAATTTCAACCCTCCGATCTGCAATGATTTGGTCTGCGATCTCGACGGCCACCTTGTATGTGGGGGGGATCCACACGGTTGACTCGGTGTACCGCAAAGACGAAGTCATCGAGACGTTGATGGGAGAACAAGAGTAAGGCAGGAGGAATTTGAGTTCCTCCAACTGAGATCGCTACATTTGAGACTAGTGTAACGATACTTTTTATAAAGAAGCTTGCTTGATAAGCTTTTAGAAGTTAAATCACAATGGCTTTTTGTACCATTTTGCGGTTTCACTCGCTCAGGGTTATCTAACTCATTGAGTAAATAAATTATGAAGTAACTCGAAGCAAACCAATTGATGACAGTTTATTCTCTTATATTCTGAGATTTTCCACCACTTCTACTTCATTGGAAGAAAGTGAATTGAGAATATACGCACGAAATGAACTAACAAATCCCATATTCAAGGTTTTACACATGATTAGCTGGTTCTTAGGTTGGTGGTTCAGAGTTTTGCTAATGTTTCTAAACTGAAAGGTTAAGAGGACTTGTTTGTTGAAATTCTAGAGGATCAAAATAACATTAAAATGGATATTCTATATGAATTGGGCTAGTTAATCTGTCCAGCCTCTTTGTTCATAAAAGCCCATCCTAATATTAGCCTAAATCCTATTTATGAGAATATGAGCGGAAAAAAATCTATAGAGATTTTTTTATCTGGTAGGATTTACGTCGAAGAGAGATTGAATTGATGCGGACCTTACTTAAATAGATTTAAATTTATAATATAATAAAAAATTCAGTCCAATCCTACTGAATTTTTCAAACAGGCTCTAATTTCCACCGGGACTGATGTTGCACGGGCTGCTGAAGCCAAGTCACAAGCAAAATGGCTAAGCACACCTGAAAGGCAGTTCTATCAACTCTGCACTTCTCAGTAGCCTTTAAGCTCTCTAACTTTGTATCTCAAGATCTAGTTTAACATAGGCCATAGGCCAATACCTCTAACTTTTTCGCCAAATTGTCACAGTGTTTCACATCACTGAGCCACTTGCACCACATGCAGTTGCATCTACAGAAGTCCTTGCTGCATGCAACAAAAAGCAATAGTCCCACGACCACAGAATCGCCTTAGAGGAATTCAAACCCAAGAACTCACCCCACTGGAGGGCGAAAGCCGTAACTTCTCTCCAAGTTGTTGAGTTGCAGGGGCCGACTAAGATCCACCAGTTCGAAACTCTCATCCAAGTTGGTCATTCATTCTGCAGGCTCGGATGAAGTTGTTTCACAAGCTTCGAAGCGGCAGTCCATCACATGACAATCCCAGCCCAGCCCTGTGAGGGAAACTTTGAAACACACGTCGCCCTCTGCCCAAAAGTGGAGTGCAAGTCAGCCATGGCATTTGTAACCCTCCAAAGACACAAAGAAGAAAGAACGACGACCGCCGAAACCAAAGGATTCTAACCTAGGAGGTAACCTAAGTGGGAGCATCTTACAAAGGACACAACAAGGTTAAGATTCCATGGAGTAAAGGAGAGCTTAGACCAAGGAACTGATAAATCAAGTAAAACTGGCCTTGCAGGCCAAGAGGCACGGAGCGTACAAGATGATGCTAACCTGCCAGGTCGAACAGACTATGCAGTGCCATCCACAAGAACTTAAAAATATTCAACCTGCCCATCACCTCATAAGCATCACCAAAGTGAAATGATAAGTCATCCAGGTATAGTAAAGCCTTTCGATCTTTTCATGGGTCCTGTTCAGACCCAGCTATCTTTGAACAACTATACTGATTTATGACCAAAGCAGTTCAATAATATAATTTTCAATAGGACAAGGTCTGCACAGTGACCATCACTGAACGAGCCAAAAATCAGATTAAGAAAGAACAAATTTGATAGATAAAGCTACTAAGAAATAACAAATTAGATAGACAAAGCAATCAGGTCCAAAATTTATATAAAATTTCCACCACCAATTACATTGTTCACCAAAGGAATCAAAAGGTCGACAAAATCAGTAATTTAAAGCATCCTCTACGAGAAAGCACGTAGCCATAATACAAGGCCAGGATTAAACAAAAAGTAGTCATGAATAATCTTCTTTTTTGATGAAGAAGTCATGAATAATCTTCTATCAAAGAAACTAGGAAGTACGAAGGGAAAATAAGACATACCCACCATGAGAGATAAAATGCTTAATCAACCTCCTCAATCTTAGGACCTGCACCACTGTCACCACCAGAGGGACTATCATCACCCATTCCACCAGCCATGCCAGCACCAGCACCCTGATACATCTTGGCAATGATGGGGTTGCAGGTGCCCTCCAGCTCCTTCATCTTGTCCTCGAACTCATCGGCTTCTGCCAACTGGTTGCCGTCGAGCCACTGGATTGCCTGCTCAATTGCATCCTCAATCTTCTTCTTGTCAGCAGCAGGGAGCTTCGACGCAATCTTGTCGTCCTTGATGGTATTCCTCATGTTGTATGCATAGTTCTCCAAAGCATTCTTTGTCTCAACTTTCTTCTTATGCTCTTCATCCTCTGATTTATACTTCTCAGCATCTTGTACCATCTTCTCGATATCCTCCTTGCTCAGACGACCCTTGTCATTAGTAATCGTAATCTTATTCTTCTGCCCAGTAGTCTTGTCCTCAGCAGAGACGTTCAGGATACCATTAGCATCAATATCAAAGCAGACTGTAATCTGAGGAACCCCCCTAGGAGCAGGCGGAATGCCAGAGAGCTCAAATTTTCCAAGAAGATTGTTATCCCTGGTCCTGGTTCTTTCACCCTCATAAACTTGAATCAGGACACCAGGTTGGTTGTCAGAGTAGGTTGAGAAGACCTGCTCCTTCTTGGTGGGAATGGTGGTGTTCCTTGGTATCAAAACAGTCATTACTCCACCAGCAGTCTCCAAGCCAAGAGAAAGAGGAGTGACATCCAAGAGCAGCAGGTCCTGTACCTTCTCATTGCCCTCACCACTCAAGATGGCAGCCTGCACAGCAGCACCATAAGCAACAGCCTCGTCAGGATTGATATTTTTGCACAACTCTTTCCCATTGAAGAAATCCTGCAATAGCTGCTGGACCCTAGGAATTCTGGTGGATCCACCAACAAGGACAACATCATGGATACTGCTCTTGTCCATTTTTGCATCTCTCAAACACTTCTCAACGGGCTCCATACACTTCCTGAACAAGTCCATGTTAAGTTCTTCAAACCGGGCCCGTGTAATGGTGGAGTAGAAATCAATGCCCTCATACAAGGAGTCGATCTCTATAGTCGTCTGAGCAGTGGAGGAGAGAGTTCTCTTTGCCCTCTCACATGATGTCCTGAGCCTCCTAAGAGCCCTAGGGTTTCCGCTGATGTCCTTTTTATGCTTTCTCTTGAACTCCTGAACAAAGTGGTTGACCATACGGTTATCAAAATCCTCTCCCCCAAGATGAGTGTCACCAGCAGTAGCCTTCACCTCAAAAATACCCTCTTCAATGGTGAGCAGAGAGACATCAAAAGTGCCACCACCAAGGTCAAAGATGAGAACATTCTTCTCACCAACACTTCCAGCCTTCTTGTCTAGACCGTAAGCAATGGCAGCTGCTGTGGGTTCGTTGATGATTCTCATGACATTGAGACCAGAAATAACACCTGCATCCTTGGTGGCCTGGCGCTGAGAATCGTTGAAGTAAGCAGGAACAGTAACAACACCATTCTTAACAGTGGAACCCAAGTAGGCCTCAGCAATTTCCTTCATCTTCATCAAAACCATAGAAGAAATTTCTTCTGCTGCAAACTGCTTCTCCTCACCCTTATATTGGACGACAATCATCGGTTTGTCACCCGGGCCAGCAACAACCTTGAAGGGCCAGAGCTTAACATCACTTTGAACACAAGCATCAGAGAATCGCCTGCCAATCAAACGCTTGGCATCTGAAAAGAAAATAAAGAAAATGTAAGGTCTTCCATGTGATGCCATGGTTAGTCAAATTTATGCTAAATATTGCTGGGTGTTTTTTTTCTGATGCTAAGGAGTGTTATATATAAAAGAATTAAAAAATATACAAAAGAGAAAGCTTAATCAACTACATGGTCACAGCAGCCAGGTTTACAAGCTCTGATATTTATAAAGCAATCAATTAAATCATAAATCGTAACCTCAATACCACAAAGTGAATAAGGAACTTCCTAGCATTTGGCGAATAGCAATAGAAAATGGCACTAGTAATAAGTGCTGATATGTCTAGCAATTCCTTTACTGTTGATGAAGATCACTTACAAGCTCGTCAGACATCCCAAGAACCACTAAAATTATAATCCAAAAGCCAACAACATGCATGCTTAACCATAGTATGAGAATTTACATGCAAAATTCACATGTATCACTTAATCTCCAAAATTATCCACTAGAATGGAGCAGACAAGGGAGGAAAGATCATGCAAGCCACCCAAGACCAAAAAACCCCTACATCTGATCACTATGTCTAGCTACAATAGTCAAACATAGTAAATCAACACCTAAGTGAATCTCATTTTTGCCAAAACAGAGAACCTGAATGGCAACAGTTGCAACCACATAGCATAAGCACAAGCTGAATCAAGCTAAATCTTGATGATCCCAAAAGCAGTTAATCCTAGAAGTAGTTAAGGCTGGAGACGTAGAAAGAAAAACTGAGAAACCACAACAGCCTTTTTTTTTTGGGTACACCGGCGGCTCACACGCAACGGGTGTGGGTGTTGCCCATAAAACCACAACAGCCTTGATAAAACTTTTACAACAGCATGTAAAACAAGGGCTGATATATTCAAATTCTAGATAAGAATGGAGCCTGTAGATGGTTATAATATTGACTACGGACAACCAACAAGTGCTTACACTTTAAAAGGTATAAACTAGTTTATTTTCTATAGTTAAAGCAGCTTTTCCACATATTCTGAAACCTATTACTTTTCCTGCTCAGTCTTTAGCTAATGAACCTCCTGTCCAATGACATGACAGTTAAGTTATTAAATAATACCGCATTAACTCATTAAGAACTACTTAAGAGTCACCGCATGTATTTTAACTCATCAGACACCAACTTAAACAAAATTGGAGAAGAGGTACACAAAACTAATCATGCATGAAAATAGGAATCATTTTTTTTTAATGTTCTATAAAACAATAGCTGAAAATATCAGATTAGTCTGTTAGAAACACAAAACTGGAAAAAAAAAATAGATAGTGTGCAACATAAAGAGGTCTTAGATCTGTCCGCATAAATTCCAAACAGCATATCTAAAGTAGATCTATCCACATAATCCAGAATAGGATATGTTGGGAGATTACCCAAGTCACAACACCTCAGAGGCGCTCGACCGAAGAGCGCCGACCAAAGAGGCGCTCGACCGAAGAGCGCCGACCAGAGAAGCGCTCGATTGGAAAGCGCTGACCAGAGACAAAAAGCGCCAAATAGAGGCACTCGGCTGGAAGGTACTCGACCGAAGAGCGCCGACCAGAGAAGCGCTCGACTGGAAAGCGCCAAATAGAGGCGCTCGGCTGGAAGGTACTCGACCGAAGGGCACCGACCAGGAGCAATCCCGCCACAGGACACACCGCTAAGCGACCTGCTCGGCTCGGCACCTCCGCTAGGCCCATGCCTTAGCCGAATACCCAATCACCGCCTAATCCTCCAACAAGTCTGACAACCAAGTACGTAACTCCACTACAATCTGCCACCGTCCCTAA
Source organism: Phoenix dactylifera (assembly GCF_009389715.1). Lineage (NCBI taxonomy): Eukaryota > Viridiplantae > Streptophyta > Magnoliopsida > Arecales > Arecaceae > Phoenix > Phoenix dactylifera. The sequence goes on along the minus strand of NC_052404.1, from coordinate 11,471,953 downwards.
GTCATCAAGGCACGGGATCTCCACAGGAACTCGGCATGACCTGTCATTAATGCATAAGACCCCCTCGGGCCTCCGATGCACTCAGTCATTAAACGAACACAGCTCAAGACGATCTCCGGATCACTGAACCATCACAACGTATGGCTCACCCTGACCACCGGTTCACTCAGCAATTAATAAACTTACTATCTACGAACCCCCGGGCCTACCATAACCGGCGGTTCAACACACTCCAATGGGCCCAACCGACCGTGACAGCTCCCTGACTCCGGTCTGATCCGGCCTTATTCTCCACAACAACATTAATGAGCGTGATCGCGTCCAATTATTGCAAAAGGAGACAAACTCCCCTGTCACCTCCCAGGTAACGTTATGTCCCTCTATAAAAGGGGCGGGCCCTCTTCCACTACGACACACAGATTAGCCCCCTCTGACTTAAGCTTCGGAGGGCCGGCGCCGGATAATCCGGCCACCGGCTTTTTTGCAGGACTACCCAGGGGAACACCGCCAGTCGGCGCACCGCCTCCCACCATCCCGGCAGCGGAACTCCTCCCCCTCCTTGGTCCGCGGCAGCCTCCGGGTCCAATTTCCAGCAACAGTTGGCGCTAGAGGAAGGGCCCGAGTTGCTGCCATGAAACTAAGAAGTAAAGGGGCTTCCGATGCCTCTCGATGTCCTCCACCTAGTCCCGGACACTCTGTCCAGAACTCACCACCTCCGGCCGAGTCAACTCCTCAAGTCCGGCCGGAGCAGTTTGACGCCCTGATACGGCAGGTGCAGGCCTTGGCTACTGCTGTCCAAAGCTTGCAACCCAGGGGCGTCCCGACGGTACCACCCTCGCCGGCCCCAGTTCAACCGGAGCCCCCTACAAGCGGGCTCCCCCTTCAAGGTCAGGACTCTCAAGTCCAGGCTTCTCTCTGGAGAGAACACCCAGTTAGAGGCCCTGGTGGCTGGCCTCAACCCTCGGAGGTCGAGTCAGTCCCAGGGCAACTCGCACCGGAACGGACCGTTGCAGCGATCCCCCAGAACCATGAGCTCGACAAGAAGGTCGAGGAGCTGGAGCGCCAAATCCAGGCGTTCCACGGGAGGAAATCAGGACGTGATGGTGACTTCGAGTTCACTACGAAGTCCCCATTCTCCCCGGAGATTGAAGACGAGCCGGTCCCGTCGCGGTTCAAGATGCCCCAGGTGGAGCCTTACAACGGCAGGGCTGACCCCCTAGACCACTTGGAAAATTATCGGATCTTAATGGCCCTACAGGGGGCCTCGGAGGCCATGATGTGCAAAGCTTTCCCAGCGCCACTCCGAGGACCGGCCCGGCTTTGGTTTACCGGGCTAAAGCCGAGCACAGTCTCCTCTTTCGAGCAACTTGGCCGGCAGTTCGCCAGCAATTTTGCCGCCAGCCAGCCCCAGCGGCGGACATCAGACTCCCTCCTTGATGTCAAACAAAAGGAGGGAGAATCCTTCAGGGAGTACTTGGATCGGTTTACCGCCGCAACATGGGAAGTCCGGGAGCTTGACCAGTCGATCGCCATGTCAGCACTAAAAACTGGAGCCCGGTCTTACAGGTTCCTCTTTTCTATCAAAAAAAACTTCCCTGCGGACCTCACCGAAATGCTTGTTCGGGCACGAAAGTACGCCAAGGCTGAAGAAGCCGTGGCTACCAGGCGGAGCGGGGCCGAACAGACATCCAAGAGACAGAAAAGGCGTCGCGAGGAGCACGGCCAGCCTAGAAGCCCGTCCCCGCGCCGAGCCAAAAATCCGCCCCGCCTGAAGAGTCCACCCCGATTACGAGGACCGCCTCAGCAGAGGCTATCACTCCGCCCGAGGTTTTCGCCACGAGCCCACGCACCTGAGGGGAGGTACGAGAGCTATACTCCCCTCACCGCTCCTCGAGCCGAAATCCTCATGGAGATTGAGGGTCAAGATTGCATCCGACTCCCACCTCCTAAACGAGATTCCAGAGCTTGGCGCGACCCTCGGAAATATTGCCGTTTTCATCGAGATCACGGTCATGATACCGAGTACTGCTACCAGCTCCGGAACGAGATTGAAGCACTCATTCGCCGAGGGATGCTCGATCGATTTGTGCGGGGCCGGTGTGAAGAAAAGAAAAGAGCCGAAGAAGCCGCCCAGCCTGACAGTTCAAACGCCAACAGACCCATCGCCGGCATCATCAACACCATCCGAGGCGGGGCCCCTGTTGGAGAAGCTTCGGGGGAAGGAACCTCCTCGAAGCGCCTACGCTCCTCGGAAGCCATCTCTTTCTCGGATGACGATCTGATGGGAGTCGAAACTCCCCACGACGATGCCGTTGTCATCTCCATGATTATAAATAGATTTGATGTAAAACGCATCTTAGTTGATAATGGAAGCTCGGCGAATGTTTTGTATTTTGATGCCTACTGTAGAATGGGGATGACAACAGAGCAACTACAGAGGATGAATGCTCCGTTAGTCGGATTTACTGGGAATTCAGTCCCAGTAGAGGGCGAGGTCGACCTTCTGGTCTCGGCCGGGCTCGCCCCCCGTGAAAGTACCGTAAGAATGAGCTTCCTTGTGATACGCCTGCCTTCGGCCTACAATGCCATTCTCGGACGACCAGGTCTTAATGCCCTCCGAGCAGCGGTTTCGACTCGCCACTTGCTCGTGCGATTCCCCACTAGCCAAGGAGTTGGCGAAGTTCGCGGGGACCAGATAGTAGCCAGACGATGCTACATGGCAACTCATGAGGCGAGGCAACCAGCTGAGACACTTTTCCCTGCAACCGGTCAGCCTTCAGTCAAAGCTCCGGAGGCACGAGTCAGCCCTCAGAAGGAGCGGGTAGAGCCTGGTGAGCTACTGATCCAAGTTTCCTTACACGAAAACTTTTCCGAGCTAACCGTGCAGGTCGGCTCTGGCCTTAACAAGTGCGAAAGAGAACGCCTCGTCAATTTTCTACGAGACAACATGGACGTCTTCGCATGGTCGCCTGCGGACATGCCAGGGATAGATCCAGAGATCATGGTCCACCGGCTCCAAGTGAAGCCAACCTGCAAGCCCGTGCGACAAAAGAAGCGAGTCGCCGCCCCAGAACGACAACGAGCGGCGGCCGAGGAGGTTAACAAACTCCTTGAGGCTGGATTCATCCGGGAGATATCCTACCCGGAGTGGCTCGCCAACGTGGTTCTTGTCAAAAAAGCCAACGGAAAGTGGCGCATGTGCGTGGACTACACTGACCTGAATAAAGCCTGTCCAAAGGACAGCTTCCCCCTTTCCAGCATCGACCAGCTCGTAGACTCTACCTCGGGGCACGAGCTGCTGACGTTCATGGACGCCTTTTCCGGATACAACCAGATCCGCATGGCACCGGAAGATGAAGAAAAGACGGCCTTCATCACCAACGGGGGCACCTACTGCTACAAAGTAATGCCATTCGGCTTGAAGAATGCCGGGGCAACTTATCAAAGGCTGGTCAACCGGATCTTTAAAGATCAAATAGGCCGAAACATGGAGGTATATGTTGATGACATGCTGGTGAAGAGCAAGGTGGCGCAAGACCATGTGGCCGATCTTGATGAAGCATTCTCCACACTCCGAAGGTACCAAATGAAGCTTAATCCAGCTAAATGCGCTTTCGGAGTCACCTCGGGCAAATTCCTCGGCTTCATTATTACACAACGAGGAATTGAGGCCAACCCCGAAAAGATCCGAGCACTCCAGAAAATGACGCCTCCGAAGACAGTCAAGGAGGTACAACGGCTTACAGGCCGAGTTGCAGCCCTCGGGAGATTCATCTCTCGCTCGGCCGAGCGCTGCCTTCCATTCTTTACGGCTCTAAAGAAGCCAAAGAATTTCTTGTGGTCAGACGAATGCCAGCAGTCTTTTGAAGAGCTTAAGCACCTCCTGGCCTCCCCTCCCCTACTCACAAAGCCTCAACAGGGTGAACTCCTCTATTTGTATCTAGCCGTTTCCCCTGTAGCAGTAAGCTCGGTCCTGGTTCGAGAGGAGGGCAAGCTCCAAAAACCGGTGTATTACACCGGCCGGATCTTGAGGGATGCTGAGACCCGATACTCTAAGCTGGAGAAGACTGTCTATGCTTTGGTCACCTCGGCACGAAGACTCCGGCCCTACTTCCAGGCCCACACAACGGCCGTGCTGACCGACCAGCCAGTAAAGCAGATCTTGCAGAGATCAGACCGAGCTGGCCGGATTACTAAATGGGCCATCGAGCTTGGGGAATTTGATCTCGAGTACCGACCCAGACCGGCGATCAAAGCGCAAGCACTCGCCGACTTCATAGTCGAATGCACCATACCAGACGAAGTCGAGCTTAAGCCCAAGCTTACGCCAACAAAGCAGACCCCTAGTCCGGCATGGGCCTTACATGTCGATGGCTCTTCAAACTCGGGGGGTAGCGGAGCGGGTCTCATCCTCACCAGCCCGGAGGGGGTGGTCGCTGAACAGGCCCTACGCCTCGAGTTTCCTGCTTCCAACAACATGGCGGAATATGAAACACTGGTCGCCGGGCTCAAGCTAGCCAAAGAGCTAGAAGTAAAAGACTTGGAGGCCTTCAGTGATTCTCAGCTCGTCGTCAACCAAATCCTGGGTGACTTCGAAGCCAGAGACCCTACAATGCAAAAGTATCTACAGAAGGTACGGGATCTCGCCTCGTCCTTGAATTCTTTTCACATCCAACATGTCGCCAGGTCGGAGAATCTCAGGGCCGATCGGCTGTCAAAACTGGCGTCCTCCCGCATGAGCGAGTTCCCCAAGACAACGGCACTGGAGTACCTCCAAAAGCCCAGTACGGAGGAGCCCGAGCAGACCCTCTGCGTCGAATCTGAGCCAAGTTGGATGGACGAGCTCATTAGCTACCTGCAAGACGAAGTCCTCCCCGACGATGAACGGGAAGCCCGCCGAGTGAAGCGCTCCGCCACCCGGTACATATTGTACGAGGGAAAGCTTTATCGGAGATCCTTCACATCTCCCCTCCTCAAATGCATCCGCCCAACAGAGGCTGACTATGCAATGAGCGAAGTCCATGAAGGAATTTGCGGAAGTCACCAAGGGGGACGAGCATTGGCCCATAAAATTTTGCGTCAAGGATATTATTGGCCGACACTCCAGAAGGATACAATGGACTTCGTCCGGAGATGCGACCGATGCCAGAGAAACGCCAATATCCAACGCCGACCCTCGGCTTCCTTAACCTCTATCAGCTCCCCTTGGCCTTTTGCCCAGTGGGGAATTGACATTCTAGGGCCATTCCCTCTGGCTACCGGGCAAAGAAAATTCCTGGTCGTCTCCATCGACTATTTTACAAAATGGGTGGAGGCCGAGCCACTTGCCCGGATCACCGAGCAAAAGATGCGGGACTTTGTCTGGAAGTCAATAATCTGCAGATTCGGACTCCCCCGCATCCTCATCTCTGACAACGGTCGCCAGTTTGACAACATTCACTTCAGAGAATTCTGCTCCGAGCTTGGCATTGACCACCGCTTCACCTCGGTCGCGCACCCTCAGACAAATGGAGAAACCGAGGTAACTAACCGTACTATCTTGCAGGGTCTCAAAGCCAGGCTCGACAAATCCAAAGGACAATGGGTCGAAGACCTATACAATGTCCTGTGGGCCTACCGGACCACGTTCCGCGTCCCCACCGGCGAGACTCCCTTCAACCTGACATACGGAACGGAAGCTGTCATCCCGTTGGAGATCGGACTCCCATCTCCGAGGGTAGAACATCATGACGCCAGCTCCAACTCCTCGCAGCTAAGGAACAATCTCGACCTGATCGAAGAAACAAGGGAAGCCGCCCGTGTTCGCATGGCAAGGTACCAGCAAAAGACCGCCCAGTACTACAACGCCAGGGCTAAAATCAAGTCCTTCAAAGCAGGAGACCTTGTCCTCAGAAGAGCCGAGGCCTCCCGACCAACCGAGCAAGGGAAACTGGCTCCAAACTGGGAAGGACCTTACCGAGTCACACGCATCCGTCGGCCCGGAACTTATAAGCTAGAGTCTCTAGATGGGACTCCCATCCCACGAAGCTGGAATTCTGAAAATCTCCGCGTGTACTACCAATAGTATTCCAAGGGATCCCCTACTGTAACCATTAAATTTTATTTGTAAAGGGTTTGTGCTTGTTCAAACTCACCGATTCTCCTATGTTGTCTCCTGGTGCCAGGCTCGTTCTCCATCGGCCAACGAGCTCGGCTCGTTCTCCATCGGCCAACGAGCTCGGCTCGTTCTCCATCGGCCAACGAGCTCGGCTCGTTCTCCTACCCCGACCTCGGCCGGGATGCCTCGAGACGTCGAGATGCCCCAATTCATCGGGATGCCCCAATACGTTGGGATGCGGTCTTCATTGACCAGACGAGCTCGGCTCGTTCTCCATCGGCCAACGAGCTCGGCTCGTTCTCCATCGGCCAACGAGCTCGGCTCGTTCTCCATCGGCCAACGAGCTCGGCTCGTTCTCCATCGGCCAACGAGCTCGGCTCGTTCTCCTACCCCGACCTCGGCCGGGATGCCTCGAGACGTCGAGATGCCCCAATTCATCGGGATGCCCCAATACGTTGGGATGCGGTCTTCATTGACCAGACGAGCTCGGCTCGTTCTCCATCGGCCAACGAGCTCGGCTCGTTCTCCATCGGCCAACGAGCTCGGCTCGTTCTCCTACCCCAACCTCGGCCGGGATGCCTCGAGACGTCGAGATGCCCCGATTCATCGGGATGCCCCAATACGTTGGGATGCGGTCTTCATTGACCAGACGAGCTCGGCTCGTTCTCCATCGACTTCAGCCAACGAGCTCGGCTCGTTCTCCCATTCATGATCAGCGAGAAGTCCGTGTTTGGCAAAAGCTGAATCTCTCTGCTAACGTCCTCAAAAAACGGAGCCCGAGCAGAGGAGCGTCTTCAAGTAGCCAGATGAAGTTCATAGCCTCGGCACAAGAGCGCTCACGGTACCAGGTACCCATTCGATTAATGTCTACATTATCTCATTTATTTTCATTCTTGGTTAATTAATCCGATCATCCGCCTCGGCAACCCGAGGTCCGGGCTCGAAGTTCGCTAAGGAATCTTAAGTCTAGTGGCCTTATCCTAGGGCTCGGTCGAATTCCGAGTTAAACTCGGAGAGTCCCCCCCGAGCCCAAGCACGTCCTAGACATAAGCACCGCTATATTACTGGTCTTGGGCCCCTAGTTCAGCGGTGCCGAGCCATAACGCAAGTTCGGTTATATAGCAGACGAAGTTGGAGCCGCAGAACCTAATTCCTTAATATAAAAACGGATTCAAACGAAAGATCTTTAGTCAGCCAAAAATGGAATCAAAGCATAAGTCATAACAAATGTATATTCATTTTAAAAAGCCCATAGGCCAAGTACAAGAGTCCGGACTCGGCCTAAACAAGTATAAAGGCCATTCCGACTTACACAAAAAAAAAAGAGAGCGGAAAGGAAAGGACTATATAAAGGGCTCAGGCCCGGCGATTTCAGCAACGGTCGGCTCCTCTGCGGTCGAGGCCTCCACGGTAGCCTCGGGAACCGCCCCGGTGACCTCGGGGGCGATCTCGCCTTCTTCAACTTGACCCTCCTGGTCGGCCCCGCCAGAGGTTGGAACCTCTGCCTCCACCTCCGCTTCTGGATTTTCGACCCCAGCGCCTGGTTGAAGCAGGCTAAGGTCGAAGTCGGGAAGAAGTCGCCGCAACTGGTTGCGGAAGTCCTTGAAGCCCTGGATGAGCCCGTTGACGCCTTCCTCTTCCATCAAGTCGCGAAACTCTTCCGATTCACGGAAGAGCTTGACAGCGTCCTGGGCCTGCTCCCGGGCCTCCTTCTCCCGAGCCTCATGGTAGGCGGCCTTCCGCTCCAAAGTCTTTATTTCTCTTTCGCGGTCCGCGAGCAGAGATTGCACGTCAAGTAGACGGATCTCGAGATCTTGGACCTTTATTCGAGCCTCCCCCACCTCCTGCTCGCGAATAGCGAGCGACGATTCGGCCTCCGTCCGGCGGGCCTCAGCGGCGCGCACTTCAGACCTGGTCAAAGTGTGCGCGCCCCTCTCCTCTTCAAGTTCGGCGACCAGAGCCCGAACCTCGTCCTCGGCCGCCCCTAGCTTCGCTTGAAGCACTTTCTGCTCGGCCTCGGACGCGAGAAACTTTGTTTCGGCCTCCTCACGCCCCCTTTGATGCCTTCGGGCCCGGTCCCGATAGTCCTGGATGATGTGAATCATCGTTTCGGTCTCGTGGAGGCGCTGCAAGAGGAACACGTAAGAAATAGTTTTAAGCCGAAACACAAATTTGCACAGAAATAAAAGCTGACTTACTCGGATGGAGGAGCAAATAGTGGAATCCATGAACTCGCCATAGTTCATGGACCGGATCTTGGCCTGGTCGGCCGGGAGCAGCGCGATCCGGAGAACTTCGCGCGCCACTTGTACGCTGTCGAGGGCCGAGTCGCCCTCAAAGACGGCCCATCCAGGAGCGTATGGCACCCGCTCCTGGGGGCCCGATGAACCCGACAGGCCGGCCTCGGCCGGCCTGGGTGCAGCCGACCCCGTCGCTTCCTGACTATTCCCCGGCTCGGAACCGGAGAGCTGGGGTCGGATTGGCGGCCGACTTGACCGCCGCATGGTAGAAGAAGGGCGCGCGAGCGCCAAATCTGTCGAAGTCCACCCTCCCTGGTCGGAATTTGGAGCTTCCTGCCGACCAGAGATTTGCGAAATGGGCATCGGGCATGGGAGTGCCATCGTGGCTCCGCCAGAGCCTACGCCCTCTCCCCGACCAGCCTCAGGGCGCACGGGGCGAGGAGCGCGCACCTCAACCGTTGTGGTCGTCGAGGTCTTCGCCGAGGTCTTTGCTTTCTTCCTCGGCTCGGTCGGTTCTCCTGAAAGTTCGGCCGCCCTCTTTTGGAACCGGGCGTATAGGACCTCGCTCTTGGTCACCATTTTTGCGATATCTGCAAGGACGAGCAGGATTAAAACTTGGAAACTGTAACAAAATGAAAAAGACACCCTACTGCTACTCTTACCATGGGGACGCGCCGAGCTCAGCCCAACATTCACTAGAGCATCCTCATTGATGAGGCCGCTCAGTAAGATGCCGCCCCCAAGGTTGCGAATGGTGTCGAGGACCCCTTGCTCGCGCGAAGAAAGCTTAGGGACTTTATTGACAGACTTGAGTTGGGTTGGCCCCCACCTAGGGTTAAATCCCCATGTCCGTTCAGACCCCAGGAAGAAGAACTTCTTCTTCCAGTCATGAATGGAGGAGGGGGCACCCTGAAAAAGTGGACGACCCACCCGAAGGGCGATATAGAGCCACTCTCCGTCTCCCGGGTTCGACTTTAACACAAAAAGTCGCCGAAAAACATTAACAGAGGTCAGAATCCCGTGCAGTAAGCACAACGACAGGAAACCGATCACTGTTCTCCAGGCATTCGGAGCGAGTTGCGCTGGAACCAGCTGGTATTCCGTTAGCAACTCATCCACGAAGCCGTGAAGAGGAAACCGTAGGCCAGCCCAGAGTGATTCCAGATACACTCCAATCCGGCCTACTGGAGGGTCGGTCACCCGATCCCCCTGCCTGGCGGGCTCCAACTGGAACCCTTGGAGAGGAAAAAACCATTCCTCGATCATTTCCACCTTCAGTACACCCATGGTGGACTCGACTTCACTTGGACCGGAACCCATTAGGAAAAAGGAAAAGAGATTATTGGGAGAAAAAGAAGAAAAGGGAAAGGGACCTGTGAGACGCCGGGAACAAAAACCTCGGACTGAGAAAAACTGGAAGAAGAAGACAATAAGAAAGGAGAAGGAAGCCAGGTGAGGGTTTATATAAATCCCTCCAACGGCCCAGATCAGCAAAAAAAAAAAAAAAAAAAAAAAAAAACGCTGCTCCCCATTCGGGTTACGACGCGTGTCAATCCAAAAGATAAAACGCCGCATTTATTCCGGGCTGACGCTTCGAACACAGAAGCGCCCTATCGAATCATACGGCCCCATCATGAGCCCACGACGCGAGGACGCCTCGGAGAAGGCGTCCCGATAATGAGGTATTCTCGGGAAAGAAGAAACGCCGCCTATTAAAGGCGTTTCAAAGCGCCCGATAATTCAAAAACGCGCAATAATTTCAAAATTTTCCATAATAACCCAACTAAAACTACTTCCCGCGCTCAAGCTAGTAGCCAGCTAGAACTAGGAAGTCGGGGGGTAGTGTTGGGAGATTACCCAAGTCACAACACCTCAGAGGCGCTCGACCGAAGAGCGCCGACCAAAGAGGCGCTCGACCGAAGAGCGCCGACCAGAGAAGCGCTCGATTGGAAAGCGCTGACCAGAGACAAAAAGCGCCAAATAGAGGCGCTCGGCTGGAAGGTACTCGACCGAAGAGCGCCGACCAGAGAAGCGCTCGACTGGAAAGCGCCAAATAGAGGCGCTCGGCTGGAAGGTACTCGACCGAAGGGCACCAACCAGGAGCAATCCCGCCACAGGACACACCGCTAAGCGACCTGCTCGGCTCGGCACCTCCGCTAGGCCCATGCCTTAGCCGAATACCCAATCACCGCCTAATCCTCCAACAAGTCTGACAACCAAGTACGTAACTCCACTACAATCTGCCACCGTCCCTAAGTCATCAAGGCACGGGATCTCCACAGGAACTCGGCATGACCTGTCATTAATGCATAAGACCCCCTCGGGCCTCCGATGCACTCAGTCATTAAATGAACACAGCTCAAGACGATCTCCGGATCACTGAACCATCACAACGTATGGCTCACCCTGACCACCGGTTCACTCAGCAATTAATGAACTTACTATCTACGAACCCCCGGGCCTACCATAACCGGCGGTTCAACACACTCCAATGGGCCCAACCGACCGTGACAGCTCCCTGACTCCGGTCTGATCCGGCCTTATTCTCCACAACAACATTAATGAGCGTGATCGCGTCCAATTATTGCAAAAGGAGACAAACTCCCCTGTCACCTCCCAGGTAACGTTATGTCCCTCTATAAAAGGGGCGGGCCCTCTTCCACTACGACACACAGATTAGCCCCCTCTGACTTAAGCTTTGGAGGGCCGGCGCCGGATAATCCGGCCACCGGGTTTTTTGCAGGACTACCCAGGGGAACACCGCCAGTCGGCGCACCGCCTCCCACCATCCCGGCAGCGGAACTCCTCCCCCTCCTTGGTCCGCGGCAGCCCCCGGGTCCAATTTCCAGCAACAGGATACATGAACGTTAGCAGATCTATCCGCATGTTAGCAGATCTACCTAACAAATTAGAACGTTCCCAGTGAAGGATCTACCGCAAGACTATCAGATAGAACAAGATGTTTTATCAAAAAAGAAAATTATACTAGCCCCTGAAATCTTTTATATTTTGTATTAATTCCGGTCTTTTGAATAGTTATATTTTAATCTCCGAAATCTTGTAACTTGTTTTCCTCAAGTTATTTCGCTCAAGTTAACTAGATGAAAATGTAATGTTCATCGTGTTCATCTAATATCTTGTAGATATTTTTGTCCCCGCAAAATTAACCGATCTTTTCACCCATGTCCCTCAAACGATGGTCCCTAGCATCCAAGACCTGAACGAGAAGAAGGCAAAATGAAAGAGAAGAGATCAAGTCCCAAGCCACATTTGGTACAAAGGCAAGAACATTTTTGTCCTTCTGCAATACTGATTAACCTGAACCAGGGTTCAGTCAGTGAAAGCTAGAGAAAGTAGTTATTTGCAAAAAAGAACTTTATAAGAATTTCTATATAAATATAAAAATTACCAAACGCACAAGATTTCAGAGGCCAATATGCTAAACATGACCAGGGACAAGTAGAACATAACACCACACCAGATTTACGTTTTAGACACAGATCCTTAAAAAAAAATTTCCCCAAGGGGGAGATCATCACATTATGAAAAAAAAATATTTTTCCCTTAAAATATTTTTTTAAGAAAAAAAAGCCAGGGCATCACGCATGGATCAAAAAAATTTGATTTTTCCCCGTGAAGCACACGAAAAAAGGAAAAAAGCGAGAAGAACACCGTATCACACCTCATTGCAGACATTAGCAAGGGATCTATAAGAAAACGAGATTAAAGAGCTAAAAAACTCACCAAAAACGGTGTTAATGGGGTTCATGGCGACCTGATTTTTGGCAGCATCGCCGATGAGACGCTCGGTATCGGTGAACGCCACATAAGAGGGGGTGGTGCGATTCCCCTGGTCGTTGGCGATGATCTCCACCCGATCGTGCTGCCACACTCCAACGCAGGAGTAGGTCGTGCCGAGATCGATTCCGATTGCGGGACCTTCTCCCTTCCCGGCCATTGCTTCAAGCTGATCGGAAACCACTCGACAGAAGAGAGGAAGGGAGCGGCGAAGGAGGGACTCCGCGGCTAGGGTTTTGTGAGGGAGGGAGAGGAGCGAGGGCGAGAGAAGAGCTTAAAAAACCAGATCTAGAGTTTCTAGAAAGTTCTCCCCTTCTTCCCCGTGACTTCGTTGGGGAGTTTGTTCTAACCGCCCGATTATATTGGACGGTTTCAGATCAGCCGGGTTTCCGCGGGAAGGCTTCCACTCGAATTCTCCTCGCCCGTGCGAAAGCCTAGGAATCTATACGACGCAGCGCATGCAAGGGCCTTGCGGACGAACGCCCAAAATTGGTTGTATTTGAACTGGACTTGGGCCCAGATTCATTACATAGCACGCCCAGATTGCTATTGTGAATTGCGACGGCCTTCTTGGGTTTTGGATGATACAACTTGCTAATAGCTTTATTATTTATATATATTCTGGGTATTATAATTTGGCTTGTTTTGCTACCTGATTAATTTAGTTAATAGTCATATATTTGTTTCAAAGATTTTTACCGTCCAAATACTTTCGAGCTTCTTGGTGGGTTCACCGTGCGTCCGTGCCTGACCCGAGCTGTAATTTCCAGGCGAGTTGTTCCCGAATTTTAATGATGCTAACATGATACAAATATCATGTATTTAATTATCAAATAATTTAGCTGCTTTTTTTTTTTGTGCTGCAAGTAGCAATCTAAGAGTGCATGATAGATACTGTTCAAGATTTCAATGAAGAAGATGAAGGCCTGAACGGATGATACGGTGAAAAGAGATTGATGAGGCTACCTCTCGGCCATGCAAGTTGGCGTCGAACTGGGACAGAATCTTTCCGTTATCCTGGGTGGCTGTGCAGATCTCCCAGGGCTCGAAGTCGTATCGAGACACGTGGCAAATTAGCAGTTAGATGGGCTGCCTAAAATGTACGCGAATGTTAAAGCTTCTGTCAGGGTAGGCGCCTTTAGATTCGAATGCTCGTATGTAAATCTAAGAGCCCAAGACGGGAGAAATTGGGAGGACCGGGGGAGTCCGTGCGAGTTCGGTGGATCCGGTGTTCCGCGGTCGTGAGGTTGCCGCCGCCGGCCATGGATCCGGAGGGGTTGGAGTTGGAGAGGGAGAGGCACGTGTTGTTCCTGGAGATGATGATGGAGAGGCTGCCGTCCGACTTCGAGACGCAGGAGATCAATCATCTCACGCTCGCCTACTTCGCCATCTCCGGCCTCGGCATCCTCGGCGCCCTAGATCGGGTAAAAGCGTTTCCTTTTCCTAATTCCACGAAATTACTGTAGATCTGTTCATTTCACGCTAAAAGACTCGATCTTGTCAAGAGTTTGGACTTGTTGGAAGTGGATCATGGATTTGATTTAGGGCGATTCTTCTCCTTTCTTGGTTTTACGGTGCTCCATTGAAATAGATCGGCCCCGTTGTTTAATTCCTCTTGTTTTCGGATTCTCATATAAACAGAAGAGAAACGAACAAGAAAGGAAAACCAAAAAAGGGAAAAAACTTTTTATGTTTCTCGATGTAATTTTCATCCATAGGATGTTATTTTGGGACGGTGGTGAAAGAATTAGTGAGACAGGTAACAAGATACCTAAGATCAAGGCTGTTTTCTTACTTGGTTCGTAGAAGAGTTTTGAGGAAGAGAAAGGATCCATTAAAATTTATAGCCATGGAAGAAGGCATGCAATATAGTAAGAAGAGAAGAAGTTTGCTGGAGAGGTGGTTTTGGGGGTAATGTGTAATGTGTTCCAAATGAATATGTAATTGTTGCATCAGAGAGGTGTTAGAGAACAATGCTATGCTTTTTCTTTTCTTTTTTTTCCTTCTGGAGTGCTGTCTTTCCCCTCTACAGAACTTTTGCCAATTGGCACTTGCTATAAATATTTGAATTATCTAGCATGAGTTTTGTGATTCCATGACATGTTGAATGGATATGGTGTCAGCAAATGAGATTATTGCAATGGTAAGATTAAGTGGACAAGAAAGAATTTATAATGGTATTTAATAAGAAGTGCTACCAAAAAAAGAAAAAGACAAATCAATAGCCTTACATGTTTTTACATGGTATGGTTCTTTAACTCCCATAGCTTTTACCAAAAGATTGGAGAGATAAAGAGATTAAAAAAAAGGTTGGTACGCGAAGAAAATATTAATATTATCATAAAAATATTAAGATTAGCCTCACTGCCATATCATTGTTCTGCAAGTTGTAGGATTAGCATTAACTAGTTATCGTAGACTATTGGTTTTGATATGTCACATTCATGTCATCAAGTCATGGAACTTATTGGAGCTTCAGTTGCACAGCATTAAGGGCCTCTAATCTCTTTTAGTATTGTTCACTGAATATATTTTTGAATGTGTCTTCTCATTTAGGTTGACAAGGATCAAATAGCCAGTTGGGTGTTATCCTTTCAGGCACAACCAAGAACAATGTCTGACTTGGATAATGGTATGTTATATGAAGTTATGTGCTGTTTGGATTTATCTTGTTATTATTCTGCAAGTTGTGGAAATGCATATAAATTCTGCTTTGCTCAGGACAATTCTATGGATTCCATGGATCTAGAACTTCTCAATTTACTATCGATGATAGTGAGGTATGTGCTGAATAAATATGGTGCTAAATACAACATCTTGGCCGTACTTTCCAAGTTTGGCTATTTATCAATTTCCTATTTCTAACAGGTTTCAAGTCACAACTGTAGTCATCTAGCAAGTACTTATTGTGCTCTTGCCATATTGAATATGATTGGCTATAATTTGTCAAACATCAATTCCGAGGCAATCTTGATCTCAATGAGAAATCTTCAACAACCTGATGGAAGGTATATTTGCATCTTCATCCCCTTATTCATCATCCTATATCCCTATATTATCACAAAATGGAAATATAGAAATTGACAATTTGTTTTATATGCCTGATTGCGTATAATATTTTTTAATGAACATATAATTTGCACAATAATTTTGTATAAAAACTGATGTCTCAACTATCTTTTTTTTTGGTTATATGATTCTTGTTATAATACGCTTCTTATGCACCTCTTTTGGGCACATGTATATGTGAGAAATAAAATCTACGACAATGAGAGCACCACACAGATACCTCAACTGACAATCTTTTTTGTTTTTTTAAGATTCTTGTCATGGTATGCTTTTTAGGCATTTCTTTTCCTGCGTCTGCATGCACGACAATGAGTATGTATGACAATTAGAACACCGCACAGATACCTCAACTGGATTTTTTTATTTCCTTTTTTTATTTCTTTTTGGTTATGTGATTCTTGTCATAACATGTTTTTTGTGCATTTTCCTATATCTTTTAGAAATAAATAAACTGACAGAAACATCATACTTTGACTATGGTTTTCATGTAATATTGTACATGCACTTGTTTCTTGTGGGCATGCTATTGAAAAATTTCCCTTCCTAACAATCAATTATCCTTCTCTGTATGTGCATTATAGATAAGAAAATTTGTGATTCTTCGCTATATGCTAGTTTGATGCTTGCGTCCACACTGAGAATCTGCAATCAAAGGAAGATTCCTTTCATTTGAGACATTTGGGAATCAACATTGCTGCCAAAAGCACCTTTACTCCCCCTTTTACGCAGCTTGCATGGTTCTATTATTTGTATTGTTTCATGAACTTCTACCAATTATATGTCTTGTGCATACATATGGTTACTTTAATTTAGTGATATCAATCCTATTTCCTGGCTTTTATTAGAAAAAATTGAAGTTATATATGCTCCTTGACAGCTTCATGCCAATTCATTTTGGGGCAGAAAAAGACCTGCGATTTGTTTATTGCGCTGGTGAGAAAAAAATTTTCTTTGCATATGTCTATCTTCGTTTTATCTCTTTGTATTTGCATTATTGAGAGCTTGTATAATTAAACATGATTGGTCTTTTCAGCTGCCATTTGTTTTATGCTAAATAACTGGACGGGAATGGATAAGGAAAAGGCTAAGGAGTATATATTACACTGTCAGGTCTGTAATTTGAGCAACTTCTAGATGTCTTTTTTTGCATTATGGCTATATTTCTGCTATTAATTAATAGATATTTTGGTTCTCAACGGGATTTTGTTGCAAGTCTTCTAATGCTTTTAGCTATTGCTTGCAGTCATATGATGGTGGCTTTGGTTTAGTACCAGGTTCAGAATCTCATGGTAAGTGGATCCTATTAATTTCATGTTATGATGTTCAGGTGGTGATTTCTCTCTCTCTCTCTCTCTCTTCCCCCCCTCACTCTTTCCCTCTCTCTATCGCCATTTTCATTCTCTCTGTCATTGCATTTTAGTTTTTTTTTTGTTCACATTGCTAGTGATGTTTTCCATGGTGATGAGGCATATATAGTTGTTCCATGCTTTGGATGGATGTAAGGAACTTCAGGGGGTTTTCTAAAGAGCCCCTTTTGGCTGTATAACTTTTAACATTCCGTATTTCCATTTTTAAAAACCCCAACAACGAGCTATCAACATGTAAAACTATCTTCACTAAGTACTCATTGTCTTTCATTGTCTTAGCGATGCAGGTGGTGCGACCTACTGTGCAGTTGCTGCTCTCCAGCTGATGGGTTTTATTAATGCTGATATTTCTTCCAAACCTGCAAAATCTGTGGTCGTTGATGTGCCATTGCTCGTGGATTGGAGCTTACAGGTACCTTTCCCTAGAAGCATCATGTATCTGGACAAATGAAATTGAATAGATGTTTAATCTTGTGCTTCCTTCATGATGGCTCCATATTGAGTGATAATAGCCAGCAGCTTAGGTTGTTTTCTCAAATGTGTGCAATCCAGTGCACCCTATCTATTTTCTGCTGATACATTGTTCAACAGGTACTAGTCGTTATGCTTTAGAATAAGAATTAAAAAGGTTCTTTTGTGGGACAAGTCTGTTTTCAGTCCTGTTAAAGTGATTTGATGTTAGAACCACCAATAAACATAACACCTATTTTAAAGGAAGGATTGTACTCACTTAGTGGTGCAACTTGTTTAAAGGGGGTTTGGCCTTCAGAAATTAGCATAATGAATTGATCAAATCAAAGAAATTCATCATTTGCTGGTAGTATACTTACGATCGTATGCCAAGAGTTGGAAGAAATTGTTCATGTGTTGAGCTCCTCTTAAATTGCATGCCTTCTGTTTTTTGAGTTGTGATGAATGATTATTCATTGTTTTGATGACAATAATAACCATGAGAGTGATGGAAAACCCAAAGGATACAGCAGTGATCTCTATTTCCCTTTTTCATTTTTCAATTGCAGAGGCAAGCAGCAGATGGTGGATTTCAGGGCAGAGCCAACAAACCCAGTGATACATGTTATGCGTTTTGGTAAGCAAGGAGGCAACATTAAATCTTAAAGTGAGAACATTTTTGTATCTCTAAAATGTCCGCTATCCTGTGTGTTACATTCAGGGTTGGAGGAGTCCTGAAAATCTTAGGGTTCTACCACTTCCTCAACAAGGGTGCTCTACGCAGATTTTTGCTTTCTTGCCAGTCTAAGGTGCTGACGGTGCTTCCCATTTAGTAGCTCTGTTAAGCCAATTTTGCTTCTTTAGAATGGCTTGGTTCTTCTGGACTTGCTGACATTTTCCTTTTCTGTTTTGCCTGCACTAGTATGGTGGTTTTACGAAATTCCCAGAGAATATGCTACCCGACCTGTATCACTCTTACTATAGCTTTGCTGCACTGAGTTTGATGGAGGAAGAAGGACTCAAGCCACTTTGTGTTGAACTGGGGATCACTGCTATAAATGACAATGGAATCTGAGCATCTGCATTGATGCATTAGTTTCCTGCTCCATTTGAAGTTATTGCTCAATTGGGAAAAAGAGCAAGTAGGTACATTCAGTGGTGTTGGTATTACTTCAGAGGTGTTCCATTAAGGATGTTAGGTATGGGGATTCCTTCAATCCAGCAATGATAGATGCTCTGGAAATAACAAAATCATGGCTTCCATAATACAGTGTTATTAGAACTGACTGAAAATTTGTACCATTACTTGAGTTAGGAATTATGTATTTAGCACATTTCATGAATGTTGGTTTTAATTTCTGCTAAACTTTTTCTATATGCGTATTTGTAGTGGGTTGGAGCAGGGTCGATTATAATCTGTGATTGGATGCCCACAATGATTGTTAACAGCAGCATATTTCGATTTAACTGACTATTTGAACAGTTCATTATTAATAATGTCATGAAACAACTTTTCAAGCAAGTGGATCAACTACAGGATAATCGCAACTACTGGCAGCAGGACAAAGAAGTTTACCAGATTCATGTTTCAGACCAGTGATTCAAACTGTAACATGTTGCAGCAAGAATGATCAGCCACTGGAGGCATACTTTTGGAAAACGTTTAACATCTTGATAGCATCTCTTTTTGTGATGTAAGAATTTTGAAATATCTATGCTTGGAGACATCAGCAAGGGAGGGCTTTTTTTTTTTTATTTGGATTGAACAGTTGGGAAGTGAAAACAGTGGCTATGCCTGGCTTAAAATGCTTGGGATTTTTACCCACTGTTTAAAAAGGATAATCTGCTCGTCAGGAAAACCATTTCCTGAAAATGTTTACATGGCTCACCGTATCGGCAGCAGTTAACAAAAGAAATTTAAGTAATTTGCAAAGGCTTCAGAATGTTGTCATTTCTTGATTCTGTCATCACAGAAATGCTTCCTACACAGATATATCAGGTATTAGAACTGGTTCGAGGTAGCTGATGACATTTAAATACGCAATCATCCATCTGATAATCATTGTAAGATGCCTGTTCTGTTATCATCTGTATTCTGTACGGTGTTACACGAAGGACATGTTTGGATGTAGGGCTGTTAACGAGCCGAGCCGAGCCGAGCCCGAGCCTGGGAGAGCTCGGCTCGGCTCGTTTCACAGAAGCTCGGGCTCGGGCTCGGTAACGAGCTCTATATTGGGCTCGAGCTCGGGCTTGCTTGGCAAAGCAAAAGCTCGAGCTTGAGCTCGTAAAGCTCGTTTCAATTACGAGCTCCAGAACGAGCCCGAGCTTTGGCTCGTAATCGGGCTCGAGCTCGGGCTTGGGCTCGATAACAAGCTATTTTTTTCTATGTGGTCAGATTTTTATGAATTATGGTGCCGAAATAAGATTTTTCAGTGGGAGACTAGAGCTCGTTTGGGCTCGTGAGCTGCTCGGGCTCGTTTGACTAACGAGCCGAGCTTTTACTGAGCTGAGCCCGAGCAGCTCGGCTCATTAACAGCCCTATTTGGATGGCGGATGTTCTTACCTATAAAAATCATCAAACACCCACCCTGCTCCTACAACCGTATGATACCAAGGACAACCCACCTGAAAGACACAAAAGATGGCAGAAGAGCAACATATATAATTTAAGCAAGCAGCCACATACATATGCATAATGAGAGCAGTAGCCATCCTCCTGTTCGATTAAAAGACACATTCCTGCAATCAGCCTTTAAGATAACAGCCAACTGAGGAGGTAAAAGATCAGAAAACTGAAAATCACAATCCCCTGATAAAGCCAAATTTGCCATGAAATCAGCTGCTTGATTACCTTCTCGATATGTATGAGATACCATACATTGGCACTGAGTTTTGATCTGCCTGTGAATGTCACGTAACAAAGGAAGATTATGACATCTAATAGCGGATGGGTGAGATATCCATTTGATCACAGGGACTGAATCCCCTTCCAACCATAACTTCTGCGTCTGAAACTCTGTAGTAGCAATATAAAGTCCCAACCAAGCAAAAATTAATTCAGCATACGACGAGGATGAAAAAGGTAGCAATTTACCTCCTGCTCGAACTAAGCGCCATCTATGGTCTCGAAATTTAAGTGAATCTCTCTCCCTCTCTCCACCCTTTCTTAAGAGAAAATTTAAGAAAATCATCTGCATGGGCACCTTTGCCCACCAACCAGCTGTGCAGCAAAAACCTTCGAAACGATCTTTACATGAACAGGGTATGACATGGTTAAGTTATTTCCATTGCCTACGCCTAAACTTCCTGGGAGACAGGAGCTTCAGCAACAACCTCTCCAGCCCTCTTGGAACTTATTGTTGGTCTTGCGAGTTATAATGCTAGGTTTCTCGGAAATAGCACAAGGATCCTTGCCAAACCGGGAACTCCCCACACACCATCCACCACAACCATCATCAAATCGAAATGCTCCGATTTTTCTATATCCTAGGCATGCTTTTTTCTTCTTTTTTTTGATCTATGTCCCCTCCCAGGGGACATAGATCAATTAATCTGTGTGTGTGGATCATACCAGATAAGTACGGATGCACTCAATAAAATTAAAAAACAAAATACCTCGAAGTGCCAGGAGCAACTCTCCATCTCCAACCCACAGAATACTACCCGAGTGACTGACTACATAAGCAGCCACCCAGTCTGCGGCCCCATTAGCTTTACGGAAGACATGCTTGGCCTGGAAAACCCCTCCATCCCTCACCATTGCCCAGATATCTCGGAGTAAAGGATGGACACAATCGTTGCCATTTTATTTTTGGAACTTTTTATTTTAATACAAATCAAATACACATATTCCTATTAGCTCTCTGGTAATCAGTTGGTCCATTATAAAGATCTACCACATTAATTTGATTTAGAAAAATTCTGTGAATCTAGATATGAAACAATAACTTGGACAACTGCTGCACCCCACATGGCAATCCATTGACTCAAGATATCATCATACAGTAGTTTTTGAAAATCTAAACGCAGGATATAAACTGATATTTGATTTCCTGTAAATTTTTATTTTTGCGGATTATTGGGTGCTCTTTCTTTGGTATGAAAGAGTCGAAATCGGCTTCACACCTTCCTGGCTCTTAAGGCTTAGGTAAGATTTCTTCCAGTTAACAAGCAGTTCGCTTCCTGCTGGAGCTTATTTCATTCATGTGGATTTTTGTGCGTAACGTACAGCAATTAGTTAGAAGAAAAACGATTTCTAGCCTTTATGAATTTGAACTTTCTGAGTTATTTTCCGTCCTCTGTGATGCCTAATAGATGCTTTGTTTATGGTCATGGCAAGACATCTGAAAGGTGCTGCATTAGGATGCCAAATACGAGGGATTTCTCCTTTGATTACTTGTATGCATCCGTTATTGCCCTCGGACTCTATGAGTCTATGTCCCAGGCATGCTTTTTTCCTTTTTTTTTTTTAACCTTCCCATTTTTCTCTATCCATCTGGATATTCTTGCAGAACCTGGCAGGTCACTTTTAGGCCTGACGTTGCTCTTCTGGTTGAATGAACCGCTGCCGCAGGCAGCACACATGTGCCGTTATATGCTTGGGCAGCCGAAGAAGGCTCTCTCTAAGTCCAAAACAGCGTAAGCCTGATCGACAAGGACACGCGACATATTTATGTTATTGAGTGCTAGATTTGTTGCTGCCACAAAATATTCTACTAGCAAAGCTCATTATCTGTAGAATCATCGAAGCGACTAGATGTTGGGGCTCAAATGAAAGGATGTTTTATTTCTTTATGTCCTCGATCTTCTTCTTTTTTCGGAAGAGTTTATATGTCCTTTATCTGGTCTTAACCATCTTCTAGTTTTAAACCTTTTGATCACTATTGTTGTTACCAACAATTGTTTACTGTGGGCAAATTTGAATGCCCTGAATTATAATTGAGATTCCAACTTCAACCAGCCCTTGTGGTTCAGGCATCTAGTAACAACATGTCATCTAGAGTCTGTTTGGGGTCAGAAGACATTACCTTAGAATACTTGTTTCCTCCAATGATATTTGAATACAGCTCTATCAAAACGTGCAAGGATCCAGTGTCTGATCGTCCCCATTTTTAACTGCAGCATATAGGTAGAGGTGATTTTTTTTTCTTTTTTCTTTGAGAAAAAAAACAATATCATTTGACACAAGTACCTTCAAATAGTTACGCGTTCTGCTAAACAGGTTGTAAGTTCACAAATCTCTGTGGTAGTCAAAAGACTGAAAACAGGAGCTCGTTATTTCTCATGATGAAATACTGCATAAAGAAAGTGCATGAACTTTACGTGGGTGACCTTCATGATCATAGATGGTTTACCTAGAAACATGATGGCACGCATGGAGTTGAAAATGCTCCGTGCTGGTTAATTAAGCACCCTTCACCTCGTTCATTGTCTTTGATATATAGATGGGCTTAGAACAGATTTCTCAAGACATCTTCAGCAGGCTCATGCACTTGGACACTGAAACAAGCTAAACGAAAAAAAAAGGGGGGCTATGCAGGAATAATACATGCAACACAAGGATGTGTCAGGATGAGCTTCGGGAGCTTGCCAACTACTCAACTAAATTGGTGTCTGATGTCTGCTCCAAGCTCTTGCCTTCTTGGCTCTAACAAACCAAGTAGTTCAATTTTTATCGAGCATGACGGGACATTACAACATGGCTTGGTGCCTGTGTTCAGGTATGACATGATTACCATGAATACAGATATGACCAGCATATGTGAAATTCTCTGGCAAACAGCATGTACATCCCCCACCAGATTGTCAATCAACAAGAGCCTGTTCAAAGGCAAGAACCTTCTCAAATGCAGTAATTTCGCTGCTCGCATTAACTCATAGTACTTATGAAAATAAAAAATGAGCTTCCAATGTGCACCTACAAGAAGGACAAATGTAATCTCCCATGGGACGTGCATGGAAAACAAAAACAGAAACAAATGCTTGATCGGTCTGTAGTCAATCCTTTTACTTGAGAAGAAAACCTAAGCATCTTCAGGAGAAGCACTGGCAGCGCTCAGATCCACAGTCAAATCAAGCTCCTGTGTAATGAAAGAAGAATAGATTATTACTGTTAAGTCTATAAACATTGCAATAGGTTCGTAATCTTTTTGGTTCTCTTAGGCACTTGGTAAAGCCGATGATGGTGGAGAAAGCTAGGATTTACATTGTGATTATTACAAGGACTACTAATCTTGGGAATTTTTGGTGGAGATCGCAAAGTGGCTGTTTTAATGCCAGCAGTCACAAGTGGACCCTGCATGTAATTCATGTGTCATAAGGATTATCTTGACGTAGATTTGCACTCATGTAGGACATGTGCAAAGCATTTCCAAGAAACACAACACCATATCGATTTCCAATTTACTAATATAACTGTCATGTAGCAATCTAATTCCCAAACTTCATCAATCCACAGCTTTCAAAACTGAACTCTTTAGCTTACAGAACTCCATGCATGATACCATATTGTTTTGGGGAAAAAATTATACATCTTTTAATGAAAATGTAACTAATGTTCAAGGGCATTATCTTATATATATACATGTACAAACATATATGTATCTTGTAATGAAATTGCAATTAATGTTCAAGGTCATTATCTTATATATAGAGAGAGCTGGACTTGACTAAACTTAGTGGATCTCCACTCAGATCAGGTCTGGTCAACACTTGATAATGGAGGTCCAACATCAATGATTCGAACTATTGGATGTAATCTACTACCTCAAAACTGCTCACACACCAAAAATCATATGATTTGGAGATCCCTAACCTATGCATCAAGTGATCAAAAAATACATATAATTTAATTTTATTTAGGTTGTCTAATTTTTTGACTACTTGATGTATAAGCTAAGGGTCTCCAAGTTACATGATTTTGGATGTGTAAGCAATTTAAATGTAGTAAATTACATCCAACTACTCGGATCATCAACATGGGACTCCCATTGTCCAATATAGACCTGACTAGATCTGAGTGGAGATCCACTCGAATGTAGCCAAGTTTCTCTCTCTCTACATATACATATATGATATTTCAACTATAAAAGGTAAAACATATCATTGTACCAGTATGTATTTACTTATCTTAATAATGTTATCCCAAATAATGAAAATATTACCTTCCCAGTTATCCTACTGTACATGGAGATCGCATCCTGTACTGTTGACTCAAAGTGTGTCGTTGCATCGTAACTCTACAAAGAAAATCACTACAATCAGAATTACCAGCTGGGTTCCCTTATACACAAAACAAGTTTTCACTAAATATTCTGGTGAATGGAAAATTAAGTAGCTTCACTAAATATTCTGGTGAATGGAAAATTAAGTAGCTCTTATCAAACAAATAACAAGATTCGCTCATATATACCGTAGATATGAAGCAGTTGTCCTCATCATGCTTGTTGATAGGTTCATATCTGTCATAAATGTCAAACAAGATCTCTTCCACAGATCCAAGTAAATCAATCCCAGGCTTCAGTTCAACCTCAGGTTGGTCAGTTTCAGCTTCAGTTGAAACAAAAGCAATATATTTCCCTTTTGGGGCCACATTGTGAGTGTAAGAGCAACAAAAGACATACCTGAAATTAATAAATCAATCCTGACATCAATATTAAGAGACTTCAAGTGTGATATTTTAGTAGAACAAAAATGTCTTCCCGCTATCCACTTTATAATAAATTGGTTGCTCGTGTCCATAAAACATAATCAAAATTTCCTTCTGCACTGACATTGTTTGTCATCCATGTCCATTCTTAATTAGGACCGGACGGCAAGTTCTTTATAATTATACAAAATAAATGCATATTTACAAGAAAATAAAACTTAAGGCTTACTAACACAGAAACAGTAGCTGCTTGAGCTTTTAAAACAAAATACCCTTACCCTTTCTTAACAAAAACATATTGTGGTCATTTGTAAAGAATGTACCGATGTTGCTAGATGAATTATTTAGACAGGCAACTTGTTTCTAGCTATTTAATGGTTACAAAAACCAAAGAACAAGATGTTAATGTTAAATATTCATAAGAAGTTAAATTCAAGGACAAATAAATCAAAAGATATTTCACTAAGACAAAAGCATCAGAAACAAATCCATTGGGAATCCTGTCTTAAAATGCAGAGAAAATTGAAAACTATCAATTTATGGCTCTTTATTTCTTTTCTTTTTTTCAGAATAAATGACTCTTTCGATTACTAATTGACTGATTACCATAAGTTTGTTAATTAATTCATGGAAAAAATAAAGCATGACTTTTGTTAAATATACAACCATAATTTTGAGCCTTTACTCATGTGACTTCAAATAGGCAATGCATGCAAATGCAGAACATAACAACAGATATTCAGTCAAACCTACATGTCTGATTTACGCTCCACTGTTTCTGTGGCAGGATAATCTGCACTGAATGTGAATCATAGGTATTTGGAATGGGATGACTCATTATACATACAGCACGTGCTACTCTTCCAACCTTTTTAACCTGTTAAAATTGGTCAGTTGGAGATCAGAGGTCCATTCTACACAATTAGAAAAAGATGCCACAATTTCATAAATCATTTCAAACCTTATCAGGCAAGTATGAAGGGTCACAAACTACTTTCTTGCATCTAGCAGTTTCTCCCTCAGACGTCACACCATAAACTTTTCCGTTTGCATCAAACTCTACCTATCATGCAATCCTTGTTCTTCAGGTTTCTTAATTATGTTTAACAAATTTGAGGTTCATTGGTCCTTTATGATCGACCAATACTATATATTAAAGACATGCACAAAAATGAACTAACTTAAATGAAAATAGATCAAATTTCTTACCTTGCATTCTGGCTTGTTGAGCATGTAGGTTCCACCATAAACTGCACTAAGACGAGCAAAACCCTACGAACAAAGGCATGTGTCATTTCAACCTATTGGAAACTATCACCATAAAAGCTATGGTGATAGATGAGAACATACTTGGGGAAGCTCTCCCAACCCATATAGTGGATAAATATAAGGAGATCCTCCTTGAAATCGTGCCAAAGATTCTGCATACAGCTGTTCGAAATAAATGTAACAATGATGAGCACTCATATAATGTCACTAGTAATCCTAAGATGTAATGCAAGAGCTGCACCGAATCCAAATCTCCACATTCCTGCAACAGATACATCTCAAGAAGCCTCCAACAACTATGACTACAAAACCAGGTTAAAAACTTCTCTTCTGCTGGATGTTTGAAGTATTGAACAAATAAATATTAGCTTCAGACCAAAATAATTCTGTTTCAGATCAAAACATTTTTGGTTTCATTCAAAATGGTGAAAGTACAGAAAACTCCCAGAAAAGCAAAAGATTAAAAAAATAGAAAATAGAATTAAAATCGCTAAAATAATATCAATAAAAGATGTTGGACAACTTTTTGTAGCTTCTTCTCAAGGGTGTACCATTTACATACTGAATGCAAAAGATGACGACAGAATATGCTTTAGAGAAGGTAGAAGTACAAAAATGAGCATTGCAGGGATGAACATGGAGAGATGGATGTACGCCAAAAGTAGGGAGGACAGGTAAAGAATGAGAACTAAAGGTATGAAAGAAAAGTGAAAGATTGAGGAAAAGAATTTGGAAATGCTTGTAGTTGCACAGTGTTTTATAAGAACAATCAGAAAAGAAGGATTTATAAAGCCAATCCCGAATGATGGGACAATGCTTGATGATTCGGTTTACAGTCAAAGATAGGTTTCTGTTCCTGGTACATGGAAGACAAATGCATCTTTAATGTACAAAAAATATGACATTTATAATAATATACAAAGCACAACATTCAAAACTCTCAATGCTAAAACCAAGAATAGTCAAGAGCATTACAATCACACATTTACCTTCATTCTCTTCACAGTATCGATTGCAGGCTCATCGAGGTAGCTATCATCCCTCTGAAGTGCCAATGCATGCCCAATAAAATCAACTGTGTTGTCCTCTAACCCATATTTGCTATATCAAAGAAATAAAGTTGTCAAAAAAAAAACTTTGATTCATATATTGAATGGTGTCAAAAAATAAGGCATTATTTATTTATCATAGAAGATAATATGCTCAAGTTCTTGGGTTTCCTGCGATAAATTTGAGAAGTCCTAAGCTCCAAAAGATGATAGAGGTTTACTCTTACTTAAAATCTATATTTGCACTACTCCATGTTTGTTAGAACAACATCACAATCCAGTTCTGCTGTTTCAGCACCATAGCAGAGAGACCAACATAAAGATACCTAAATATCTTCCTTCAATCATTAACAATAAAAAAATTGCTAAAGCAACGTGATAGGAATCTTCTCTTTCCTTCTCCGTATTGTCGCCTCCACGCCTTCATGGTTCACATCCTTTAATCTTTCTTCAAAAGACTCTTCAGTCATCAAGTCATTGACACAATATATACATGCATACCTAAGTAAGCAAAAGGACACATAGACAAGCACACACATCTGCACACGTGCCTGAAGGCGAGCTTGCATACACATGCATGCACAACAATAATAACCTAAGTAAGCAAAAAGACACATAGACAAGCACACACATCTACACATGTGCCTGAAGGCGAGCTTGCATACACATGCGCACATGCACGCACAACAATAATAATAAGGCCAAGCGTGTGTAAGTTTTCCAACAATTACAAAGAGAAAATTTCTTGAACAGAACAAGTTATAATCAGCATCTCATGATAATGGGAACAACAAGGGTTGGACACTTCCATAAGCAGCATTACTCAGGCACTTGAAATGGGCACGCACCTAGTGTCTACATGGGAATCTTTAAGAAACCCAACACAGCAACACATCTGAATCTTATAGACGTACATAAATATGAATATGTACACAATGAATACTCAGTGAGACTATTTGCACAATTTTCATTAAATAAATATAATATCTGATAAATGTTATGTTAGGTTGAAACATCTTTTTATGCAGAAGTGCCAAGAGCAGAGAAGTAATGGTGATGACATCTTGATTTCATGATACAAAGCATTAAGGAGTGTCATGAAGTGTCCCAGGTGTCTCATGTCGGACACAAAGAAACACTAAATTTTAAAAGGAGTAATCTAGGCACTCTGTCCATAAAGATTGAATTTCCTTCAAGTCAACAAGAGATATAAGCTAGTATTTGTAAAGTTGCCTCATTTTGTTGATTGGATACACATGCTGAGACACTTACACCTTGTTTCCTATATTCAATGGATTCTTCTATTTGCATTGGAGTGTCAAACACATGACACTTGGTATCCTCTCACTACTTTAGGGATCTTCGTACCCTGTGATCTTTAAAACCAACACATGAAGTTCCATATACATTTTTTTCTCCCTCGTGATTCCCACTTTATATTCTAGTTACATGCTTGTATTACCAAGGACAGACTTTTGAATTGAATATTTTTATCTTTTTTATGCAATGCACCATAATTTCATTGATCTTTTTTTTTCTTAAGCTCAAGAGAATGAATTAAGAAACTTATAGCAATAATCATGTATCATTCAGGTTTATCTTCAGATAACATAATTATTTTCACACTTCTATTGCAATGCAGATGGTAATCTACGTACATATTCATATGTATTTATGTCTGCATCTACACGCATATTGATGAAAGAGAAGAAGAAAATGTAAACTTTGTTTGTCTACCTACATATGTATGTGTATGCATGGACTCAAAATAGACAACATTATCATATTTATTTCAAAAAAAAGAAGTCATTTCTAAATTCAATTGTGCAATTGGTAATGACAAGGAGAAATAAGCTAAGAAAAAGTATAAAATACAAATTAAATACAGCTAAAAGGAATATGAAATTAGATAGTTGATTACTTGATTTACAGGACTTCATTATCAGTCAAATAAACACAAGGAAAGCAGCAGAGGGGGGGGTGGGGGGGGGGGGAAGACAAGACTCATACGCCATAAGCTCTTTGGTTGTAACTTTGTTGAGATCCAAGCCTTCATGAGATTTTGGATCATTCTCCTCATAATCTTGTACATAAATGAAAAGCTTTCGGGCACGACGATTTTCAAAAAGACCCATCAATGTGGATTTCAATGCTTGGACATCAGTAGCTGGCACTTTGTAGATCTGGTAGTACAGTGGTAGAACATGTGAAATTTCTGAATGCAACACAAATATTCCAAGTAAAATGACTAAATTTGGGAATTAAAAATTATCACAAAAGTGTACCTTCCCTTTGTTGTATACAAAGCTACCATCAACAGCCTCGAAGTTCAAATATTTTGTGACACCAGTGCGAATAAGAACACGGACCAGAGCACCATTGGCCATCATGAACTGCCAAATCACAATGGTAATGATGTCTTTAAGAACCAATTGCCAAAATAAGATTAGCTAAAAAGCAAGATTTCAAAAAACAAAAGAAAAAAGATTGTTATGTCTGAACTCTTAAAACTAAGATGTCAAAATAGACATGCAATATTCAAGTAATTGTTAGCTTAAATAGACCAAAGGAAGGGGATAAGAAAACAGATCAGAGCACATTGGCCATCATGCAAAGACGTCTTTAAGAAGCATTTGCCCAAGTTAAGAATTTTTTTTTAAAGACCATTTTTGAAAAAAGATCTGTTATGCCGCAACTTTTAATACAAGGATAACAAAATAGACCAACGAAATAATCAGAAAATAGCTTAATAATACAATGGAAACAATCAAATAATTGATAACTTCAAGAAGCAGCCTTGCGATTTATTACGAAGATATTGCTTCATAAAAATATGGTTGCATACTACAGTAGGAACTGAATAACTTTGACTTCTATAAGAAAGGACAATGGATTCTCTTTCTGAAGAACAGGAGGAAAAAGGTCTTATTAAATTGATTCTGACAATTTCTACTACAAGAATCAGTTAATAATATATACTGTCTAAATAAAGTACTTTATCACCTAGTCTAGTAACTTATTTGTAAACTTCTTTTAATTTCAAATAATGTAAAAGGATATTTCCTTAATCAGCAAAGACGAAGCCAACTGGTACAGAGCACAGCCCTATGCCCTTGAAGGAATAAGATGCCGTTCTACTGCTGTCCAAGCCAGTAAGAGAAAAGGAAGAACAAACAAGAGGAATCAAAGTAGCCTTTTCCAAAGCAGATGAGACTCAAAAACTACCCATGAAGTGGAAACATGGAACCTAATATAATGTTCTATTAAACAGGCATGAACAGTCAAGAGATACAAAGGCCAAAAGGTAGATCTGAATGTCAGAAACATCGAAGGCAGAAAAAGAAAGCCAAGAAACAAGTATGGATGCACCAACACTAAAGAGTATAAAGCCATCAAATAATATGACCAGACATATCCTTGACAAAAGCATCATTTTATCAATCACCAAGAGAGCATGATGAAATACTGCCTAGCAAAAGGAACTTAGTTTTTTGAAGAATTGTTCATAATGCTTATTTTACACCATGCCCATAAATAGCAGACTACTAACGAAATAGACTTTGATGAAGAAGAGAAGCAGGGAGATTTTTTTTCTTATGACTCACATTCTAGTCACAAATGTCCCTAGTCAAAGAAAATGAGCTTGTATATCACTCCATTTTATAACTCATATTCCACACTCAGTTTACTTAAGAACTTTCTCGATTCCCTTTCTAATGCTTTGGGTCACACAAGTTGGTCAATATGTCCATGTCAATTCCCCTCTCCAAATCACGAATGGAAACCTAACTTTGAGAAAGTTGGGCAATCAATAGACTACATAATTAGTTCAGTAGCTATAAACCAAGATTGCAATGGCGTCTTTGCGCAATACAAGAACATAAATTGAATAAAAGAGTTCCACTGAGTTCAAATTTCTAAACGTGGAGAGTCAAGTATCCTTATCTAACATGTGAAACCTTGATAAATTGATGTAAACATAACGATTGCATTGAGAGCCCTAAATAGAAGAGTTCCACCTGAGTTCAAATTTCTAAACATAAAGAGTCAAGTATCCTCATCTAACATGTGAAACCTTGAAAATTTGACATAAACATAACGATTGCATTGAGATTTGAGAGCCCTAACTTTTTTTTCCTTTCCCCAAATTTATCACTTGTGCAATAAAAAATCAACAGGATGAATAAAACAAATAATTGGAAGCATGAATGTAGCATCCATAGAGATGTGGCTGAAACACAAACCATGACTAACTTAAGAATAAAAGCAAAAAAAATCATTGGAAACCTTGGGGATCATGTCAACATTGTACTCCTAGCTTGAACCCAGATGTTCTGGAGGGTTATCATTGCCCTTGAGCCGCTTCCACAGCTATTATTGCATGATAAGAACATGAGAAAATGCATCAATATTATTTAGGTTTAAGAAAAGAAAAAGATAAAAACAGGGATTTGAAACAAGAAAAAAAGTGAAAAAGCATAGCCATGATAAAGTCAATAGCAGAAACACCTGCACAAGATTTAGGGAAGTTGACTCCCCACCATAATAGTCATTCCTGTCCATATGAAGGACCTGGACCAACAATTAAAAGCATCTTAGTTTCAATGATGTCAGCTCATGTTTATACCTCATAGAAGTTCCTATTATATAACAATATCCACCAAGGCACAATTTTGGATAAACAATAAATCAAGAAGTATTTGCATATCTTCTGGACAAGTATTATCTGACTGAGTGTATTGAAAGAAAAGGGAAAACCACTATTTTATATTTGGTCCAGATATTAAACATCTAATATCTTTGCATTTAAATCCAAAAAAAGGATATTCAATTACAAATTCTAGAAAAGATCTAATATTTAACAAGTTACAGAAAAATGATAACAAGAGAGAGATTGCTCGTACAAATGCTTCAACACTGCAATCATTAGCATAAATATATGAATAGATTAGCGTTTCAAACTTGTACAAGTTACAAAACTGAATAAGTTAGGCCATATTTGAATTTTCACTAACAAAAGAACAGAAGGTCTATGATCCACAGGAGATAATAAAGATGGTGAGAGGAATGAGCACAAACTTTACATTTAATAGGTGGGATGTCGATACCAAATTGTGCAATATTCGGCTATAGTTCAAAATCTGCTGGTCAACCCTTGCTTATGATATTTTTATTCTCTGAAGTGTGACCGATATCCATATGATATTGTTAAACAGATCCATTTTTTTCCGTTTCTCATGATTCTTGAAGAGAAATTTTTTCTTTACTCACAAAAAAAAAAAAGGAAGCAAGGGATATAGAACTGATGCACCAAAAATTTATTAAAGCATTTAAATCTACAACTTAATCGACAAATTTTATTTATTGGTCTAAAATATGGGACTGCACAAGATATTGGGTGCAAAGGAGATGAAATTTTTGATGCAGTTTGTTCATCGCGATGAAAATTCAATTTTCTCTCTTTTTTGGTGTTCAAATAAGAAGTAAAAAACAAGAACCAAGGCTTTCTACACAGTTTTGAAAAGATAAAAAAGGTCAAAATTTGACAAATCTTGATGATATTCTTACACAGCTCACTGACAACACAGTAAATGAAAAGAAAATTAACAATGCTTTAATATATATATAAGGCAATAACAAGAACCCCAATGGCTGGGGGGACTTTCTATCAGTACATAGATCATATCGCTCCATCGAATGAAGACGAAAGAACCTAAGTTTATCAGCAAAATATTCTGAATCAAAAACCCTAGTTTTCTTGGATTAGTTAGTTTTCTTGGATTAGTAAGAAAGGGGGAGGGCAAAAACCTTGAGACCGTCGACGGAGAGAAGCCCGCTGAGGATGCATTCTTCGAGGCCCGTCCCAAGAACGATTACATCATACTTCTCGTCCATTCTTCAATGAAACTAAACAGAACAGAGAGAAGAGAAAGAATGAGAAGCGATGTTGAGAGCTCGAGATGGAAGGGATCAAGGAAAAAGAATGGGAATCAAATACGGAGAGAGAGAGGAAAGGAAGGAGAATAGATCTGCAGGCACGGAAATATCAAGAGAGAGAATGAGAAGGGAAGGAGAATAGTTCTAGAGGCGCGGGAATGCCGGGAAAACGGTCACCGTTGCGACCAGCCGAACGACACGTCCTCCATGGTAGCCCCAACTATCCTTTCCCCCGGCCCCCGTCCGTGGACTTTGTTCGATAACCAACAGGATGTCATCCTACGATCTCACCGTGTCCCCCACCATTCTCTCCGCATCAAGAACCGTCTGAATCATCCCAATTGCCCTGTTCTTGACTCTTGCGTCCCGCGATCCCCAATCGCCGCCGTCGCCTCTCGGCATCTCCGCCTCCTTCGCCGGCGAGGAGGAGGCAAGAAGAAAGACCGGGCTGCGGAGTGTTCCTCAAGAAGAAAGACCGGGCTGCGGAGTGTATAGCCCGTACGATCCAAGAAACATAAATCTTATAGTTTTCTTTTTTTAGGATTAATGGTGGAAAAAAAGAGTCGCTTCCACCGATTTCATTGCGGGGAGAAAAGAATAAGTAGGAGGAGTTTTTCCGGAATGGAGAAGAAAAATAAGGAAAATAAGTACAGAACGGAGTCACCGGTTTTGGAAGCCAGTAAAAACGTAGTCACCATGCGGCAATCTGCAACGAGGAAGAGAACATAAATCTTATATTTATAAAGGATACATTGAGATCACTCATGCTACCTCATGACGCGGGTTTTTCTAGGGCCCAGAACATCTGAAACTTCCATTCCACTCAAACATCATTTCATACGGTGTTCTTTGTCTGAAACCTCCATCGCTAAGTTTTCTTAATGTCAATTTTAATTGGTCTATTTTAAATGAAGAGGAGGAGAGGCGATAGCTTTGTTATCAGGAATCCGAACTTCAGAATAGGGGCAGCTGTCAGCTATCGGCTTTTCGACATTTCGATTTTTAGTGCTGAACTGCTGCTTAGACGGGCCTTCATCATGCGCAACGAGTGTTATAGACCAGCTCGATCATACTGGAGGATGACTCGGCCATGGTGATCAGTTGAATCAAAAGAGTCTGAGAGGTAGTCCTATGGATCATCCCTTGCTTTGAGACATCTGAGTGATGATGAGAGATAGAATGGCCTTCCAAGCCAAGCATGTATCTATAGAGGCTAACGAGGCAACCGATTGGATGGCTACCTATGCAGCTAGCCACTCTGGGGACACAATGTAGGCTGAGGAGGAAGAGTTGCCCTTTAGGAGTTTTTGTATGAGAGATGATGAGCTTCAGCCGGCACGGTGATACCCGTCCTTGGATAAAGTACTCCTGCCATATTTTTGGCAAACACCTATCAATAAAAATATTACTGGTAGATTTTGATATGAGTTGAACGCCTGGACTAGTTTCTCTGGGAATTTTTTTATACGATATTGTTATTTCCCATATGGTTTTCTGCAAATAGGAGGCAATGTTGGCAGATATTTGTATAGGCAATCTTAAACCGAATTTTTATATAGATAAAGGACAAGCTAATATATCAGGCTCCAGATTATGAGTTTTAGGAATGATTAGCTGTATATAATGTACTTTCTAAGCAGAAATATTGTTTCCGTATTTTAATCTTATAATTTTCTAGTTATAATGAAGCAACATTTCTAGAACGTTAAGGCTCACTCTCTAATTATTACAAATAAATATTTATAAAATACATATATTATGGATAAATTCTATTAAAACTTGTATAGGAACTCTTTTTTCTTATATTTGTACAGCACTTTCTTCAATTGTTATTAAAATTAAAAAAATGATTGAAACTATATTTGGTTGCTAGGAATGGTAGTTAGAAAAATCTATTCTCGAGAATCTATTAACAATATCCTTTAATATCAGTAATGTTGAGAAAAATACAATATATAAAAAAAATAATATAGTATATATTTATATAATTCTTTAACTTGTAACTATATGAACTATATAATCATCATAGTATAATATAGTATCTTATTAATAGTTTCTATATCATTAATATAATAATATTAAATCAATCTCATAACAATATTTTTATAAAAGAATATTTTACTGAAATAATATATAACATAATGTTAGTATGGCAATATTACTAAAATATGATTAATCTTATATTGTACATTACATAATTAATATTATTTATACCAATATAGTATCATAGATATAATATTGTCAACATTACTATAAATACTAAAATTAATATGATATTATTTTTAAAAATAAGGCAAATAGAAGTCTTATAAATGTTATATGAGAATAATTACAAGATATATTCAGCATTAGTGAATAATCATACTAGCATTATTGCAACAATATAATTGAATATTGTTTACATTATATAATTTATATTTATTATACTATAAAAATATTCAGATTATACTATTTTTTACTTGAAAATAATATAATCAGAAATAATAAAATAAACAATATAATCATATAAATATTATAATATAATATATGGTAGTTATATGTAACAATAAAATAATTATAATAATATGGTTGAGTAATATACACTATATAACATTAATAATACTAATAACTATGTATAGTATATATTCAGGATTAGTATACTAAAAATATTAATATCAATTATATGATAAAATGCAATATCAATATAGTATATATTATGAATAATATGTAGTATATAGTATCATATTGTCCAAAAGATAGTAAATCATCATCATATATTCAATAAATAACAATCTTAATAATATATAAAAAAAATTTTTTTACTATTTAGGTGCATATTCAGGACAAGAGAAAAGTATTTTCTTGGGTATAGTTTTGTTTTTTTTTATAGAAATTCACTGTCCATGAAAATGAACATTTTATAGCCAAATGAGTAACCAAAACGGAGAGGAAAGGAATTTAGGGCTCGTTTGGTTCGCGGGAAGTATTTTCCCTCCTAGGAATATGATTCCTGGGAATCAGATTCCTAGGAAGAGGATACCTAGGAAAGTACTTTTGGCATGTTTGGTTAACCATGGGAAAGTGACAAATTTCTAAAGTGCTTATATTTGGTTGACCATCCACTTTCCTAGGAAAGTTATGTATAATTCCTATTATGCCCTTAATAAAAATTAGGTCTTTAATGCCTCTTTAATGCTTCTTTAATGCTGAAGGGTCTTTTTGGAAAAAAATAAAAAAGGAGTGATTCCCACCTCATGGGAAAGTAACTTTCCCATGTTTCTCATGGGAAAGACTTTCCCATGAAATGTGGGAATCATATTCCCATGAGAATACAACTTTTCCATCTCTCTCCTTTGAAAACTCCAACCAAACAAGAGACATTTCATTACTTTTCCGTTGACCACACTCCCCCCCCCCCCCCCCCCCCCCCCCCCCCCCCCCCCCCCCCCCCCCCATCCTTTTCCTGCGAACCAAACGAGCCGTTATTACTCGTTCTCGCCTCCCGGCTATTCTTATCAAATTACCTGAGTTTCCCCACAAAGCCGGCGACTTGGGTTACCATCGGAGCCCGGAGTCTTCTCGGAATATTCCCCAACTTGTCGTAATTAATGCAGCTTGAAACCGCGTATTGAAGTAAGGTCTGATCGATCGAATCCACCT
This sequence comes from Phoenix dactylifera, assembly GCF_009389715.1. Taxonomy (NCBI): domain Eukaryota; kingdom Viridiplantae; phylum Streptophyta; class Magnoliopsida; order Arecales; family Arecaceae; genus Phoenix; species Phoenix dactylifera. The sequence goes on along the minus strand of NC_052404.1, from coordinate 11,435,390 downwards.
TTTGAGCAAGAACTTCTTTTGATCGATTCCGTTCGAAGAATATCGAAAGGACCGAGAAGGGTTCCCAAGCTCTCTATCTCTATAATCTAATCCACGATGAGTTTCCTCTTCGGAAACCGGAAAACCCCCGCAGGTGTGAATCTTCGATCTCTTTTCATATCGTATCCTTTGAATTCCCTGTTTGTTTCCTCTTTTTTTCTATTATTTATGAAAAGAAGCGAATTTCAGACAATTCCCTTCTTGCTGTTCCGATAATTCGGTGATTTCTTTTTAAATAGAACGAAAAATACTTTGGGATGGGTTTCCTTGATTCATAACGAACAAAAAGGTTCAGCTTTTATTATTGCTTTTCTTCTTCTAAGTTCTTGCTGTTCCTTTCCAACGGATCTTTGGCCATTTTTACGGGATAAGGATGCTTTTTGTCAAAATTAATTAAGTGTTGCACAGATTTTGGTATGAATGGATCTTGTCATAAGTTTTGGTTAACATCGGTGTTTCAGCGATCATACAATTAACTGATGAGTTCCGTTACTATGCGATTTCTTTGTAATTTTACTGCAATTTTTTAATATATATCAGTTTAAGGGGAAAAGTGATGATTTTAGTGGAGCAATAAGTAGCTGCTGGTTTAATTGCAGAGCTACTGCGGGAGAACAAAAGAATGCTTGACAAATCTATCAGAGAAATAGAAAGAGAGAGACAGGGGCTCCAAACCCAGGAAAAGAAGCTTATTGTGGAGATCAAGAAAACGGCTAAGCAAGGCCAAATGGTATACTCTTTTGCAACTACTTATAGTTCTCAAGAAAGACTGTATCTACATAGTTCAACTTATAGCCAACTCAGCATTGCTTGCTATTTTTGCTTCGAGTAGGTCTGTTTCAGTTTTACCATGAGAGTGCTTTGATCTTCTATATATATATCTCTGTTGAAATTCTTTCAGAGGGGTCCAAGATGGCAGCTTCTTGTGGATAGTTCTGCATTGAAATAGTTGCTGCTGAGTGAAACTTGACATACTTATAAAGGGAAGAGGAGATTAAGATTGAAGTATAGCAAAAAAAAAAAAACGAACTTTATTATGAAAATTTAATATTGATAGAAGCAAGGGTTCAAGTCCCGGTATCGGTATCTATCCCTGCCTGGTCTCATGTCGTACGGTATTGGGACACTCCTATCCAAACACTCGAGATGGGCTGGCATCTTGGTGTGGTAGCAAGATGCTACTTTTTCCTTTTTTTATTGTCTTTTGCCTTTCTTCAACTTTTTAACTTTATCAATTTAATAAAATTCTAATGATTTCTTGTATGTTTTGAGGTCCTTAATAGGGTTTTTGAGTCGATGATGGGGTTTATGGGGCTTAAATTCTTCCCTACCTTTCTCTCTTCTCTCCCTTCCCTTCCTTCTCCCTTTCTTTCTCAGTTTTCCTGTCTCCTATGCCTGGACAACAGGGGAGAAAAGAGAGCCCTAATGGATACACTCTCTTTCTTCTTTTTTTTTTTGAACGTCTCAGTCTGTTCCGGCCAGTATCAGTTAGGATGACCTGGACATTTTCATTCATGAGCGAACCAGTATCCCATGGGCATCCCATATACCATTCTCTCATCGAAATGGTACAGTACCAGTTAGACTCACGGTACTGTCTGCACATGAATCCTTGGTTAGAAGTTTGCATAACAAAGGAGAGCCCTAGTGGGATAGTGCTGTCTCTCTTTTTCTGCTTTTTTTTTTTAGTGTCCCGGTTTTTTTCTGACCGGTATCAACTGGATGGCATGGACATGTCAGTTCATGAGCGAACCGGTATCCCAAGGGTATACCAGATGCCATTCTCTCATCAAAATGATACAATACTGCTTAGACACAAAGTACTACCTGGACATGAATCCTTGTTTAGAAGTTTGCATAAAATCTTTCTCTTAGCATCCTACTTATATTTCCAACAAGGCGAAACTGTCGGAAGCCCTTGGCAAATGCAATCGAATGTATCTAAGGAACTACTTGAATAATTCAAGTTCTATTACATAACATGCTTTCCTAAAGAGCATCTTAAAGTTGTAAGAAATTTGTTGTCAGTAGTACCTGGAAATTTTCTTTGGTTTTGGAACCTCAAAAACTTAAAATTAACCAAGGGTTCTGAATCTAGCACTTCTAGATCTCAGAGATATTTTTCCCAACAAGTATAAGATCATAAGGAATCCAAAATCTAGTGTTCATGTGATGGTTTGTGCCCTCTGGAAACTTGCTCTTACATTCTAGAGTGCAACTTCCAAGTTGGTGGAGCTATGAGATTGTGCTACATAGGGCCCGCCTTTTTGAAGGGACTTGTCAATATGGAGGACCTAAGCTTACTTTTACATTCTAAATGTTCTGAAATTGTTATGTTTTACCAAAGTTAAATAGCTGAAGTTATCTTCTGCCTACTCTTTTCCCTATACACAGTAATCTTGACAAATGACATAGTCATTATCATTAAACTTTATTCTATTCAACATGAATTAGAAATAGTTATCTTGTTATTAAATTTGTTGCATGCATAAAAATAAAATCAGGAACCATGCCAGTATCATTCTTCCTCAATGTTGCATAGGTGCTCTCTGTTTTTACACTTTTCAGGTAAACACAGCAGAGGTCTTGTTCGGTGGAGCATTTTTTTCTGTTTGCCCAAGTTTAAAACGAGCTTATAACTTAACAGTAGCTCTCATTTTGCGGATACTTATATATATATATATACTTGCCAGACCTCTAGGAATTGTAACTAAGAATTCCTCAGTATATTATTCATCAGCACATAGCAGTGGTTTGATTACAGCTGAAAACTGGAAATCTGTTATCCATCTTCTTCTGGTATTCCTATCTTTCATTCATTTGGCTCCAGTTTTTGTCTAAGGATTTTTCATAGTTTATGTTACAGCATGCGTTATTTGTTTTGTAGCGTAAACTGTAAATTAAATTGTATGATTGATATCCATGCCAAATCTCTCGCATCTGGATGTTTTTTTTTCCTGTCAGGGAGCTGTAAAAGTAATGGCAAAGGACCTTATTCGGACAAGACATCAGATTACTAAGTTCTATGCACTCAAGTCTCAGCTCCAGGGTGTTTCTCTTAGAATTCAGGTAACGTTTTCGGCTTTCAAGTGCACAATCATATGGTTCTTGTGGAATGGTTAATGTTTTGCATTATGCTGCATCCCTCCTTAGAACAGAAGCAATTTGTTTGTGCTGGAGCTCTGTATGGTCCATCTAATTCAACTCATCTCTGCTGGAGCAATTTGGTTAAATCATAATTTGCTTCTAATAGCCAGTGCCCTTCATGTCCCAAAACTACTAGATTGTTCTGATTTTCCTATTCCACAAGGCTTAGCAACAAGTTCATTGCCTTGTTCTAGTTTGTTTATGATGGCATGAATGGATCAAATATTTATGATGTTGTTTATTGATATTCAGCCATTTATGCTATTTGCGCAGATTTTTTGTTGAAACGTGTGCCCCATTCTATTGCATGAGATTTCGGTGCAAAGGAACACCAATTACTAGTTACAGGTGTACTTCTAGTCTCTTATCATGAAACATGATCGAAGCAATGTTTTTTGACAAACTAGATATCACAACAAGATGGAATATGCTCTTTAAATGGCTTATCGTTTCAAGTGTCATCTAGTGGCTAACTACTGCTAGAGTTAAATTTGTTGTTAGGTTTCACTGTGTATTCCTTCTAGTTTATTAGCACATCTTTTGTCACTGAAATTTAAAGTTCGCATCTCCAATTTCATTCCTAAGGATCCTCTTCTCTTTGCTCCCTTTCTTGATTTTCCCCTAATTCTTTCTTTGCTTCCTATGTTCTTTCTTATCTTACTCTTCTTTCTATTTCTTGAATAAAATTCCGTTATAGTGCTTGGAAGGAGGTGGTAAACATTTCTCCATGGTCCATTGAACCATCCCAAACTGAGCAGTTCGGGTGCACCAATCCGGACTGACCAGGAACTAGGACAGTTTGGCCTCTTGATTTGGTTCCAAATTAAAGCTAGCCCGAACTGGATTGAACTGTTGGTCCCACTTAGTTTTAGGTTATTTCGAGCAAGTTGAACCAAACTACTTCTTTTAGAATCCTCTTGTCCCCTGTTACCTGATTATCCTCACCTCTTGCAACTCTTTGCCTCGTAATTCCCTTTGCTAGCATTACGATATGTCGCCACCGCCATCGGCAATGATGACTATCGTCTCTCTTTTTCTCCTCTCTCTCGCCATGCCGCCGCCTCTCTCTCTTTCTAGCCCCCACACCACGATCGCAACAACACTGCTGATAACCCCCGCCAATCGCCCTTTGCTGACAGCCCCACCAATCGCCCTTGACAACCTCCACTTCAAACAAAGCTTGTCAGAAGCTAGGGGTCATAGATCTCATCGATTAGAGGCCAAAGGTAATGGACTGGGAGCCGAAAATCACAGATCGGAGGCCAAAAGTTGCAAATTAAGGGCCAGAGATCGCTGATTGGAGGTAGGAGCTTCTCTTGTTCCTTCCTCCCTCCCTCTCACTATCCCCTCTCCCTCTCCCTCTCTCTTTTAGGTGAAGCATGGAGGTATCGGCAAAGTGCTGCATACCTTGTACCGGTACATACCATTCTGTACCAACCTAGTCCCTGACTGATATGATCATCAATAACAGTTTTGTGAAACTTGGATTTCTCTATGGAGAATTTGGTTCGTTTTATGAATAGATGGTGTAGAATGATTTGTAGAGCCAATTCCAAGTCTATTTGATATAGCTTGTTAGTGTATTCATAAAAGAGAGAAGATTAAGGTACCTCCAATTTACAATATCCTTTTCAAAATCCTATTCTAATAGGGCCAAAAATCATCTTAAAATTTCTCATTAAGAACAATTAGAAAACAGACACTGACAGCCATAATAATTCTTATCCAATTGGGAAGCCTGCATCAAATAGCATTGCATGCATTTGACTGGAGAAAGTCTATGCCATTTGAATCAATACCCCATAGATTATATCACATTTTTGTGCATGACTTTTATCGTATTATTGATGACAGAACGCTAAGTGTGCCAATGAGTAGCTTTGTAACACTAAACTTCGGAATCTGGACTGTAACAACCCTACTTTTTGGATAACCTTGAAGTATAAATTAGTAGAAAAGTATACGAGACCTATGGTGTTGCACATATGAGGAATCATTACTTGGTTTTGCAAAAGTAATTAAATAATGAAGGTGAGGTATGCTTTTTTACTACATGTCTTCAAACCTCCATCAGGGTGGGTTGCACTACAGAAACGGATGGTCAAGTTTAGGTGTTTTAAGATTATTACTGCTCCTCTGATAACGGATTGGAGGGCCCTAAATTGGCGACAGTCCCTTAGGAGTTGAGTAATAATTCTTGAACCAAACATGCTCTTGTCCAGTAACCATTCCGAGTGGGGCCCAGGAACAAAGCAAAAGTTGGAAATACAAACTTGAGGCACTTAGTACAAGACGGCTGTGCCTGTCATTGATGCCAGTCAGTGGAAGGGTTCTCCATACTGCTGGGATCGCCATTCGAGTCTCCCTGTGCGTCGGACGCGGTGGGAGATTGGTGGGAGATTGGTGTGACTCGCAAATATACTGCGACGATCGGCTCCATATAGTATAGACATACGGTAAAAAAACCTTAGATTCAAATGTTTTTCCATCGTTCTTCTCTTAGTTATTCTATCACAATATGGGGTTGTAATGGGGGTGTATGCTTTTTAACATAAAGTTCTCAGATGTCCACTATTATATCTCTTGCTTTCTCATTGCTTGAAGCTTGGTTAAGGTTTAAAATCCTATTATTCTGAGGTTATCATTGAGGTATTGTGGATTGAAAAGGAATATTTGACTTCCAGTATGTTCATCTATAGTCTCTTGATTACCTTTATTTTCTTATTCTGTTTCCATGAGGATTTTCTTGAACTACTTAATTGCCTGGAGTACTATGGGGTTCCTCAAAATGCAGTTAGAGATGGCTGTTGGCAATTGATTGGTGGGATTTCTCGTAGTTCATGATGTAGATAATGGGCTTTGGAAATAGATTGATTGGAATTTCATTTGTAAAAGAGGGGGTGTGGTTCACTTTTGTCTTGAAGATCTTTAGAAGGGTTATAAAGTTGATGGGCTGATTTAAATGGGAAAATGTATATATTGGTTTGTTATTGAATCGTTGATTTGGTGTGGAGTTGGCACCAACACCAAATTTTCTATAACAGGAATGATATTTCTGATACATGCAGACACTAAAATCAACACAAGCCATGGGTGAGGCCATGAAAGGTGTTACCAAAGCTATGGGACAGATGAACAGGCAGATGAACCTACCAGCGTTGCAAAAGATAATGCAAGAGTTTGAGCGTCAGAATGAAAAGATGGAAATGGTCAGCGAAGTAATGGGAGATGCCATAGATGATGCTCTGGAAGGAGACGAGGAAGAGGAAGAAACAGAAGAGTTAGTTAACCAGGTCCTCGATGAGATTGGCGTCGACATCAATGCAGAGGTAATTTGATTACCTTTTTTTTTTTCTTTGCTGGAATCTCAGCCAGAAATTTGTGTCCTTATATCTATTTGTTTTTATGCGCACAGCTTGTCAAGGCACCCTCATCCGCAGTGGCTGCTGCACCAGTGGCAGCTCCAAGGGTTGCCCAGGCTGAAACAAGTGGGAATGAAGAGAGCGGGATAGATAGCGATCTACAAGCAAGGTTAGACAATCTAAGGAAAATGTAACTTTCCAGATAAAATTTCACAGATGAGTGCGAGGGAAAGCTGGGGCCATGTATTATATGTAAGATATATTCTCATTATCAAGCCTGGTGTTTGGCATATTGGAATGATTCAGTAAATTCGTGTTTGGGCTTCCATCACTATAAACATATTCTTTTCTTTCATTTGTTTTTGAGTTGCCAGTACTCTCTTTCAATCTTTATCCCTGTTTTAGTGCTGAAATTATCAGAGCATACTTTGGTCGTCTGTGCTAGATCACTGCCTGCTTATTTCATTATGTTCCTATCAGTAGCTGTCAATCTGGCATCAACCTTTGATGGATTGGTTTTAAACTAATGAATGCAATCATTTGATGAGAATGGTTGGTCTGTCCATTTATTTATTTGCTTAAAGGATTAGAATTTTCAATCAAACAAGATTAGCACCTAGTCTGAATAACCTGGTGGACCTACAATGATACCACCACATATCCTAACCTTCTCTTTACCTGCAGCAAATCTCTTCATGAATCACCTACCTGAGGAGGACTACTCTCAAAAGCCAAAAAGAAAAAGAAGGGAATCGTTGTGTGAGAAGAACTTTTGATCTCAAATTGATGAATCTCTAAGTTCTCAGAGGCTATATCATTGTTCTCCAAATACATGCAAGCCATCAGCAAGTAGACAAAATTATTTACATAAGAACAACAATCAAGCCGGCGGTGCCCATGGGTTCGATTGGGTGCCGCCGCATGGAGGCCTCGCCGCCGCTGCCACCGCCGCCAGTCTGGTACCGGGATGGCGGCCGCTCCAGAACAACAGCACGGCAAAGGGGACAATTGGAATGAGAGTAGAGCCACATATCGATGCAAGGAGCATGGAACGAGTGCTTGCAGTTGGGCAGCTGCCGGACATCTTCCCCGTCGACAAAGACCGACAGGCATACCGAACACTCATGCTCTTGAGCCTGCTCTTTGCGATACTTGCACACCGGAATTAGCTCTCCGATCTGTTCGTCATTGGTTTCACCGGCCGAAGGTCCCCGGGACCGGAGAATTCTCCGAATAGCCTCAATGATGCTGCATGTAGAGCAACAGCCGACTGCGATCACGTTCCATACCAAGAGCAAGACTGCAACAGCAGCGACAGCCACGACAAAGTAGTAGTAGTCGCCTGAAGGGGTTTGATGAGGAGGAGGTGGAGATGCCATGGCATAGTAAGCTCCGAAACTTGAAGGTGCAGTGCTCTAATAGGTGGCGGAGCTTCTGCAAAGCTTATCCCAGGAGGAAGAGGAAGGGACAAGTCGCTATTTGCATATATAGATGCATACGTTTGCGTACGGAGTCTGGAAACATTTGTTTAAGGGGCGTCCATTGGGAGTCTCGCACGATAATATTATTCTCTTTGGACTCCAACGTGGATGTCGCATCACGGAGCTCCTGCGAGAGGCAGCGAAGCACTAAAACATTAAGAGGCATAGGATGGGGCCTTTTTTTTTCTTTTTTCTCAAATATCGTGCGATTGTTTTGAATGAACTGGTGCAGTAAGGCACCGGGGGACTGCAATCGATAGCTATGATTCCGTTCCGTCCCGTTTCCATAATATTTTGTTATGCTTTCGTTGACGTGGGGGCATCGCTAGATTTGGGCGCTTTATGACTATCCGACATGGACATGGGATGAGAGGATCGGCTTGATTCATGGCAGTTTGTCCGGCAAATGAGAGACTTCTAAATTCCAACTTAAAAGTCATGGAAGTTGGTAAAGTCATGAATCAGTTTTTGTTATCAGCAACTGGATAAGGGGGATCAAAATTAGCTAAATAAATTAACCATATATGAAACGGACTATACGTCAACCTTGTTATTACATTATTTTTTTTTTCTTGAATACATCTATTTGTTATTTGGGTTAGGGTCAATTCCTACTATGGTAGACAATGGTATATACTTAACCTAAGCAATGATATAAGAATTTTGTCCTTGAGGTGGCCACCCTGGCTGCAAGGAGCTATGGTACTGGTCCATGGGAGAGAGGCAAGAAGCAACAGTAGTTACAAGGAACCTCTCATACTATATTAGCTGTAGGCCTACAGTAGTACCCTAGGCCTGGCCCATGCATGGCCTCCTTGAGCCAGTACTGTATGCTGTTTTGTGTTGGAAAGGAGCGCTTGGCATTGCTTGTATGGATGCATATATAGACTTGGTTGAGAGACCGAAAAGTTGCGTGAGTTATCAATAAGCTGTTTTGTACGGTTGCCCTTGTACTTTACAATTTCGACCTCATAATTTCTTTGTGATTCAATGGACTAAAATATTGCATTCAGTGAATGGTAACTAATCTGATCACTTAGTCATTATAAACTAATACAGTCTTAATCTATTACTATGTTGAAAAAATAAAGACCTGCTGCTCAGATGGGTAGAAAGAATGATTGGCTTAAATAATGGTTCATCTCTCATCTTTGTAGGTACAGATGGTACATGTAATATTTTATAATCAATTAAGGATGCCTAAGATGATTAAGGAGAAGACTGGGGCTCTTTTCTTGATCGCTAGCTGCAACCGTTCGTATTTTAATGCAAGTCCAGCCGTTTGGCTATATGCTTGTTCCATGGCTGCAATCATCTGAGCTGCATTCATAATGCAAAGTAATACATGAAGAAACTGTAATGTCCGGGCCCAGAACCTACTAGGCCCAATAAGAAATGGGCCCAGTTAAGGGTTGGGCCCAAATTCCACTGTGGGCAGTGCTGTATAAGGATTGAAATAAAAAATAATAAAAACGAAGGGATAAGACCGACAGGGAGGGGTGACCCTCACCCCTGCTGACAGCCGCTGCCGGCGCGCCGGAGACAAGGGGGGCGGCGGCCAGTCCCGAGGTATGGAGGAATGGAGAGGGAAGGGACCTCTCAGAGGGGGTCTCATCCTTAAACAGTCCTTTAAGCCTATGCCGGCAACCCCAAAATGACAGACCCCCTAAACACCGAACGAGAGAAAGAGAGAGAGCCCGGAAGCTCCAAGAGGAAGGAGGAACCCCTAAGTCGGCAGAGGTGTTGGAGAGGAGGCACCGCAGGTCATCTCCGGAAATGGTAAGCTCCTGTTACCAAAATAAAAATAGAGGAGGGACTCCATGGACCTCAGTTGCAGTCACTGCCGGCTCTCGGTAGGGGGCTGCAGTCGGCCGGAGTCCATTCCCCTTCTTCTTCTTCAGTGGGATAGGGGGTCTCAGTGAAGAAGAAGAAGGGAGGAAAGAAAAGAAAATGAAAGAAAGAAGAAAAAGGAGAGAGGAGGAGGGGACTTGCCGTGTACGGCCGTGAGCGTCGCCGGTGCGGGCTCGGCCGGGGAAGCCGAGAGCTCGGCCGCGGGCTCGGCCGGGGAAGCCAAGAGCTCGGCCGCGGGCTCGGCCGGGGATGCCGCGGGGCTTGGCCGCGGACGCCGCCGGTCGTGGGCCGTCCTCCCCTCCGCTCGCCGTCCTGCCTTCGTCGGAGAAGAGAGGAGGAGAAAGGGTGAAGAGTGGAGGGAGTGAAGAGTCGGGAAGGCTCTGGAAAAGAGAAGAAAAAAAAAAGAAAAGAAAAAGAGGGAGAAAGAAAAAGAAAAAGAAAGAAAAAAAAAAAGAAAAAAAAAAAGAAAAAAAAAAAGAGAGAGAGAGAAGAGCCCCTTAATGGGTCCGGCCTAACGGGACGAATCGGGGTTCGGGTCCGAAACCCGTTAAGCCTAAAAAATTGAAATGGGTTAAGTAAACCCAATTAAACCGGACCCAATCTAGTTGGGTGAGCCCGGATGAGGGATTGAGTGGGATCTGAACCCAATTGAACCTGAACCGAGCTCAATTGAATGAAATGGGTTAAATTAAGCCCAATTGAGCTGGGTCTGAACCCCATTTATGCAATAGCAATCCCAGCAGGCCCAATTAATTTTAAATTAGGCCCAGTAAATTGACAGAGGACCCAATTGGTTAGAAAAGGTTGGACCCAATTATAAACGAGGCCCAATCCTTCAATTAAAAACCCAATCAACCCATGTGGGCCCAATCTGGTGTTAAGTCGAACTCCAAAGGCTTCAAATTGGACTTGGGTTAAATCCTTGGATGGGATCCAAGCAAGTAAATTCATAGTGTGATGAACTAAGAAATTTTATAATAAATAAATGGGGAATAATGTAATCCCTATGATGTTGTTTTAGGTGATTGAGGATTAGTCACCTGGACTTGAGCAATTTGGAAAGCGAATTGATGTAAGTAATCTGTCTTAATCCTATCGTAGATCTTGTAATACGTTTTATAAGATGAACCAGTGTTTTTTATACAATTTGATTTGTATGCATGATTAGTGAAGAATGTAAGTAACCTGTCCTAATCCTGTTATGGATCATGTTATGTTATTAATGTTTCCTAAGCATTTATTTTAAGTATATATGTTTCATACATGATATGTTACAATGCATAAGTAACTTTAATGATCCCAGAAGCTATGGCTATGTATGCAACATGATGATACTGATATTATAATCATGCATGTAAGTTTATAAAGTCTTAGCTAGCCCAGAGGCACTATAATGGGCTCAAAGATGCTACTGAGAATGACTGAGCCGCCAGTGGCTGAATAGTAACTGAGCTGCCCCGCCAGTGGCTGAATAGTAACTGAGCTGCCCCGCCAGTGGCTGAATAGTAACTGAGCCTGCCCCGCCAGTGGCTGAATTGGAATTGGGCCTGCCCCGCCAGTGGCTGAATAGTAACTGAGCTTGCCCCGCCAGTGGCTGAATAGTAACTGAGCTGGCCCCGCCAGTGGCCGAGTCTGACTTCGCAGTAGCATCCGAGAGTAAAAGGACCACGGCATGCCGGGGGGCACGGTTTCATATGCATATAATATGAAAATTTTGTGATTTGCACTACTGCTTTGTTTAAACCGCATACTTATTATGCCAGGATGATTATTAGATAAACATGCATGTCAGCTTCTCAAAACCCTGATTTACATGTTTAGTCTACTGGTTGATCCGGTAGGATTATGCAGGATTACTTACTGAGCCGTGTAGCTCATATCCGTTCATTTACTTTTTCTTTCAGATCCTCACCACTGATAGCTGCCAGAGACACGTTAATTTGGTATCAGGGCTTCTGGGGTAAAGCAAGTATACTTTTGTGTACATAAACTATGTAGAAGCTCTGTATTTGGGTACCAACCAGCATGTTGTACTAAGAATGCTTTCATATAAAAAGATTCGGTTGGTTTGACTACCCTATTACCCAGGTATGAGGCTGCGTGCTATTGTGGGCGGTAGTCGGCAATAGCACGGCCGTGTCACGGATCCGGATCCGGGGCGTGACATTCTAGTGGTATCAGAGCAATAGGTTAATCATGAGTAAAAACGTTAAGTTTTAATAAGGAAATGGGTAGTTAAGTCTCATTTAGTGAGATTCCGCATAACCGGAAAGGAAAGAAAAGATTTTATTAGTCGTATCATTAGTCTATCACGAAAATTGCTTGACATGAATCTTTTGATAGGTGACAATAAGCAACAAAAAGAAAGAAGTTAAGACTAATACAAAATCATTCGAGGGGCATGATTATGACAGGTATGGTATTAGAATTCAAGACTTAAGACGACTAAGGATTTTGGTGTTTTGAATCAGAATGCTAACAAGCTATGCCAAAATAAGAATAAATTATTTTGGAGATTCCTCGATGGAGTAATTTGTATTTTGGATTATGATTAAATTAGATTTTGACTGATATTAAGTGGAGTACTAGCCATGGAATGTTAAAGTACATTGTGATTATTTGTGTATCAGTATATAGGTGATTTTGAAAGTTTAACTTGATACTGAGTACGGTGGATGATACTTCTAGTTTGAAGTTAATTATTTTGATGGCAGGATAGGGTTCATCCATAAGTTGTTTAAGGCTTGGACAAGGAAAGCTTTTATGTTCTTTGAGGTTAAAATCTGTATGACAATTATGCATGAAACTATTCTATAGAAAGAAAGTATATTTGAGAATGAGATTTAAGAGTTTCTCCTTGTTTACTTGGAATGTGAAATATTAGATCTTTTCAAATTACAATGCAAGATTGGTATTTTGATTGGAAGCCATTTAGTAAATTCTGAGATAATTTTCAATCTTGAAGAATATTTTAGGCTCAAATGTTCTACATTGGATAAAGTGCAGTAGTTTGTGATCCTGTGATAAATCAATTAAACAAATATTAGTTGATGTTTTGACAAAAAAAAAAAAAAAAAAAGAGAAGAAGAGAGAATGATGATGACATGGGGTCATTAGGAAATGCGAGTGGAATCAGCAATAGAATTGATACGGGAACATGCCCAATAGCACATGATGTTGCAGGAGTTTGTATTAGTGATCATGCTTGTAAGATTTGAAATAAATTATTTTATCTCTAATAGAGGGGCAATTACTGAATGCCTTCGTTTATCATTGAGAAGCAAGTTTAAATTGTTTTATGAGGAAGGTGAAAAAATTATGGATGATAATTCCACATATCATCGTCTAGTGGAAAGAGTACAATAGAAGAAGATTTTTAAATAGAGATCTTACAACAAAAGTATACATCCTTTTCTTTTAACGGGGATGTGAGATCCAGAATCACCTTCTAGCAATGCTAAAGTAGGGCAGATTATTGTTCATGCAATTTAAAGATACTTAATAAAAGATTGGGATATTGAGAAATAATTTTCAGAAGTTTACATAATTCCGAGCTTAAAATGTTCTAAGATGGCTTGAGGGCTAATCTCTTATTAGGAAAGAAGGCTTATTTTCAATAAATGAAGTTGTTTATGATCTAATCTTGTGATAGATCGGGTAATCGAGAGCAGTTGATACTTTGACAAAGAAACTTGATCTTCTTATTCAGAATTAAGATGTTGATTCTATGAATAATCTGGAGAGAGAGCTGTATAATCTTCACCCATGAGTTTTTCTATTATTGGTAACTCCCGGGAGAATCTTGGCATCTTAAATTTAGTATTAACGGATTGATGGTGCCTTGGTTGGGCTTAGACCTGAAATATTCCCTACTCCTAGCTATGACATCTTTGATCTACCTATCTAAAAGGGGTTTGAAGTTTTGCTAGGATAAAAGTTGATCATAAAATTGTAGGCAAGGTTAAGAGAAGAAAGAAGATTATAGATTATGAAAAGTATGTGATGCTAATGCTCTCACCTATTTCTATTAACCCGATTACGACCGTTGTGTGGACTTAATCGAGAGCAATTAATTTCTTGGGCCAAGAATCATAGCATTTAAAATCTAAGGCAGGAAGATTAGTCCTCTTTTGAAAGAGATCAAAGAACCCCTACGTGTCATAGATGGAAAGGTTCAAGTTTTGAGGTGCCATGATTTTGCCAAAATCTTATCAGCAAGCATTTTAAGAGGGAGACTAACCGAGAACTAGAGGATGACTCAATGGTTGACTACTTTTGAAAACCAGAACCTAGGGTATGTTTAATTTCGAGGACGAAATTTATTTTAAGGGGGGTAGGATGTAATGTCCGGGCCCAGAACCTACTAGGCCCAATAAGAAATGGGCCCAGTTAAGGGTTGGGCCCAAATTCCACTGTGGGCAGTGCTGTATAAGGATTGAAATAAAAAATAATAAAAACGAAGGGATAAGACCGACAGGGAGGGGTGACCCTCACCCCTGCTGACAGCCGCTGCCGGCGCGCCGGAGACAAGGGGGGCGGCGGCCAGTCCCGAGGTATGGAGGAATGGAGAGGGAAGGGACCTCTCAGAGGGGGTCTCATCCTTAAACAGTCCTTTAAGCCTATGCCGGCAACCCCAAAATGACAGACCCCCTAAACACCGAACGAGAGAAAGAGAGAGAGCCCGGAAGCTCCAAGAGGAAGGAGGAACCCCTAAGTCGGCAGAGGTGTTGGAGAGGAGGCACCGCAGGTCATCCCCGGAAATGGTAAGCTCCTGTTACCAAAATAAAAATAGAGGAGGGACTCCATGGACCTCAGTTGCAGTCACTGCCGGCTCTCGGTAGGGGGCTGCAGTCGGCCGGAGTCCATTCCCCTTCTTCTTCTTCAGTGGGATAGGGGGTCTCAGTGAAGAAGAAGAAGGGAGGAAAGAAAAGAAAATGAAAGAAAGAAGAAAAAGGAGAGAGGAGGAGGGGACTTGCCGTGTACGGCCGTGAGCGTCGCCGGTGCGGGCTCGGCCGGGGAAGCCGAGAGCTCGGCCGCGGGCTCGGCCGGGGAAGCCAAGAGCTCGGCCGCGGGCTCGGCCGGGGATGCCGCGGGGCTTGGCCGCGGACGCCACCGGTCGTGGGCCGTCCTCCCCTCCGCTCGCCGTCCTGCCTTCGTCGGAGAAGAGAGGAGGAGAAAGGGTGAAGAGTGGAGGGAGTGAAGAGTCGGGAAGGCTCTGGAAAAGAGAAGAAAAAAAAAAGAAAAGAAAAAGAGGGAGAAAGAAAAAGAAAAAGAAAGAAGAAAAAAAAGAAAAAAAAAAGAAAAAAAAAGAGAGAGAGAGAAGAGCCCCTTAACGGGTCCGGCCTAACGGGACGAATCGGGGTTCGGGTCCGAAACCCGTTAAGCCTAAAAAATTGAAATGGGTTAAGTAAACCCAATTAAACCGGACCCAATCTAGTTGGGTGAGCCCGGATGAGGGATTGAGTGGGATCTGAACCCAATTGAACCTGAACCGAGCTCAATTGAATGAAATGGGTTAAATTAAGCCCAATTGAGCTGGGTCTGAACCCCATTTATGCAATAGCAATCCCAGCAGGCCCAATTAATTTTAAATTAGGCCCAGTAAATTGACAGAGGACCCAATTGGTTAGAAAAGGTTGGACCCAATTATAAACGAGGCCCAATCCTTCAATTAAAAACCCAATCAACCCATGTGGGCCCAATCTGGTGTTAAGTCGAACTCCAAAGGCTTCAAATTGGACTTGGGCTAAATCCTTGGATGGGATCCAAGCAAGTAAATTCATAGTGTGATGAACTAAGAAATTTTATAATAAATAAATGGGGAATAATGTAATCCCTATGATGTTGTTTTAGGTGATTGAGGATTAGTCACCTGGACTTGAGCAATTTGGAAAGCGAATTGATGTAAGTAATCTGTCTTAATCCTATCGTAGATCTTGTAATACGTTTTATAAGATGAACCAGTGTTTTTTATACAATTTGATTTGTATGCATGATTAGTGAAGAATGTAAGTAACCTGTCCTAATCCTGTTATGGATCATGTTATGTTATTAATGTTTCCTAAGCATTTATTTTAAGTATATATGTTTCATACATGATATGTTACAATGCATAAGTAACTTTAATGATCCCAGAAGCTATGGCTATGTATGCAACATGATGATACTGATATTATAATCATGCATGTAAGTTTATAAAGTCTTAGCTAGCCCAGAGGCACTATAATGGGCTCAAAGATGCTACTGAGAATGACTGAGCCGCCAGTGGCTGAATAGTAACTGAGCTGCCCCGCCAGTGGCTGAATAGTAACTGAGCTGCCCCGCCAGTGGCTGAATAGTAACTGAGCCTGCCCCGCCAGTGGCTGAATTGGAATTGGGCCTGCCCCGCCAGTGGCTGAATAGTAACTGAGCTTGCCCCGCCAGTGGCTGAATAGTAACTGAGCTGGCCCCGCCAGTGGCCGAGTCTGACTTCGCAGTAGCATCCGAGAGTAAAAGGACCACGGCATGCCGGGGGGCACGGTTTCATATGCATATAATATGAAAATTTTGTGATTTGCACTACTGCTTTGTTTAAACCGCATACTTATTATGCCAGGATGATTATTAGATAAACATGCATGTCAGCTTCTCAAAACCCTGATTTACATGTTTAGTCTACTGGTTGATCCGGTAGGATTATGCAGGATTACTTACTGAGCCGTGTAGCTCATATCCGTTCATTTACTTTTTCTTTCAGATCCTCACCACTGATAGCTGCCAGAGACACGTTAATTTGGTATCAGGGCTTCTGGGGTAAAGCAAGTATACTTTTGTGTACATAAACTATGTAGAAGCTCTGTATTTGGGTACCAACCAGCATGTTGTACTAAGAATGCTTTCATATAAAAAGATTCGGTTGGTTTGACTACCCTATTACCCAGGTATGAGGCTGCGTGCTATTGTGGGCGGTAGTCGGCAATAGCACGGCCGTGTCACGGATCCGGATCCGGGGCGTGACAGAAACTTTCAGATATTTGTGTTATTGAAGCAGAGAGGAGTTTGATACTGAAAAGTTGGCATTTGTTTGCAAACATATGATTGCCACGTTTAGATGCTTTTTCGATCAAAAGAACCTGTAAGCAATGGACTGTTTAGTAGCTATGGACATCTTCCGATCGAATACTCCTAACCTCCTAACCCCACCCCTGCCAAATACTTGCGTTCTCTCAAACCTTGATGAAAGCAGGATTCAATTTCAAATCATTATCAAAAGCTTTACCAACTTAGCGAGCTAATACTTCCACATCTAGCTTGGGCTTAACTACAAAATATTGCATGAGTTTAAGATCCCCTACATTTTAAATTTCTACTAATATTGTCAATTAAATCATGCACCACCATCAATCAACTAATCAAAAATGCCGATTGAATGGCATCCAATTTAATTCTCATTCCATCCTATTCAATTATCCAGCATCCATTAGCGAAAATCATTTAAACAAACAAGCGGAACAGCATCATAATTAAGAAAACCAACCTCAGATAATTCAGACAAGATTTGGTAATCATGATCATATATCCAAACAAAAGATGAGCGAACGAGGTGAAAGAATTGAAACAAAAATATCATAGCCTTATTTATCTAGATTTCAAGCTCAAGCAAGGGCCTGCGGCGGTGGCTACACCCCATGCCGGACACAGTGCTTTGGACGTGCGACAGACTTTGATTCGGCAAGAGGCGACCCAAATAGTTTTGACTTCTAGAAAGAAGATGGAATCATAATCTCACTACAGAAAAATCGGATTTTACCGATCCTTTTTTGCCGACACTTTTTATAAAAATCGGATTTTACTGCCGTCGTGGTAGATGGTGGCCTAAGACGACGCTTATACGCGTCATCAGAAGTCAAATTCCCAACAAAACCGGCGGCCGTTCTCCTCCTTCTCATTCTGCATCCCGTTCAAGCCCTAGCTTCTCTTCGACCATGAGCGGCCGACCCTTGTTCTCTCCGGCGCCGAGCAACGTCCGACGGCAAGCTCCTCTCCTCCTCCTTCCTCTCCGACGACGAGCGGCCGATCCTTGTCCTCTCCGGCACCAAGCAACTTCCGACGGCAAGCTCCTCTCCGACGATGAGCGGCCGATCCTTGTCCTCTCCGGTGTCGAGCGACATCCGACGGCAAGCTCCTCTCCTTCTCCCTCCTCTCCGGCATTTTATTGTAGGTGAGTTTTTTCCCCAACCCCCTCCCTCTCCTATAATTTCAAATTTTAGAATTAACCAAATATTAGTAGCTCGTGAATTAGTCCATAAAAACAATGCCCGGCAAAGAAGATTAGGATTGCCATGTTTTAGAGGCATTTTTGAAAAAAAAATTAAGAAAAAATGTAAAGGAGAAAGAAAGCCTTACAGTACCACATGCATCATGTGATTGGCGCGCGGCGCACCGATCATCTTATCTCATTTCTATAAACCCTATTCGTCGTATAATGTCTTTCCAATAAGGAAAGTTGATGATTGGACGGTGTTGATTTCTAGGCTCAAGCAATCCCACACAAGTATTGGGTTGAGGGGAGCGTCGGCAAGGCCCCCACGGAGTTCACCGCCGATCCCAAATCCCAAAAGCAAACCGGTTAGGTGCGAGTGCTCCACTCCAAGCACAGAAGAAGCTAATAATGCATGGTGCGGGCCTACAAAAGTTCAGGTGGAAGGGTCGCGTTGGATGTTCCATGTTTCCACCTTTTTTTTATCAAGAGAATTAACCGGTCCATGTGTTCTCTTTTCTTTAAGAATGAATCCTCGTTGAAGAAGTTTTTGTTTGAGAAGATTATAGGAAAGTTTCAGGTTGGCTTTTATTTTATGTGAAATGTCTTGGAGTAATCATACATTCAAATGTTCTGCAGAAAACTTAGATACTTTTATTTTGTAGAACAATATTTTATGATTATTGTTTTAAAACGAAAAATCTACAAGTCGAGGATTGTAGATATGGCAGATCGATTGAGCCTATTAAATAGATATAGTCGATCAAAGAAAATAGGTTTGATGTGTTTGAAGAAATGATTTGACATCTCCAATGAAATGAGGCATAAGGAAGAGAGCAAGATAAAATATAATAACTCAAGTGATGAGATGTGTCAGGAAAAAAAAATGAAAATTAGATATGCTGTGTTAAAATACAAAGCATAGATTACTTGAGTACACCATGATTGTTATTCTCCGTGGTGAAAGAACCTATCTTAGTAATATCATCTAAAGCACCTAAAAGTATATTGAATTATTTGAGTACACTATTGTTGCCACCGAGTATCGGCCCGACCAAGATGTTGAGCTATTTGAGGGTTCAGACGATTGGTTGTTTAGATCATAGAGGTTGGTCGAAGATCGCGATGCACTTTTGAGACAGTAAGATGGTAGTCGTTGCGCTTATGTAGCAACGACTCCAACTTTAGCCGCTTCTGAGGTGGTGCTGGAAAGATAAGATCGTGCTTGGACGTTTGATTCGACGTCGGATCTGACCTAAAACAATAAAGACAAAAAATCCTCTTACCAAATAGTGTCTAGCTAGGAATCCTCCAATCTTTAAGTCAAACAAACTCTCAGAGAATAGCGAAAGTATTGTGAGAGAGACAAAGCCGCAGCACAAAGATGTAAGAGGGTTCGAGAGCACTTACCTAGAGGGTTCTTTATGAATGTTTTATATAAATGAGAGTCAGAGCTCATTGCTGAGGAATTCGAGTGTACGGACTAGTCATTTTTTTTTTAGTCCATCGCACATCAGAAAGATCACGCGCAAACATTTTACTCATGCATCATGCTCCGCGCATCGAAGGATTTTCTATGCACTTTTGAGTCAGCTATACGACAGGTTTTTACTGGTTGTGTGAGGAGCCGTGCGGGCGTGAGTTTGGTCCCACATCAACTATTCGCTAGAAAGATCTTGGATACTAATGCAAGACTAAGAAATCCAAAATATACCTTCCGACTATCTATTTTAAGTGAGATCCTAAATTATTACAAATGGTATCAAAGCAGGCTCAGCCCATAACCTATTTGGACTGGAGGACACTACAACACTAGCCCATTAAAGCCAATCACAGGCCGATTATGGTGCTTGTAATTAAATTTGAATGCATTTTAACCTTTAATTTGATGAGAATATCATGACTTAAATGAGATGAGTATGCAAGGATCCATGTAGACATGTGTTTAGTTCCACATCAGTTGTTCATCAGAAAGATCTTGGATACTTATATTGGACTAAAAAATCCAAAAAATACTCTCTGATAAGCTATTTTGAATGGGCCCGAGATTATTATAGATTGATCGGAGATTTCATGATAGCTCGATCCATTGTCATCTCATGAGACGTATCAATTGTAATTTGTATTCCCTTTCTACCGAACATGTGCGACACCTGCCAAATTTAAAGTGGGGATGTTGCTGAGCTGAAGCACGACCTACCCTGCTTGATGCTCTTTTTGTAAACCATTCGAGAAGGAAGGGTATGTGCGCATGTTTCCCTTCTTTCTTTTTTTTCCTTCCTATGAAACAATTGAAGCTAGATAAGGACACGCCCAACCGGAGGAGCTTGTAAAGAACGGTCAAAAATAAGCACTGATGGCGAAGGAGGAAGAAAAAAAGGCAAGGAGTCCCTCTTTATTTCACCGTCCGTTAGAATTGAAGCACGTTAAATGGAGGCATTCGACGCTGTTCCACGTGTTACGTTGCATCCAAATGATGCAGAGACTTTTCCTCGTGAATTATTTGAGGCCGGGCGTGCAACAACAGGGACGGGCATCTCAGGACGCGCCGCTTATCAAAAGATGACGTAAGCGATCAAGTAAGCATCCTTGGCCTATTCGCACGTCCTTATCCACTAACCAAATAGGGCTCTTCCCCTTCTCCCAGCTTCAATCCAGCCCCCATTCTCACATCTCTGCCAATTCACAATATGACATTATTACTTACAATTTAGATCAGTGATAGGCTTGGTAATTAGCCTTAAGGAGTAGATCCATGGCTTCACCTTTGTGTGTGCGCGCGCATAATTTTTTTTTAGAATCATTTCTGATTGAAACAAGGTTTATCCAATTGATAGAGGATCACTAAAAAAAATCCAAATAGTATACACTTTTTTGATATGAAAATCATTTACTTTGCGGATGATTTAAGGTTAATAATTCACGAGCATTAAGTGGCCACCATCAAGAGATGAATAACCATCAAACAAAATGGCTGCTATTTAAAAATGCACAGCACTCTGTGGTGCAGTAGAATCCTAATTGAATGATTCACATAGATATCCATCTAATAGGATCGCACTTTTACCTTCGCCAATTGCAGCCAGCAATGTTCCCTTCCCACTCTGAGGTAACTTATTGCAATTATTAGTGGCTTACTTGTCCAATTCTAACAATGTTCACTTGCCATAAAAGTAGGATGCTGCACTTTGTGAGTTCTGGATTAAAGAAGCTCACTTATTGAGATCTATTATGGAGGTATGGAGACAAGTGGACACCATGCAAACCGTTGACATTGATGGCCAAAGTGGGAGATGATTAAAATAGCCTAGTCCATTGCATCCATCTGTTCTGAATATAGCCTGGCCAGTCGAACTCCCCATAATTAAAAAGTTCTCCAATTACTTACAAAGCTTTTGTTGGAGGAACGGTTGCTTGAGTTCCATCCACAGATTGCTTAATAAAGTGCTTGCAAATTATTAACAATATTGCTGTCGAGATAATTGATAAAACAGTAATGCTGTCATTATGATATTATCATCTTCCATGCATGTCATTTTTTCATTTTTCTTGACAATAATTCTTTTAAAAATTCAGGAAAACTTTCTCAAATTTTTCATCGTAATTATCTTTCGTCTTGACAAATCATTTCTTACCACAGATCGATCTCGCGGCTGCTAATGAAAATCTCTGCTTGGAAGATCATTATATAAGTTCATATATGATTGCTAGGACTCCAAGAAATAGTTGTCATTTGTGCTAAGTAGTTGAGATGAGAAAAAGGTGCGTCCCACTGGTCCCATGATTGCTTGCGTTTAGAAGGAAAGCTTGCATTTAGATATCAAGTTGTTTAATTAGTTTTATGCTAAGATTTCTTGTCTTCGGCTTAGAGTTATTTACTTAAATCATTCCCCAAAGTTTGCAAATGCATGATTGCTCATCTTACGCAAGAAATCTTTCTTTTTATTAAGTGACATCACTGGATGCCCACCAAACATTTCACTGATGGGATAATTTTATTGGAAGTGTCTGAAAACCGAGACACAATAAGTTACTTATGTTATGAAAAAAGAAGCATTTAACTCTCCTTCGGTCCTGACCACTTGACCAATTATATTAATCTAAATCATCATCCATCATTCTATCTAATAGTGTATTTGTTTGTGCTCACTCTATCTACCAAATTAGCTTATTAAAATGTTTGATACAAAGGGTCAAATATGACTATCTCCTGCTTTACTAATAATTTGAAAATGCACTATTCAACACTCAAATATAAAATCTTTTCCAAGAAGAGGGGTGCGGCCACCAAGGTGGTAGCTCAGTTAGAACGGGGCGTTTGCTTCCAACCAAGTGGTTCCAAGTTCAAAACGAGCAGGCGGGGGCCCAATAGAAGCTGCTACGTAGGGGTGGGCTTGTCCCTTCCTCCCCCCTCCCTTTTTTTTAACCAAAAAAAAAAAAAGAGGGGTGTGGCATAAGGATCACTAGGCGTATCAAATGCTAGCCTTTCTATATAGTTGGATATTTTTTTTGATATCCAATAGCAGATTATCAAGATTTTAGCAATGTCCATGAGACATGTCTTAATGAGGAACCAGGTAAATTCTCTTAGTGTGGTAATTAGCAAAATATTTGGCTTATGTTCATGCTTAGACCTATTAACTGATGGAGCTGCACTTTAAACAATCTTTCTTGTAATGTCTTAGGGCCTATGAATATATGTCAAGAATGGACTGCAGTGTAAAATCCCTTCTCATTTTTGTAGAATCAAGATATCATATAAAGCATGGTGAAGAGTGTAAGAACTATATATTTTTCACTTATATAAAAAAAAAGACAAGATAAAAAAAAAATATCAACAGGAAGTGTCTATAATAAAGCTACTTATTTATATGTTCTTATCAAATAACTCTTCCATGTTAAATTCAATTGTATAATAATTTTTCGTGTGAAGGGAAGCTATCTTTTGTCCAAGGATATGTATTCCTCTACCTACTGGTATTGAATAAGACTTAGCAGCCACATAATATATTCTGCCGTTATTTGTCAAAAATGAATAAATTCGTCATCCGTTCAGCTTTCCGTTTTGAAATCTTTTCTCTCTCTCTCTCTCTCTCTCTCTGCTTTATCTAATTTAAGTTTCTCCTTTTCTTCTTTTTGCAATACATTCTCTCTTTGTTATAATATATGATAATCGGGAAGTTTATGAAAGGTTGAGAATGCTCCTATATAGAAGGCTTACTGTCTCGATATCGAACTTCATATCGGTGCTGCACTATCAAAGTACCGGTATGGTACAGATTTTTTTTTGGTATACCGAATATCGGTACGCTATATGTATCGAATACCGATAATGAATCGATATGGTATGATATGCTCTGTACCATTCAATTAAAACCGGTACGGCATACCAAGCTTATATATATTTATTAAATTTATCATTTACAAACATGAGTAAATGTATGTGCTATCCATTTTAAAACATGATTAACTTGCTAATTTTTGGTTGTGTAGTAAATCTTATGTACGTTCATGAAGGCATCTGGAGCACAATACCCTATATTGCGACAAACAGGAGAGCTCATGGCGTTCAGATAATTCCCAAGGTCCACCGCCACCGCTATGATAGATGCTGAAGGAGATCTAAAAGCGTGCTCTCTTATTTAGAGAGAGAAAGCGAGAGAGCTTCTTTTGACCGACCAAAGCTTGGTCACAATAGGAGAGAGGAGAAGGAAAGAAGCAAGCGCTGAGATAACGACGTTGACTTGTCGATCATATACACCACCAACGACCAATATATATATATATATAATATAACTATTAGAAAAAAAGAAAATTAAAAGGTTTCCCAAAGAAAAAATTGAACAGTTTGCCGTCACCGTCAAGTAACGGCGGGCCGCGGTGTCATCTGGTGCAGGCCGGAACCGAGGGCACGGTTTCTTAAACGGAGACCCCGATATTCCTTTCTCCCTCCTCCTCCTCCTCCCCTCTTCTTCTTCTTTGTTCCCCATACCGAAGGCCCATTCATCTGTTAACCTTGACGGAAAACCGGGAATGGAGACGCCGGACGCCGTTGAAGCTTCGGGAGGACTCCTCCTCTCGGGGAGTCGAACCCCCCAAAAGGTAACCACATCCGTTTTCTAGGTCAGGAATAGGATTAGGGTTTCCGATTCTTTTTCTTGTCTCTCTCTCCTTCTCTCGCCATCTCTCGGATACGCCCATAGTTAGATGGGTCTGATCTCTTTGATTCGGCTTTTCCCTCCCGTCTTCGGAGGGTTTCGGGGGATTCTATAGCCGCGGATCGATAAAGATCTCGCCTTCAATCTGATTCGCTGGATTCCTGGTTCTAGGGTTTGTTTTCTCGTTTGAGGAATCGGCGATTCTAACGGAAAGAAAAGCAATTTTTTGGTTAAAGTTGGGATTTTTGATTGACTAAAAGAACAAAAAAATTGGGTTTTTTTTTTTTTGGATGGGGTTCTTTTGAATTGAATTGTTAGGGGTTGGTGGTGCTGGGATTTTTTATGGAATGGATTTGTGAGGGTTTTTATTGGGATGCTGTTGCTGGATGTGTTGGAATTCGAAACCTGCCAGATAGATAGGGTGCAGAGGAGGAAGACAAAGAGGAGGAGGAGGAGGTGATAAGCAAGCACGGAGAGGGACGAGACAGACTGCGCTACCGCCACCATGGGGGAGCCCCTCCTCACCACCTTGTCCATGGAGAACCACCACCCGTCCACCCTTCTCTCTATGGACCCCAGCGGCGGCGCCCCACCGCTGGCCGTCGCGGCCGCCGCCTTCGTCCACGACGACTGCGACCGGGAGCTCATGATCCAGCAGCGCCAGCAGATGGTCCTATCCCGGCCGCCCGACATCAACCTTCCCCTCTCGGCCGAGCGCTCCCCTCCGCCGCAGTCCTGGAGCTCCGACTCCTGTGACATCCTTGACGTTGGCCTCGGCCCCCAGATCTCCGAGACCGAGGCCGTCCTCAGCCTCCCCAAGTCCGGTTGCAGTGCTGTTGTGGTTGCCGCTGCTGGTTCCCGGAAGTGCGCCAAGAGAGGGGATAGCATCTGGGGTGCCTGGTTCTTCTTCAATTTCTACTTCAAGCCTGTTCTCTCGGAGAAATCCAAGGCCAAGAGCATCCGGGATGCAAACGGTGTTGCAGGCTTCGACAAGTCTGACCTCCGGCTCGAGGTGTTCATGGTCCAGCATGACATGGAGAACATGTACATGTGGGTCTTTAAGGAGAGGCCAGAGAATGCGCTTGGAAAGATGCAGCTGAGGAGCTACATGAACGGGCACTCCCGCCTCGGCGAGCCCCAGTTCCCTTTCAGCGTTGACAAGGGCTTTGTCCGTTCCCACCGGATGCAGCGCAAGCAGTACAGGGGCCTGTCGAACCCGCAGTGCGTGCACGGGATTGAGGTCGTAAGGTCACCTAATCTCTCAGTGGTCTCTGAGGTTGATTGCAAGAAGTGGATGGAGCTCACAGGAAGGGACGTCAATTTCTCGATCCCGCTCGAGGCCTGCGATTTTGGGTCATGGAGGAATCTTCCCAACACCGACTTTGAGCTTGAGAAACCACCTCTGCTGTTAAAGAATACTTCACATCCCCATCCAAGGAGGTTGCTTAATGGCTCGGGTCTGAATTTATCGACACAACCATCATCAAATCATTCTGGTGGGGATGGAACTGATGTCTCCACTATGTGCACGAAACGTAGGAAGGATTTCTTCCCACATGGGATGGAGGAAGATGGTTGCTTGCCGAATAATTCTTATTTAGACAGGTCCCAAGATATTGATGTGCACCCAGTCGAACCAGTACCATGGCTAAATGAGTTTAGTGGTGTGATGAGGCGTGCATATGGCCCGGTTACTGCCGCAAAGACTATATATGAGGATGATGAGGGATACCTGATAGTGGTTAGCTTGCCGTTCTCTGATCAACAGAGGGTGAAGGTCTCCTGGAGGAACAGTCTTACTCGCGGGATAGTGAAGATATCATGTGTCAGCACTGCCCGGAATCTTTATATAAAGAGACATGATAGAACATTCAAGCTAACAGACCCTTCTCCTGAGCACTGCCCACCAGGGGAGTTCGTAAGAGAAATACCTCTGGCCACGCGCATTCCAGAAGATGCCAAGTTGGAAGCATACTATGATGAGTCTGGTACCGTGCTCGAGATAATGGTCCCTAAACACCGTGTCGGTCCAGAAGAGCATGAAGTTCATGTCTGCATGCGCCCGCCTCATCTTGGGGCGAATGAACTTCTGCTGACTTGACAAGGCAGCGCTTTTAATGTGTATGGGTGGTTGCCATCGGTCAGATCTATTGGTTACTAACTCTGAATCATAAAAGAAAATCTATAAAATGAAAGTGCACCCTTACCATACACACTTTCTTTTGCAACTTAGTTTTGCTGACTGCTTTGGTGCTCTATCATGTTTTGCTGTTGGGATCACATCAGTGCTACTTGCACACTTGAGGTTCTAAAGGAAAATGGTAAGGGTTTGAGCTACCCTCTCGGCCTTTTTATGCTTATGTTTTGATGTCAGGAAGCAAGATAAGATTGCATAATTTTCTTATTGTACTTTATCTGATCATTTTGTAGGCACAAGTTTCTGCATCTTTTGCATCGATAGATATGTTGGTGTTCGCCATCCCACAAAGTATTCTACAGAACATGATCAGGCAAAATTTGTATAGACATTCATATTTGGAAGTGTATCAAGAAAGTTTGTTAATGTGATGTTGGAATTTTTTGAAGAAATTATTTCTATTTCGTTTGGTGGAAACAAAATGGTAAATGGTGTTGGGATTTTTGAAGGTATTGTCTCTCTCAATGGAACCAAACAGTGAATATCACCTTGAATTCAGGTTGCACATTTTCTTCTTACATCTTGGATATTATGTAGATGACCTGTATACTCTGATTATTTTGTAGAACATTTATGACACAATCAACAAGACTCCTGTTTAGTTTCTAATGCAATTTTTGTGCTTATTTAAAGTTAGATGATTGTAGTTGCTTGACTATCTATTTTTTCCATCTCATCTCTAATGATTGTGGTGGTCCACTAAAATGGTGGCATCTTAGCAGTTACTTGGGATTATTTTTCCTTAGTTGTGTGCGCATCTTCTTTGCCAATGGATGCACCCACTATATGCATGTATGCATGTTGTTTTGCTTTATAACCATCCACTTTTCTGAGAGTAGAGATTACTTGGATGATTGCATGGTTCATTCTTTTCTCGTCTATTCACTCTCTGGATGATAGAACATTCTGATCATATGTTTGAAGGTACCTTTGCTGTACAATGTATGTATTAAAGGGTTTTCTTGGATTCTTTTAGATGCGCAGTTACATCGTGCTCATTGCATGGATATTACTTTGATATAGTCTATCATTCACTGACACTTTCAGTTATGCAGCATCAGTGTGCCTCCTGTTATCTCATGATCATGGAATTGAAGTCCGTTATTCATTGCTACATAGTTAGGTCTTTGTGCAGTTGCTCTTAGCAAGAATATGAATTTTAGCTGTTACCTATCCACCGAGCTCATTTGTATTTTGATTTCATTGACAAAATTAATGTATCATGAGATTTGGTTTAGAGTTATGCGTTTTTGATGAAATGTTTGGTTTTGAAATATCTTGAAACATGGGCATAATATAGATGCTTTTAGGTAGGTCAAAACATTAAAGATAAGAATTAATTGTATGCCATGACATCTGGTCTTAACCAATAAATAGAAGAAAATTGGTTCGACAATATGGAGAAGAGTGTATATTTGGTGCAAAATGGAACTGACGGGCACTCTGATCTATAGATCAACATCAATTTCAATTAATAAATTTGCATATCATATCTCATCGCTCAAAATTTGGATTCTCATGATCTTATATTCGTCAAATGGGTCCAAATGTTGGGGCCTAATTTAGTTGGTGATTATATGTATATTTGTGGGTGCATTCTAACTTTAGTATCTTCCTGTTGGATATGCTATTTGGTAAGGTGTTATTGTTGATTAAGGTCATTCATCTATATGTAATTTCGCAAGACTCTCTGCATTCGTATTCATGTGCCTGTGTGTGAACTAATTGGGCTTTTGGGATCTGAACCTGAGGGTTCTGGTCAATTTTCATATTAAGGAGCAATGATTGGGTTGTTGTAGGATCTGTTCTTGATTTGACATTTTTGTAAAATTGGACTCCTTCAGGTTTTATATCTTATATTTGAAGTCATGGACTTTTAAGAGATTGGTTTGGTTGATGGATAACCTTTAAGTTTGGTCAGCATTTTGGCAGGATTCTTGAACCTGATTTATTGGAGGAGGAGACCTTCCCAAGGATACAAGTTGAGGAAAAACTTAAATGAGGAATGATTTTGATTTGTGCTGATGGCCATCATTTAGAGATGTAGGGATACCTAGTGGAAGGAGGATAATTATGTTCCCCCCCCCCCCCCCCCCCCCCCCCCGAAAAAAAAAAATGATGTTAATGATAACTCAGCCTTTTTCCAATAGGATTGCTGATTTCTTGAGGAACATTGTATTTAATATTGACATAAACTCACATAAATGGCATGCTTGGTGCTGGGTTGCTTGTGGATCACCCCTTGCTACTTCACGGGGAGAGTGTTTGTAGGCAAGACTTTATTTATTGGTTGGAGCTGAGAAGTTGATAGTAAGTATGCAGCATAGTTATAATAGACTTTATGAGTTGGAGCTGAGAAGTTGATAGTATTTATGCAGTGTAGTTATAGTAGATTTTTGACGGACGGAGTTTGCATATTTTTGTTTGTCAGGGATTCAAGAATCATGAAATTTAAAGGGCTTGCTTGTTTTCTTAACCTTTTCCACTTGAAGTTTTGAAGTCATGAAGATGGCTGGATGGATTCTTTAAAAAAACTTCTTTTAAATATACTTAATGTGAAGGCCCGGTCCAGATCTGATCCACTTGATCGGCCTAGCCCATTGCTGGCTCGCATGTCATGCACGTGATAGGAAGTGGAAAACTCTCAAAGAGAGCCTTGTTCCTCTTTGGCGACTTCGACTAAGAGTCGGAGGCATAGGGCCATCGGAGCCTTAGGACTCCTCTATATATAAACACCTCCCCACCTCTCCTGGTCCTCCACATCGAGCTTCCTTCTTTCTCTTTTCTCTCTTCGAAATCACAGCATCCGGGCACCATACCCGCTGGAAATTGAGGCCGGAGCCAAGGTAAGGCCCTGATCTTCTTCCCCTTTGTTCTCTCTTTCTTCCACGGCCTTAAACGACTGTCGCAAGCGAAATATTCGCCGAAAATCAGCAGAACTCTACTTCTCCTATTTTTCGATTTGTTTCTCCTTTTTCTCGGCCATCTTTGTCGCCGATGTTCATCGCCGAAGCCCTTGGCCGCTTCCCCATGCTGGTCCCTAGTCGAAGCTAGACCTCCTAGCCATCGGCGAGCGGGCTAGGATCCGAGTACAACTGAGCCAATAATCATCCTTCTCGGCCCTATTTTTGGGTTGAATTCGGCCGGCCACCACCGCCGGTTGCTCTCCACCATCTGCCACCCCCTTCGGTTGCCACCTCGCCGGACCATGACCACAACATCCACTGGTCCACCCACTACCTTCCTCTATTTACCAAGAAAAAAAGAAAGAAAGAAAGAAGAAAAGAAGAAGAGGAGAGAGCCCATCCCTTTCTCTCTCTTATTGTCTCTCTTCTTTCTCTCTCATCTTCTTGTCTCTCTTAACAACCTTATGGATCCTAGTATAGGATCCCATCGATCTGATTTATGAACTCGAGTTGATCCCTGGAAAGTGACCCTAAACTACCC
Source organism: Phoenix dactylifera (assembly GCF_009389715.1). NCBI lineage: Eukaryota > Viridiplantae > Streptophyta > Magnoliopsida > Arecales > Arecaceae > Phoenix > Phoenix dactylifera. The sequence goes on along the minus strand of NC_052404.1, from coordinate 11,405,469 downwards.
TAGTGCCAGGCCACATACTGGACTGATGTTAAGTATATATGGAACCCATTGATTTTGGCTCTCATCAAGTCCATACGCTATGATTCATTGATCGAGTTGCTTAAACCTGACCTGCCTGAAGCCGATGTACTCTATCACCCGACCAATCATCCCCTTTTTTTTATTATTTTAATTCTATTAAAATCATTGGACATAAATTAATTTCGCTTTTAATATTTTAAATAGGGTTAATAGATTTACTTAGTGATGTTTGACGATCTAAGGTGAAAGAAATAGATCTTACACTGTTTATTATTTGTCAAATTATCATGCTTTTTCTGCATAAGAATTGCTAATCGAAATATCATGTTTTTCTTAAAATTATGGATTGACATATATGTTGTGAAAATCATGCTTTATTATGAAAAATAGCTTCATGAATATTTTAACAAAAATAGCTTTGTATCTGATCATGCCATTCAGTGTTTTTCATCTATCTATGTGTATGTTTTAAGAAAAGATATGAATATTTCTTAAAGGCTCTCAAATAGCTATGTATGATCCCTAAAATTGGAAAGATCGACATCCAGAGCTCGCATCCGTACGAACACAGGCCCTGCTAGCAGGTATAAAGTTGGCATATGAAACATGGATTTGTCGACTACGAGCGCAGTCCCTATCACGGGTATAAAGTGACTAGCACGAATATCCGTGAGCAATATTTTGAACTGCGATGTGGTTAAATGGCATGAAGAATGATTTATGAATTTACTTGTAAAATGAACTTGGACCCATGAAATATAGATGATGTGTTCATGCATGCTTTGCTTTATAATTTGATTTGATATATTGTACTATGAAATGCTTTATTTGCAATATTGTTATTTTTTTTAAGCGATGCATTGATATGGAAAAACTTATGCTTGATCCGGTAAGGCAGTGTAAAATTTTCTTACTGAGCTATGTTGCTCACATATTTCTATCTTTATTTTTCTCTCTATAGACGAATAGGGCCAGTAGGGATGAAGGATGGTCCATGCTTGGAGTTGGCATTCGAAAGCTTGGCGATTTTGTAGCAGAAATTTAGTTCATTAGTTGGTTATAAATTTGTAGCTTAATAATTAGTGCAGATTATGGGTTTGGTAATTATATTTGGATTTAGATACTCTAAACCAGTGTTTAATTTGTTATTTAATGGATGATGGAATTGAATTCTTTTATGATATTTTATTTGTGATGGATTTATGGGCTAAATGTAATGATTGGCTTTGTGTTATCATGGGCTGTATCCCTTGGTAGCATAGTTGTATTATGTCCTGGATTTGGGGTGTTAAAAAAATTCTTTCAAATATACTTAATGCTTGCGAATCCACCTTTGTTGATTTTGCTCCTAGAAAAGCATTGGATTTAAAGAACTCTAGGGTGATCAATGTACCATTAATCGATACAAAATCTACATTGGCACCATGCTGACTTATTGCCTTGTTAGTGAAATGATTTCATTTAATCATCATGCTAAAATGCAGGTAAGATTCAACGCTCTTTTAATCTATAAAGTGCACCAATGCCAGGGAATGGGGATGATTGGATATTTTATATGAGATTGATCTGTAGAAGGACTTCCAATAATATTAAAGGAGGCCGTCATGGTTCAAGGAGAAACAGATTTAGTTTACTTTTGATCAATATTGTTGGATGGGTTGCCATTGGTTTGTCATACAAAGGAAAGATTTTCAGAGAAACATTATGTTTTTTTGCTCGATTTTGTAAACATCACTGATTTTCTTAAGGTAGCTTTGAAAGTGGTGCAAATTTCCTGCAAGGCAATGCTAGTTTCTATTTTTCACACTGGTAGGATTGCAGACTGGATCAGTCAATAACATGTTTATTATACTGATGTTTTACAAGATCTTCAACCTTGATAAGGAAACTCGAGCATATCTTGGCATATTTCAAACAACCCTCAAGCTTTAAATGGTTTCTTATATATTATTTGGCTGATTGTTACAGAGAGGTGAAAGTTGTTAGAGCAATGCATTTTCGTCGACCAATCATGATCGAGTTCTTTTTATTTTTATTTTTTTAAAATCAATTGTCAGCATCCTATAGATTTGGAACATTGCAAAGTATGGATCAGGCTTTGGTTATAGAATGATTTCCTCTGAGTGGAATTGTAAGAACTGCTGCCCTTTATGGATTATGAGCATTGTGCTTATTAATGTTGTCTCGAATGGTATTACTAGCATGGTTCTTGATGTTCTTGTTGCAGGCAGGCCTCAGCTGCCGATGGAACTGAAGCTATGCAAAAGCCTTTTCACGAGAAACGAGAATTGAATAGTTGAATTATTATAAAATGAACTTGCTATTTGTTGTGCCTGCCAAAAAAGAGCAAGGAACTGGCTTTCTTCCTTTCCAAAGAGAATGGGATACGTATAGGGTTGTGCTGTCAGCCCTTCACATGAGAGACAAGAGGCTTCCAATTTCTATCTAGTGTTTTGAGTTATAAATAAGCTTGCTATCAAGTACAGTATGCAGTCTACTAGGAGTTGAGCTGTTGATTCATTCAAAATTCCATATTTTTAAAAAAACTATTGACTAGGATTTACTTGACTCCTTGTATGGGTGTTTATATTTGTTTCCGAATATTTATAAACATCTCTGATCCTCGTGACATACAAATTCTACTTTGCTGGTTTTTTTAGCTCCCGCCTAGATCCTTTTATATTATTACTGCATTTTTTTTTTCCTGTACTCGTCTGATCCAATTGTAATTTCATGTGTTCTGCTGGTTGAATTTGCGATCAAGTTTCTGTGGCCTTTTTAAGTTCCAAAGTGTCCGTGCAAGATTTAGATTTTCAATATTATTTTTCTGAAATGTAGATTTGTTTTTCTCACTTTTCATTGATGATTTTAACATCTTCGAAGACGTTTAGACTGTTTTGTGCACATTAATTCTCTCATGTCTTTCTTTTATATGGAATTAATTTTCTCTTTTGTCATGTTTGTTGGGGAGGCTGTTTTCTGTATTCTTCTCTAATGATCAATATCAGAGAGATCAGTATCTTCTGAAGTCTGAATTAGCCTCCATTTAAATGTTACTAAATGTTACTAGATATTGTTGATGTCAAGATATGTGATACCATATTAAATCAAACTGTACAAAATGTATTATATTGTACTAATTCGATACTAATATGCCAAATCAGCTTAGTAATACAGTAGCATCTATATAAGTCTGACATCAACATGGACTTTTCTTTTTCTTTTTTTTGGTTGGTATCGCTAAGCTAATATTTTGATTACGGGACTTTTTCTTTGTATAACAGTGCTCAGAAGTTGTTTAATAATATATGTGATGAGTTCTAAGCCTTCAGTGGAGAGCTTTAAATATCAATTCATGGCTTTGCGCAACGTTCGGCTTATCAATCCTTGTTGGCTGCTACATGCTTCAGTGAGGTTATATCGTTCTTGAATTAGGGTTATCAAAACGCCCAAGCAGGACAGACCCAAATTACCAACGATAGGTATCTGCTCGAACAGAAACAGAAAGGATTATGAACAACATGCTTTCACGTCAACCCCCACACATCAATCCAAGAGCAGGTTCATTCATAACAATTCAATTCCAAGTCCCCAAACGATCAAACACGCGCGCACACACCCAAAAAAAAGAAAAAAAACTCGGCCAGATTCATCTAATTGGAGTGCCGCTGCAATGCACTACCTGCATCAGCCCAAGCAGGAAATCAACCAAGAGCACAGGATACAGCAGTTGTTTTTTTTAATATACGAAAAAGATACAACTACAAGAAAATCTTCACTTATTATTTCACCTGTAACATTTACTGTATAAGATCGGACACAAAAGCATTCCCTCATACAGATGCGAGGCCTTTGAACAAGTAACTAGGGTTCAAAACAAACCATAGACTAATCCATAAGCACAGCCCTCCAACTCAAACCACTTAATCGACCTCCTCTATCTTAGGCCCGGCGCCCCCAGCACCACCGCTGGGAGAATCTTCATCCATACCTCCAGCCATGCCTGCCCCGCCACCTTGGTACATCCTCGCGATGATAGGGTTGCAGAGACTCTCAAGCTCCTTCATCTTGTCCTCAAACTCATCAGCTTCAGCAAGCTGGTTGCCATCCAGCCACCGTATAGTCTGCTCGATTGCATCCTCTATCTTCTTCTTGTCAGCTGGAGGCAGCTTCGAGGCAATCTTGTCATCCTTAATCGTGTTCCTCATGTTGTAGGCATAGTTCTCCAGAGCATTCTTTGCCTCGACCTTCTTCTTGTGCTCCTCGTCCTCAGCCTTGTACTTCTCCGCTTCACGAACCATCTTCTCGATCTCCTCCTTGCTGAGCCTGCCCTTGTCATTGGTGATCGTGATCTTGTTCTTGTGTCCTGTGGTCTTGTCCTCAGCAGTCACATTCAGTATACCATTGGCATCCATGTCGAAGCAGACGTTGATCTGGGGCACACCCCTCGGAGCAGGAGGGATGCCAGAGAGCTCAAATTTGCCCAGCAAGTTGTTATCCTTGGTCCTGGTCCTCTCACCCTCGTAGACCTGAATCACCACACCAGGCTGGTTGTCGGAGTAGGTGGAGAAGACCTGCTCCTTCTTGGTGGGAATAGTGGTGTTCCTGGGAATCAGAACAGTCATGACTCCTCCGGCAGTCTCCAGTCCAAGGGAAAGCGGGGTGACATCCAACAGCAGCAGGTCCTGCACCTTCTGATTGCCCTCGCCGCTCAAGATCGCAGCTTGGACAGCAGCACCATAGGCGACGGCCTCGTCAGGGTTGATGCTCTTGCAGAGCTCCTTCCCATTGAAGAAGTCCTGCAACAGCTGCTGCACCTTGGGAATCCGGGTCGACCCCCCGACAAGAACAACATCATGGACGCGGCTCTTGTCCATCTTAGCATCCCTCAGACACTTCTCGACGGGCTCCATGCACTTCCTGAACAGGTCCATGCAGAGCTCCTCGAACCTCGCTCGAGTGATCGTGGCGTAGAAATCGATGCCCTCGTAGAGGGAATCGATCTCGATGGTGGTCTGAGCAGTGGAGGACAGGGTTCTTTTTGCTCTCTCGCACGCCGTCCTCAGCCTCCTCAGAGCCCTCGGGTTGCCGCTGATGTCCTTCTTGTGCTTCCTCCTGAACTCTTGAACGAAGTGGTTCACCATTCGATTGTCGAAGTCCTCGCCACCGAGGTGGGTGTCACCGGCGGTGGCCTTGACCTCGAAGATCCCTTCTTCGATGGTGAGGATGGAGACGTCGAAGGTGCCTCCACCAAGGTCAAAAATGAGAACGTTCTTCTCCCCTGAGCTGCTGACCTTCTTGTCGAGACCATAGGCGATAGCAGCAGCGGTGGGCTCGTTGATGATTCGCATCACATTGAGGCCGGCAATGACTCCAGCATCCTTGGTAGCCTGGCGCTGGGAGTCATTGAAATAAGCAGGGACCGTGACAACAGCATTCTTAATGGTGGTGCCGAGGTAGGCCTCCGCAATCTCCTTCATCTTGGTAAGGACCATGGAGGAGATCTCCTCCGGGGAAAACTGCTTCTCCTCGCCCTTGTACTGGACCACGATCATGGGCTTGTCGCCAGGGCCAGCAATGACCTTGAAAGGCCACAGTTTCCTGTCAGCCTGAACAGAGGGGTCACTGAAACGCCTCCCAATCAGACGCTTGGCATCTGCCACGTTAAACCCACCAAACAGAGCAAGCTTGTGAGTACTCTATGTTCCCTCGTAATTTACTCATATAAAATTTAAAGCCTAAATGAAGCAATGAAAAATCAAAAAACTTATAGAATTTAGAGTAGCAATAAGATTAAGAGCCTGTTTCAATTTTCCGACAGGATTGCGCTAAAAATTCTGTAAAATTCATAGATCGGATCGATAACAGCAGGATCACAGACTACAGAATGGGTTGGATCTATATCAATAAAATACGTAGGAATAGCCTTGAAGTTGGCCGGCTAGAATTCTATATATAGGAAGAAAATAAAAATCTCAGCAGGCCATGCCTTATATTCTGTAATCTTAAAATTTTTATAGAATTTGTTTCTTCCTATGAGAATTACAAACATTCCCTAAATCCAGATATACCAAGGCAATATAAGACGGCACCCTTTTTAGAATTACAACATAAAGGTAACAGCCCTTTTAGAATTAAAACAATATAAAGATAACACCTTTTTTAGAGAGGAAACTCTGTTAGAAACTTTTCACTTGCAATTGACCAAGCATCAGCAAAGGAGTCATGGTTTCAATCGAACGCCATGCCGGTTGACCGAAGCGGGAAAAAGTCAACTCCTTGGACACTTTAGAAACATAACGGGAAAAAGGCTGCTTAAAGAGCAATTTATCAAAAGGAACCGAAACTTCTTGCTCTACTTTCTTTTTGTTTTTTTTTGTTTTTATAAAAAGAGTAGCTATTAAAGAGCAGCTAATCACGAATCAAAAATCCATCCAAGTGATGAAATCGACGAGCAATTTCGTCGCATTAAACACCCTACAATTCTTCGATCACATCCGCACGTAACGGAAAGAACACAAAGAAAACAAGAGAGAGAGAGAGAGAGTTTCCAAACCAGGGGATTTAATCGAATAACTCACCAAAGACGGTGTTCGTGGGGTTCATGGCGACCTGGTTCTTGGCAGCATCACCAATGAGACGCTCGGTGTCGGTGAACGCCACATAGGAGGGGGTGGTGCGGTTCCCCTGGTCATTCGCGATGATCTCCACCCGGTCGTGCTGCCATACTCCCACGCACGAGTAGGTCGTGCCGAGATCAATTCCAATAGCCGGACCCTCGCCCTTCGCCATCGAAAAGTAGTAGATCGAAGAAGAAGTAGAAGAAGAGAAGCGGTTTTAGCAGAAGAAAGATTAACGATAGAGAATGGGAGCCTGTGAACGCGTAGGATACGAAGCTTAATCGCCAACGGTAAATCCTTGGGGGAGGACGCAGGGGGACGACGGGTCCTTTTATAGGGTGTAGAGATCAAAAGGTCCTTATTTCGGGATCCTTCTGTTGGAGCTTGTGGACCATCGGATTAGCGTTAGATCTACGGCTCTCTTCATCTCCCATTGTGTAGAAGGTGGTCGATGCCACGCCCGCTAACTGGGCGTTTCCAGAATTCTCTGGCGAAGCCACGAACGCAATTTCGCGCCGCTCTACATCTCGACGCTTGGATCTTTAGCACCAAACAGCGTTTGCGTGGAACAATTAGTGATTGGACCAGGCCCCCCACATTATCTGTGGACCATGCCAACCGGAGTCCAACACGTGTAAGAGGGAAGGGCGGATGTACTTTTCGGCGACGGTTTCGACGATGTGCTCATAGGCGGAGGAGTTCCTGAAGAGGAGGCTCTGGCGGCGGCCTTGAGATGCTTGTCTTTGAAGACCTCCAACCACTCGCCGAGGCGCTTCTCTCTGTCGGCCTCGTCATCCCCGTCCTCGCCGCGCGTTGCCTCCCTCCGTTAACCCCTCTCTCTCTCTCTCTCTCTCTTCAGGCCTATTGCTGAAGGATAAATTACTATATGTAGCTTAAATAAAAAGCTAATATGATACATTTGCTCGTTCCATGGGATAAAAGATGGCCCTACAACCACCGAGGTGACAGTAGAGGAGGAATGGAGCTTTAATTCTACCGAAGTGGCCCAGATTCAAAACACGCGGATATCGATTAAATGCGGAGACCAGATGTTCCCTATCTGATTTGATTGGTGGAATCGTTATCTGGTCTGCCGTTACTCAGATAGTGCTGATGTGACATACTCACACGAAAATAAGGTTGCCATACCGGTGAGGCTCTGCCATGGATGGAAAGGATATGGGTAAAAAATGTTCTATCCGCACCGAATACTCTCCAGCGGGAAGAAGATCCAGTGAGGATTGCTATCAGGTTTTTCTCAACCCCCCCGGCGGCCTCAAGAAAAAAAAAGAAAAAAAGAAAAGCGAAGAAAAGAAGAAGAAGGATAAAGAAAGAAAGAAAAAAAGGCCTCACATCTGTACATGCGCCATATGCTTATGGTTTTGCAATCATTTTGCCCACCCTTATTCTTAAGGTGGCAACATTTCCATTGACAAAAAAAAAAAAAGTGAATCATCAGACTGCTATACTCATGTAAATTGGAATGGTTATCGATTGCTTCTTCGTTAATTTCTACACATCTTATCTGTTATATCATAAGCTATTGGGGAAGGAGGAAAAAACGTGGTATCCTGAGTGCATGTGGTGATCTTCTTGATGTGCTAGCTTTATGCTAATTTTGCCAATGCTTGTTCTAGCTAAGTTGGCTAAGAACAATATGAATATGCTCATACAAATACCTATTCAAACCAGTTGACTACGATGTCTTCTTGGAAAATGGAGTTAGTTGCTTGCGTTTCTATTAGTAAAAATAGTTAGTGTTGCTGGAAATTGGACCCGGGGGCAATCTTCGGTCGAGGAGAGGGAGCGATTGTTAGTCCTCACGGCGGGGCGGCGGTCTGTCGGCGGGCGGCGTCCTCCGTCCGGGGCGGTCGGAGAGAAGGAACAGCAGGTCCTCGCAGCGGGGCGGCGATCCGTTGGCTGGCGGCGTCATCCGTCCGGGGCGGTCGGAGAGAAGGAACAGCAGGTCCTCACAGCGGGGCGGCGATCCGTTGGCTGGCGGCGTCCTCCGTCCGGGTGCCTGCACACGAACCGGTGGCCGGGTTCTCCGGCGCCGGCCCTCCGACGCTCAAGTCAGGGAGGGGGCAAATAGTGGGGAGAAGGAGATAAACAGTGATTTTTGGGTGTATGAATGTTCCCATCCCCTCTTGAGAGGCCAAGGCTCCCTTTTATATGCGGGGGTCGGTTTACCTGTGATGTAACAGGGCGAGGCCGTAGTACGGCTTGGCATGTTGTTCAGGTCGGCGCTCGGTCAGGCGAATCATTGCACTGATGTCGGCGGTATGGCCGAGATCAGAGACTTATCATAGTCGACTAGACCCTGCTGGGTCGATTTGCCGTGGAGAGCTGGGGATCCGTAGATGTCAGGAGCCATGCGCATTTATTGTGGAGTAAGTCGGAGATCCGCATTTATTATGGAGTAAGCCGGAGATCCGCATTAATGGTGGAGTAAGCCGGAGATCCGCATTTATTGTTGAGTGTGCCGGAAGATTACAGCGGCCATGCGCAATAAATGCCGGAGGGGTGTTAGAGTACGGTCCTCGGACATCGGGGTTTCTCTTAGGTCGGAGGTTTCGGGGTCGGTCGTCTTGTGGCCGAGCGTTCCGAGGTCGGACGCTGACTTCGGCTGTCCGGGGTCGGAGGTTGTACGGCTTCTTAGGGGCATTTATGTCATTTGGGGGGAAACTTTATTCCCCCCAACAGTTAGGAACCTGAACTTCTAGAATACTCTTAAAAAACTTCAAATTAAAACTTCTTAGCCGAATAATGTGTTCCATGAAAGCCTTCCTTGCAATTTGCAGTGCAGATGGTAAGTTCAGTTCAATGAACATATGCTTATGAGAAGAAGCATAGCTGTTGTGGCTCCAATTTGATCAAAAATTTGCATGATTTTTGAAGTTAACAAATAAATTACTATTATCGCAAGAAAATGTGTTGCTTTCTCCAATATTGAAGCCAAGGACTGAATCGGGAAGAGCTTTCCTTAACAAAGCAAATAGAGGAGCTGGCATTAAGCACCAGATATGATGACATGTTAGATGTAAGGGGACTTAAATGTCAAATTTGCAATCCATGGGAGTTTGTGATTAGTTTAAACTAATATCGGCAAACCATATCCCGCAAGTAGAGTAAGCTGCACTGGGAAGTTCAAGCATATTTTCATTATATAGAAGGGTTAATATGTAAAATGGCCATATTACTACTGTGAGTCGGCGTCGATGTCTACCGACTACATTTGCAACCCTACGAAACATTAAAATTAGAAGATACCGAATATGATATATGCCTTCTTGATCCCTCGCCGCCTTCCTTACTCGGCCGAGCTCCATCGTCTTGATTTACAGCCCCGGAGTGCCTTGGGCTTCAAGGCCATTTTCTTGGCTACTCCTCCACGCCCTTCCGGTCCCGAGAGGAAGCTCCGCTCCGCCGTCCTCCCTCCTTTCATGGCCTCGACGAGCCAGGCAAGCCTACTCCTCCAGAAACAACTCAGAGGTATGGGGATTCGATCTTTCTTCTTCCGTTCTTTCTAGGGTTTTCCACCGATTTCTTGGGTCATGGCGTCCGGAAGCGGATCGATGGGTCGCTAAATATCTTTTCTTTGTCTTTGGCCCAGATCTCAGCAAGAATCCGGTGGACGGCTTCTCCGCTGGCCTCGTTGACGATAATAACATCTTCGAGTGGAGCGTCACCATCATCGGCCCTCCGGACACACTTTAGTGAGTAAAGTTGTTGGCTTTTTTTCGGTTTTGAAATGGTTTTCTTTCATTCTCTATGGTTCTTGGTTTCTTGGGTTTCGATACTAGAATCCCTTCTTGTCTGCGTTCTTTATTCCAGTTGCATCTGGTGCGGAGTTGTTCGTACATAGAATCCATCACCCCTCCCCCCCCCCCCCCCCCCCCCCAAACAAAACAAACTCCTCTCTTTTCCCTTTCTCAAAGGTGGGATTTTCATGTGAGTGATTGGAGTTTAGATGGTGTAATCGTGAAAATATGAGGAAAAAATGTTTCTTCCCTTAAAGGCTGCTTTCTTTATTGAGATTCGTTTTCCCCCTTAAATCCATTTGTGTACATTGCCGTACTTTACTTGTATGGGAGATTTTTGTGGTTCTAGTGCTTGAAGTATCTTATTTTCTTGAATTTACTGGAAACTTTCTCATTTCTTGGTAAATGTTCGAGAATTATTTATGATTCACTAAATTTGGCATTCATATTTTGCAATTTATGCTCATGCTAATCATTAATTGTGGTCATTGATTCGGGATCATGCAAAAGCTACAAAATCAGAAGTGTCAAATTTAAATATTAAATATTAACATCTGCCTTTCTATGTTCATATCTTTAACTGAGATCTTGATGGTTATTTAGAATCTTTTTTCAGAAATTACTAAATCATGGTATTAAAATTATATTTGTTAATTTGTCCATGTTTCCCTCAATTTGTCCGGGCTTCCTGATGTGCTGTTTTAGACACATGGTCCAACAAAAAATGTGGTCTATAATTAGTTGCATATAGTATAAAGTCCTTTTAATTTATGTGATATTATTATGCATTTCACCGTTTTCTTCTCAGTGATCTTGATTGGCCAATCCTTGTGTTGTAGTGAAGGAGGTTATTTCAATGCGATCATGAGCTTTCCAGCAAATTATCCTAACAGTCCCCCTACAGTTAGATTTATATCAGAGATGTGGCATCCAAATGGTTAGTTACGTATGCTTGTCTAAGTGTTTTATGTCCAGCTTATTTTTATTATGAAAAGGAAATGTTAGAAAATTAATTGGTCGGCACATATTTCTCAGTTTACCCAGATGGTCGAGTTTGCATATCAATTCTTCATGCTCCTGGGGAAGACCCTAATGGCTACGAGCTTGCAAGTGAGCGTTGGTCGCCTGTCCACACGGTATGTTTTTAATATTATGTTCTCTCTGTTATCTTGCTTTTCGAGTTAATTTACTCTTTTCATAGTTTCATCTCTTATCATGTGTGTCATGAGTACTTTTTTATACATATTTTTCTAGATACAATATGTTTTGGCTACTGCACAAAATTCAAAAGTTAACTATTGATTATTAAACTTCATTTGATACAATTGATGGTTCTTGATGATTTCACACAATCTACAACATGCTTAAAAGTGTTTGCTGTAAGAAACACATGGCCAACAAGGAATTCACTTCATAATAGGTGTTTTGACGATCTTCCTATTACAATTCTGCTTATCACTTTGTGTGTGGACAAGGATTGCTATCAATGATTTTATTCGATTTTTCCTTCATATATACGTAATACAGGAGCCAATTAGATGTTAAATTCAATTTTGTTGGCATTAGTGTTTTGTCAATATCTTGATTCTTTTAGAAGCCATTCCGTCATTAGAATTGTTTGTCATGTGTACATATTTCTATCTGTGTGCATGTAACAACCCAGGACCTCACCCAAAATGGCTAGCCAAAAGATATTATTTTAATTCTTTGATCCTATATAAGTATCCAAGATCTATCCAGCGATTAACCGATGTGAGACTAAACACATGCTCATATGGGTTCTCACATACTCTCCCTATTTAAATCCTGACATCCTCGTCAGGCTAAGGTTCAAATCCATTCAAATCTCATCACAAGCACCACGATCAGCCCGTGGTCGGCCCCAATGGATCCGTGTTGCAGTATTCTCTAATCCACATAGGTTATGGGCCGGGTCTGCTCTGATTCCATTTGTAACAACCCAGGACCTCACCCAAAATGGCTAGCTGGAAGGTATTATTTGGGTTTCTTGATCTTGTATAAGTATCCAAGATCTACTCAGCGAATAACCGATGTGGGACTAAACATACGCCCGCACAGGTCCTCAGTACATGAAGCAAGTTTCTATATTTTTACAAAAATATGAACATTATTATGTAATTTCAACTCAAGGTGTACGTCCAGCCACTAAGGATTTTATCCCGATAACTCTTTTTTTCTTTTTCTTTTTTTTTTTGGTGTCGGGGGTTCGTTCATGACCTAGGATCGCCTAGGTGGTGGTTTGGTTTTACAATCTTGTTTAGGAACTTTCTAGAGCTATATCAATTTCTTCTGTAATAGTGAAAGGGGAAGATTTGTTGATATGGTCATTCGAACTGTCTGGTTCGGGCCGTACCGAGCTGACCCGATGCGAGACCGAGTCAGTTCGGCTATGGGAGTCAAAATCGGTTCAAACCGGCCGGTTCCGTGCGAGCCGTCCGGTTTGGACCGAACCGGTCCTCCTTCCTTTCATCTCTTTTTAAGCATTGGGAAGGTCGTTTTAGTACTCCTTCATCCCAAGATAGGAAATAAATGGCCTTCAATTTATGGTATGTGTGAAAACCTAGGTTTTGTGGAAGTTCCTCCATGCTTGCTATAGACTGTGATTCTTGTTGATGCTATAGATTCTCCAAAAATATGATCTTGTAAGCCAGAATTCAGATTTTCAAGTTTAAGGTTTTCTTATTTTGTTTCACACTCAAGCTCATGTATTTTGCTGGTAGGACGGAATCTCAGCCAGTTGAATTGAAAACACAGTATGAACCACTATTGGACCCTGTTAAGCAAATCATTTGGCCTCTGGTTGAGAATTTTCATGTTACTTTTCCAACTTTTATTTGGTTTAGTTCAAAATATGCAGGTTCAGAGCATTATATTTTGTATCATTTGATGGTATTACTTGGTTGTCAGGTAAAGAGCTTAAGATGGAAGTTTCAAAGTTCAATCCTGTACTCTGCATGGAAATTCATGCTGTCTTTACAATTAATATAACTGTAGAATTTTGTTCGGAGCAAATTGTAATGAACATGTATTGATATGCAGGTTGAGAGCATAGTTTTAAGTATCATTTCCATGCTTTCGAGTCCCAATGATGAATCACCTGCAAATATTGAAGCTGCTGTAAGTAAAAGAAATGTTCTACCACTGCTTTTACTGGTTATCTGCAACTTGATCTTCTTTTATCTTCTATGAAATTATCTCTCAACAAATTTACTTGAGGAACTAAGAACTTCAGGGCAAGCCAATTTAGACTAAACAAGAAAGGAACAAGTTGAAGTATATGTTGTAGTAATAGAAGATACAGGTTATTATATCTTTATGCACATTGAATATATCAGGAAAAAATATATCTTTTCTTTAGGTGGATTTTTTTACTGTTGGTTTTCATTAAATGAATTGTCGTAATTTTCTCAGTCAGTTGACTTGTAAGGTTCTAATTTTAATATGATGTGTTTTCTTTGAAAAATGTTCTTGAGTGTCTATGTTCTTCATTCTTTTGTGAGAAACATGCTATTAGGATCTTGAAATTTGAGTTGGATCTGGATAAATAAGTGAGAGTATTAATTATGAAGAGGTTAGTATTATCAAGTGCATATATATTTTATTCTTAAATAGATATAAGTAAATCATTTGTTTTAAGTGGAAACAGTTTAAATTTCTCAAGTAATTTTTTGTTGCATAGATCTGAGTGCTGGCATCAAATTCAGCAAACCTTTTATTTGCTAGGATTTAGGGATTCAACTATATAGCAGATATTAATCTGGTCCTCATAAATTAGTGGATGGTACACTCAGGGAATTGCATATCTGCGACTAGGCCAAAGAAAGAATCTGTAATTACCTAGGCTTTAGCTTATGTGCCTTTGAAGAGAAAGATAGAGTTGTCTCTTCTATTTTTCCTCTCTCTCTATCAGTTGGTGGTTCTTGATATTCGGCAGGGGAAGGGTGTTCATTCTATATATTTGATGTATGAGCTCGGGATATGCTATATCATTTTTTATTTTGCTGATTTAATTTATTGGGATGTTAATACAATTTCTTAGCTTTTAGATGCTATATTCTTAACGCGTGCACTTCTAGATACGATGGTGGTTTTTAAGTACACACCAAAAATCCTCCAGCATGGATATGGTGACTTGAAACAGATGATGCTAAAACAGGATATATAAAGGCACAGGGATTCCCTTGTCCCATTTTCAAGCTTGTCCCTGTCTTCACAAGCATTATGCTAAGATTCTTATGAAGTATAAAAATTAAGATTTTTTGAAGATTGTGATGAATATTAGGTAGGTTGTAGCCAATTATTTGACACTTCATGAGAACCAATGGACTGATGGTGTATTGTTAGCAAGGTTGGATTATGAAATTTACTTCTCTAGTCTTCAGAGAGAATACCCATCTTGGAGCAGATTCTATTTTGTTTGGTTTACAATATAGGGCCGTGGATACCACCTGTCAGAGCTTCAGCACTTGTTTAAAACATCTTGAGTCGGATTGTTTAACTGGGAATGCTGGGATAAGAATTAAAAAATAGATTGTTTGGTGCTCATAATGGAGAGAAAACTTGGTCCATCATTGTGGTTTGGAGGGAGGTCTTTGGGGTTATATTACAGGATTAGGAATTCGAAGGTGTGAAGGAAAATGGACTTGTTATAAAAATAGGATACTTTAATAACAGAATTGGTTAGCAGTTTAAGAGGGTGTGATTTGGATGAGGGAGGGAATGTCAATATGGTGCTATCTGCTTCCATTAGGCGGCAAGTGGAGGACCAAATTCTCTGGAAAGATTTGAGATAGATGAATGAAAGGTGGAGGAAGGGGTTGCACAAAGGTAAATTGTGGATCTCTGGATTCTAGTTTGCTGAACTGAATGTAACTAGATGAAGTCCTGAAGTTTTAACTTTTGGTGAATAGAGATTGTAATTTGATGAGGGGAGAGTTCAGACAATGGAGTTACAGATGGTGGTTTGTCCAGCATGTGGTAAGAAAGTACTAGGATTCGTTTGCTTTCTCCAAGATTTTGAGACATCATTTGAAATTCGATGACAAAAAGGTTATTTAAAGTATTTCAACCAGAACAATCTATTGAGCAAGCAGTAATATAGGTCATGTGACTCCATTTGGTCTTCGGCACCAATGTAAAATTAATTATCAAATATCTCCTTTATTGAAAAAAAAAAAATCCTCTAAAGCGCAGGTAACAATGTGTGCCTGCACAAACTACTGTATTATTCCCTAATCATGTTTTCCTATCTATTGATTTTGATTGAAAACCAGACCTGTTTGTTATTATCTTATGTGCAACATAGAACAGCACGGTCCTTCGTGTGATGAAATTGAAATCCTTTTCCATGTGAACCCTACGTCAAGCAGGAGGAAATAGGTTAGAAAGCGAATACTTTGCAAGGTCACTTTTAGAATCACTCTTTCCTTTAATTCATATTAAAAAGGGGGGTTTAGGCCATGTTTCAGAATTGGAATGCTAGATCTAACAGTGTGTTGATATTTGTTTTTCTTGTGGATCCTGCACCAAGTGCTAGTTGAGTAACGATGACTGTGGTGCTACGTACACATTGTGTAGGCAGCTTTCATCTACATGTGTGCAGACCTAACCAAGGATTAAAGTATTGTCTGTTGCCAATCCCGTGCTGGTGCGTCCTACTGTATGGAGCTGTACTGTCTTTGTGCCAGGGCTGCAGCAAACAAATTATGCTAGCCTCTGTATCAGTGGGTATCAGTGCACTGGTGTATGTAGGAAGCTCTGATACGGATCTACATGGACTGGCATATGGTGATGCAGGATACAGAGGGAGATACTTGAATACCGACCTCGGAACTTATTGGAATGATATTTTTTTTATGGTACAAACCAACACGGCAAATAATTTAATCCATGAATTCAGCTCTTCCTTGATTTAGAGTACCTAACAATAAGTTGGTAGGGTATCCATTAGATATCTTTGCAATATCTCTCTTTAGATGACCATTTCTTGATGGCTCCTATTAAAGAATTTTGTGATGACATGGATCGTGCTTATTCTTATTTCTCTATGTTCAATTTTCGGGTGAGCATAATTGGTGAGTTTTGAAGAGAACTTTGCTTTGACATGAATCTCTTCTAATTGCCAATTGCAGAAGGAATGGAGAGAGAGAAGGGACGAATTCAAGAAAACAGTCAGTCGCATCGTTAGACGATCACAGGAAATGCTTTGAGAGCTTTAAAATCAGGCCTCATGGGGATCTGCGTAAGCCATGGCTTCATGCCTGTTTTGCTGGAAAACTATATGTACGGGACGGGTCCTTAATATGCTAGCTAAAAGAGTTTCAATATCCTTTGTCGGGTCAATTGTAGTGCTCATCATTGTCATTGTCGTCAAACTCGTTTGTGCCATAAGAAACAGCATGATACGGATGTTTAATTGAACACTCGTTGCTCCAACTTTTTTTTATCTCGAACTTGGGTGTCTCTAAATTTTGTCATGCAAAGCCTGGTGTCGCTCGTAAGTTTTCTGGTTTCATCGTTTCCTTTTATCTATCGAGAATATTTTCCCCACTCATGAAGCCAACCCTGTTTTAGTAGTGGATTAGAAAATTTGCGCACTTGATGGTGTTGTTAGGTTAAGAAATGCGGTTCGCCTTTTAATTTAATGTTTTTTTTTAAGAATGCAAGTATGCATTCATGGACGCACACCGTCTCCATCTCTGAAGAGTGGATGCTTGGTATATCAAACATTATTACTTCCTCCTTATATTTGTTCGAACTTCGAACCATTATTTTTCCTCCATTAATTTCTTAATTTCATCATTATCCCTTTCACTTGCGGAGAATTTACTTTCCTCCTTTTAATTGCGAGATTTTCCTTTTGCAGTTTTTTCAGAACGTTAGAATTAAGTCTAGATCGGAATTCTTCTTTATGCCCTGAATTCCTTGTCTGCCGGCCGGTGCCGCTATGTATCAGACGGAACTTCCAACTGATGAACCTCTCTGCGATTTGACCTTGACTCCTAGTGTCAGGTCTGGTCCCCGATTTATATGGGGATTACTCCTCAGCTTCCGTAAATTATGGACCAGATACGGATGTAGAAACGCAGTGTCATCCGAGATTGTTAAAGGTTTGGAGCAATCCAAGTCGCCCTATCTGCTCTATCTGTAATATGTTACGTATTGTTCTAGAATCCATGAGATCATAATGATCTTGCGGACCTCATAAGATGCTAATCATCGCAAGTATGTACATAGGGCTTGTCCTGATGGATATTGCTCGATCAAACTTTTGTCCCAAGAAGGTTGATGGGCGGACCACCAAAGTAGAAGGTATGAATCTCATAGGATCTTAAGTTTACTTGAAATAAAAAAAGAAAAAGAAAACGGTGCAATTTAATAAATATTCAAAGCCTGTTTAATGTCCTTACAAATTACTGGTGAATGGAATGCCAGTGGACCTCCATTAGTTCGAATCTGAAAGATCATAACATCCATTTGATTTGAAGGGTATCATACAAAACGGTGGTGAGCTCGGCGAGAGAAGTTATTCATGGACGCGTCTCCACCGCATAGCTTCCCAGGCGCACGACGATGCCGTCGATGTCCCGAACACAGCCGACCTTCTGCCCCCGGACTTTGTCTTCGGGCGGGCCGGCTCACCGGAATGGCACCGTTCTGCACCTCCCTTTTGTAGGCCGCGTCTACGTCGGCGTAAGGGAAGGAGAGCTCCACGGCGCCCCTCTCCCATCCCGCGGCTGGAGTCTGGACCGCTCCCTCTGGTGCACCAGCGTGAAGGCGATCGTCGTCCGTCCGCTATCCAACTCGCCCCATCTAAAGAATTTTTAGAACAGAAGAAAGAAGAAATTAAGGGAGAGGTGGATGGACTTGTGGAACTCGTCAAGGCGACGGACGCTGTAGCCGATCGAACGCGTTGGAGTAGAAGGCCACCGACTTGGCGACGTCTTTGACGTAGAGGGGTGGCGGCCATGCACGCCATACCATCTCACTAGCCTCAACGTCTGCTAAAAGAGTGGACTTCTTTTCGGCTTTGCGCACTCCGTGGTGGTCTCCGCTGGCCTTTGTGTATGTATCTTTATGGGGCCAAGCCAGCTTCAACATCTATGCCGCCGAATGATGATGCATTCACGCCCTGTTAAAAGTCGAGCAGATCCTATCAATGGTCATATATATCCTTTCATCTCATCTCATGTTTAAAGTCTTAAGGTAAGTTATGTAAAAAAAGGGTAAGGCATCAGAGTTACGGAACCGTAGGATTTGCTTTACAACTCACGCGCGAGACATGTGTCATTCATGGCAAAATATCTTTTATGTAACTACTAGACAGGTTTGGGATGATGAGATATGGATGGAAAATTGGTTGTGATTTGTGATTATAATCCCTCTACCAGTTGTGCAATGCATACGATGGTTGGATTCTAGTCGCTTGTGTTTCTAATCTTGCCCTTTGTTCAGGTCTGAGATTGGACCAAATGTGAGTTTTATAACATAGACGGAGACATATCCTACTGTTCTGATGATATTATCCGTGTTCTATCGATTGGTGTGTCTCCGTCATTGATGTTTGCAAACGCATTTCCATTCTGTTCATCTTTCTAACTGGTGAAGCCAACATTAAAGGAGAGTAGCCATAGAAAATGTAGAAGCTTAAGTGAAATTTATCTTAACCATCCATGATTCTCCTCCAGAGTGACATTGTACCAAGTAATCACCTCCACTTTTGTCCTCCATTCTGTATATCTATTTTATATTTTAGAGAAGCAAAGCAAGGCAAGGGATGTACTAAATGAACCAAAAGAAGTCTATGAAAAAGAGTTTCATTAGTGCTGAATTCTTACTAAATAATGTGTATGGCCATGTCGAGTAGCTTGGTTGGTCTGGATAGAATCTAAGATCAAGATCCATCATATCGGAAACGTAGCTGCATGTCAAAACTTTCAAATTTCCCAATGTAGAAATAATTAGACAAAGTTGCTAAAGATAAAGTTAATGTAGAATTGGAAATCCAGCTATAAAAGTATTGGAGCTTTTCATGATAATTTTTTTCTAACTATAGTTAATTTATAAAAGTTGTAATATTTTCTAACTAAAAGAGAAATCTATCCTCATTTTGTAAGGATAGATCTCACTAGCATAAGTAGAAGGTTTGCAATCAGTTGTATTATGAATTGATGAAAGAAAAGGAGATCCTGAACTCTACTTCTGTGTTTCTCTTATATTTTCTTAATATTTTGAGAGGTTTGAATTAAGCAGGTTTGAAGGGAATCCATTTTTTCTCCTAGATTAGTTCTTCATGTATAATTTTCTTTGATTTCCACGCCTCTAGCTAGCTAGGATACAGATCCAGAGGTGTTATTGTTATTAGCTAGGTGACTGGACCTGTTCCTTGTAGTCTTAGCCGTTGTCATCTGTTGCAGTGTACCTGCCATATCTCATGTCCCTGGGGCTTAGTTTCATGCATCTCGTATAGATTGACAGGGCAATTAGGTGGCATAATACTCAGCTAATCTGCGTGTTTATGGTGATTCCCATTTTGGTATTAAGTATCCCATGCCTCAACTGCTGGCCCTGTTATTCTCTTGGTGGACTGTTTTGAGTTTTGCTTTGCTTAGAACTTAGTTGCAGTATTTTTCTTCTGAGGTTCTTCTCCCTTCCTTTTTTTTAAATTAAAAAAAAGGAAAGTTTATCAGGTTGGTAGAGTATTTAGGCGGATGTATTAGAGTTGATTCAAGTCCCTTTTCCATCCTCCTACATCCAAATAATAACAATACTAATAATGTTGATGAAATATAATAAATAAAACTTCGAAGTAATTAGAATCTTGGGCGTCCTAATCCGCCTCCCAAAGGTCGCTCTGCTCTCCTAAACCGTGTGCTTTATGAGGACGCCTGGGTCCTAGAAGAACCTAAAACCCCTCTTCCATCACCCAAGAACCAGAGAGAGGAATAAAACCCGTAAAAGCGAAAGCCGGTTCTTTGCTATCCATTCCCTTCCCTCTCCTTTTCCCCTCTTCCCCCTACTTCTATCCACACAACCCCTAACCTCATCCCCCGCTCGTGATTCCATTAACTACCTATCAATCCTCTCTCATCACTCCCCTATTTCTCCTCCCTTCTCTCATGACTTCTTCCGCTATTTGCTGCTCCCTCGCCCTCCTCTTCCTCCAACGATGCCATCCCCTCTCCGGAACGGGGACGCCCCCTTCCCCGCTGGGGCCGGCGGACCACCGCACCGCCACTTCCATTCCGCCGTCGCGGAGCACAAGATCCGCCGGCTGAACGCGCTTATCCTCCTCCTGCGCCTCGCCGCCTTCTGCTTCTCCCTCGCCGCCGCCGTCTTCATGTCCGCCGACTCCTCCCGCTCCCCCACCTCCCCTTCCTGGCTCCACTTCCACCCCTTCAGGTACGTAGTTCTCCGCCCTCTCCTTACTTCCATCTCTCTTTCGTTCGCTGACTCTCGAATAATATGTAAGCTAGCTGATCAGGTCCGCTAATTCTCGCAGGTTCGTGTTCGCGGCGAATGGGATCGTGGCCCTGTATTCCTTGTTCGAGATGGGAGCTTCCATCTGGGAGATCCTGAAAGGCGCCACCCTGCTCCCCGAGTCGCTGCAGCTCTGGTTCGACTTCAGTCACGACCAGGTGCGTGGGCGAACACTCTTTATTCCCATTTTCGATACCTATAACACTAGCTCTTTCTCTCCCCCTCCAAAGAGATGATGTTCTTCTCCTTTCTTCTTCTTTTCATGCATGTGGAATTGGTGTGGTTATTAGGTGTTCGCGTACATTCTGCTGTCCGCGGAGGCGTCGGGGCTGACGGAGGCGCGGGGGAAGGCGGGTGCGTGGGCGGCGGAGAGCGGCGGTTTCTGCTTGCAGTCGTACATCTCGGTGGGGTTGGGCTTCGCTGGGTTCGCCTTCCTCGCACTCTCTACTCTCCTTTCCGCCTTCCGCGTCGCCTCCTACATCATCACCGGCTCTCCCTTCCATTTCTGATATCGTATCGCGTGCCGGCCGCTGACTTGTAAGTTTCTGTATAAGCTAGCGTATGTATACTCGTAGTGATCGACCGAGTCATACTGACTCGGACGCTAACTAAACTGAGAACGCTGGCTCCCACCGTCTCCATATCAATAAACTCCCTCCCTTGCCCCTGAATTTCTTAGTTGTTCTTCAGCTTTAAGTAGTGTGCCGTACCGAGACACCATATCTACAATCACGTGAAAATGGAGACGATCAGGCGCCAGGCGAGTCCCTACCTGCCCCTCGAATAAGATGCTGTCACACAATCCACACTCGTTCTCAGCATATTTTGCTACATATTTAGATTAAAAAAAAAAATCGCACATCTCCAAAATATCTCACAATATATCATGCATGACATGCCGACATGCAGTCATATTTGGTATGCTAATGCGACAGTGTAAAACATGCATCGCAGAGGATTCAAACTTGACCGTTTAATGCTTGCAGATGCCGATATTATAAATATTGGCTATTTCTTTGGCTACAGCTAGACATAACATCTAAGATCCTCCCATGTCTGGACGGTGGATAAGTGTGCTCAAGTCTATCAAGCAGTTTCTTAAGACCAGCAGCAATTAAGTTTCCAATGGAATGCCCTTTCCATGTAGCAGCTTGATGGGCTTGGATGATAATGAGATAAGGAATGCCTAAGTCGGCGAGTCGCGTTATGTTGGATTAGAGGGACATTATGCATGATTATAGTTGCTGGATGGTATTTAATTTCATGAGGATGTGGTTGACATCGCAAGTAATGTAAGCCTGCATCCATGCACCCTTCGGTGGGCTATAGAGTGGATTGAATGGTCCCTTGTGCATGAATTTCACAGTGTCACAACTCATGCAAGTAATTGAATCTCACAAATCATACACTTGTAGGTACCGACCGATGCTATTTTTATTTATTAGCTCCCATGCCTAGTTGGATGGGCTTGCATGGGGTAGGGAGTTCGTCAAAACATCTAGTTAGATGGAATTTCTTGCTGACATGGATGTCCTTGCTATGAGCTCCACATCCATGATTTGGTACCTTACTAATGAAAATATATATAATTATGCATGAGTAAAACTTACGTCGCCAACTATTAGATTTCTTCGTCAAGCCTATCATATTTTTTTCATATTTGAGGCTTGTCTCCATGCTAACCACCCTTCCCTTAGCAATCAAGGATTCTAAAATCAATTTTTACGCAATGTATTTGAGAAAATCTGGATTTGAAAAATCGTAATATGCATCCATCTGTCTCGTTCTTTCTCTCATGGAAATTTTTGTTTCTAAAGCCACTCTTACTTACTATAGTGTGAAGGAGGTGGATGACTTTAATTTTAGGGCTCGTTTGGTTCGCGGGAAAAGAAGGGGGGAAAGTGTGGTCAACGGGAAAGTAATGAGATGCCTCTTGTTTGGTTGGAGTTTTCAAAGGAGAGAGAAGGGAAAGTTGAATTCCCATGGGAATATGATTCCCACATTTCATGGGAAAGTCTTTCCCATGAGAAACATGGGAAAGTTACTTTCCCATGAGGCAGGAATTACTCCATTTTTACTTTTTCCCAAAAAGTCCCTTCAGCATTAAAGAAGCATTAAAGAGACATTAAAAACTTAATTTTTATTAAGGGCATAATAGGAATTATACATAACTTTCCTAGGAAAGTGGATGGCCAACCAAACATAAGCACTTTGGAAATTTGCCATTTTCCCATGGTCAACCAAATATGCCAAAAGTACTTTCCTAGGCATCATTTTCCTAGGAATTTGTTTCCCAGGAATCATATTCCTAGGAGGGAAAATGCTTCCCGCGAACCAAACGAGCCCTTAGGTATCTAGAACAAGCTAATAGAGGTATGATATATGTCTACCATACAGAGAGTTTCCACTGGAGCAGGATATCATTCATGACAAACATTGAAGTTCAATTATGGGCAGGTGATCATTTTTCTCTGCATCATTTTGTCAAGCATGGATCCCCATGCCAGTGGCATCATGCCCCGATGAAAACCCAATGCTTGTTTTGGTAATCAATGGGTCTCCAATTGTGCAAAAAGGACTTGATCTCGACCAAAAACTTGAACGACGTGTTAATCTCCAAGTCCAGACTCAGAATTGGAGTCACTTGTTCATGAGTCAGGTTCGTGTTGTTCGGAAGTCAGATCAACAGAACCAAACCAAATTGGGTCCGAACAAACAACTGAGCCAGGTCCAGGAACTCGACCCAACTCTCGACCCGATAGGTCTGAAAGGGCTCCCAGCCGTCCACATTCGAAGGATTATGATGAACGTAAGATCGAGATCTGACGGTAGTTTTTCCTGATTTGTATATCAACTCTATATTTTTGTGGTGTACCGCAGTCGGTTTATCCCAGTGTTTGGCCGTATTAAAGCACTCTTTGCTCGATGGCGGTAAACCGGAAGTCCAACATAAGAAGGATGCTCCTCACCCACCGGCCCAGCATTGCTTTCTTTCCATCAATCCAGACCGTACAATGAACAGTAGCCCATCGTGAAACGTTGACCTGCCGGACCACCGGACGACAGGCCGAGCGCTCTCTCTCCCCCCCCCCCCCCCCCCCTCTTTTCCGCACCATTAGAGAGTTCAGACCCCGAGGTGCCTCCTCCCTTCGCTCGGGGAGGAGCCGAAGACTCCCCATCTCTTCCTCTCTCTCTCTCTGTAGGGTTTGATGAGCTGAGAGCTCCTATGGCTGCGACGTCGGGAGAGTCCATGGAGCTCGAGGCGATGCTCAAGGAGGACGGCACTTGGCATCCTTGCCGCGTCTCCTCGAGGTCCTCTCTTTCCTAGTCTCCAAATTTCGGGATTGGCCATTGGGATTTCGGTTTGATTTCGAGTATACTCGCTGATGGGCGATTCAGAATTCCAAATGACTTTGCTCCTGTTAGAAGTGCTTCCATCTTAATGGGTTACCCTTCACGTATGATAGATTAGATCGAGCGTTGTGATCGGGGTCCTTATTTTATCTGTGCAAACTTGAAATGTTGGTGTCTAGGGATATTTCCAGGCGTCAAGATATAAAATATTTCCCCGATAGGGGTTGCCAGTTCTTGGGTGTGTCTGCTGAGACCTAAATTTATGTAATAGAAGCCGCTCATAGAGTAGAAAAGTTCAGTTCATGGTAGGCATGATTAGCTGTTATGCTTTCTTCCAATGCAAAATTGTGTATCTATGAGTACTTTCTCTTTCGGTGTGCTAATATAGTTTACGTTATCAGTGTTGTGGGCTTGTAGGGAAATGTCTACAGTTGAAACCTAACTTCGATTCGCATCTTTCTTTCTGGTCATACAATTAGGCATTGGTGGTTTTTTTCATCATATCGACTTCCAATGTCTAACTCTCTAACCCAACAATGTTTTGGTATGCTCAAACCAACAATGTGCTTTATAATCTTTTGTTCACGCTAAGGTAACGGACATTGCCTATGTAATATCTTAATGTTCATGCAAGACATGCTACTGTATTGACTGTGGTGGGAACAAAGGGAAGTGGTATCATAATGTGTATCCGTAAGCAATGGTTTCAGAATTTTTTGTGTACATTAACGTAGGGAACCTTGATCATCTAATATCTGAATGTGCATGCAGGATATGCTATCGTATTGAACATTGGCATAATAACTGTGGAGAAATTGTACAGTTCCCTCTACAAACTATCTTATTCACATGAAATTATTGTTATGTATTAACATATGGTCCAATGAAGTTTCAGCACCATTGGCTCTCAACATGATGCCAGTCCCTTGTATCAGTACTAAGTTCCTGGGAAATGCAATTTTGGTCAAGAAAGAAACTTGCCATGAGACCTTCCAAATTGGTTTCACAACCTAAGTTCATGCGACCGGAGAAGGCAAGATTTCATATAAGGAATCACATTCAGTTCAAAATCCAAAGTGCCAAATTAAAATGAACTTTTCCTATGCACTTAATAACCTCTGGTTTCATATGGGTCCTATTTCTCTCATATAAGAAGTTATTGAGACTCTAGTTGAAATCATTCAAGGATGTTTTACTTAAGCTGCAAGTGTTGTAAAAATTTGAGAACTTTGGAATTGCTGTATTTGATATGCCATTGAGGGGAAAAAAGATGAAAGTATTAGCAAAGCCAGGTTTTTCTCTTTTTAATGAGTTTCATCTAGTATGATTAATTCCACACCCAGATTGAGAATATATGAAGGCTTTAATTATATGTGCTATCTATCTAGTTTTGACTTCTTGGTTGTCTATTTAAATTGAATAGTTTTAGATGTTCCATGGTATACATAGAATGGCATTGATCTGAATCTTAAACTCATCTTATCACATGCACATGCACACACCCGTACAGATATTTACATCCCTGCCTGCCTAAGACTGTATATGGTGATATCATACTCTGCATAAACGAATTGGCAACTGCATTTGGTGATTTTAAACAGATTATAAACTTGTGTATGCACATGTAGACTTGCATATGTACATCTGCTTGTGTAGGTATGATGTAACCAGCGAGTGAAATGTAATATGATTTTTTTCCCCTTGAAGTTACTATTATTTCTAATTATTTCTTTCTTGACTTTTATTTAGAATTTTAAATCATGATTATTACTGTGCAGTTCCAATGATGCAACTTCTTTTATTGTCGTGCAATTTGAAAGTTGCAATCAAGAAGATACTATATTCAATAGAGAAGATGCCTTAGCATGCAAACAACGAGCTTGTTCTTTGATGCTGTTATAGAGAAGGTACTTATTTTCTACCAAATATTTCCATTTTTGTAGACCTCTGTGACGGCAAATTTAAAGAGAAGGAAGAAACATGTGAAATGTTCTATTTATGTTTCTGGTAGTTCTCTTTGGTTTTCTTACATGCCCATTTTGCAGCTGGGGAATGGAGCCAAATAGCCTATTTTACTTAGTCGAGAGAGAAATTCCCATTTGCTTCATTTATTTAAGTTTGCTTATGCCAAATATTCGTCCAATTCTATTTAGGATATTATATTTTTCCACTTGTTATTCTAGACTTCAACCAGTATGTAATGTTTTTGATGAAGCACTCGAGTATTTCAAGTCCAAAATAAAATGACTCTTAAGTTTGCTTATGCCAAATATTTATCCAATTCTATTTAGGATATTATATTTTTCCACTTGTTATTCTAGACTT
The DNA here is from genome assembly GCF_009389715.1 of Phoenix dactylifera. Taxonomy (NCBI): domain Eukaryota; kingdom Viridiplantae; phylum Streptophyta; class Magnoliopsida; order Arecales; family Arecaceae; genus Phoenix; species Phoenix dactylifera. Next base: position 11,378,888 of record NC_052404.1, on the reverse strand, counting down.
CAACCAGTATGTAATGTTTTCGATGAAGCACTCGAGTATTTCAAGTCCAAAATAAAATGACTCTTATGGCCATGGTCCCTTGAATCCCTTCCATTTTGACCACTAAAACTCCCGTGTTGCATCTGAATTGATACCTGATATTAGAACTCTCAACATGCCTAATACAAACCAAAATGAAATTAAGACTTGTTCTCTTGTAATTTCTAAAAATATCGTCAAATGGTGCTGTAAACACATTAAAGTAGTTGAATGTTTATGTTTAATGCTGTGATGCATGAAATTGTTGGCCATATTTTGGACAAAAAGTGGAAAATGAGATGTGGTTTTTCTAAGGTTAGCTTCACAAAGATAATATAGGAAAAGTCATATACATTGTCATAAAAAACATGTGTCGTGAGGCAGCTTGCTTGGATGAAGCAACTGTCCGTGTAGTTGGGCAGTATGAGATCAAGAAGTGCTTAGTTGAAATTTGAAAAGTAAACTAACTGCAGCACCATTGCAATAATGATGCAGGGTTTTCTCCAGTAGCAGCCATTCTCCTAGTACTTCTTCCTCTACGCATTAAGCCTTTAATCGATCTCGGATGTCTGGACCCTCCAGACAGAGTGAACTAGAACTTTGAAGTAGCGCCCAAGAAAAAATTGAAGTCAATGGATGATAGGGCTTCCAGTTCAATTAGACATTGTTAATCAGTTTCTTACAAGTTACTGGTTTGTTGGTTCACAAATGGTTGTGCATGTTAATATCCCTTGTTTGTATTTTAAAGATTGTAAAATGCAAAATGCTTTTTGATGACTCTCTATTATTATTTTTTTCATAATGTTATTATGTTAGATTCAGTTTTTCCAGATATGCCAAACTCAGGGGTTCAGCAGTCCACCATGCCTGGTCCAAGTGTGTACTTTTTGCAAACTCTGGCTGTTCTAGGGTGCACGAACCTTGACCTTTTTTGTGCTTAAGAAGGTTATTGTGTTCTCTGAGAGTGGAAATGAATCTTAGCATAACCATTCAAGGATTTTTTTTAAAAAAAAAATCGTATTAACCATTAACTTGAACTCTATTGTTTCTACAAGGAAACTGAATGCTGGAATTTTTTGTACATAGTCTCTTGGCCTTTCAGATAACATGATCTAAAGAAAAGATAAGGATAGAACTTCACATTTTCCTTGTCCAAGTTCTCTTCCTATTGTATTTTTTCTGTTCATTATATAAATGCTTACTCCATGCCAATTTGTTTGTACATTTGATCTGTGTCATCTGCAGACATACAGAGTGTAACATTCAAATCAGGTACACTGCAGATGCACTTTTGAAGTCAAATGGCTTAATCCTAAGCTGAATCGGGAAACTATGACTGTTCCATCTAAGTCAGTCATGAAACTCTCTGATAAAGATATTTACAGCCACCCAGTGTTCGCTGCAATTTTAACTGCTTTGACTTGTAGAAATGATGTGGAAGTTCCTTCATTCCTTTATTGTTTAGAGGAAACTACCTGTGAAACTAACTTCCATGGATTGTAGGAAAAGCAAAGAGAAGAGATAAGCAAATCAGCTGATGTATCAGAGTGCTCGAGAGATGTTCTTTTTGAAGGTAAAAGAGGTATGAGTTCTTTAAGAAGTTAAAAGAGGTATGACTCTATCTGCAGCCATTGATTTTGATTAGTTATAAGAAATAATGAAGTTTCCCAATCATTTTTCCCTTTTAGTTAAAATGTTGATAGCATAGAAACAAAAATATAAAATGCAGTGAATACTGTATTGATGTAGGTATAAGCATATTTTTCGGGAAAAAAAAGAAGAAAAAGAGAGAAGAATTGCTTAAAACCCTTAATTGATAAGGAAAGTTGCCAACTTATTCTCCTCTTGTAGCATAGAAACTATGATATCCATATAACAAAGATCATTATAATTTTCTCTCCATCTAGTAAGTATTGAAGGCCCCTGCACTTGATTAACAGAACTTGATAAAATAATCCTTAAGCAACATAATGCTATGTTATTTTGTTATTTGTGCCTTGCAAATTATAGTAGCACATACTTGAAATACCTCTTCAATCCTGTGCATGCGTGTATTTATGTTAAAAAACTGCAATCTACAAGTTTCCAGATGCATTATTGTAGTTGATTTAATTGGTCTGTGGGCATATGTTACAACTGAACACTTCCTGTTTACAGCTAACCTCAATATCCAGCTGTTGTTTACTCTGGCTCCTGGTAGATCTTCTGAAGTAACAACCACTTTATTCCATCTGCGGCCATTGAGGTTAGCTGTAAACAAGGAGTGTTCAGTTGAAGGTCGGTCATGCACCACATCTTATAGAAATATCTGCATTCCATGTCATCTGATGAACGAAAAAATGATGTTATAATTAGATGAAACCCAACTTTGTCTTTGCCAATGATTTAGCAATTCTCACCTCGTCACACTTTAGTAGTTATAAATGTGATGTTATTTACTCTCTATTTTATGTTGCATCTGGTCTCCGGGTTTATTTTTGGGGGATGCTGGACCACATTGTTGTGTCAAATATACCATCCTTCTTACATAAGAGCAACAAATTAAAAGGCCACCATAGGAACTTGTGTTGGAAGAAATGGGTTGCAGATGTCTTAGTCGCAGGGGCTTGCCCTATTCTCATTTCTGAAGTCCAAACCACTAGATTACGTAGTAATATTATATTCGAGTGGGTTGTTCAATAATTCAGCTGTCATTGGACTCGGATTAATCTTATGATATTGTAGGCATTATATGAATAACACCCCTGGGTGATCAACTTCGCGGAAAGGCCTTAATTTTATGGTCTTACAGGTTGGAACTGATTGCAGAATAAATTGTTGCAAGTTGAATTCAAACTAAAAAGAGCATGAATTCAAACCAAGAGCATGTTCGAGTAGCATGGTTACCTGATTTGCTATATGCTTCACACATCTTGCATGCATGCCCATGTTGAGATATCACAAGGATGCCAAGCGCTTGTTAAATTTAAAAGAAAGCACCCTCGGTCATGGAAGCAGCCGGCAGAGTTGTTTCTCAAGATGATGTCAGATGAATAAACCAACAAGAACAGGAGCTTTCATTGGTCATCATTGCTGTACTGATTGTATCAAAATTCTTGCAAACGAAATAGGATTTGCCTTCCATGTTGGTTAGGTTTACTTGCATTCTTTACTGTTATGGTTTTTCAGACTTCCCTGGCCATGGGAAAGACCTACTTGCGATGACGCCTGCACGAGCTGCAGTTTGAGGGGTTCAAACTCTTCAAATACTAGTGAAAATATTTTTTTCAAAAAAAAAGAGGAGTAACATGGAAACCCTTATTATCCCTTATTGTACATGGCCCATGAAACGAACCATTTCTTATTTTTCATCTGCTATGGCAGTCGATTGAAACCCATGGCTTGGGAGTGATCTGAGATATGAATCGCATTGAGCGATTTTGGATTTTTCAACTAGTTACAACGGTAAACATTGCAACTTGATAGTGTGAGAAGCTATATCCTCACCCTTTTCCAACATCGAAAAAGATGGACATTTAGTGTCCATCTTTAATGCTTTTTGGCATTATGCCCAATAAGGGTACATAAAACAAAATGGTTCAGTGACTCCGTCACTTAAATCAAGAGAACATGATCCCATGACAAAGTATATCATGCAAAAAAGCTTACCAAGATTTTCCTTTTGAGGTGAAGATGAGCAAGGCCCTCTGAAATTTATTGAGATTGTATGTGACGGAGGGAGACGGAATGCAAGTGCCTGCATGGAGATTTATGTGCATGCATCCTGAGCGAGCAGGTCAGAGATTGGAACAAAAATCATACGAGGCAGGCATTATAGGCATTATAGAATATTTTATAAGGCAGGATTCTTATTTTTCCATATCTTTTCTAGTATTTAAATTAAAGAGAAAATTTAAAAGTCAAATAAGAATAAGACATGTGCTACTAATGGAGTCCGTTAATCCCGTAATTTTTAAAATAATATATGTGAGATGATTAATTGCTTAGTATATATCATCTAACCATGTAGTGTGTACTAATAAAAAATATATTATGAAAATTGTATATCAATTTATCTGAAAGTGTGTATTGTATCACTGCTAGGTGTACATCAGATAAGTTTGCAATTTGTATCACAAAGTCGACAAGTGTTTATCGCTCTCTAGTATATATTGGTGAATATGATATTCTAAAAATAATGTATTAATTTGTTTGAGAGTGTATTCTGAAAATTATGTATTAATTTGTTTGAGAGTGTCTATTGGGTTGTTAGATGTACTTGTGAACACTATGTTTTAGAAATTATATATCGATTTACCTAAATATATATATTGACTTGTTAAGAAACTAATTTGCTTGGTATGTATTACTTAGTCGTATAGTATGTATTGCAATTTTTTTTATTATTTATAATTTTAAAACTGACGGTTTTATTAAAAAAATATATAATTCTTATTTTTTAAGATATATATTAAAAATATATATGTATAATAAAATAGTAAGCACTTGTTTTTATTATTATTATTTGATTTTTGGTCCTCCGCCCACCCCATATGATTTTTGTTCGAGAGATCCCGATCTATGCGGAAACCAGGCGTTAAATGACCAGGTCACCCTTATTCTACGCCCCATTTACTAGAAGAGCGCACCGACGGGCTTTTGGTTCCGGTTTGGGCCACCGAAATCGCTGCTCATAAATGCGGGTACCGTCTCCAGCGAACAAAAACCCTTTAATACCCTTACACTCACTCCCTCTCTTCCTTCTACGTCTATTCCCGCTTCTCTTTTTCTTTCTTGGCCCCTCTCGCTCGCTCGCTGTCTCGCCCGCTCGCTCGCTGTCTCGCCCTCTCTCCCCATGGACCCTTCTTCCGATCTCTCCCTCTCTTCAACTCAAGAAGCTCCGTCGATCGCCATGTCTCTGTCCGTTGTAAGCCCTCCCCACTCTTCTTTTATCTGCCTTGAGTTCTTTACGATTCTATTGTTGTTTCTTGATTTTTTCTTTTTTTAAATCCCTTATCACCAGGTGTTTACGGGTGGATTCACCAGGCTCTCCAAAGTACTATCCGGAGTTCTGTTTCTTGGATACCTTCTGACCCTAATCTTTCCGTGGACTTTGAATTACCTGGCTCTAGTTCCTGCCAAGTACGATCGGTTTTCTTTTATTAATTTGGTCTGAAAAAAAAATACACCAATATGCCTGCCTTTAGATTGTTGAATTTTAGTGGGAGGTTGGTTATTTTCTTTTGGGGGGAGGAATGTTCTGCGAACTATCTGATACGTTGATTTTTGATTTGATGCAGTACCTTTCCTTTCGTGTGGAACATCATTACTGCAGGGTACTTAGAACAGTCGATATTTGGGGTACTGTCCATATTATTCCCCCTTCTTGATTGTGAACAAGTATGAATTTGATGGTTATGATGTTGGTAAAATTTGGCGGCATCAGCATCATTTGAAGGTCTTTTTTCTTGATGATATGATTCATCTGCTCACGGTAGAAGTATTTTCTTTAAAGAGGCGCCTGATAAATTGAAAACTTGATGGAGCAAATTTTTCTTAGTAATATCATGCTCTAATGAAAGTTCTGTTCTGTCTTGGTTGCTTTAAAGCTTGCATCTTGTGGAAAGATTTTAAAATTGCTTCTCTATTATAAATAAGCTTATTCACAAGGATGATCAGAGAGTTTCTTCTGGTTATACTATTTTCCTTGCTGTTGCTTGATTCTTGATTGATGCATTAGAATCTCCGCCCCCAAACAACACCCCCCCCCCCCCCCCCCCCCTCCCTCCTCCTCCTCCTCCTCCTCCTCCTCCTCCTCCAGTCTGGCTCCTGTTTGTAAGAAAAATGGTTACCCGGATCGTCAGCGCACAACACTGGTAGCTTGCCTGCATCGATGCTGTTCAAATTTAACCCGTTGTATCCTTTCTATTTCTTTTTCTTCTTCCACCTAATAATTTATTCTCTAGTAATACTGTTAGCAGTATATTACAGTTGTCCTTGTCATATCTTTGTTCTTGGTGCCTACACTGTTCTTTATCAATCGCCAGAGCCAGTATATAGATAGATAAATTGCAAAACCTTTTTGTGTGCACTTTGCAGTTGATGTCGAGCATATTTGGCCTTCTTGTTTTCGGGAAGTTTCTGGAGCCCATTTGGACATCAAGAGAATTCCTGAAATTCATTATCTTTGTAAACACAACCACTTTAATTGGGGTCTATGTCACTGCTGTTGCTTTTTACCATATAACAAGGAGAGAGACATTTCTGTGAGCACTTTCTTACTTGTTTTGTTAAATTTCTTGGAACAAACATTTATTATGTTAATTAGCTTGATCTTTTTTATCGTTGTAGCAAACCATGTGCATGCATGATAGTTATTCTATGTCTTGTATCTGTTTGTGCATGGAGGTTCTTCAACCATTGATATAATTTGATGTAATATTTCAACATGTGCTGATGTTGTTTACATATTTCTATATAATCCCTTTTTTTGCATCTTTCTCCATCATAGCTTCTAACCATCTAAAAAAATCTTTTTACATTTCTTGTGAGTGATTTATTTATGAAGCTGCATCATTGATTTACTCCATGGCCATAATGGCAGTGTTAGATACCAATTCTAACCCATGCACACTTTTATGTTTCAGTACTTATATATGGTAAAGTGAATCTAACAATCAGGGTAACACCTTTCAAATCCTAATATCGTGTATTTAATTTCCATTGCAACACCCTGACTTTGGCACAAATAGAAACTTATTTATCACAGCCTCTTCTACTACAATCTCTATGTCACCAAACCTACACTTTTCATTTGTAAAAAGAAAGAAAGGAAAACACTTTTCGTGTTGGCTATTTTTGTGAAATATGCCTAATAAAATTGTTAATTCAGTTGAATTTAAAAAGTTAGATAACTATGGAAGCTCATTTTAATATCTAATAATGTAAAGATGTTGAATAATTTTTGGAAAAAATGAAATCTTTTGTGTTATGAGTTTGCCTGGCATTATTATGTCCTCCTTTAACATCCTCTAGTAGCTCTTTAAAATAATGGCTGATCATCATTATTTTATATACTCTGCTTTACAGATATGTTCCGCTTTCTGGATTTCACGGAGTACTACCAGGCTTTCTAGTAGCAGTGAAGCAAATTGCGCCTGAGCAAGATATTGAGGTGCTTGGTTGGTTCGATATAAGAGCTGAGGTTTGTGCAAAAAAATTGACATTTGCAGATTTGTTTGAGAAAACCTTGTTTTATAAGTTTTATTTTAATTTGGATAGACCCCTTGACCTACTGAACATTTATTGACATCATTATCAATATCGTGGATGTTGTTTAGTGGCTACCATCTCTCTTCATCCTTATGTCCGTTACTATAAGCATTGTCACATCGGATGCAATGCGGTATTCGCCATTTGTGCTTTGCGGCACTTATTGGGGTTGGCTTTACTTGCGGTACATTCAAAGAATTCCTGAATCTAATATTACTGGCACCCCTGGTGATGAGTTTGCATTATCGACATTCTTTCCTGGATTCATCAGGTACTTGTTTCTACCTCTGCTTTCAAATTACTTATTTTTCGGCTGTAACTTGCTGGGTGTAATATTAGAACTTGTTGATATTCCAGTTAGCAAACATGTTTCTGCAGTTATGTAATATGGGAGAGGGTTATCTTTGTATTTGCAGGCCAGTTATTGATGTTTTCACTTCAAGTCTAGACAAATTGCTGTGCCAAAATTGTAATCCTTGGGGAGAACATGGTGATCATTCGGACAGGTTCTTGATGCACAGCTTTGATACTTCTGAAGCATCTAGATGGAGGTCAGCTCTCACCACTTTATACATGATTCATTAATCTATACCTTCTTGTCTTGACTTTTTTATTGTGAATCATACCATTAGATTATCTGGATGAAAAGTGCTGATTTCATTTAGATCTATGAGCAATGCTGCCTGAATATCAGCCTTCTTTCCCATTAATGGAGTTTTTGTGTTTGGTAGAGAAGGCCGGTCTGATGCTGCAGCCCACCGATGACCCTTGTTATTTGGCTGAACTTGATGTTAGATTGTGTTTCATTTGCATATTTTGTTTTCCTGCTCTCATCTTTTTGTGTTTATCAAGTAGTCTGCTACTGTTGCATGCGTGGATCCCACCCAGGGGCGGCCCAATGCATTTGGGGGCCTAGGGCGAACTCACTAAATGAGGCCTTTTTTTAAAATAATAATAATAATAATAATAAATTTTTAATAAGTATAAAATACTTTAAAAATTTATTTAAAAATAATCCGTCTAGCTTTTTGAGATGCAAAATTACTAATCAAACTTTTGTACTCAAGATTCATTAAAATACTATTTTCAATCGATAATATAGCTAATCCATTTAATCTTTCTTGTGACATAGTTGACCGCAAATAAGTTTTTATCAACTTTAATTTTGAAAAATTTCTTTCAGCAGAAGCAACTATTACAGGTATTGTTAACAATATCCTATAAGCAATGAATGCATTTGGAAAAGAATCTGTTTTTTTAAATAAAACTTAAAGTATCAATAGGGGTACTAGTTTCTATTTGTAAAACTTCTTTTAAAACATTTAACTCCGAAAACAGATCAAGACCATCAATATCAGAATATTCACCGTGCTTTAAAAAGTTTTCAAGATTAAGACAACACTTTTTCAAATTCTCTTCATTCAAAGATTTTAACTTTCTAAAATTAAACAAAAAACCAAAAACATCTTCATATATGGTGAATTGTTCAAACCTATTTTGAATTGAAGAAATAGCTTGATCTACTATATATAAAAAGTAATCAATTCTAAAAGATTCTTCAGCTGATCTTGTTGTTTCATCATTACTATTTTCATCAAATTGTTTTTTTCTACGGATCACACGTTTTTCACAAAATATAGGTTCTATTTCCATTTCATTTGCAATTTCTTTAGATGAATTCAAAGCATTCATGAATCCATTTTCCCTATAACTTTTCAAATAAGAAAGAAGATTTTTTAATTGATCTATAGCAACATCAATATGCATGTCTTCAGATTGTAAGTTCTTACTAACTGAATTAACAGCAAACAATATATCATACCATATATTCATGCCTAACAAGAATTCAAAATTTTCAATCTCATATGTAGCTAAACATATAGCCTCACTTTTTATTTTAGGATCTTCACTAGTTTCCGCTAATTGAACTAATGCATCTCTTATTTTAGGAGTTTGATGTTTAATTGCTTTGACACTTTCAATACGACTTTTCCAACGTGTCTGTGACAAAGGTTTAAGAGTTAATGTAGATACATTATCTTGTAAAATTTTCCATCATTTTGTAGAAGAAGAAAATAAGGTATAAATTCGTTGTATTACTCCAAAAAAGATATAGCCTTAGGACATGAGTTAGCAGTATCACATAATACTAAATTTAAGTTATGACATCCACATGGTGTGTAAAATGCTCTAGAATTTATATCTAATAATCTTCTTTGTACACCTTGATGTTTTTCTTTCATATTAGATCCATTGTCATACCCTTGTCCTCTTATATCATTAATCCCAAGTTTATATTTTTCTATTATATTTATAAGTGCAACAAAAAGGCCTTTTTCAGAGGTATCATCTACTTCTAAAAATTCTAAAAAATATTCTTCTATTTTTACTGGACTTGTTGAAGTATCTACACATCTTAAAACTAGGGTCATTTGTTCTTGATGGCTTGCATCAGGAGTGCAATCAAGTATTACAGAAAAGTATTTTACTTCTTTAATCTTTTTAATTATTATAGTTTTAATTTCAGATGCTAACATTTGAATCAATTCATTTTGAATCTTATGACCTAAATAATGATTGTGAATTTCACCATGTTGAATACGTCGAATATATTCTTGCATTACTGGATCAAATTCTGCAATCATTTCAATAAGACTTAAAAAATTTCCATTATTGCTTTGATAGATCTTTTCATTCTTTCCCCGAAATGCTAAATTATTTTTTGCAAGATTTTTTACGACAGCAATAATTCTCAATAATACTTTTTTTCAATGATCTTTCTCTTGGTTTATTTGTTCTTGGAGACTTTTGTCAATTGTCTTATTTTTCAACAATCTCACTTCTAAATTAATCCATTTATTCATGCTAGTAATATGTTCATTAGTTATTTCATGACTTTTGATCATAATACCTAGATTTTTCCAATTCTTAGTTCCTTCATTGACTAAGTGACTCGTGTTAGGTGTTGAATCAAATAATTTACAACAAAAACAATATACTCTATTCAAATCCTTCGAATACACTAACCATCTTCTATCATATTTTTCACCATTAGGTAATTTACGAATGTAATGTAGCGTAGAGAAGTGCTTATTATTTTCATTCTTAGGAAAATGGAGATCATAATCTCTAATTGGACCTCTTTCTACTAATAGATCTCTCAACCTTGTATCGATTTGCTTCCATTGACCAGGATCGTATATATTTGTAGAAATAGAACTAATTTCATTAAGCTCTACACTATCCTTATTTATCCTATCTTCATCTAATTTCTCATTATGTTCTTCACCATGAATATGGTTGTCAATCTCATTTTGTTTCATTCCTTTCATGTCATCTTTTAGCTTTATTTCAGGTGCTTGTTCTGTTGTTAATTCCTGAGTTGAACTTGATGTAGTGTTTTGTTTGTTTGTCATAATAAATTTATCTAGAGCTCCTTTTTGAGATTGAACGAGTTTTTCGATTTTTCTTTTTTTTTTAAGTTTTTCATATCCACATTCATATTTTCTATTAGACATTTGAATATAAAAATTATATTACCAAACAAAGCAATTAAGATAATTACTACAAACAAATTAAAATATAAAAGAGAAAAAATAGAAGAGAAAAATTGTAACAAAATTATAGAAATTGCAACAAAATTAGGGAAATTAGACACTGGATGTTGAAAATATAATCAAACAACAAAAGGAGGGTTAGAAGGATCACACCATATGTTGTGCTACAGTGCCACTACCCACTGAGTCACTGTCACAGACTGACAGACTCAGTCTCTTAGTGAGACGGACGTGAGGGCTGAGGGGACGGTCGGGCCTGCCGGGGTCACGGGACAACGGGAGCCGGGGCCGGGGAGGGAGGCGAGGAGGTCACGCCGTCTACCGTCACGGCCTCACGCCTCACGGGAGCCAGGGCCAGGGGCGGGCGAGGAGCGGAGGAGGTCACGGCTCACGGGAGTGACGGACTGACGGCCTGACGGTGTCACAGGCGGGGTCCGGGGGCTGGGAGGCGCTCAGGCGGAGGAGATGACCTCGCCGGCTCGCTGGATTGAGCCGGACGGGCCGACGGGGTCACGGCCTCACGAGAGCCGGAGGCCTGAGAGGCGGGGCCGCGGGAGGGAGGCGAGGAGGTCGCGGGCGGCGGGATCGCCTGGATGCCGGGGAGGCGGGGACGGTCGCGGGATGCCGGGGCCCGAGGAGGCGGGGAGGCGGACTGGCGGAGGCGCGGCCGCGCGGGGGGAGGCGAGGAGGAGACGAGTAGACGACCCAGGCGGCAGGCAGTCACACCTTCACGGAACAGTCGAACAGAGTAGAAGAGGATTGAGGAGTGGAGGAGGAGTGGAGCAGGATGAGGATTTTAAAGAGAGCCAGAGAGGAATGATGGGCGATTGCATCATGGCCGATGGGAATATGGGATCGGATTAAGCCATTGAGGAGGAGTGGACAGTGGAGCACCCGTGTCTTGTCGAGGTAGCCGTTGGCTCCTGCGGCCTTACCCTCTGACACTGTAGCTAGCTAGTAGCTAGGAGCGGGAGCTGGGAGGCTAGAGCCTAGGATGCCGTCGCGCGGGGGCCTTCTCTCGAGCCGGGGCCTTGGGTGACCGCCTAGGTCGCCTAAGGCTTGGGCCGCCCCTGATCCCACCCAACTGACAATTTCAAAGGATGCAAATATATTGGGATGAGGCTGTTGTCAGGATTAAGGGAGATGGTTTGACACTTGAAAGATTATTCAGCTAAGCATGATAATGCCCATTTTTAATATAGCATGGGCCTGGCATTATCCCATCAAACAGATTAAAACGTGGTCATTTCTGGCTAAAACTCACTGAAGCATCAAATTTTCTAGGGAATTGTCATGGATTTCGAATTTCGTCTTGTAGAGAGCTTCATATTTTTCTGTTACATCTTTTCCTGTGCAGCATATTGATCAAAGAATCAACATTTTCTTCTATTATTCTAGGATTTGATGGATTTTATAATATCTTAAATTGCAATCCTTTTTCACTTGTTTACCTGTTGTTAGTTTCCCTTAAATGTCAGCTTATTAAAGCTGATATTATCTTTCCTGGAAATTACATAAAGCTAATCTATGATCTCTGATCATTCAATGTGGAACTAGGTGCATTCATTCTCATTATTGTTATTAAAGTTGAAGAGATGCGGTGATGCATTGATAACTAAATGCACATATAGTCAAAACTTTTGGAATACATTCTATTGTGTGAATAAAAACCTCATATGCATTGATGTTTACTATGTTGCCGCTAGTTGAACTCTCTTCAAGGACATGAAGTGTTGCTGACTAGCGTTACACAGTTAGTTGAGATTCGTTGTTGTCATCTTCCCATATAACTTACGGTTGCTCACGTTGCAGAGAACGGGGATCACGTGTTCTGGAGGAAGGGTTGCATGATTCGAGGAACAATCTTGCTTCTGAAGATCAAGAATCGTCTGAACGTGGGTACTTTGGCCTTTGATTGCAACGCATTTTATCATCTGTTGAGTTCTCACCTAATTTTGGAAAACTTGCACCACGAAGAATCTCCTGTTCTTATGGAAAAGAAACGAACATATACGTTGATTGCTTGATATGGTACCTAAGTCAACAAACTATAATATGCAATGACAAGTTAGAGGATATAACACCGTGTCTTCATTACAAAATAATTGCTTAATTAACAAAATTTTATACCAGAAAAAGTAGAAAAGGAAAAACACGTCTGATGAAAATGCTATTTTGTGGAAGCCCATCGCTCAGCACGTGCAGTCCTTCATTCTATTTTTGGATTGCATCAGGACTAGTATGTTTTCATGACAAAAGAATTTTTCAAGCTATGTTTTGTGGCATTCGTTAATCCACTAAACAACAAATTAATAGTCAAACTACAACCCATCCGACTTGAAAATTGCTCCCGCGCTGCACCTTCGACCACCGAGTGGCTGACCAAACACAAGGCACGGTGACTGTGCGCTCGTGTGCGCACATACAAATGGAAACAAGATGGCCTTGCGGCAGAGACTTGCTGCAGCCGAGTGCGTGTCAAGTGGATAAGCGAGGGACAAATCTCGCGGTACAAAAAACAGCTACTCTAAAGCAACTAGCATCACTCTTGTTTGGTAGTATTTTTATTTTCTATTTTTTATTAAAAATTTAAAAAAAAAATGAATTTGACTAAGACGTGTATGATAAAATTTTTGTTCTCTTAAAACTATTTATAAAATTCTTAAAGCTTTTGACTGTAAAAATTTATTAGTTTTGGAACAATGTGAAAATAAAAATAAATAATATATGCTATCATCGACATCAATCTTTCTACGGTGTTTTTCACTAATTTTAGAAAAACAAAATCACAAACACAATAGCTTAACAATCCCTAAGCTATTACTTTTGCAATATTATAAAGGCATTTCTCAAAAAATACTCTCTTAACTATTAAGCTATTTTTGCATTTTACACAAATTATTCAAAACCTTGTCAAGAATTGTCTACGTTAAGATATAAGTACACTCTGTTCATTATCATTGTCATTTATCCCACACGTGCTTTAGTTATATATAATTTTTTATCGACATAATTCTAACTCCGTTTCATTCAAGCAGCAATTTTTATATTTTGGTGATATTTATCGTAGGTTTGAAAAAGTAACTCTCCATACTAAGGAGGTGAAAACATAGCGAACAATTGAATTTATGAATACATCACAACGTAAAAATTTTCAGTATTAAACTACAACCAGATAAGAAAGGTATGCTGATAACTACCTATTTAATCACATTGGAGAAATTTAAGTCCTCTGGCCGCCTAGTCGCAGACTCGCAATCGAAGTTGGAAGGCTGCTCGAAGTCGCCAATCAAACGGTCATCGCTGTCGACCTTCGTTACTTCATATATTCCTGTAATAATTGATATAAAAAAATCATCTAAAAATCGTGCTTATTTTGCCACGTGTCTAGCTTCTCAATCACAGCTGTTGGTATGCACTACGACACTTGTGCAGTGTAACGTTGACGGTCATGATCAGAAGCTGTCGACACGTCGGTATCCCATAAACGCGATCACTGTTGTGAGCCTATGATATCTGAAAAAGAGAAAAATCCTTTCCGTTCATCTCTGATCAAACCGTCCAAAGCTTCGCCACACCGTATTCGGTGTAGTAGAAAAGGAAGCCTCTTTCTTCTTCTGTGGCTGGCTGGGAGACTCATACATCTATAAAAGGAGAGCCGGGGAGAGAACTTCACCCCTCTGGGATTGATCAAGAACCAGAAGCAGAGACACGGGTGGGGTTTTGTGGAGGGAGGCGATAAAGGAGGGGGGGCGAAAGGAATTGGGACGAGGGAGGGAGGGCTCGCCCTTTTCGATCAAAAACCCTAGGGTTTTGCGCAGGGCTAGGGTTTGGCTGCCATGTCTGCGGGGATCTGCGGGAAGCGCCTAGGGTTGGAGGAAATCTTCGGATCTCCGGCGCCGGCACCGTCGGCGAAGAGATCTCGCTGCTCGCGCTACGGATCTCCCATCCGTTCCTCCGATTTCGGCCTCGGATCCGACGACAAGGTCTCCATACTCCTTCGCATGTTCCCGTCCATGGATCGGGAGGTAAACATGCTTCTTTCCCTCTTTTTTTTTTTTCCGCTTGCTAATTTGATATATCTTGGATTTAGATGGTTTGTTTGGGCTATTTTTATCGTCCTTGAGCCGGTTTTCTTAAATTTCCCCCCCTTTCTTGTTCAGTAACTGATATAAATTCGTCGGACCGATTACTTTCTAATTTACTGCAATTTCTTATTCGGTTTTAATTCTTGATCATGATCGAATAACAGTTAGAAATTGTGAAAACACCGAATGCTATTGGTGAACTAAGCAAGTACGAAGTTCTATGGGGAAGTAATTCACTGAAAGCTGTTGAAGAGAATGTGTTTGGTGAATGGATGATTCTGACGTTTAACAGTTGTTTGCAGGTATTGTCAATGTTGTTCCTTGGCGTAGGAAATTATTTGTTTCTGGGGATTTGAGATAAAATGAAAGTTTACAGATCCTTTCCTAGGATACAGACCCAAGAGCGATGTTGAAACACACTGGAGTCATCTGCTGGCTGAATTCCTATTTGCTTTTTATGCGGCAAATTAAGCTCATAATCTTTTTTAATTTCTAAGTAGTTCATGCTTTTAATTGGAGTTTGATTCTTGCTGCCACACTTTCGGGCGTGATACCTCACAAGAGATTTGTTTCATTTAGTTGTTGTGACAATCACGTCAAACACGGCTGTATGTTGTCGGATATTGTTGACATTCAAAATTGGCAGTTCATTAGCTTGCTTTAGACACCATTGTAGATTGGGATAGAAGCATGACATTTTTGGCAATTGTTTTTTAGTACATTCCTGTTCATGTACGAAAGGCAATCTTTTATTTTGTCTGCTCTCTGAATAATGTGTTAGATATGCACAAACCATAGGAGGTGTCCCTGTTATAAAAGGAGAATAAACTCAGTTGTGCTCAATAGGGTAATTCTGGTTTTATATGGGATATGCTGACATTAAAGTCTTAGCACCTTTATTGCGAAATCATATTGTCACCTCATAAATGCACCTCTTTTTTATATGGGATATTGTCATGTTGTAAATGTATGGTTTGTTATATGAAATTAGCCAGTTTTGATGGCACTATTTTGACTCAGGTGTATTTTGCCTTCTG
Source organism: Phoenix dactylifera (assembly GCF_009389715.1). Classification (NCBI taxonomy): domain Eukaryota; kingdom Viridiplantae; phylum Streptophyta; class Magnoliopsida; order Arecales; family Arecaceae; genus Phoenix; species Phoenix dactylifera. Next base: position 11,362,937 of record NC_052404.1, on the reverse strand, counting down.
CCAATATTATTTTGTTAAATGTCTTGGAATCTAAAATTTCCATGAGTTTCTGTCCCCTGTAAATCTTTTTTTATTTTAACCATCAGCAATGTGATTTTTCTATTTGCAATTGCTGCACAGGTTGTGGAAACTGTTTTAAAGACCCATGATCACAAAATTGATGATGCCATCAAGAGTCTTCATGCTCTGTGCCTTGGTGATGATTCTGCAAGAATCGAATCAGCAAGGCTTAACTCTATTCTCCAAGCAACTGAAAATGCTGTTGAAGGTTAGGACATGGATTTACATGTAATATCCTGCATATATTTCTATCTGAGTGGTGGTGATATTATTTCAATTCTGAGACCAGGGGCGGCCTAATGCATTTGGAGGCCTATGGCGAACTCACTAGGGGAGCTTTTTTTTTTTTCTTCCTTTTGAATGATGAAAAAAATTTAATAAGTGCAAAATATTATAAAAAATTTATTTAAAAATAATTCGTCTAGCTTTTTGAGATACAAATTTTCTAATCAAACTTTTATACTCAAGATTCATTAAAATACTATTTTTAATCAATAATATAGCTAATCAATTTAATCCTTTTAAAATTAAATAAAAAATCAAAAACAGCTTCATATAGTGATACATACTCCGAACGTGGCTTGCAAGGTTGTTAACGGAATCGCACCTAAAATTCTCGTCCTGATTTGATTGCAAATCTAGCTGTTTATTATCAGGCCCATCAACAATTAGTTGGATGCTTGTCTTCTTCTGGGCTTTTTTTCTTTTTTTTGATTTGTGCTACTTCTTCTAGAGCAGCGAGATGGCAACTTACTAATGTATTATTAATTAATGTGCATTGTGCATACAGAGGCATACATGATACATCCTTCCCCTGTCCTACTCTTTGCCTTGATGCCCCCTTCAAAACGACTCCACTCCATTTCCTAACCCCCAAAAATCCAACAAAACATATTGAAATCCAGCAAGTAGACATCTGTCTTTCCCTCTCATATCAATCTTTACAAGAAGGGACGAACACTTCATGCCGACAGAGAACATGAGAAAGGAGCGGAGACCATGAGGACCCGCTCTTCTTTTTCCTGGATGAATGATGATGATGATAAGGTGGGATGGAGGCAGAGCCAGTGACGGTGTTTGGAGTCCCAGTCGGAGAGGTGACAGCCGTCGAGGGTGTAGGAGAGGGAAGGGTCGTCATAGAAGGTCGGGATGGAGTCATCAGTGGAGGGAGTGGGACTGGGAGCGAGGGTGGGAGTAAGGGAGGACGAGTAGAACGAGAGGAAGGCGAGTGTGGTGCCAAGACTAATGACGATGAGACGTTCCACGAGGAAGGAAACTTTAGATGAAGTCCGGGGTTGAGGGATGTCATGGTCGACTCCATCCATGTTTTTGGCCATGGGGTGGAGCCGGCGAAGAGATGCGCTGCCTGGGGCCTTCTTTAGGCCGGGGCCTTAGGCGACCGCGCCTCGGTCGCCTAAGGCTTGGGCCGGCCCTGTCTGAGACTTGCAAATGACTTTCTCTTAGAACTTCTATTTGTCTGCATGTTTCAGGTGGTAGTAATTCTCAGACATCTCAGCAGAATGTTGAAGGTACTCAGACTGACGGTTTGGGTTCTGAGCCTAATATTTCCCAAAATGTGGTTTCATGGATTGATATGTTTGTACAAGAAATGATGAATGCCTCAAATTGGGATGATGTTCGAAACCGTGCTATGAAAATCTTGGAAACTTTTGAACAAAGTGTTGTTGCACAGACTACATCATCAGTGGAGGTAGATGATCTAAAGGATCCATTTTGGCTTACACGAAAGCTCTTCCCCTATTTTTTCTGTTCTTGATAAATAATTTTGGCTCTCTTTTTGACACTGATGTGGAGCAGCAGGGCATTGCTTCTCTTAAAGAGCAATTGCAGTGTTTGTTGAAAGACAACCAGATTCTGAGGAGAGCTGTTGCTATTCAGCATGAACGCAATATAGAGCATGAGGAGAAGCTAAAGGAGGTGCAGCAATTGAAGCACATTATTGGTCAGTACCAAGAGCAAATCCGGACATTGGAGGTAAGCACAAGTAGCTGTCAGTTTTGCTCTACTTTAGTACTATGTTGAATTTGGCCCAATCGCATGCATGCATGGTATAAGGGATATGGTGATGGAAAGACACACAACTTGTAGAACTTTGACCATGTGTGCTTAGCAAATTACAGCCCCTGCCGCATTGCATGTTCTTCATCTGAAGCTAAGACCTTGGGTGCTGACATTATCACCAGCCATCCCACATTATGTGCTCTTCTAAACCTTTAATGGGATTTTGTTTCAACTTAATGATGTTGGGTGAAAACACATCTTTGCCACGTTCATATTGCTCTAGGATGTTCAGAGAGCTTGGTCTTGACCGGGATGATAAAATGTTATAATTTTGGTGCAGCTGAACAATTACACATTGAAGGTACATCTTCAAAAGGCACAGGAATCCAGTTCTATTCCTGGACGGTTCCACCCGGACATCTTCTAGAGCCCACCTTCGGGGCGTGTAATTTATTTTATATCATGGTATGAACCTAAACCAGAAGAAATGCGAGACCGGAAGAGCTCCAGTCCATGTTCGAGCTAGTAATTGAGCCTTCCTGGTGCTATGTATCTCTTCACCAATCATGGTTTTCTTCTGCTACAGCTGGTGCATCCGCAAATGGGAGGAGTGGGCTCACTAGATATACCTTTTTCTTAAAGGAGATATTTTGCTTAACTTGTTGTAACATGCCTCGTGTCAGGGCATGATACTATCTTTTGTTACTGTATTTGCACTATAGTTTAGGAGAGTGGAAGTTCCTCCAGCTCTGAATGCTATAAGCCTGAAGATCTGAGCCATGCAGGGGTGCCATTAAAATGTTAGATTGCCCTCATTAATCTAATGGTTCAAAGAAAGGCTGTTTTGATCCATGGACCAGATTGTATCTTGATGTTAAATAATTAAAATATGTTGTTCAATAATTTGTTTGGTTTGTAATTGCCGATAGTTTGTACAAGGCATATTTAAGAATGAAAAGATCTTGATGAATGCGCAACTGACGGTACATTGTTAATTTGTTGGAAGTTCTTACGTGATCAGGCATGGTGGATGAGTAAGGTGGGTAGGGTTCTGGCTGTTTTGCAGGAGATTAGAATGTTATGCTTCGCCGTAGAGATTACTTTGTGGGCGGTTGAAGTGTGAGAGCTGGAAGAGGGGTCAATATATTTATTCATTTAATTTTGATGTGTGTGCACGCAATAATATATTTACTAAGTTGTGAACTTTAGGGCTTAAGAAAGAGGGTCGCAGATTATTCACCAAACGAAGATATCCTATGATAGCAAAACCTAATATTTGTTTTTTTTTTTTTTCAAGGATAAGGTCAGGCAAAAGATAACCTAATATCAACCTTAGAAATGATGGAATACTGGAAAGTTTGAGCATAACTTCAAGAACATGCTATTAACTATGAAGACATTAATAAATCTGATCAACAGAAAGAACTAGAGCTCAGGCTAAGCATGTGTACTGAGAGACCAACGAAGCAGTAGATTGGGTAGTCTTTTATGTGGCTAACCATTCTGAAAAAATTCTCTGGCTGGAGGAGGAGGATCAACCCGGAGCATTTCAAGACTTATTATTTTTTGACTTTTTTGAGTGTATTCGTATTTGCCATGTACAATACATCGTTCTAGCAGAAAAAAAAAAGAAAAAGAAAGAACTAGAGCTGATTTATGTCAACTGCGTCAACTGATAAATATTTTGATCAAGGAGGACATCAACTCATTTTAGCCCGTGTGCATAACTAAATATGACGATGTTGTGACTAACATTCTTGGGTATCATGGCAGGTGAAGTTTATCCTTGCCATTTGAAATGACTAAACTCTGGCTTTTTAAAAATCACAGTCGAAACAGAGAATTTACATCTTCACCAACAACGAACACACCTTGCTGAATCTGTAGAGAATGTGCTAGTTATTATATCAAAATCATGTTACTAGATCAGAGAATGCTAGCTTTTTCTCCGTTCCGATTGGGATGCCACAAGAAGTAGGCATGTGTTCGGCTCTTGATCTCCAGAATTGCATGGCCAAATCTTGCATCCCGATACGCTGAGTAGCTAGGTCATGGCTGAGTCAAACTGCAAATCAAGTTAATTAATTATATATGATTTGAGAGGCTTGTTTCCCTAGTGAAAAGAATAACCTATTAAGATAGAACTTCTGAGAGGTAGCTGGAGCTAGGTGTCTTGCTAATTTTTCAATCCTTCTACTTTTCCACCATCGCCAGTAATGATATAGACTGGAGCAGGTCCAAAACTGGAGCAGAGTAAGCAAATAGAAGGATCGAATATGTCAGTAAATTTGTATCGCTAATTATCTAGGCTATGGAAATAGAAAATATTCATATTTTGTAGCCTATTACAAATGTGGATGTCTCCAATACAGGACTTACATTTGGTAGTCTGATGAAATGAACCACATATTTATGGCATTGTATGCTTTCATGAGATAAGTAAGGTCATCTGTTTTTTGTAAGTTACAGATTCTCTCATATGGGATTTACATTTGGTTCAAAGAAGTGAACTACAATAAGAACCTGATTTCTAACTATTTATCCAGATATCTAGGATTTACATTTGGCTTTAGCCCGATTATATAACAAAGATAGCAATAATATGATGTTAAATTTCGCCACCTTCACCAATATTAGTAGGCTATTTTTTTTATTACCATCAATGTGCAAAAATAACCATGCAAATATGCAATGCACGTCCCTGTCAACTAGTATAAATGAATAAAGGAAGAGTCCTTGCGCTGAAGTGAACAAAAACCTCTATAAAGGAAGAGCGACACGTCTTACCTCCTCATACGTTAGAAAACCAGAAATCCCGATTTCTGCCTATCACGGAAATTTGTCGTGTTGGTCCGCATCGGACGGTCCTAATTCCATCAAAACAGGGTAATAGTTTTACTAATATTGCAGCCCCAACCGTGCACGCTCGTTTTCGGATCAACATGCGTTTGGTGCTTGTCAACCGTCATACGCAGCGCCAGCTCAGCCGCGGCATACTGGGAGGATCGGATGGATACAAAGGAGGAAGGAGAGAGAGAGAGAGAGCGAGCGCAAACGCTAGTATAAATAGCAACTACCGTCGGCCAGCCCAAACAATCTCTGACATTATTTTCATCAAAAAGAAAAAAAACGATCAATTCAATTCGATCCCAAAGGAGGCTGATAACCCTCACCAAATCCTTTCTTCTAAAGGTATTTTTCTTTTTAATCCTCCGAAGCAGATAAACGCGGTAATTTCGGATTTGATTCGAGGTCCCGTAATCGTTGAGGTATCGCTCTCGATCGGCTTTCTTCCTTCCTTTTGCTCCATTTCAAATGTGATCTTCGCTGCTCTCTCTATTGTATTTTAAGGGTTTTTAGGTTTTGATCTTTGCATCGGTTGGTGTTGGCGGCGGGCTCGCTTGCTCTAGATAAAGGTCCTAGATTTATAGGCTCCGCTCCATTTAATTGGTGGAAATACGAAGCTAATTTCCTTGGGACGAGAACATAGACGTTTTTTTAATCTAGATTTGTTGGTTAGAATTTCTGTTTTTGTTACCTTGACGTTAGCAAATTGTTTTTTTCTTAAAAGCTTTTAATATTCTTCAGATGTTGGGATGGTATAAAACGAAACTTTGGTAATCGGTTGTAATCGATTCCTGTTTATAAGATTAGTTTCGACGAGATCTGATGATATTAGGGTTTCGAAACGAGTACTGCAGGCCATCTGTTTAAGCGGAGATCGGAGCGATGGCGGAGTCTGCCAATGGAGATCATCAGCACACCATCACGAGGCCGCCTCCGACCCCTTCTCCTCTGCGATTTTCCAAATTCTTTCAGGTTATTTTACTTTCAGCTAAATTATATATTATTGAAATTTGTGGTCGAAAGAATTAGATTGTTCAGGAAAGGGATCTATGTGCATGCGCTGAGTGCATGTATGTCAACTCGCTGTCATGTTAACAATTGACAGGCTAATCTGCGGATCTTGGTTACCGGGGGTGCCGGATTTATTGGGTCTCATCTGGTTGACAGGTTGATGGAAAACGAGAAACATGAGGTATTTTTTTGATGACTTCTATATGTGGTGTTAATATTTTTTGTGGTTATTAATTTCAGATGCAAAATATTAATAATTACAAGTTCACAATCTTCTCTTAGTCAACTGATCAATCTGCTGTAACATTAATGTTAATGCATGAATGCCCCCACTTCCACCCCCCCCCCCCCCCCCCCCCCCCCCCCCCCAAAAAAAACACCCCCACCCCCACCCGGGGGATAAAGTGATAATTATTGTTTGAAATATAGTTGACTAATCAGCAAAGATTTATCTCAAAAATAAAAGGCAACTTCATTAAATTATGCTGCTAGCAAGTCCATATGTTATTTAATGCATTAACTATGATTCTTAAAGGCAAAATGTTTTCTCGAAGTGTGGCAATGGCACAGTGTCTTTCCAGCTGATCATTCTGTTCTACAGGATGGCTGATTAAACCATATGTACAAATTCTTGTGCTTTATTTGATAATTTGCTTTTTTTTTAAAAAAAAATAACTTTATCCTCTTCAGGTTATTGTCGTGGATAACTATTTTACTGGTTCAAAAGATAACCTCAAAAGGTGGATTGGGCACCCAAGATTTGAGCTTATTCGACATGGTAAATTGATATACCTAAATATGAAAATATCAGTGCTTGCATTGGTCTCATTGTTAAGTAATTGTTATTTATATCCTTGCCTTTTAGTTGGTCTATACGATTCTTTTTTTTAATTAATGATATTTGAAGAGTTTCTAGAATTCCATAATTTCAGACCTTTTGCCTTGTCTGGAATGTCTGATCATTTTGTTGTCTCCTAGTATATTGTATAGTCCAACATAGAAATATTTATAGGTCTTTCATCAATTTAAATAGATGTTATGCATCCATGAACAAGTCTACATGTCCATTACATGTTGCTAAATACTTTTTTATTATCCTTTTAGATGTTACGGAAACATTGCTGGTAGAGGTTGATCAGATCTATCATCTTGCTTGTCCTGCTTCTCCAATTTTCTACAAATACAACCCTGTAAAGGTGGGTGTTCTCTTATCTTAATTTTAGGGATCAAGTATGCTTGATGATGATTCTCATAGAATAAGTCTAATCTATCCGTTCAACATGTTTGAAATTCTATCATATGTCAGCCTCTAGGCCAATTTCAGTTTTTGTAGAATTATCGAAGCCTTAAAATTTTGGTTTAACCAAGATTTTTCACTAATTGATGAAATAAGTACAAGAAACAACTTCCAATTGTAGAAGCCTGAGAAACTCAGACGCTAAAAACTATATTGTACGGGACATGACTAATGAGTTTGGCTTTGCTTTATCATTATTGACAATTCTGCTACAGAATTTTCTGCACATTCTTATGCGTGGAAGCTTATTGCCCCAAGTGCATGGTTTACTAGTCCTCTGCTTTTACTTTATGTTTAGTTCGCTGAATACGCACAGGAATGGAATGAGGATTTCAACTTTGGCTCCATTCCCATGTTTGATATGGCAATAAAGAATGTAACCACACTTTCTTTGGAATCACAATTCCTTCACTTGAAGGAATGGCTCTTACATGGGAGGAATGATTATTCCCATGAATATGGAAAGAAATGATGTATTTGATTAAAATAAATAACTAAAAATGCAATAAAATATATATTAAAAATCAAAAATATGAATAAAATAAATTTACTATATGAAAAATATAAATAAATAATGTTGAAATTTAAAATAAAATTTAGAAATAAAATAAATATAAAAATATAAGTAAGATAGAAATAAATTAGTAAAAATATAATAACGTCCCCAAGTATATATGAAAATAACAAGTAAAAATTGTGTCATAATAATAAAAAAAAAGTAACAAGTATATAGAAAGTCCCCAAAAGAATTATAGCTCGTTATTATAAGATTACTTCTATTGCTTAGTTAATAATATATTTAAAAAATATTAAAACTTATTATTTTCTAATATATAAGTAGTTAAATTAAATATTGGAACTGATTTGCTATTCTTTTTCCATGCATTCATTTGTTTCATCTCCAAACATTGGAATATGAATTGCAATTCCAATTCCCTGCCTTCCATTCCCATTGCATTCTAATCCCCATTCAATTCCTTTAATTCCCGGAAACCAAATGTAGCATTAGTATCTAGTATCGACTATAGTATCAAGAGCCTTCTCATTAGAAATCTTTGTTGAGGGGCCCTTAGCAAACTCCAATTTCTACATCATTTTGTGTCTCTTTGTGTGTTGCTGCCCTTTCTCATATGCTTCTGTTAGTTTTTTGGAAGGAAAGGATGTTCATTTTATTCAACCGTAAGCAATGCCATGGTGCCTATGGCATAGGTACAGATGGCATAAGGATATTCATTGGTCCAAACTCGCAACTATTTTGAATCTGCAGCTATATTAGCCAAGTTATCAGCTACATGATTTGCCTCTCATGTTACATGCACCCGTTAAGAATTTATAAATTCCCTTCTACATGCAGCTGTGGCTGAGATGCAGGGATGGTTATGATCAGGCCTTTAATTGAGCCACAAATAGCTATTGCCCAGTCACATTTCACCCATATATGAGTCCCTTTCTACATTTGAATATACTTCAGTCCTTCCCATGCCCCCCTGTAACTCAGTAAAAGGCACCGAATTCATGAGAACATCCCGACAGCCGTTATAGATCCATTGCTATCTCGGATGATGAAACTATCACCAGCATGCCATCTGCTTTGTAAGAGCCATCAAAGTTCAGTTTAATCCAGTTAGGTTGAGGGGGAGACCAACAAATAATGGAAGAGGATGATGGTGTAATATCTTGCAAAGATATATCTCCCCAATGACCAAAATAAACTCCATTCATTTGTGTAGCTCATGGAAACTGTCATGTTCATTAACCAAAAATTGAGCCCTTGTTATGATACCAGCCTGGTATACAACTTCATCTTGAAATGCTTGCCTGTTCCTTGTGTCCCATAACAGCCATAAAATATAGACAATAATTGAATATACAACTCCCCAACTTATCGTGCTTTTGATGACTTCATCGTGGTTATCTGACAGCTGTTATCTAAGGAGGTAAATCAATGGCTCAAACGAAATAAGTGCCACACAGCAGCAGGGAGATGGCCCCCCAAAGAACACATGTTCCAAATCCTCGCAAGTACCTCATCAGCTAAACTAGGCTTGCCCTAAGCCCCTCCTACTCAGCACAACATAACTTGCATGTGTTATATTACAATGACTTACATGTGTATGATATCTATCACCGAAACCCCTTCTGTTAAGCTTAACCAAAAAACAATTGGATTCTTCTTTTTCAGAAGTAGAATCCTGTAGTCTCTTTATAGCATTATCTAGTGAGAGACACAAAAATGAAGTAATATCTCTCTACAAAAAGATAGAGCATGTTTTGGAATCAAAATCAAGAAAACATTATATAAGAAGAATATCTTCAATTCTGCCTCCCTATATCTTAGATACATATTTCCTTGAGCTTGAAACTTGTTTTTTTGTAAGTCATGCTTATTGAATTTGGAAGTGATATCTTGAAAATATATGCAATAGACCATAAAGACAAACGTCATTGGCACCTTAAACATGTTGGGGCTTGCAAAGAGAGTTGGAGCAAGGTTAGTTCTCGACTTGCTTATGGTGCTTAATTTGTTTTCTTACAAGGTTAATATTTTAAATCCCTCGCATTTTTTCTCTTGCAGGATCTTACTTACATCAACCTCAGAGGTTTATGGTGATCCTCTTGAGCATCCCCAGAACGAAGAGTACTGGGGCAATGTTAACCCAATTGGTATGTTGGATTCTTCTTGCAAGTAATTCAGAATTGGTTATTGTAAATGTTGTGGGTGATGATCCTTTATGTTGACCACTCAATTTCCCCTGAGATCTTCAATTGTATTATGTCATTCTCAACTAAACTTGTGGATTATTATTAATCCACTTACATAGGCATGCTTCAATTTCTTATAAAAGGTGAGTTGTTTAGTTTATGATAATCTTGTAAAATCATTTCCTGTTTGTTGAAGAATTGTTATCTGTCTAGTGGGTCGCTCATGCGACGCCGGACAGTAGCATGCGGCACCAGGTATAGCACACCATACTGGTAGCAAACCGATAGTACAGAGGTGCATTGTGATGGTACCACAAACCAGCCTATACTGACTTTGTGCCAAAATGGTACTGGTACAAGTGCTGAAACCACTACTGCGTACCATGCTTCAAATAATTGGTCTTTTTAGATCTTTGTGCTTTGTTGTTCAGGAAGGATGGTGAATTAGGGGATAGTTAATAGATATTGTGTGTTTGATATACATGGCACAACTTTCTCATATATTACTTGGGCATTCATTTTTTTGGATTCTACCTTCTGAACTAATTTGTATTGATTATTATTGCGAAGTGGATTATATTTTTGCAATACTTCAATGCTTGCATTAGGTTTGGACTTCATGCATGTTATCATTGTCTTTTAGTTGTTAGTTTCTTTTCTTTTTCACTGTTTTTATCTTTACCAGTACCTTGACATCTTCTATATGGTTATAATTTTTGCTGGAATTTATATTTGACATTCTTTGAGAATCATAATCAACTTTCTTCTAGGCATTTTCTGAACTTCTGAATTTATTGATTGATTGTAGGAGTAAGGAGTTGCTATGATGAGGGGAAGCGTGTGGCAGAGACTTTAATGTTCGATTATCACAGGCAGCATGGCATAGGTGAAATACTGTTTTTTACTAACTGAAACTTAATTTTCTAAGCTTTTGTGTCTGAGTTAATGGCTTCTGCTCAGTGTTATGTTTATTGTGAGTCCTAATGCTTCTCGAAAATTTCTATCTTTTGATGGATCTTCTGTAACAGAAATTCGAATTGCTAGAATTTTTAATACATATGGACCACGGATGAACATTGATGATGGTCGTGTAGTGAGTAACTTCATAGCCCAAGCACTCCGGTAATACTTCCAAGGGCCCTTATTTTATTTTATTTTTCTATGAGAATTTTAAGGACTTTTGTCTGCATTCCAACTTTCTAATTGACTCCCATCTCATCACTTTTTGCTTATCTCGTTGTAATCTTTCTTACTTTCTCTGATGTCATGCAGAGGTGAACACTTAACAGTTCAAGCACCAGGAACACAAACTCGAAGTTTCTGTTACGTTTCTAACATGGTACACGTTCTTTTTCTTTCTGTAAGGTTCAGAGCTGTTGGGTCATGTATGATGTGATTATTTGATTATTTAACTGGTTTAATCCTAAAGGTTGATGGCCTTATTCGCCTGATGGAAGGAGATCATACTGGTCCAATCAACATAGGAAACCCAGGTAACTTATGAAATTTTCTTTGATTTTTCTTAGTTAGCTGATGTTTTGTCTGTGGGCCTTCCTGTTTTCAGCTCTATTTTTTGTAGACCCATTTGTTTAAGTGTCATAACTTTTTATCTTTTTAGGCAATTGACTTCCATAATTCTAATTAGCATTAACCATTGTAGGTGAATTTACAATGATGGAGCTTGCAGAAACTGTGAAGGAGGTCAGCTTGTGCCCAAAATCCTTTGTTATTCCTGTTTACTCCTGCTGAAGATGTCTTTGCCTTGTTTTTTGTAATTAACCCAGCATGAAACTTGAGACCACTGGTTTCATGTTGGGCAGCTGTTAACACAATCTGTTGGTACAAAGTTGATCGGCCCTATATACTCCAAAGCTGAGTTTTTTATAACTATCTGACCCTTGTTATAAAATATCTCCTAATTTAGACCAATTGGTGGATTATGGGTAACCTAAAAGCAGAATCATAAGTTTTTAATCGATTACTTCATAATCTGATGAAGAAGTGCTGAAAGAGTGTTAATAACTTACTTAAACCTTCTTGTTGATTTCAGTTGATTGACCCAACAGTACAAGTGAAGATTGTGGAGAATACACCTGATGATCCACGTCAGAGGAAGCCTGATATCACAAAGGCCAAGGAACTGCTTGGCTGGGAGCCCAAGGTAACATTACGTGAGGGTTTGCCGCTCATGGAAGAGGATTTCCGTCAGCGTCTTGTCGTGCCCAAAAGCCAAAACAATTAAGGCTCCATGGATATCTAGCTCTAGATTGACTGCATTCAGTCTGCATTTTTGCAAGCTTGTGCATGTTGGATCTCTTCATAATAAATGTGGTGTCCTGTCTATCTAATAAAGATATGTGCATTGTCGACACTGGATCAGAGGAATACCTTCTTAATCTTGCAACGAGCTTGTATTGAGATTAGTCATGCATCAGTTATAATGAAGAAGCAAATCATGAAATTTATAAAATTGGTTTTTTTTTTCCGCCTCTTACCTTCTATATCTCAATTTTTTCCTCTCCCATCTCAGCCTTGAATTTGCTGTTTAATGACTTGTGAATCGAGTAGTTTTCCCAAAATTTTGGATGCCTGATGCTTTAAACATATCTCCAGTGCATGGGTTGAAGTATTCTCCAAAAGCTCCTTTCTTTTTTTGATGATTTTAAGTATTTTTTGAAACTAAGGTCTGTCAACAGTATTGTTGGTCTAATCTAAAATATGCTCCGGTTAAAAGCTTTTTTAAGAAATTCAGTGGCTTGCCACCGTAAGGATGCCCCTGCGGAAAAACTAATTTGGCACCACTCCGTATTGTCTTGTTTGATTGCTTCAACCGTGTAGCATCTGCAAGACTACTTTTTATTGATATCAAGATGATTATACACCATAGTTCTATGGGTACAACCATACAATCTTTATACATTGAAAGTTGTAGTTAGAAAAATTGGATGCCCAGTCAAACTTGCATCGAACATCCCATATCTGTCACCCAATCAGCATCCCGTGAGCTTTCACTATCTATTATATATAATTTTAGTTTCAGCTTGTGCTGAGCTCTGCATCATGGGCACCTATATTAATAATATTATTAATATAGTTTTTATTTTGGATAATACAATTCTTATTTAATACATTTCTTTATATTGGACTGTATGATTATTATTATTTGATTCTTTGCTTTGAATAATAGATAGGACTCTTATTTTATATGGCTCTTTATTTGGGATGGTTTATTATATCTATATCCAAAATGATTATAGTCATTCATCAAACCCCATTTTCCTTGATAAGAATTTATTGTATTCATCAAAAAAAGAGAAAACCCAACTGTGCCTCGATTGCTTGGAAGCTATTGGAGTACGTTTCTCCATATGGTGGCTGCTGGACGTTTCTTTCCTCTCTTTTTTTTTTAACGCAATGAATGCAAGTACTTGATTTGGTGGATACGTTCTTCCCATCCCCACACAGCGCAATTTGGCGTTCAGGCTTTGGACGGCACCCAAACGAGGAGGAAGCAGTGCCGTACTGCAAGGGCGGGGGGAATAGTACGGCAGCTGGGAAAAGGAAGCACAGGGTTCTCCCAGTTTCGTCCTTGACATTTGACTGGTAGCATTTTCTGGGGACATAAAGGCCACCAGTAGATTTTTGGTCTCATAGTCAAGGAAGAAAGGGAAAAAAAAAAAAGAAATCCCAATTCAAGATCCAATTGTATACATGATGGTGTCCGTTGTATGTCTGTGAAGCATGGCAGGATGACTGCCGATGATTGATTAATAATACTATTCTGTAATTGATATTGTCGAAAATTATGATAAAATCCAAATCCAACGCAAATGCCGCCGCTATTTGATCTCTGTTTGCATGAGTTGGGCTTCAAAGCTTCCAAATGCAGCTTATACCTTCATGGGCACACATTTGAGAGAGAGAGAGAGAGAGGCTTGTTGAAATACAATCATGGAGAAGCATAGCAGGCTATACGATGGTTTAAATATTGAATGTGAATAAAATAGTATTCTTTCTTATTAATTGCCTTTTAAGTGTTTTGTATAAATTTGACCATAAGATTGGAATTTCTCTGGTTCGTGGTTCTATCGAAGAAGTTCAGTTCTTGATTGGTGATTTTTCTAGTACCGTGTAATAATTGGGGATTGGATTAGAACTCTTCCAACTCAACTATAAATCGGAGAGACTCCTAACTCTTTAACCATGTTTTATAGCTGAAAAACTAACAACAATTATAATATGATAACAAACCTTCTATGCTTGTGTACTTAATTTTTTCCTTGTTGTGTATTATTTTTTTGGTCATTTTCTAAGCTTCGTTGTATGGCAAGATTTTTGGTTACCAAAAACTATAAATCCATTATTACAAACTTGATTTTTTTTTTTTAAATCAAAGCCGGTAAAAGGTGATATATGGGTAACATGTAATCAATGCATTGCTTGAAAAGGGAGCGACAATAGAGTTACATATCAGTTGTTTAACAATTTTCCTCAATTTTCTCTATTACCAAAGCATTCCTCAATAATTAAATAGAGAATTTTGTTATTTTTATCTTTTTAACTCCGTAATTGATAGACTATGCCGACAAACTGGGATGATGAGCATGCATTGATTATGTTATTCATCAACATGCAATTAAGCTTCCACAGTTTGACGTCTCACAAGAATATTATCATTTCATCAACTTTTGAAATGATAAATGCTGCAAACTCATAACATGTATCCTAGATCGTATCACCATTTGTTCTCAAATTACTGCGAAGCTTAGATCTCAAATTTCTAAATTTTGTGATCCACCAGAAGTCATCATTAGCCTATTGCAGGGTTGAAAATAAGAAAGAGATCCTGCCTTTCTTCTCATCTGTGTCGAGTTGTTTTTTTTTCCACTAAAGCGGATAGATCATATTTGATGAGTATCGATACATCCAATAAAATTAGAAAAAAAATGTTTTGGAGTGTCCAAGATAACTCTTCATTTTCAGTTTATAAGATTCTACCAAAATGGCTGGTCACATGAATAGCTATCTAATCCCTAATTTTATTGACTTGCTGTTTCCCATAGAATTTGTTGGTCGGAGGGGTGTGAAAGACGAACTTTTTTTTATATTTCAGAAGCTGATAACCTCGCTGGAATCTGGACACTAGCGGAAGTCTGTGCCATGCGGATTAATTTATTTAAAAAGAAGCCCTGATGGTGGGCCCCAGGAAGCATTGCCAGCTATAATCATCTCATAATATACCCAACTCGTAGCGACACCCGAGTAGTGGACCTCAAAAACGGACCCAAGTCAGCACTCGAGAGACACACGGCATTCCGTTTTGGGGTTTCTTTGTGGGTGCCGCCTATGACGCTCCCCGGACAAGTCGAAACGAGGATTCCGAAGGCGCCGCTTCTCTTTTCTCTCTCTCTCTCTCATGACTCCAGCAAATCTCTCTTCCAAATCCCTCGATCCTTTTTTTCCTTCGCTTTTTTTCATCGTTCTTCCTTGACTGAGAGGAGAGAGCGTGAGCGAGAAGAAAGAAAGAAGGCGTTCAAATGTGGAGCAAGAGAGGGAGAAGTAGAGAAAGAGAGAGATAAAAAGAGAGAGAGAGAGCTATACAAGAGGGAGAGAGAGGGGGTGATCGGGCTAGTGGGAGACAAGAGGGAAGAGAGAGGGATAGAATGCCGGCGGAGGAGCCGGTAGGAGGGCCGAAGAGGGCGCTGAGCTACAGTCCGTCGCGGAGCCCGGCGAGCGCGAGGCTGTACGGGGCGCCGTCCGGGCGGCAGCAGAGATCCTCCCCGGCGGCCAAGAAGCCGCCGGAGCCGCTCCGGGGGGCCGTCGCTGACTGCCTCTCCCCCTCCGCTCCCAACCTTCTCCATGGGAACCCTTCCGCCGTTGCCTCCGAGGCCGCCAGGACTCTCCGGGTGAGCCTTCTTGTTCTTGTTTCCTTTCTTTACTGCTCTTGCTTTTCTGGTACTTGATTCTTGGGCGTTTTGATCTCAAATTTGGTTTTTGTCGAGGGTTAATTGTGAACGGGTATACGCCCATATTTTATATTGATGGTGGGGTTGGATTTGGGGAATTTGAGCTGGAATCCATCAGATTTTGTGTCATAGGAACTATGGTTGTTTCTTTGATCTTTGTTCTCCGTTTCCCCTCCCTCTGTTGCTTAGAATTTATATGTCTGCTTGTTTTTTATGTTCTTTCTTTCCTTTTTATCCTTCTTGGTATTGATAGTGAGGTCTCTTACGGTAAACCTAATAGGAGAAGCCATCACTAGTCTTGAACTGTAATTTTTAGCTGTTGATTTCACCTATTTGTACGGTTTCTTCTGTTTTTCTTAATTATTTGTTGTGATGGTATATTCACTTTGCCAGGATTATATTAGCAGTACTCACTGCTTTAGAATCTTGAGATTGTTTATTGTCTGCTGATCTCTACTTTAACCATAGTTATTGGTCATACTTCACAAGCAATCATGATCTTTTCAGCCTTAATCTTTTCGTTATGACATTTTTACAGAAATTTCATGTTAGTTCTTTTATATAATCCTGTTATTCATGTACAGATGTTTCTTGGGCCTTGGATAATGACTATTCAAAACGCTTCAGGAATCATTATTTGATAAGAAGAAGAAACTGAAATTGCACCAAGAAGGTGCACAAAATGTCTAAAATGGTAACTGGAAGGATTGAAAGAAAATGAGGACAAAGAATGTACTTTCTTAAAAGCATAAATGAAATAACTCCAAAAACAGCACTATTTTAGGTTTAGTTAAAATGAATGATGCATGGCCGAGAATGGCTATTGGGATGGCTTGCTTTGTTCCATGCTTTTGAGTAACGTTTTGTTTTTCTGAATTTGTTGGAATCTTTGTGGATTGGTTTCTTTGACTCTAGGTTTCTTTACTTTAGGTTTCTTTTATCGCCTTATATTGCGCTAGAGATTTCTTTCTACTATTATAGCTGCAGTTGCAATAGATGTCATCTTTTGTGGCAGCGAGGTATGCAAATGTGCTGAGTCCAACCGAGTGGTAAGCTATTCAGGTTTGGTTGCTGTATGAAAAGGGCTAATCAAGCTCAAGCCAAGATTAACAGAAGGTATTGTAGGTTGGCTTTTATGGGATCTCAGTCGAGTATGAATGAGCTTGTTTACGAAGTCGAGCCGAGCTTTTATGTACTTTTATAAGCCTCAGGCTTGGTTTGTTTGTGAGCCTAGCTTTAAAATTTGTTTGAGTTAGGTTCTTTTCCTATTCAAACTGAGCCCAAACAGGTTGATCGCCGAGCTGATCACGTGCCGTTCATGGACAGCTTGGATCGTTTGTAACCCTTTTCACTGCCCTTTGATACTTTTCTAATTAATTTTGTTAGTTCTTGCTGTTAGATTCAACTAACCATTTGTCATGTTACCTTTGCCTAGATAATATTCTTAGGTCAATATTGCTTTCTTGTAGTTCTTGTCATTATGTGCATGTAATGTCGAATTTATGATTCATAAATTCTTTGGTAGTCTTCCTTTCTACTTGCTGAACTTGCTAGCCATTTTTTGTCGTTGCCATATGATTCTACTAAGTAGTTTACCACTTTGTGCCTAGCTATTGTTCTATTCTATTAGCTCATAGCATATCATTATTGTTGTTACCGTTCTAGATATGCATTTGGCTATTTGCTTTGCCTTTTTATGCTTCCATTGCAAGACATCATTGACTATGTGCTGCTTGCCACATTTTCCATGTGTCATTTCTATATGCAGCTTTTCATTGTACCATGCCAACTCACATTTGAACTCAGCATGTCAGTCACAAAAAAACCTTCATAGGTTCCACTTTGTTAATTACATTGGCACATCCACATGTACTATAGCTAATTCACGGCTATACATCCTCGAGCATCTCGCGAGATTCATCCAGTCACTTCTCCAATTATAATCACCATTGTTGGTCTCTTCTCTCTAGTACGCTCTTTCTATTTAGTAATCCACTGCATACATATTGGTCGGTCATTCTTGTGGGAACTAGAGTAGCATTGGTAGATATGATCTTGACCTGTCTATTCCTATGACACTATCAATCCTATTTTAGTGTTTTTTCCACCATTACTCCTTAAACTCAATGGCACATTGTGACTCCTTGTGTTTTTACGTGCTTATGGCCCGATGATGATAGTATATTCTCTCCTACTGCTTCTCAAGTTCAATCACACATTACCTTTGATATTTAACATGACTGTTATTAGGTCGAGATTCTTATCTTGGCTTAAATTTCCTTTGATAACATCTCTATCATTATAATTGAGATAAATGTTCTTAAGTTCAGGATTGACTCGTAAATTGTTGCGTTGGTTGGATCGAATTGGATCGCAAATAGTAAAATTTTATTTGATTTCTTTCAAGCATTTTTTGAAAATATATAAGAAATGTGAAAATTGTAATATGGGCTAAATACAAAGTAGATGAATGAAGAATAAAAAGCCACACATGCAAGAAGTCTAGTTTTTAACAACATGAGCTCGTATATAACATGTTTAATACAACTTGGTGTCTCATTATTCATGATATTTATATACTACCTGTCAATTTAATGATCATTTTGGTTAGAATGTTTTAGGAAAAAGCAAATGATAAAATTTATTAAAAAAATCAGGATTCTAGGCCTTTTGAACAAAATGTCAATCCAAGCTCGAGTTCCGATTAGAGTTTTGAGTCAACTGAGGAGTATGTTTATTTATTTTTGGTTCTAGGACCAGATTCATCACCATTTTAGCGAGAGCGAGGCAGTGAATCACCTGGTCTACAAGTTTTTTGGGTTCTTGATTTTCAAAAGAACATCATTCGGGAAAAAAAACTGCCGGTTTCTTAAGGCTTCCCAACATCAGAATTTTTCTGCAAGAGTCATCTCGAGGCCTTCAAACGCATCCATGAAATTGGTATCCAATTGAAAATCTTCTTCATAGATTCGCGTCGCCTACTTGCTGAAAGAACAAATGGAATGACTGATTATTCATTGATTGAAGTTTTTTCTTTTTTCTTGGGTGAGGCTGGAGTCTCGAATTCCCCACCTGCTGATGAAGAAACAGTGAATTCAGAAAGAGAGAATGAGGTTGGTCTGGCTGATACCAATATAGCTCATAATGCTTTAGGATGTAAGCACGCCCAGCGATAAAGGCCCTAGGAGTTTCACTCATTGAAGGATACACATTCCTTCATTGGTGATGGAGCCTGGGAAGAGCTGCTTCTTTTTTTGCGACATGGGCTTCCATTCACCAGTGCAGACTTGTTACGTGCTACATGGTGGATGCATGGGGTGCTACGTGGTCCTCCCCACTCACCAACTTGCCAAAGAAGTGGTTGCATGCCTCGTGTTACGTGCCTCTGCTACGTGGTTGCATGGTGGATGCATGGGGTGCTATGTGTTCCTCCCTACTCACCAACGTGCCAAAGAAGTGGCTGCATGCCTCGTGTTACATACCTTATTATTTGCTTTGCTGTTATTTTTTTGTTATTGTTATTGTTGACCAGGTCCCCACGGAGAGATATTCTTCATTAGCTATGGTTAGTTTCCTATTGTAGTGCTAGGGCAGTAAGCTACATTTTAGCTAGTTAGTTTACTCCCATTGTAATGTCGTCTATTTATTTAATTCCCATGCAATAAGAAAAGAACGACTACTTTCATTCAAATATTGTGTTAACTTGATTGGAGGATATAGGTCCTCGAAGTACCTGATTAGTTCATTACCATAACATTTGGTATCTTGTAATGTCTTTTGGCTTTACTAATGCTCATTCTACCTTTCAAGGTTTAATGAGTGACATTTTTCGTCCCTTTTTACGAAAATTTGTCTTAGTATTTTTTGACGACATTTTGGTGTATAGCAAGACCTGAGAAGGGCATCTCAATCACTTGCATATTGTTCTTGGCCTACTCCGGAAGCACCACCTATTCGCCAAAGTTTCCAAGTGCAAGTTCGAGTGTTCCCAAATCGACTATCTTGGCCACCTCATTTCCAAAGAAGGAGTTCAAGCCGATCCCGGCAAGATTGATTTTATGCTCACTTGGCCAATTCCCACTTCTTTGAAGTCTCTTAGAGGATTTTTGGGACTTACTGGTTATTACCGAAAATTTATTCGCGATTATGGTAAGAATGCAGCCCCTCTTACTTTCTTGCTAAAGAAAAATGCTTTTTATTGGACTTTCGAAGCCACTACCGCCTTCAACCAACTTAAGAGGGCAATAACATCTCCACTGGTCTTAGCTCTCCCGGATTTCTCGAAGCCTTTCACTGTGGAGGCAATGAATCGGGAGTTGGCATTGGGGCGGTCTCAATGCAAGCCGGGTGGCCAATAGCCTTTCTTAGTCATGCTCTTAAAGGCCGAAATCAACACCTCTCCACCTACGAGGAGTTACTTGCCTTAGTGGTAGCCGTTAAAAAGTGGCGACCTTACCTCCTTGGGAAGCCCTTTATTGTACAGACTGATCAACAATCTTTGAAGTATCTCTTGGAGCAGCGAATTGGAATGCCTATGCAGCAAAGTTGGGCAACTAAGTTAATTGGTATGATTTATTTGTGGAGTACAAAGCAGGAAAGGAGAATTGTGTCGCAAATGCACTATCACAAAGGGATGAACAACACTCTCTCACAGCTATTACAGGTCCTATTGCAACTTGGTCTGACGACTTAAAGGCCGCCTACCTCACAGATCCAGCATTAAGAGCTATCAAAGCTCATTTAGAGCAAGGTACAATGGATTCTCCTAAATATCAATTGCGGAATGGGCTCATATTTTATAAAGACCGGATTTTAATTGGTGACCAGCCCCACTTAAAGCAACAGCTCCTCTGCCACATGCATGATAGCCCACAGGGAGGACACTCTCGTTTTCACAAGACGCTTCAATGCTTGAAGAGAGAATTCTTTTGGAAAGGCTTGCGAGAGGATGTTAAGCAGCATGTACGCGAGTGTGATGTCTGCCGACGACATAAAGCCGAGAACCTCAAACCAGCGGGCCTTCTTCAGCCACTCCCCATTCCGCAATGTATATGGTCGGAGCTGTCCATGGATTTTATTGAAGGTCTTCCGCCATCCAAAGGGTCCAGTGTAATCTTTATGGTTGTCGATAGACTCAGTAAGTACAACCATTTTATTAAGCTCTCCACCCATACACTGCTTCCACAGTTGCACAATTATGTATTGACAATGTTTTCAAACTCCACGGGATGCCGCGATCCATAGTAAGTGATCGAGAGCCTATTTTTACCAGCCATTTTTGGCAAGAGTTTTTTCGGCTCCAGGGCATTACGCTTGCTCACAGCTCCTATCATCTACAAACCGATGGCCAAATAGAAATTGTGAACAAGAGCATGGAGCACTACCTTCGCACCTTTGCAGGCTCTCGGCCACGAGATTGGTCTTTTTGGTTATCCTTGGCAGAATTTTGGTACAATACCAACACCAATGAAGCAACGAAAGTCACTCCTTATGAGGCGGTCTACGGTGTCCGTCCCCCGAAGCTTATTTCGTATGTTACGGGCACTACTTGTGTGGCAACAGGGGAAGAGATCCTACGTACACGAGACCAGATTTTATCTCTTCTGCAAAACAACCTTCAGGAAGCTCCAGCACGTATAAAGCGACAAGCCGACCGTCTCCGCACCGAGCGAACCTTCTCTGTAGGCGATTAGGTTTTCCTCCGCTTGCAGCCCTACCGCCACCATTCTTTGGCCCTTCGCCATAATTTGAAGCTCTCCCCTCGATTCTTCGGGCCTTTTCAGGTGCTCCAATGTATCGGGCAGGTGGCTTATAAGCTCTCTTCCGAAGGACTGCAAAACCCACCCGGTGTTCCATGTTTCCTGCCTCAAACCCAAACTCAGTACCAACATCCCAGTTCAGCCAACTTTACCCCCGATCACTCCTGAAGGAACATTACAACTGGAGCCGAAGACAATTTTAGATCGTAGAAATCGGGCATCCACTGAGGTGCTAGTGAAATGGGTGGGAACCACGGTCGACGACGCCACGTGGGAAGATTATGAACAATTCCGGTAGAAGTTCCCAAACCATGAGGACATGGTTTTTCGGAGGGAAGGGTAAATGTTACGTGCTACATGGTGGATGCATGGGTGCTACGTGTTCCTCCCCACTCACCAACGTGCCAAAGAAGTGGTTGCATGCCTCGTGTTACGTGCCTCTGCTACGTAGTTGCATGGTGGATGCATGGGGTGCTACGTGTTCCTCCCCACTCACCAAAGTGCCAAAAAAGTGGTTGCATGCCTCGTGTTACTTGCCTTATTATTTGCTTTGCTGTTATTTCCTTGTTATTGTTGACCAGGCCCACGGAGAGATATTCTCCGTTAGCTATAGTTAGTTTCCTATTGTAGCGCTAGGCCAGTAAGCTACATTTTGGCTAGTTAGTTTACTCCCGTTGTAATGCTGTCTATTTATTTGATTCCCATGCAATGAGAAAAGCATGACTACTTTCATTGAAATATTGTGTTAACTTGTTTGGAGGATATAGGTCCCTCGAAGTACCTGGTTAGTTCATTACCATAACAAGACTACATACAGTAACAAGGTAGCTAACTTTACTACTTAAGTCTTATTACCAATAAGTAATTTAAATGCCATATAGGCAAATGAATTATAGAAAATATGATAATATATGATTTAATACCTACATAGCATAATCAAGTCATATCTTATGACCTGAGGGGCTGTACATTTCATAATATGGAAGAAGATCCTAATTTCTCGGCTGATCTTGATCCAAAGATGGGATCCACATAGAATGAAATCGATGCAACCTTCTGTACTAAATCATTTTTCTTAGGCATTGATGAAAACCATTATAGCTTTAACCAAGTTTGCAGGCGCTAATCTTTTCAATAGATTTGCTTGTTGTTTTACATTTTACACCAGTGATCTGCTGCAAAACATCAAAATATAAAGGGATTCATGAGCCTATATCTGCAATCGTTCACTTCTCAGTGAGTAGGAACTAGGTCTGATGGCTAGCTGTCTTCATTTCTTTCCTTTTTTGATATGAGGTTATGCCACTTAAGGATAGAAGTGTTATCTGTATTATAAAATGTTCAGTTCATATATTTGGGAGTAATGACATTTAAAGGGTATGCCTTAGAGTGGGCTCCCTCTAATATAGTTATGAGATTTCCATATAAGTGGGCTTCTTTTATTCCTTAAGGATGGAAAAGCTAGTGCAGAACATTAGTTTTAAAAATCCATTCACATCAACTCTTGAGAGTGTTTTATTGAAGACTACAATAGTCTAAAACATGTTAAGAATAACCCATAATCTCATAAAGAAAAACACAATGCCAAGTATACGGCAATCCAATCCTTTCTTTTTTGGGGATCATTCTGATTACTTGGAAGATCCAGAAGTATCATATAAATTGGAAACAGAGGTCATTCTTAACATAAACAAGTTTGACAAAATTGGTTATTTCTCCCTTATTTCATTTTTTTTGAAAACCTTTTCCTGCATTTTTTTTGAGCCAAACACAGCTAAAGTTAAGTCTCTCTCTCTCTCTCTCTCTCTCTCTCTCTCTCTCTCTCTCTCTCTCTCTCTCTCTCTCTTCTTTTTATATTGAATGATGGTAGAAAGGAAATTTTGTGAAAGTGACCCACTTTATTTTCCTCTTTGCATATTTGGACTGCTTCTATATTTTGGCAAGAAGGACTTGGTTTTGAAATTTTAGACACTTTTGCACCTAGCTCCATTAGATATTCTTAAGCTGTATGTTTAAGTGAAGTTGAATGTACATATTTTATAGGAAATGCACATGTTTTTGGAGCTCTAGATGTAGAATCTTTTTTATATAGAATTGCTGGAGAATATATTTGGGGCTAGGAGGAAAATTGTCCAAAAATTAGAATCCGGGCCTTTTCTAGAATTAAAAATAGTGGCCCAAATCTCCAAAAACAGAAATAAAGTGGGTAATTTTTGTAAAATCCCCTGCTAGAAATCATATGGGACAAAGAGAGGCCAATTTTGAACGACTAAGCAAAATAAATCATTTAATTAGGTTTGGTTCTTTTATATTTTGATTGTATTAGCTTGTACCAGAACTGGCTCAGTGTGCTTCCCTGCTAGGTGGTCCTCTAAATTTATGAGGTTCATGTAATTATGTGGTTTTGATGTTATGCAAGGAAAGATGATTTTTTTATGTGTGGTACCTAATGATATTTCCAGAGTAGATCTCATGAGAAGGCAAAATCCACCTCTTTCTGCACAATGATGTAGCATTCATGATAACATCGCTTGTTCATATTTTGTCAAGGTAGAGTAATTATCAAGAGAAATTTTATCCTATGATCCTAATGAACCCTAGAAGTTGATTAGAATCAATGATCTCATCTTATGGTTACTTTAGAAATACCTTCTCCCATTCTATACTTTATTGTACAAGATAGGAATAAGCATTGAGTTATACTTGTTATGATTTGTAACAAGGTTTTTTCTTGGAAACTAGTAATTTTGAGTAAGGTGTCCTACTTTAAAGGTATGCTAATGCCTTTCCGTTGCATGCATCACTCTGTTCTGATTATCATATCATCTAGATTTTAAATTATTTTATTATGGTCTCGTGGTTCATGTAAGATGTTATCTATTTGGATTCAGTGGTATCCCATATCCACTAGACAATGATTATGCTGTATTGTCCCATTGTGTAATTCATTAGTTATTTGTTCTTAGCTTTAAAAGATAAGATTTACAGTTTGATTAAATAAATTGCTGAAGCATGATTGATGCTTTGTACATATCAATGTTTAATTGATAGTATGCTTGTTTGATGACAATTAAATATTTTTGCACCCTATAACCACTATGCCAATTTCGTAGTACTATTATAATTTTAATTAGAGCATGTCACGTGTGATGCACAGGACATGAAGTCACAGAGGCGATGAGCTTCACTGATGCCTCCCTCCAGAATTTGGGCATATTCTAGAATAGATGTGGTGTGAATGTTGTATCCTTGTCATTGTAGTACCATAGTGATATTGCACCATTGTGTTGTGGAGTATCACATAAGTAACACATGATAGAAAATGTATCCCCTAGTGATGCCTTAATCGTAGTTGTCAAATAGCCTAAGCGACTATAGGTGACAGGCTCTCCTATAGCCTAGGCAATAACCCAGGCGATCGCCTGCGACAATGCAGGTGATAGAATTTCTACAAAATTTTTTAAAATAGTTTATAACTTAATGTATTTCAATTATTAGTTAAAACTTGTATTGTTCTTAATACATTGTCCAATCACATGATCCAAAGATACAGTGATGAACTTAACACATGAATATCATTCGAAACATAATACATTCAAATCCAATTACAATTTTATCATTTCATCAAAATCTATGAAATAAAAGCATACAACAATGATGGTACCTCAGCTCAAATGTCTCTATTGCATGTGAATGTGGGTCCATATCCCCTAGACAACCATACAAGATCAATAATCAAAAAATATAAACTAAATATGCGCGCATAATCAATTTAAACAATATAAAAATGAGGTGCTTACAAATAGACCTAAAAGTACGAACAGCACAATGTAAAAATATAGAAGCACCATTATGCAACTATTATTAAGCGCGCATAGAGAGAGAGAGAGAGAGAGAGAGAGAGAGAGAGAGAGAGAGAGAGAGTGGTGAAGGAGAAGTGAAGGAGGAGAGGCGAGGAGGGATGGTGACGGGTGGTGTCGGTGGCCAGATGGATGGTTGGAGAGTCGAGAGTGGAGAAGCCGACTGCCAGAGAGTGGAGAGTGGGAGAAAGATAGTTACCACACTGAAGCATGGAGTACTCGACGGGGACATAAGCTAGATTGCCTTACTGTCGAGAGTGGAGAAGGAATGGGGGAGAGCCTTGTCATTGAGAGAGAGGGAGGAGAGTGGAGATTTGGCGGCCACAAAGCAAGGCTCGCTAGCCACCATCGACCACAGGTGCTCGAGGTCGGAAGCTGACAAGGCCAATTTGCAGATACAGATGCCCTAGCAGAGACAGACAAGAGGAAGAGGAGATGGATGCTTATTAGCTCTCTTTTTTTCCTCATCTCCTTTTTTTTATGTTGGCTTGACCAAATCCAACCCCACGTACCATTGGACATTGAGTCTAGTTTGGTTAGCCGATTGGATCTAGCTAGGCATCTGCCTAGTGAAATTGGGTTGTCCAGGCAATGCCCAATACCCCAGGCGAGTGCCCAAATCATGGGGGCACTTGTGTAGTGGTCATCTAGGCTAGCGTTGCCTAGGTGTGAGCTAGGTTAGGTCAAGTGACTAGGTGCCTAGGTAGGTGTTCATAACAACCATGGCCTTAATAGAAACCCCTTTATGTTATAATCTAGGAAGTCTCCTGAGTTGATTTTGGGTGTTTGCTTCAAAAGGCTAACAGCCCTAATTCCAAGGTTGGAAGAATTAGTACCGATAGGCATGCCGAACAACGACTGGTATGGTATAGTGTCGGTTCGTACTACATCAAATCACGGCATTTCAGAACTATGATGAGTGAGAGGGAGAGGAGGGAGAGGGAGGTGGGGGAGGAAGGAGAGAGAGAGGAGGTGACTCACCTGGGATGGAGAGAGTAGAAATATAGGGCTTCTTGGGCTCTAGATCAGGAGTCAAACCTTGATCTAGGAGTGGAGGCCTACAAAGGCCGTGTGACTTGAGAAAGTGGTTGACAGTCTCGTTGGTGTTGTCATTCTTAAACCTTTCGGCCTGACTAGAGGTGGTGCCTCCCATCCCGCCATGGACGTCGTTGGCATAGAAATTTCCCATCCTAAGAAGTCAATCAGAAGAAATCGACGTGAAAGAAGAAGCGAGAGTAGTGGAGGTTCGAAGATGGCGGCGGCAAAGTAATCGAGACCACCAAGAAAGGAAGGGATGAAAGCATCAGAGAGAGAGAGAGAGAGAAGGGAGGGACTCACTTGGACGTGTCGAAAGAGAGAGGAGTGGCCAGATGAGGCTTCGTACGCGTCGGGAGAGAGTGGAGCGGCTAGAGGAAGCTTCATGAGTTGCATGCATTGGGAGGGGAGAGGCATGTGCCGGAAGGCTTATTTACTGAACCGATGTGTTGAACTGTGCTGATAACTGACCAATCCGGTTTGTCTTGAACCAGCCAATTATGATTCTTTCACAATATGGGAGATTCATCTGTAAATATATTGAATGCATTCAGTCACTGTATTTGTTAATTCTACAAGTTACCTTATTTTGTTGTTGTTGTTCCCCAGCCTTATCCTTTCAATGAACTAATATTTTAGCTCTGTGACGAAAGGTATATAATTTTTTCTTTGTGTTTGACATTGAAGTGATTATATGCTGACAGGATTATATAGCTTCCCAGTCAACCACTGATATGGCTTACAGTGTACTTGTAGAACATGCACTTGCAGAGAGAGATCGCAGGTACTTATATGGGATTTTCTTTTTTCTTTTTTCACAGCACTGGTTCCAATTGGTTTCAAGCGAGGTCTTTGTACTCTCAAGCTGATCTTTGATTGTTTTCCTAATCTGCTTACAAGATAGTTCTGTAAGTTAAAGTTGAAGAAGCATTCTTTTATATGCTTAGAAATCTGTCATCTATTTTCTCTATTATATTACTTCTACCACAATTTCCATTGTCCGCAACTGCATCAACACTAAGAGCAAAACAATTGCATTTTGAAAAATAGGAACATAAGAATCTGCACCATCACTTAAATATTCTCTTCAATAATATGAGGATAAAGCATCTATGAATAAATAAAGATAATGGCTCAATCTTTTTGTGAAATGCATCTTTAGGAATATCTTGAAATGAGCAAAAAGAACTGTCACAGCATATCTTCTTTTGAAACCAAACCAGCAAGAAAGAGAGTGTGACGATACAATGCTAAATCTATAATAAAATGATTCTCAATCAATATGCTCATTTTGATGCTGATTAGATCTCATGTTTATCCTGTCCTGAAATTGCTCAGGTTTCTGTTTCTCTTGTCACAGTTCGATGTGAGATTTGAAATTGTTCGTATTTTTGTTTCTCTTGTCAGAGTTCGATGGAGGCCTTTCTCATGTATTAACCATGTTTGCACCAAATGAAATCCATGTGTTTGAAATCAATTTTATTTGGAAAAAGGTTGACAGCAATGTTTTATATTTTTGACTGCTTGAAGGATTTTGCACGGTACTACATTTGTTCATCTCATTTTTTTTGGAATATATGTAATGTTTTGGTTCTCTTCTGAAATTTTGATATATAAAATGTTATATATTGCTTGTAGAGTTCCTAGTGCTATGTGGGACTGAGATCTAATTTGAAATCTATCACTTTTTATGCGGTTTTCTAACAGGAATATGCTTTGAAACTGAGAGATGGGACTATTTTCCATGTTTAACTTGTTTGGTTGATCCTGTCATACCCATCAGGAAAAATGAAAGGATAAAAGAAAATTAAAAAAAAAACATTTTCAGATCAAGAAATAAAACAAAAATTTCATTTAGCACTTACTTTTATTCTGGTAGACATCTGAACTTGTTATTTGTGTAGGCATGGAACTGCATTTTCAAATCCTTATTCTAAATTCTAATCATTTGCCGAAGCATGAGTCAATTATTCATCATCTTTTTCTAATGCTTGTTTTTATTGGACCAGCCCAGCAGTAGTTCCAAGGTGTGTGGCATTATTAAAACAGTATCTTCTTCGGTGAGTTAATCTTGGTGTTGTTTGGATTTGATGACATTTGATTGATATTATTTTGTTCCTAATGCAGAAAAAATATGCATGACCAGAGTAATTGTTTTGAATTTTCTTTATAGGTATGTACCAAAGGTGCAGACTTTGCGGCAGATTGATCTTTTTTGTGCAAACTTAATTGCTGAATGCAAATCTGTAACCAACCGAAGAGTATCGTTATGGTCAAAATCATTAAGTCAGCATTCTGGAATATCAGCTGTAGCATCAAATGCTATTGTCCCTTCCCTGCCAGCTTCCAATTTTGCATCTGCTTCACTTGTGAAGTCCTTAAATTATGTCCGTTCCCTAGTGGCACGACATATTCCTAAACTGTCATTCCAACCACTGGCACAATCTGGTGCATCAATTTCTGCAAAACAATCTCTTCCAACTCTGTCATCATTGTTAAGTAGATCATTTACTTCTCAGCTAAGTCCAGAAGTTATTAGCAATAGGGACTCTCTTGAGTCAAGAGAAGGTTCTGGTGTGTCTGCTTCAGGATTATCAAGTGTAGAAAAAGTTGATGGAGGAGAGAATAATAAGTATATATTCTTTGATCTCCTCAAATGGCGATGGTCTTGGGACAGAGAACACCAAGTGTCATCTTTCACAAGAGAAAGGTAACTCACAGGTGTTCCTGATTATCAAACACCTCTATGTGCTAAGTAACATCATATGAGAGTGTTTTGGTATTTCTTAAAGTTCAGATTTGGTTCACTAGTATAGTCATGCAAGAAACTCACTAGAACATCTTTTGACCCAGTGATTGTCTTATGAGCCCCCAAGACGTCCGTACTCATGGTTTCCTAGAAGTTGGTGCTGCAGCTCTTCTAGTGGGAGACATGGAGACGAAAATGAAGGAAAAGCCATGGATCTACTCAGTGACACAAGATTTACCTGATTTTGACCTGTTGCAACCTTCGAAAGCTGCTGCAGCTACTAATTTT
This sequence comes from Phoenix dactylifera, assembly GCF_009389715.1. NCBI lineage: Eukaryota > Viridiplantae > Streptophyta > Magnoliopsida > Arecales > Arecaceae > Phoenix > Phoenix dactylifera. The sequence continues at coordinate 11,333,340 of NC_052404.1, read as the reverse complement.
GCATCAGCTCATAGCCATCTAAAAGCAATAACTGCATCAAAACGCATAAAACCAGGACCTCAGCAAGTTTGGTATGCTCTCTTTTACTAGTACCATTAAGTACCTATTTATTTATTTATTTATTTTCCTTTTTCTTTTTGGTTGTTTCCTTCAATTTGTTGCAGTTTGCATATCTGCATCTGTCATTGTAATGGTTGCAATTCATTTGATGTTACGAACTCTAAATTGCTTGTGTACTCTGCGAGCCTTATTATTATAGACAGAAATTGCTTGCATACTCATGTAAGCCTTATGATTATAAAATTTAGATGCACTTTTTGATAATCATGATAAAATATGATCTAAGCTTTTTGACAGAACATAACCAGGGGTATGGCAATAATTTTAATGTTACAAAATATTTGTATTATTCTTTCGGTCCTGCTTGATCAGGGTCAGGGTTAACACCCAAAACTTTTGCTTATTGGGGCCCACCACACAACCTTCCTACACCCACTAAAGATGTGCTAACCCTTATACTTCAATTTCATTCATCTGTTTTCATATTAGTTTTGAATTTTTTCCCTCTTAAAAGGACAATTATGTACCTGTTTGCAGTACTGCCAGTGCATTTATTATGTTGCACTTGTAACTTTCTACAGAAAAAGGACTATCAGAACATACTTATGTACTAAAAATTGCTGACATGTCCTGCCATATGGGAGTGCATGGTTTAAATTAACTTCTCATTTTTGTGAAATTAAAGATTGTTCATCTAAATAGTTGGTCAATTGAGGATTTGTGCATGTAACTAATATTCTGCTTTTCTTTAGGATGAAAGTACCAGCAAGCACATTCCATCCTCGAGCCCGCCCTCTTTTTCAGTATAGACACTACAGGTATTAAACAAAGCTCTCTGCAATCTCACAGATCTACTTTTACAGCAGTAAAAATCAAGTAAGTAGGCTCAATGTTTCATTTGGATATGAAACTTCTGTGTGCCATCATGATTGTTTAGATAGTAACAGAGTCAGGATTTAGAATTCTTTCTGGATGTTTGTATGTTACAAAAGGAAGATAGATATTTATTTGTAGGAAAAAAAAAAAGAGCAGAAAAGTATAAAGAAGATTGACACATTTCAGTAAAAAGGGCAAAATTGATCAAAATTTCAGTGAAGTTTCAAATAATTTTTGGTTTTTTATAAGTTCATGAATGTTCAAAAGTGTCTTGAACATTAAAGGGACTTTTACCATGACATCCGATAAACTTTTCACAAGAATTTTCAGAAGTAATTGGAAAAACATTCAATAAATTGGAATATATGTGACCTTGATTTGTGCATAACATAGAAAGGACAATTGGATCTACTGAAATTGGTGAGCATTATATAGACATAATTGACTTATTTTGAATTAAGGAAACATACGCTCCACAAGAAAATTATAAGCTGCATGAATGATTGCAATGGCTTGAGTTAAAGAATGAGAAGATACTTCAGTACAAAATGATAGCCTGTCCAAGAGTACCAAATGTGTTAAGGATTATTGTTTGATTAAGTTGTTAAAAAAATGTTAGAAGATTAAATTGAAGGCCATGCGAAAGTTGATGTCCCGTAATTTATCATGAATTCTATTGTGCATAACAATCTAAATGCCCATGAATGATTTTAAGAATAAAGCATCTCAGATGGTTGAGGGTGCACCCTTAAGAGGATGCTTTGAATCCATGTGGATAGAATGGATTTTTAATTAAAATACCACTTTCTCAAGTACTTACTTAATTATGTCCAAGAAACTTATACCTTAACTATTGAAATATGCTGACCCCTGTTCACCTCTTTCTTTACCATAATCAAGGCAATTTTCAATAAGGTGTTGTCTAGCTTGTAAAGGAAATCTTTAGGTGTTGGTTGAAAAAGATAATGTGCCCTATGACAAACTGATAATATGCTTGTGGCACTTGATTCTTTTATGGTGCTAATTTGAGGCAATTATGTAACCTAATTTTTCCTTAGGTTTCTTTTGTTGGTCCATAGCTCTCCAAGTTAGTTTGAATTTTAATTTAATTATGAATGTGGATTTAGAAAATGTGTTAGTGGAGGAGATAGGGAAGCCATTGGATGTGAGAAAGAATTTTCCAGATAGGTAGTTGAGCTAACTACTAGTATGAAATCAAACATTAGCAGACCTTGTGATGGGGAGGTCCAATAATAAGTCGGTGCCAATGTAAAAGCAAAGTCCTATGAGATATGTTATTCTCATCAACTTAATGTTAACCAGTCTTTGTTTACTATGAGTACACTTTTTTCCTAAAGGGCTAGGGGTGACAATGTAGCTGCCACAATGTGAAAGAATTTAAGAAATAATACCCGAGTTAGTAGTTGGACATGATGGTCAGAAAAGTCCCCAAAGCATGGGGTTCAAGAACTATAGCTGAATTACAAGACTGAAACATTTCTTGTTTCATGCTTGTTGTTAGGGGGAATTCCTTACATTTGACCACCTTACCACATACGGATGGATACTGAATGTGAAAATGACTGCTATTATTTTTTCTGGCTGAAAGTATTGGGCAATCTGTAGCACCAATAAGGGCCTGTTTGGAACGTTCCTGCCGAATCCGGCGGGATTGACAGGGGAGAGAGCATGGGAGGGCAAGAGAGAGAGGGAGAGGGCAGCGATCACGGTGCCCAATCCTTGCCAGATTAAAAAAACAACCTTGATAGGTTGTCTTTTTTAATCCTTCCAAGATTGGTCCTGCAATCTCCCCTCTCCCACTCTTTCTCCCCCACCAATCCTGCCAGATCTGGTGGGATGTTACCCGATACATCCTAAAATGGAACATGAACCTCACTGCTGGAGGAGGTAGGACTTCTTTTCCTTTGCTATAGTTATCTGGCGAGCAGCGCAAAGTAACTAGTGGAATTCTGGAAGCAGCACAGGAAGTGGGTGGGTGGTAATGAGGAATTGATTTTGTGGGTCAAAAATTTGGGTTGAATGGGTTTTTGAAAAGAAAACGTAGTATTTGGATGTACCGTGACTGTTTTTTGCTGTAGTATTCTAGCCAGTCATGAGAAGATGCATTGCTGATGTATCAGTGAAATAACTTGTTTATTGGATAGAGAAGCTTTGCTGCATCAATTAAATATCTTGATATTATCAAACATATGCACCTCCTGACCTCCTTGAGGTTCTTAAGCTCTCTCTCTCTCTCCAGACTGACTTGTATTTGCAAGCTGTTACGCTTTATTTCTGGCTATCTCTTATTATCAACTTAACATGTACCAGTGAGCAGCTACCTCTAAGACTGAATCCTGCTGAAATTTGTGAAGTCATAGCTGAAGTTTGCTCAGAATCCTCTTCACCACATGCAACTCAGTTGAATGCCTCATCGCGATTAACTAAGCATAGTGGGCAGCCTGCCACAGATGTTGCAGTTAATGTGCTCATCAAACTTGTTATTGACATGTATGCTCAAATAGATCTAATGGCTAGATAGATTACTTATATTAATTTTTGGCTCGTTTATATAACTCTTGTCTTGTTAAGTTCCACATAGCTAATGCAATACTGAAGATATATTTGCACAAATAATGTGCCTATTATACAAGAATATTGTTTCATATTTTTCCTGAGTGTTGTATACAATATGATGCTTATTTTAGATGATCCTCGTTGTTGCCGATGGTAGGACTGTCTGATAAAAGATGTAAGACAAACATTTTGTTTGAAGTAAATTGGTCATATACTGTCGTAAAATTTAATGACTATTTGAAAATTCTTGAATACATGTCTAACATTTTCAACTGGTTTTTGTTGAAATTTGTTTCAGCCTCTTAAATAGTCATGTGCTGATTTTCTGTGAAATCCAAGAACACGTTCTGATTTCTTTTTATGTGCCTAAGTGTAATCTTATCTTCATGTTACATTAACTCTTATCGATTTCTGTATGATATTATAAATTTTTCGACAACCCATTGTCTCAAAATTTTCTAAATTGCAACATTTGACACCAAAGTGTCTACATCAGTGTGAGATCATGTTGTATGACATATAATCATTGATTTCAAAGGGTGCCTTACCATCTCTCTGCTATATGTGTACTACACCAATGAAAGCACGTTGATTTTCATCTCTTTTACTAAACATTCACAAAAATTCTTATAAATTCTCCTCCTGTTCCTTAAAATTGTTAGCTTGATATTGAACCCGACCAATGGATGAAATGTTCTATATCGATAACAAAAGACTGCTGAAAGGTAGTAGGTTTTGTTTCTACTATAAAATACATTTTGCTAAAGGTTGTATGCTGCTTGGAGATTCTGGAACCAGTGATGTGCCAGCATTGCCAAGAGAAAATTGTTAAAAAGTGGATCCCAGAGAGGCACATGAACTGTTGGAACAAGAGTTAGGTGAATTCCTTGTTTTTTACATCAATAACAGACCTCCTTTCTGTATTATAGAGGCTGAGATAAGTGCATGTAATTAACTGCTGAGCTTATTCGTCAGAGGAAGAGGGTCTTAAAATATTCACAGGCTAACCTTGCTATATGATGAAAAGGGAAATGAGTTGTATACCTTCTGTTCAGGTTTGCTTTATTAACCTAACAAAACCTGTCTTTGTTTGAAAATGCTGTAGAGCCAGCTCTGAACCTGGTTGTTGTATGGTAATAAGATTGTGCTTCATTTTTTATTAGCTTAAATCTTCAAAGATGTTAGGGATGTCCGGTTGCTGAAGAAGAGTAGGAATCTTTCACCTAGCTCAAGAAGATCATAAACTGTCTTAATCACACACTCTTTGGGCATATTTGTAGACAATCTTGACCTTAAGTATGGCTTAAATTACTTGATAGGATACCTAATAGATGTTTAGTACCATTGCTGTTCTACATTATATTTATCTTAAGACTCTATAATCCTTAACTACCATGAATATCTGATATTTTAATTTGCATCAAAGGACTACATTCATAATCAGTGGCCAATTTATAAATTACTTATGGTAGAAGAATCAGCACCATTGAATGCTTAATATCCATTTTTGCACTATAAATCCAACAATCAGTAACACTTGAGCCATTCATTATTCTACTATCTCTTCAATTCTCACTTAATGCTAATCTTTTTCTTTCTTTCTCTGCATATACACTTCCAATTAATTTATCTTAAAAATGAGCATGGGATAAAAATAGAGACCTGATAATCTTTTTTATTAATATTCAAACTCCTGTCCAATTTGAACTTCCTCAATCTAATAGAACTTTTTTCTACATAAAAAACCAATAAATTTTACATGATGCCCTCTTCTCACCACCACCACAACCTATCTCACAAAAATCACCTCCAACTTTTCTGATAAATCCTTACACCCTTTCTTAATTAGAACCTATCTAGCTTTCTAGGAAATTGTTATATTCCTAGTTTTCTCATATGGCCATGATTCTCATCTGCTCCTGTTCCTAGAAAGCCAACACTTATGTTGCACATTTGTGCAGTACCTTTTTTTAATGCTTACCCATATATTTTCTCCCGTTGTGGGCATTTTTGCCACAGAAACTTGTTAATAAGTTACTGGAAAAATGTAAAATGGATGTTTTCACATATTTTACAATATTTGTTTTTTAAGAGTCATTGGTTTAATGTAGCTTTCTACTTGCAAACTCATGGGAAGACTGAATATAGTTATGAGCATACCATCTATACTGACTTTTTTTAATCTCCTGTGTTTTGTTGTATATTAGAATGAGTTTAATATGAGTTTGTTTTTTGTTTAATTTCCTTTTTGTTTTGTTGTGTATTAGAATGAGTTTAATTTGAGTATACTCTCCTTTTGTAGGTATGTGATGGATCCTGGAATTGCTGCTCCCCTTACTCTTTATATGCTAGAGGTGCCCTCCTTTGCTTCATGACTTCCTTGAGGGAAAATGTAGATGGATTTTCTCATTTTGTTATCTACCTTTCAGGGTATGCTTAGCTCTAAGAAAGTTGCTTCTAGGATACGGGCTTTTGATTTAATTCTAAACCTTGCTGTGCATGCGCAATTACTGGAGCCTATGTTACCCGAAGATTCTCCAGCAATTGAAGAAGTTGAACCTTCACAAGAGCCTTCTTTGACCAATGAAGAACAACTGGGGACACTGGGAAAGATGAATGCAGAATCTAACCTGCAACAGAGGATTAATTCATCTGTCGATAATTTTGAGTCATGGCTTTTGGTCATATTATTTGAGATTCTTAGTCTTCTTGTTCAGGTGAGTGCCAATTTGTATATTACTTTTGTTATGATCCTTTGGGGGATTGTGTAGAACTTGTTTCCATAACATCTGTGAATCTTTTTTGCAACTTTGAATAATTGCTACAGCTGAACTGATGGACTTGCTTCATTGTCAAGTGCGGTTCCTTTGGGGGCTGGGCAAATGCCCATGCAACCGACTAGGCAATGGACATGTCTTAGTATGCCTAGGTTACCCTTGATTTGAACATCATACATTTATTAATCGATACGTGTATGCCCACATTAACAGACACAAGCACAATATCGCGTATCATGCGTATAAAATATTTCCAACTTTTATTCAGTTCCAAGAATGCCTCTATTCTGAAAAACAGAATACAAATAGATAAACCTATAGGTTGGGATCTCGACAAAAGCATGAATAATTTTCAGCAATGAGCCATTTTGGCCTTAAGATTTAGTTAAGACTTTCTTGACCATTCTCTTGCATTTAGCTCCAATAGGAGTGCCCATTAGTTTCATCTAACATCCATTCAATGCATTTTTTCTCAAACCCACTGTCTCCATCTCTTTTTTACTCCCCATATGCAATCTAATCCAAATGTTATCCCTCTAATGGTGAACCATGGACCACAACTTTAAATGGATGGGCCACCGCTTGAGCTTGATTAGGAGGGTAAATAGCCATCTTTACATGTTGTCCTATGGCCGAAGTTGGCACGGAGATGGAATTCTTATTTTTCTTGGAATTGAATAGTACTCTAGGGCCATTGTGACTGGTAAGCAATGGTGTAGAGAGAACAGTGACCCAAGAGAAGCTTTGGCTGAGGTTCTGAGTGTAGGTTTTGACAAGAAGTGTCAAGTTGTTGTTGGTGCTGTAAGTTTTTTTTTTTTCACAAAAAAGTTGCTCCTCTTATGGGAGTAGTGAGAAGAAAATGATTTTTTTAACCCTTTATTTTCTCCCTCGTGTTCTCCACTTTTTCTTCTTCCTCTTCTCAAGTCTATTTTTTTTTAAAAAAAATGTTTATAGTAGTAGTGAGAAGAAAATCATTTTTTTAACCCTTTATCTTCTCCCTCTTGTTCTCCACTTTTTTCTACTTTCTCTTCTTCACCAACTTGTCTGGCAGTGCAAGGTCAGCACACGGTTAATTGCCTTAGGTCTATTTAACAATTATGTGCTTATTGTAGCAGCTTTAAGGGTTTTAATCATGCTTACAACATGACCTTAAAGCTTTCCATGAGGCTAAATGAACTTGTTGTATAACAATCTGTTCTTTCAGAGTTGATAGCCTCTTGAAGGTTAAAGAAATTGCATGCTGTGGCTGCTGGACTTTAGTTATTATATCGAAATTGTGTGCAACAGTTTCTTCTTATGCATAACAATGTCTTGAATAATTGGATTGCAAACAACAGACATATGATTGCAATTCATATGTTATTTAATTCTTAATAAAAGAGATCTAGCCTTCCGTTGATAGTTATTATTTCTGTCTTGTTAGGTGCTATTCTTCCTTTTCAAAGAAAAAAGGGAAGATATCACCTATGGTATCGTTATGGAACTTTCTTATGATATAGTGAGTTATACTCTTTGCAGAATTTTGCACATCGTATTCTCAACAATGCTTTAGTAGATAGAACAGAATCTCGATTGACAGATGAAGGATAATGAAATGCCCAAAAGTTTTTTTTTTACATTAATCGGTTCATTTTCATTTGAGAAACTGTTGGACAAACCTGTCATTGTTTCTTACTCCCCTGTTCTTTCTGATGTTTCATGGTCTGTGCTGTAATCGAGCTTGTTTACTGTTATTGTCTTTATATGCAATATTTTTTCCCCTTTAGATAATTATTTTGCACTTAGTGATATGTGCCATTGAGTATTTGCAGACAGAAGAAAGGGAAGAAATTGTATGGGCATCTGCTCTAAGTTGTCTATTTTACTTTGTTTGTGATCGAGGAAAAATATTAAGGAGCCGATTGGAAGGTCTTGACATAAGGGTGGGAAACTAAGCTTTGTACTTTATTTTCAAATATTTCATTACTCTGCTGTCATTTTTTCTTAGAACTATGAAACTCCTTTCAAATTATGGTTGAATATGCAATTTTAATGTTCTAAAAAAATTGATGCAGCCCCTCATATTGTCATGCTTATTATTAGGTCTGCCAGTCTAGTCCGGAATGCACTTTCACATCAATCTTTAGTTTGTCTTATAGCTGAAAAAAAGGAAATATGGTGCCCATTTGTTTTCCTTTGAAAGAAGTATTAATTGCATCCACACTGAAGAGATTCAAACATTAACTGGGATAATGCTTGTGACCAGATGGTCTTGCTATAAGTTGCAAGTATTGTCACATAATTGGGGTTCAGGACTTAGTATGTCAGGACAGAACTATTTATTGCAGTGACAGCTGAAAAGGCCTAGTTTGTAAAGAATTGGAGAGAACAGGGAACATGGAGAATATGTTATTGAAAGGGGAAAATGATTAGCCATGTTATAAGAATACCTTGATGCAGGTTGTAAATTAAGCATGATTTATATGAAGACAAATTTGTAAATATTAACCCTATGACAACAATTTGACAATTCTTCGACAATTTAAAAATTAAAATTTACAGAGATATAGCTTCTTAGCATTTTCTAACTTGATTACCATGGATTCACATTATAAATGTGCAGAGGAAAATTATTAATCTGATTTTACAACTGGTTGATAAATGAATAAGTTTGGACCTGGCAAAGCCCTCACATCATGCCTCTTTGTAGGGCTGCAAGTGAACCATGCTGTTCATGTGCAGCATGGACTTGGCTCTATAACCATTTCATTCAACCAGGAACATGCTTTGATAAAACCTCATTTTATGGCTTAGCTTATAAGGAATGAGCCTAAACAGTCCTTCACTGACAGATTTTGGTGTAACCTTGGGCTTGACTTGAGAAAAAGCAATTTCAAGTGGCTCGCGCACTGAGCTTGAGTACATCCCCGACGAAGTTGATCCAAAATGCACAATGTGCAGCCCTCCAATCAAGCACTGTATAGTTTTGCTTTATGGGTTATATCTAGCCATTCATTGCCATCCAAGGTTGCCTACTGTTATAGTACTTCAATTTTTTTCTCTCTCATCGTTCCTTTGTGTGTTTCCCTTTCTCTATATCTATGATGTCCATAGATTTTGTTCCGCACTTTTGAGATGTTTGTATTTATCCATTCATCTTGCATTATGGCTGCTTAGGCTTCCTTTATTGCACATTATCTTATTACGTTTCACTAGATTTACTATAGATGTACGTAATGACCTCAATTCTGCCTAATTTATCTTGTTCATATGCTACCATTATATTTTTAGTGTCATCCATGTGGAATATTATCATGTTATGATTCACTTTCTATTTTATGAAATATTCCATGCAACCCCAACAGCTCGTCACGAATATGTTGCACTCCAAAAGTTTTTATCTAGCTGATAAACTATGGCTCACCTTTTATGGATACATTATATATTTTCTGCCAGTTTTTTGTGTTATTGATCCACTATAAATGTAGATAATTGGAGCCATGGTACACTGTACTAGTCAGTACCGGTGGACACGGCTGTACCATATCTGTATCGAATCAGTATGCGGTATGGGGGCATACTGAGTGTAAGTACGCCAAACTGATCCCATACCGGGCATACCAACACTCTACTAGGATGGTACTGATACGGAGTCTGGTACCGAGATGGCGAAACTTGATTAGAACTGTAGGAGGAAGATGAGGAATGGTTAATGAATTAATGTATGTGATGAGCAATCTATGTGCATTTTATAAAGAACGGAGTTACCACCATACCTCTGTCTTTACAGTACATGCAGTGGTTGGGTGAACCACGGTCTAGATTTGATTTAGGGCTTAAAATGGGTTTTGATCGAACCATCTAAAATAGTAGTCTTTCCTTCTGATATCCTCTTATGGTGCATTTATCTGATCTCTGCCTTGTGAATAGCTACATTTTTGTTTATAAGTATCACTCACCTATCTTATGGCCTTCTGTTGTATGCTTTCACTTTCAGGTTATTAAGACCCTTCTGGAGATCAGTGGTGAACATTCATGGGCAGAAGTAGTTCATTGCAAGCTCATCTGCATGTTGACAAACATGTTCTATCAAACTTCAAATGGAGCTCTCCAAGCTGCTTCAGATACTCCAACACTTCTTGCTGAACAAGTTGATCTTCTTGGAGGAATTGACTTCATATGTCTTGAGGTACACTCTGTGTTACTCATCTTTCAAATAAATTGCCTGTGTTTCACAATACTTACGATCAGTTATTAATCCAAATGGGGTAAATTTTCTTGTTTGACAGTCGACTAGTGCTTCAGAAATAAGTGAAACACTTGAGTTAAATATGCATAATTGAAGTATGCTGAGGGATGTTTTATAAAATGAACTCATAATTTTAGCAGCATTGAAATGCTGTTAACTTAAAATTTAGTCATAATGGCTTTTTCGTAACTTTTGAGCTACAAGTCATAGTTTATCTTCCAATAATTTTATGGTTTACTTCTTTCTTTCTTTCCTTTAAGGGCCGCAAAATTGCTTTCTTTAAATATATTTTTGAAGGATCTGTTCAGTAAAATAATGATGTTTATTTGTTACTTAAAGGTTCCCCTAGAGTTGTCAAGGTGTGAAGCTTATCTTATTTTACTTTGCAGTACTCACGAGCCAACTCAAGGGAAGAAAAACGTGATTTATTTCTGGTTCTCTTCGACTATGTTGTATATCAAATAAATGAAGCATGTTTGGCTAGGGGAAGTTCTGCCTATGCCTATGATGAGATCCAACCTGTTGCTTCCATGCTTACTCTTGCAGATGCACCTGAAGCCTTTTATATTGCTGTCAAGCATGGCGTGGAAGGCATTGGAGAGATTTTGAAAAGATCTGTCTCTCCAGCCTTACCAAGATCAACAAACTATGAACGTCAAAATTTGGTAATTTGCTTTCAGTGAATATTATTATATCTTATTATTCAAGCCAAGGAATGTATTTAGAAATAAATAACAAACAATCCGGAATAACAACAAATATACATGAACTAAAGTAAATTATGAAGAAATTCCTATTGGAGTTTGCTTCTCCATAGGCTGTTGATGGTAGAAGCACAAAAATTGAGAATTATAGTTGGTTCTAGCATTCATTTTAGTAAGTTAATTTGTAAAATCTATCATCTCCCCTTGTAATTCTGTACTTCTCATTTCCTAGATAATATTTCTTGTTCTTCGATAAGCCTATATTATGAACAAAGACTCTAACAAGCTTACGCAGGGCCAGCCATGCACTGGGAGAACCACTTGATCAGGATTCAGGAGTCACTCTAATGCACTCATGGCTAACTTAACACCTAAGTCAGAGCTATTTTAATTTTTTTTTTTTTGCCTCTGTTTACCTGTAAATATTGTCTATCAAATGCTGTTTACGTATCTCCTTTTAGTTTTTGTTTTGTTCCAGTGTTACTATGGCATCACCAATCACTGCTATTCACTGTTAACTGAACATTACGAATTGTGGGTTTGAGTTCTTGATATACAAAAGTCCATAGTAATCCAAGAGGTTGCAACACTTACATGATACTTCTCAAAATGATAATTGACGGGACCCTTAATTGCACTTGATTTTTAAACACAATATTCGTAACCGATAACATGTGATTCCTTTTTTTTCTTTAAGTGCTGGTTGTGTTCTGTGTTCACTTGTGTAACAAGCTGTTACATGCCACACTTATGGTCCATTTTAGGATGTGAATCAGGTCAAAGGTATGAGGACATAAAAAATTAATATTTGCACTTTATACTTCTTATTTCATTTATATACGCTAATGGTTCTTTTCTTATATGTAGCTCTTGGACAAGATCATGAGGAAACTTGATGCAACTATAAGCACATTCACTCGATTAGATAATGAATTCTTATATATGATTCGAATAACAAAATCTTACAAGTCCCTTAAGAGTATTGAGAATGGACTTGGTGAAACTGACATTGGTACGAAAGCTAGACTTTGTTGGGCTACTATACACTCACTCCTTCACTCAGATAGATCTGCTTTTCGTCATCATGGGTATATATGGCTAGCCGAATTGCTTCTTTCAGAAATCAGTGAGGATAATGATGAGGGAATATGGTCGAGTGTTAAAAAGTTGCAGCAGCAAATCACCATGGCTGGCAATCAAGATTCAACTTCTCCAGAAGTACCACTGCCTATCTCTATAATGTGTGGTCTTTTGAAGTCAAAACACAACTTTATCCGGTGGGGCTTTCTTTATGTTTTAGAGAAACTTCTAACACGGTGCAAATTTTTGCTAGATGAAAGTGAGATGCAGCATGTAACCCATGAAGGTGTTAGTGAAAACTGTCTGGACAAAGCAAATGCAGTTATAGACATAATGAGCACTGCTTTATCACTGGTGGTTCAAATTAATGAAACTGACTATATCAACATCTTGAAGGTATTTTTGATATATTACTTCTATACCTTAATGGCATTTGCTGTCTGATTTTTTAAAGTAGACTTTTCTTTACCAAGATTTTGAATCCCATGGGATGGGGTCATCCTTGTTTTTCCATGGAAAGGAACATGCCGCCATCCTGCGCTGTCCTGAATTTTGGGATGGGGGATGCCCCAGGACACACTGATTGGAATTCTGGGGAGGGTGCAGGATGGTCACATCCCATGGTGGATGGTACCCCACTCAGCATCCTGCAGGATATGCTACTGGGATTTGAGACCATGATCTTGACCATGTCAAAGATTAGCTGCAACAATCTCTTCCTAGAATTTGTTTTAGAAATATGAGTAATTTCAACTTATTGCTTTTTGTGCTTTAGCAATGCCTTACCAAAACCAGTGATTAAAATCATGGCATAACAAAGATATGCTGGCGATGGGTATAATTTGGTTTTGCAGTCTCTTCTTCCTATTCTACAGTCATACTATATGAAGAGAATTCAATCCTTTTTGTCAAATTGGATATTCATTTCTGACTTGATCTGGACTTGTATTATGCAAGATTTTCCCTTTTGTACTTCTGTTTGTATTTAATTATTATTTTTGAGTATAATTTGTTCAAAATGGCTCAAACTCTCTTTTAAGTACTAGGTAATTATGCTCTAAATTTTAAATCTCAAAAATTGTTTTTTTGTAGAGCAGTATTCTCTTCAAATTTATTTAACCAAATGTTTCTAATCTTTACATTGCTTTCTAAGAAGAGCTATATCAAAACATTTGTATAGCATTCATTCTGTCTTCAGTATTTCTCTCCTCTGACTTGAACCCTTTTGTGCAGATGTGTGACATGTTATTTTCTCAATTATGTCTGAGGCTTCAGTCTGCGAATGAAATGCTTTTTAGGGATCTTAAAAGCATCAGCCATTTTTTTGGTTGTACAACTGAAATTCACAAAGGTGACTTGGAATCTCGTGTGTCACAAGAAACACTATGGAAGAACGATTGCAGAGAGGAGCTGCCACAAAATGTTTGCGCCAGTCAGGACACTGGTCAAGACACTTCAATTTGTAAGACAGCATCAATGGCAGCATTGGTTTTGCGAGGACAAGCTATAGCTCCTATGCAGCTGGTGGCCCACGTTCCAACATCATTGTTCTACTGGCCGTTAATACAACTTGCTGGTGCAGCAACAGATGATATTGCACTAGGTATTGCTGTTGGCAGCAAAGGAAGAGGTAATCTACCAGGTGCTACATCAGATATAAGGGCCGCTCTTCTTTTACTTTTAATTGGTAAATGCACTGCTGAACAAGAAGCTTTTGAGGAAGTTGAAGGCAAAGAATTCTTCAGGTAGTTTTTGCCCACCCATGCTAGTCATTACACTTACCAGTCCTTGGATATGCTTAACATTAATGTGCTTTTCAATGTTGATAGAGGTCTTTTAGATGATACAGACTCAAGGGTAGCATATTATTCTGCTGCTTTTCTGTTGAAAGTATGCCTTCTCCTTCCCTCGCAATTATCTCCTCTCCTCACAATTAACTATTCCTATTTGATTGCCTGTACTCTACAATGCTTACTGGTTCAGCTTTGATTCACAGAGGATGATGACAGAGGAGCCTCAGAATTACCAACGCATGCTTCAAAGCCTCATTATAAAAGCACAACAAGTTGTAGCCCTTTCACATGTTGCCTGAATTCATTTCTAAATAGAAAAATATATTCGTACATAAACACATTAACTGACATCTCTTTTTCTTCCTTGATAAAAATTAGTGCAACAATGAAAAACTTCTGGAGAATCCTTATCTCCAACTGCGCGGAATAATACAGCTGTCGAATTATCTTGGAACTAAGTTATAAAGTTAGAAGATTATATCAAACTTGGTTGTATCAATGAACAACAACCATGATGCTTCTTATTACCCTAGTGGTGCTCCTAAGGGATGCAAGTTGGAATACCTAGACTGGACTTGGCACAGGTGATACCATAAGGTAATTTGCTTTTTAATTTTGTCTGAAAATGTTCTTGTAATTAAGTTAAAAGTGATGTTGCATATGGAAGATGTGCTAATGGTCATCACGTAGATAAGGGTCTGAGGCGGATAGAGATGTAATAGACAGCTGCTAGTTTAAACAACTACATAAGCCCACTGGACACAAACTATTTAGTCATTAACTCATTATGCTGTTATTTCTTCTAGTTTCTTCTGGGTAGTTACTGATGAATTTTCTGGCAGTTTTGTTTGCAGGTGTTTAAGCAAAGCTTGTAAATTAGCTTTTTTGCTGGATAAATATATCTATTGAAGCATGTGATGCACAAGGGACCTTTCGTGTTACTTCTTTCATTTAATTGATTTAAATTATTTTCTGCAAGTAACCATCAGCAAGGGAAAAATTGTTCACCGTTCAGCTAAAAGTATTCCCTCCGTCAGTACTTGAATCGTACCAATCTTTTTTATAGAGGTGAAGTTTCAACCCCTTCATAGGAAAGCGGCTCTTCATTTCTTTGGTTACAGATAAATAGTCGCCAGGATTTGACGATGGGGTTCTGCCACCTGATAAGCAACTTTTTTTTTTGTAATTAAATTTTGGAATCATATGCTGTAGTACTGAGGTTCATGCAGGTTTTTTGTGAGGCATCCTCGGGTAATAAAAATTCTCAGTGTTCCGAAGAAGACCAACATCATGAGAACAAGCTGCTGATCTTGTAAAATATTGGCACAAGTGAAGGTCAGTACTTTTCTAGACAGCATTGTCTGTGCTATGTGGGGACTGCTTGTCTTTTTTTGATCCATTCTTCTTGATCCTAAGTGTAAATGTATGAGGTGTATCGAGGAATTTTGGTTAGCTTCTGTTACATCTTTTCGTTTTGTATGTATTGTTTTTGTGTCCTTGCGTTGGATATTTCAATGTTGTAAAATTGTGTATTCAAAATTTTGCTAAAAATATGAATAATAAGTTTGTATGCTTTCATTTAGTTTGCTATGTAATCAAAACTTTTGCTAAAAATATAAATTATAAGTTTATATGCTTTCATCTAGTTTGCTAGACTCTTGTTTGAATATGAAGAGTAGTTTTAGACAATTGAACCAGTTTTTTTAGTACCCTATTTATATCAGCCAATCTATTTTTAAGTGAGTAGCAGTGTTACTGTATTAGGGGTGTGCAAAAAAAGGGACCAAACTACTAACCTGATTCAAACTGGTCTCTTTGGTTAGGCTTATATATATATATATATATATATATATATATATATATATATATATATATATATATATATATATATATATATATATATATATATATATATATATTTGGGTTTGATACCAATTTGAGAAAGTTTTGAACCGAAGAGATTTGGATTGATTTTGGTTTGAGCTTTCACAAAACCAATTCAAATCGATCCGGCCCATTCCAAATCATATGTATATTTAAATATATACATTTAAATCAATCCGATCTGATCTATTTGTATATATAAGTATTAAGTATA
Source organism: Phoenix dactylifera (assembly GCF_009389715.1). Taxonomy (NCBI): domain Eukaryota; kingdom Viridiplantae; phylum Streptophyta; class Magnoliopsida; order Arecales; family Arecaceae; genus Phoenix; species Phoenix dactylifera. Next base: position 11,317,147 of record NC_052404.1, on the reverse strand, counting down.
GACATTTAAACTGATGTGATCCGTTCTATATGTATATATAAGAATATATATTTAAATTGACCCATTCGGCCACGACTACGTGTATGAAAATTTAGCCCAGTGCATTTACTTTAGCCCATTGAACATCAATTCTATGTAAAATAAAATTTTTATATTTAAACTTATTTAAATCCATATGGTCCACTTCATTAACCATCAATTTGATAAATCAAATTGAGCCGAATTTTTTGGATTGGTCTGAATAGACTTTTTTAGCCGGTCAGTTACATTTTCGATTTTAAAAAATTAGTTTAAATTGGTTCGGTTCAAAAACTAAATCTAAACTGATTCGAATTGAACCGTGCACATCCCAAAGCAGTATGGTCAGCAGCGTTCACTCCTGCATGACAACGGGAAACGGTGCTGCGTTTAGCATTTGGAGATGCACCCTAGTTGTTAATCTTTATCACAGCCGGATTGAGTCCAATTTGGAGTCAAGTGAATTACATATCAGGTGCTATAGGTGTAGATGTTGGGCCATAATTGAGTCAGCTCTGCTCTACATCATGCATTTGGTATTGTAGACCTTGGCGCGCGCGCGCGTATAGGTTAGATCATGATCCACCAAATTCTGGGCATTGGCGTATTTGTATTTCAATTGTTTGTTTAACATGCGGGGAGACAAATTAGGAGCAAAAATTCCTTAGAAGAGGGACCAAGTTCATGATTCATAACGGATGGATTTTGTGAAACCTTTGTAGAAGCTCCGGCCGGTAAAAGATGACATAAGACAAAATTAAAAAATATATATAATAATTTATCTAAAAATATATATTAGCTTGCTAGATGGCTTAATTTATTAAATATTAATATGATATATACTGACTAAAAATATATTTAGAAATTAAAAGTAGATTTATCTAGAGGTCCGTATTTGATTACCATTGGGTGTGCCTATTTGATTCGGTTACTATTAAATAGCTTTTCTTATTTTTTTCTCAACTTTGGACGGGATTTACGAAATAAAACGTTTTATAATGTTGTTTCAATATCATTAATTTGTTGTACGGCTCCAAATAAAAAACCATTGACTCGTGAGAACATGAATCTCATTTCCATTCAGAAGCAATCCATGCAACCGTTGGTTGCTGAAAAGACATGAATAACTCTTGATCTTGCTTGACCAAGGCCATTCTAGTTTCATCAAGCCACATATAGAGGCTAGCATCAAGATATGACATCCAGATGGCACTTTCGAATAAAAGGTATGCACAAATACAGCTTGCCAGCAATAGCAAGCCAGATAGGCACCATCATCATCTACACTGCAAAGTTAAGCTTGTTGGCCATGTAGCAGAACTTGATCAAACTTTCCCACGGACCGTGCAGCAAAAATAATTGTTACGTTGAACTGCATTAAAATGCAGCGTCCAACATGTGATGTCGCTTGTGAGGCACACCAACTGCTGTGACACTGGCATGACATACAAGCACAGCATTCTTAAGGCAGCTGCGCAAGGAAGCCAATGATAACCTCTACAAGAAGTCAAAAAATAATCCCAAGGTAAATTGTTTAAGTTAGTTATTCATCCAGCCTGCAAATATTTCCTTTTCACCGCTATGATTACCAACTTCTAAAGTGGTGATAAGAGAAATACCATGAGATGATATACAATTCTTCCGGTTGAAATTGATCGCCATATTTTATACCATGAGATCTCAACTTCATTTCAGAGCTATCAGATACGACATGAAGGATCCAAGGTGCCACCCAATTAAACCTCATCTTCAGCACCAGTTCTCATGATAGCAGTGCCTAATGAAACAATGTGACCCTATGCCAGGGGCATATAAGCACCTTTGAGGCTTGAGCAATGACCAACTTGGCCAATGATCATTATATCAGTACTTCCAAAGCCATCACCTTCTACTTTATTCAACATCACAATCCCAAATACCAAAAACTCGAGCACAGCATTGATCACACGCTGCACAGATATCAGCGAGCATATGTTATATTGCAGGTATAATACCTTCAACAGTTCATGAGCAAGCAAAACCAAACATGGTTCTGCACCTCGACACCCTAAGGTCAGCCTCAGTTCGCAAGCATAGCCCACAAGCATCAACCTGCTTTCAGTTCACGCAATTCTAATGATATCAGATGCACCATCATGCATATTTTCAAAATTCGTGGGCACTGATCCTACAGCAAATCAACAGCAGCCAACAGAATTTTTGATTTATGCACCTGGACACCCTAACCTCTGCCTCAGTGGCCCACAAGCATCTACCAGATTTTAGTTGATGCACAATTCTAATGATATCTGATGCACCATCATGCATATTTCCAACATTCACAGGCACTGATGACTGTGAAATCAACAGCAGCCCACAGAATTTTTGGTTTAGGCACCTTGCCAACCTAAAGCCCAACAAGCACAGCCCACAAAATCAACCTGCTTTCAGTTGACGCGCAATTCTAATGGTATTTGATGCACCGTCAAGCATATTTTCAATAGTCATGGCGCTGATACTACCGTAGATCAACAGCAGCCCACGGATACTTTTGGTTTAGGTAGGTAAAGGAACCTCATACCATCAACTGAGTAGATGCTACTAAAGGAAAGCATTTGTCACTAAGGATTCTGCTATACAGCCTACCTGTAAAACAATACAATAATTTTTTTCAGGCTGCAGTTGCATGGAATAATAATATTATTATGCTTAAAGAAAGTGTTAGTGCTTAAGAGAAATAAAAAGTAAACAAAAACCATATTTACACTGTGACAATCATTTATCGAATGCATAATTCAGTAACATAATACAGCATTAGGCAGATAGATTATTAAGAAACAAGACCCATACCTTACACCAGTATGGGATGTGAAACAATTCAGAACGAGAAACTAGGACCGCATATTCTCAAAAGCACTGCAGCTTACCCTGTGCAGCTGACTTGAACAGTTTGCGCAACCAATACAAGATAGAATCCGAGCCGCATTACTGAGAGTGAGAAAAATGAAGCCAACCAAATGAAATGATCCTCAAGCACGGTCACCAGATGTCCACTTAATCCAAGTAGCATGTTGAAATCAAGAGCAGTAACAATAAGAAAATCAGAGCCCCATAAACCAGTGAAGTACTTTTAAGAGTACTATCTTCCCTTTCCTACAGCAGCATGGATGTAGAAAAACAAAAACTATTGGGCAGCACTGAGCAAGCAATTGGAGCACATAAAATCCAGATAAGAGGTGGTTTCAGTTGACTTGCATTGCTTCTGAATGGTACTTGTCCAAATCAGCATCAAGCTCTGCAGCAGAAATTGGTTCATTGCGGCCTTTACCTCGACCACGGCCCCTCCCCCTTCCACGGCCACCACCTCGTGGCTGTCCTATGGAGCCCCTTATTGGTGCACTGTTCCATTAGCATGCCAAAACAAGCAAAAGTTAGGATTTAAGACATAAACCCACTTCAATAGAAAAATCATTGAGAAACAAGGTGGCAGAATCGATCCAAAGCTTGGATTGAAAACATTTCAACTAACAAACAAAACAAAAGATAATCAATTTGGATATCTCATTATCTTTTGGAATCCAGTAAGACATGTCAGTGATGGATCAGAATTTACCAGAGACCAAAAAATCTCCTGTAAAAATTGCAGGAAAAGATGTTGTCAAGGTGCATTAGTGTAGTATCACAACAACAACATAGTTTACAAATGTCATGTCATGAATATTCAAGATCTTAGTCAAATGATGGCCCTCCTCAAACTCTATATGCTGTCGTTTGCAAGGCAAATTCAAGAAGAGAATTAAATGCAATGAATTACAGCATGTTGGTTAAGGATTTCTGCATGCCCATTTTTGTTTCTTAATTATCTCTCAGACACTGATTTTATTATGCATGATGAAGATTCCAAGTGTCCTCACAAACTCCTATAGAAGGATACAGCCTACCTTTCTATCCATACTATTTTCCAGTTTTTTAAAGTAAAATCACCTCATCATATGGAGCTTTTACTTCTCATACATAGATTGAAAAATAAACTGATATAAAAATATCATGTACGATTAAAAAATGTACATTCCGCTACAAGTGAGATCAACGCCAAAGCATTTCAGGACCAAATGAAGAGTAACTACTGGAAAGCCCTTTATAACAATAGTAAAATGTGAGGCATTTTACTAGTGAACTAGTTGCACATCAGTCAGATATCTAGTTCGATTGATTGGTCCGAGGCTATCGACAAACAAGATTTGTCTAAGTCACTTCGTTTCTTTTTGTCGAAGTCACTTCTTTATATGTAAATTCCCTGTGAAAAACCAGGAGAGATCTTAACTAGAAGTAGAATCATGAAGAGCATTGACAAAATTTAATGCAAAGCTGTACAGTTATTTTATCGTTCAAAGACCAAAGTGGCACAAGAAATGGTAAGGGTGGCACAAGGTATGTGTGCTAAGGGAATATTGAATGGTGAACTAGAATGAGTTCGACTCTGAAATTTAGTGATTCCTGCTTCTAAGAGAGCAATATGTCATTCTTTGTCATAGCAAGCACATCATCTTGCCGCATTAGAAACATGTTAATAAAGCATACAAAAATCAGAAACAGGGAACACTACACGGTGAAATTCTGAATGGCAACGTTTTCAGAAATTGGAAAAACATTTTGAGATGGGAGGCACAACTGAATCAATAGTACCATTTATTTATTTTCTCAAGTTTTAAATGTTGAAGAAAATCAATTGATACATAAAATTCCTAGCAGAAAGACGAGATTCAGGTGAAAGTCTGACCCATTCTACCACGAAAACACAGACTACCTTTTTTACACATTTCATTTTTCCCCTAAAAGTGTTAATTCCATGTCATCCTCTTCTTTTGATATTAATCAAGATGCCTTTCACTGCCTAGCAAACAAATCAAAGAACCAACAATCCATGATGGACATATGAAGGAACCTCCACCTATTAGAATCTTCAGAAAAGATGTAATTAATGAAAACATGTTTAGGATGGTGTTTTAACCAATGTCAAATTTTTGAGATTCTGAGTATCATAACCTATTCAAAATACCATAACCTTACTTCAACAATAAAAAAAAGGCATGCAATTTGAGAAAGTGGAAAATTTGTAAACCTAAAACACATACAAAAAAAATATAGCATATGCACTTGGATGCAAGGTTTTATTTCAGCCAATATATTAGTTTGTACTGGTATCAGCCACTCACCAATACAATAAAAACATCGGCCAGCATAATATCTGCTGCAATAAACCTATACACCTCAATGTATTAGCCAATATGATATCAGTATCCCTGCCAAGATTGTGTAGTTTTCGACTTAATAACTTAATCAGGTTTCCTTGTCAAAATGACAAGCATTTTTATTATATTTTGAAGGATTGGATCATCCACAACTTCAACCACCTCTTCCAAAAGGCAAAACATCATCCTCGCTAAATCATCCAAACTTAAATCAAACCTAACCGTAAATAGAGAAATATCTGCCCAAGAACTTTGGCATCAGAAGGGGGATAACAAAGTGATCTCGTACCCCATCTACCAAAGATATCAAAGGCACCATTTCAGCGCTTTAGAACATAGATAACATCCATGGCAATCTTATGGAGGGATTCCTCAAAAAAGTTGTAGATCATGTACTCCATCACGATTCACTCCACGATCTTGTGGCTTTTAACTCACAGATAAGATCTTAGTTGCCAGAACCGGGAGCAAGCGCATGGGAAGAGAACATTTCATCTTGAAGCGCTAAGCAGGAGCTGGTACAAGATTCCAGGAAGTTTTTGAAGCACACCCTAGGTATAAGATTCCTAACTTTGAGGATCATATTGCTAAGACACTTTGCTTGCTCTCACAGAGCAGATATCGGATAAATGATTCGAAACATTGTTGTCAAATAGCCTAGGCAACCGTAGACGATGGACCTGTCTGTAGCCGAAGCAATTAAGTGACAAAATTTGTACAGGATTTACAAAACAACCCATACTTCCATAAATTTCAATCAATGATTACAACTCACAAAATTCTCAATAAATTATCAACATACTTAAAACAAATAATCCTAATAAATCACAAGATCAAAAGTTCAAAACAAAAGGGAATACTGAAAGAATTAAAAGAAATTTTCCCCTGTTCTGCAGATTCAATCACTTAATGGACATCCATTTAAACTCATATAGCTATAATTTTGAGGCCTTGGAATAAGCAGTGTCAGCTGTCCGACCATGGAGAAGGAACAGCACTCCATGTGCAAAAAATAAACAAATAAACAAAACTAGGGAAAGTATTGAGTTATCCCAACACTTAGGACTTCTGTAATCTTCCCTCTCCAGTCAATCATTCCTCTTCTACATCACCACAAGCATTTGAGCCCCATTATTTCCATGCTCCCATTTACTCATGGTGAATATAATCAATTGCTTTGGTTCAAGAAATCATCAACTAATTCTAAACATTTTGTGCCCACTAAAGTTCATCGAACACAGGAAATAATCAAAAGAAGTGTGCAAGCAGAAAATAATAGCAGGAAATTATCGTCAGACTATAATAGATGATCAGACAACATTAGCATAATAGATAAGGAAATCATTGACAAATTTCTTAGGTAAATCGCTGATAGAAATGGAAGAAAGCAAATTAGATAAAAAGAAAGTAAGATACATGGGTGAGAGACCTAGCAGATATCAAAAATTCATCGCAAATGTTGGCACAGAGATGAAAAAAATGAATAGACAAAAGTTTCACAAAGGGAGATGCTGTGAAAAAGTGCATCTCGGATTTGATTTGAGAGAGATGCATGGGCCGAGATGTGGAAGCCTATATGGAAATCTCACTAGGCATCCGGCCACAAAGAGACGAGTCAGAACGAAAAGAAGAAACAAAGAAAGGAAAAAAAAAGGATTAGATGGAGAACAAAGAGAGCAGAGAGAACGTGAGAGAGAGAAACTTATCTCACTACTGGAATCCCCACAGGCTAGCGACTATCCACCAGGATGCCAGCGAGAGGGCAGTGAAGAGAACACAGCCATCCATGCCCTAGGTTGGATGAGCAAAGAGAACATGCACCCTGAGTTTCTCCTCCTTGAAGCTTGTTTGATGAGTCACCAATCCAGACCTAATTCTCTCGAACCAATTCAATTGGGCTGAGATAGGCGAGCGCCCAACTGGATTGGGTGAATTGGGCATCGCCCATTGCAGACACAATCAATTTGCTGGGCAAGCACCTAGGATCCAGGCAATCAGGCGAGCCTTGCATTGGTGTTGAAGGGGAGCCTAGGCACCTAGGTAGCTGCTTGTGGCTACATGTTAGACTTCTTCCTCCTTTCCTCTCTCCCTACCCTCACCCCTCATGGATCACAATTGGAGGATTTCAAACTCTCTCTTTAATAGGGTTTCTCACCCTGTATTTACCATGTATTGGCCAATCTTTCGATATTTACCAAAGTAAGTTCAACTCTAAAATCCCTCCAATTTTCCACCTCGGCGAGATAAATATGTCTAGGTTCATATTGGAATCTGGTAACTTATTCAGGTTGCTTTGAGAACTGAGATTCAAAACCTTAATGACGTAAAATTGTCATTCAGAGAATGTAACTTATATCAATTAACCTACTCAGATTGCTTTGACAACAGCGCTTCAAAACCTTAATGACGGTGTACGATTGTCATTCAGAGAATGTAACCATTATGGGATGCACCATGCGCTGGTCATCAATATGTTCTGATTTATCATCTTGAGCTAGGAAACATGAAAATTTGACTACATGTAAGAAGCAATTCTTCAATATCTCTGAGAAGATATGCTATGAGGGTTGCTTAATAGCATCTTGAATTAAGCAAAAAAAAAAAAAAAGAATTTTCTATGATTTACTCAGCCTACAATATCTGCGATAAATTCATTTAGTCTTTACACAGAAACAAATAAAAAAATAAAAACGTAAGCATGAAAATGTAAGCAATCATATACATACTCTTATAATTCGAATACTATAATATTTGGTCTCAAACATATGTTGTTCAATTGAAAAGAAAGGAAACAAGTTATTAGGCTACCTTAACTCTTATAATGCATGCACATGAACACGTATTCAAAATCGAAATCTTTTACCGAAAATATATGTACTACCTCTTATGACATTGTTCTTCAAGGAACCGTGAAATCCGAAGAAAATGAACTTATATATACGATTAGCAGTACTCGTGCAAGTGACTAGGAATAGCAACCTTCATTATAATCAGTATAGAGATAGCAACTGTGATAGTCAAACAGCACAAACTAATAATGAGTCTAAATGTGTTTTCATTTGAATGTTATAGAAAAATTAGACCATAAGCACATCATTTACATTTTTAATATCTCTTATGGGGAAACTTTAAAAATTAAAACACAAACTTACATGTAGATTACGAAACAGATGGTGGGAGAAAAACTCTGGAGAGTTAAAAGATTGATTAAATTATCTCTTTTTATCCAATAGATCAATAAAAGCATACTTTAGGATTAAAAAATGAGTAGTGAAAGGATACCATATGCTGTGCCAATATTTGTGCATATAAATGTTTCATTAATCATGTAAACATTCTGCATAATATGATTGTCAAGCTGGCAAAGGAGATGACAAGCTGAAGTATGTAGAGGCTGACCGGTTTTAAGCTTGGATACTAATTTATTATTCAACCACAAATTCAAGCATGGGCGCTAAGTTTGAAGCCTCTGCTATGCCTATGCATAAACAAGCTAATCTGTCGATCATTTAGGATTTTGCCATCTTGAACTTTTATGAGACCTTAGTTATGATCACTATCTGTTTTAACACGAGAAAATTAGGCACACATGGTGCTATTCTTTCAAAATTGCATGCATAAACCATTTTTAAATTTCAAAACTTGACTTAGAAACCTTTCATGTATTTTCTTTGTTGGCTGCCAGTATCACAATGATGGTTTCAGTAAAAAAAAAAATCAAGCTGGAATATAATAAGGTTTAAAAGCAAGCCTTCTCTATGATGATATGGCATTTAAGCAATTAAAAAGTGAGTAGTAATTGAAAAGAATTAAATATATTTGTGAGAATGCACACTAAAGCATGTAAGTATTGCAACATTTTTCATGACTATTGTGTATTCTGAAAAAACAAGCTGCACAAATAAAATTTCCTATTTTTTTAAAAAAAGTAACACTCAACTCAGAAAAGCAATGATAGTATTTTAAAATACTATAGAAACTGACATTTGTTAAGAGTTGAAGACAATATAGAAGGTCACTTTTTTTAGGGGCACTAGATGACATGCATGTCATACAGTTGTTCAGCAACGGCAGTTACCTATAATATATAAACTTAAAGCAAGAGGTGAACAACCAATCTCACAAACAATAAGCAACAATAAACAAAGAACTTATTAAATCGCAAGCATCTGATAAAGGGCAAAAATCTCAAACCTCTTAGAAACACCATTAGGTTTTCCATAGCTCCCATTTGAAACCTGAGACACAGCCGCTGGTGTCGGGATGTTTGTTCCTACAATCTCTATTTTCATTGGTTTGCCATCAAGTTGCACATTGTTGTATCTTTTTACAGCTGCTAAAGCATCTCCTCGCCTTGAGACGACAACTTCTGCTGTTCCCTTTAGGAACATTTTTTTTCCAAATATAAGGAAAAAGAAATGAAATATTATAACTAAATGCCAAGGCTGAGTTGAAGGAAATACCTTGGACCTTCCACTCCTATCATAATGAATTGAGTAGCGCTTCAGATCACCAACCTCTGAGAAGAGTTCCTAGACCAAATTAATCAAAATTTTAGACAACCAAACAGCCAAATTTTGACCAGTAAAAAAAAAAAACAAGGCCCAAATAAAGATTCCCCTCACTGTAAAATATAGATACAAGGAGTGTCTGAGAGATCGGATCAAAAACAAGCATCCAGCAGATTTTCATGAGGAATAAAAGATTATCCTAGGTAACTACAGGTGTTCCAATATCATGACAAGCTGGGATGGAAAGAGGTGACCTAAAGGCATGACAAACATGCAATAGAGCTTGCTTGCATACACCACCCTCAACTTCTTCCCAACATTTGAACACGTATTCTATTTTAAACGCAGCATGATTACACGTATAATTACACCATAATTCTGTTAACTATAAAGCAAGGAATCAAGCTGACAGGGGAATGTGTTTCTTAGCAGACATCTCCACTTCTGTGTAACAAACTAACGCAGTAGGTATCCAGGAACCATTCTCCATCTCTCATATAACATCCATCTTTTCAATGTTCATGGGAACAAAGGCCCCCCCTCACCCCGCCCCACGGCGCACACATGTCCTCCTTCAAAGTAGCTTAATCAGCCCATGGACAATTGCATGCATGATGAGGACTGGATGATGGTATCTTAAGGTGGATATTTCCAATCTACCAGAACCGCATAAGATGCCCAAGAAAAGAGATGTCCAATCCTCCCATCCTAATCTTATAATTGATATCTCTTGATTCCTATCCCTATAATGGTAGTTATAGAAACATATTTAGTTCTAAAATGGATCTTATATTGATGCATTTGACCATGCTAAGTGCAACACAGACTCAAATCTCAGGAGCAATGCAGGATACAGCTGGAAATTATTATGATCATTCAGACCCAAATCTCAGGAGCCAGCAGACTCGCTCACCAGATTCGGGGATTTTTTATCAATGTTGATTCTTGCAGAAGTTTTATAGTTTCTAGTTAAATATTTTTAGTGTGTTTCCTTTATTATTTGTATAAATTTCCTATTTACTTTAACAAAGCTAGTCAATATAAGGCAGCCTAGGGTTTAATTTGCAGCAGAGTTGTTTTGCTTAATCAATAGAATTTTCATAGAGTTTTCTTCCACTTTTCCTCTTCTTTGTTCCTCTCTCTCTCTCTCTCTCTCTCTCTCTCTCTCTCACACACACACACACACACACATGCGGGTTAGGGCTTTCGTTAGTTATTCACCGAATCTATGGCCAAGGCATATCTAAAAGTCCAAGTATTCAAGTCCTTAAGATATGTATCAAGTAATAAAAGGGTTTTCAACTTTTTGCTTATCCTGGGTGTTAAATTTTCTGGAGTGCTATCCTAGTTTATTATATTAAAGAAAATCCAAAGAACCACTAAAGAAAGTTATAGAACAGAACTATCTGGAATCTACCCACTATGTCGATTGTCATCAGCAAGATGCCAAGTTTCCATTAATAGGTAAACAAACGAAAGAGCGTAGAAAACCCTCTTCAAAAGCAACACACTGAACTTTTTTTGCCCAAAGAAGATCGAAAGAAAGACAAGAAAGAACAGTAGATCCTAAGAGTAGGATCACAAAGTTTCATAAATAAACCAAATCAAACAGAAAGGGTAGAGAAAACGACCTTGATATCCTCGTTCGAGACCCCGTAGTCCAAGTTGGAGATGTAGAGCTTGGTGCCCGTCTCTATAGCTGCTGGCTTAGCCACCGGCGCCGGATAACCCCTCATCTGGCCAGAATAAATATCATGCTGCCATGCCGAATCCGGAGCCTGGAATGAAGATCGAGTGAGAAACCTTAGATTCAAGAAGAGAAGGCCGCGAATCGAAATCTGGCGGAGATCGAGATATCCAGAGGGGACGGTGGAAACCCTACTCGTACCTTGCCGATCGAATAAGGGGCGGAGCGGTTCCTGGAGCGGGGGGGGAAGCGTCGGGCGGGGCCGGCGCCAGACCCTCGTCCCCGGCCGCGGAAATTTCCGGCGGAGGACGTCTTGTTCTTTTTGATCATTTCATCGAGAGACATGTCCAAGGCGCTCGACATGTCGGCGGGATCGAAAAGGGGGAGATGGGATCGGCGAGCTAGGTTTTCGAGGGGAGGATGGGATCAGCGGTGGATTTGGGAGGAGAGGAGATCGGGGGAACTAGGGTTTCGAGGAGAGAGGAAGGGGTTGGGGAGCGCGATGGGAGGGTAAGTGGGTAAGGGCCGGGGGATGAGAGTGGGAACCAGAAAGGGAGCGACTGCCTGGGGGAACCGAAACGGAGTGAATTAGACCGTGTTAAGAGTAACCAAGCGAACATATTTTACATAAATTTATTCGTTCTCGTCGACATCAAAGATGTCGTGCAGCTGGCTCTCACGTGATTAATTTTTATTCATTAAACTTTATTAGCTATTTATTTATTAATATTTAGATAATCAGTTATTTAATTGCATGCGCATGCTTGGACTTGCTGTTCATACAATTTTACTGATTCGAACATGCACTGTACTTATTTTCTGTAGACTAAAGTACACAAATTAGCATGTAACTCACATGATCCATAAGGTATGTTTTCTTTTTCTTAATTATTTTTAAAATATAACATAGCAATATACTAAATTATAATAAATCAGAGTGTTTGGTAGACAAATTTTTTACATATTAAACAATAAATTTTAATAATAATTTTTATTATTAATGTTTACTGATACCCCCTTCCATATGATGGCTCTCTACAAATTAAGCCCTCATAGATAAACTCTCATTATTAATAGCATCGTAATTAAAACTAACCTCACATGATGTGTGAGGTACGGTTTTTATCCCGTTTTTCAAATATTTTTGAAAAACTAATATGGAAGATACCTATTTTTTTTTGCTCCTTGCAACATATTAAATACTAAAGTTTAATGATGATTGAGCTAAAATTTTTGTCATTAATATTAATGTCACTAATACCAAAGACCATAAGATGAATGACTCTGCATAAGTTAAGCCTTTCCTAAGAAACCCCCATCATTCATACCATCATCATTAATATATGCAAGGTGCAATTATTGCTCCTTTTTCACGATATTTCTAAAATTTAATGTAACACTGCAACAAATCATATTGTCATTAATATTAGTAAATATTGGTCTCTCACAATAAGCAATATATATTTTTTTTCTCTATTCTTTATTATTCTTAAAATGTAATGAATAAGGCAAGAAAACGTAGCACATAGACACTCGCTCCTTCATGGAATCAACACCCACTCCCTTATTGTGCTATTTTTTCTCCTTTGTCCCGAACACTCATTATCCAACAACACCACTTTCTCCTTTGGCCGGCAGGATGGCGGAGCACCGCGGCGTGAGAGTCATGCTGCGCCCCTCCCCGATAAGAGCGCCGACGACAGCTACACCTTTTCCACCGCCGTCATGGACCGCGAGCTTGAAATGGTTATTCGTTCAACAAATCTCTGTTCTTAATCGTATGTATGTGACTACGCGTCAAGCAACATATTGGTGGGGAATCTGATGCTTGCTGTTCTGGGTGGCAGGAGCTGGACGAGGCGGCGGTGGCGGTGTTCCGGGGGCGGACTGATGGGACAGCGAGGTACGAGGAGACGCCGGTGGGGAATGTTTTGGAGGCAGCGCTGGCGATCGCGAGGAGCGGAGCGCACGAGCTAATAGTGATGGGGAAGGGGCGGCTCCCGTAGCCGATGGTAGCGGAGCTGGCCGAGCGGCAGGCGGAGCATCAGGAGCAGGGGCCCATCGGGGACGCGCCGGCGTCGTCGAGCCACGGGGTGGTGTCATATATTCTAGTGATCCAGCAGCACGACGTGGACCACTCGGAGGAGACACCTGTCGCCATGGTCCTCCAAGGTAGCGATGGAACCGTTGTTGACGTGGATGCCGGCAACACCCACGAAGCCGCTGAAAGTAGAAAACACGATAAGCAAGAGGATCTTCCACACAGTTTTTTACAGCTTCCATGTGACTCCAAAACTTGAACAAATTAACCTCTTTGTTAAGAAACCAGAAGGCTTGTTATAAAAACAATATCACAAATAATTTCAATATAGTGCATAAACAAGAAAAATTAAATGATTGCAGCATGCCGAGAGAGACGCTATATGCCATTGTTGCAGTTCCATTGCTCAGATGCATGACATTCAATGGCACCTCATCAAGCATTCAAGCAACAAAAACTTCGGCCTGATTCCAACGTCTGCCAGCATTACTCAGCTCACCTGCTGCGAGCCAACCCCAAGCCGTGCATGGTGGGTTGGGTCAAAATGGCGCAATATTCGGAAGACCTAACTCATAGATATCATAGGAATAAAACAGGCCTCTCTCCATGAACAAACAAAATTCTCGGTTAAAACAGGCATCAAGCAATGCAGGCTGATCCTTGTACCACCTATGTGAGGTAACCAACAAAATATGAACAAACTTATCATAACCAAATTTAATCGTGGCCACTCTGTTTTGACTCTTCAAAACTCATCGAACAACCAGTCGATGCGTAAAATCACACTGCTTATGCTGCAGATTAAAAACTAATAACTGGCTCCAAAATGCCCTCTGCTGAAAAGCAGTTAAGCTCAAATGAATGGCATGACTTTTAATTGGCAACCGTACAAAGTTCAAACAATACTTAGACACACACAATTATCAAATGGCAAAATAAGAGCAAGCATCATAGATATAGTTGATTGTCACAGATGCAAAAATAAAGTACAAAGTACAAGTATTCAGATGACTTCGTACAAAAGAAATGAAATTATTGGGAACCCAAAGCTATCAACATTATAAACTAGCATAAACACACAAGTTTCTCCACATTTTGATATTATAAAAGGAAAAAAGAGATCTGACAAGCTGGCCAACCTTAAAGGAAGCCGCTCTCAGTCCACAAAGAACCAGATTTGCCATTGTGGTTGACACCCTTGTTGGATGGGCTGTAACTGTAATTATCATAGCCATCATCTTTCACATCATCCCACCCTGCCCAGCTTTCACTATTTTGGGTCCCTTTCTCAGGCTCTTGTTTCTTTTCTTTCTCATCCCAGTCATCCCAAGAGCTGACAGAATTGTAACGTTTGAAGGAATTCCCTTCGGAGGAATTGAAGCCCTTATCCTGTCCAAAATCTTGATAGTGCCCATTTTTCTCGCTCTCCTTTCTTTGCCAATCATCCCCGTTCCAGTTGATCCCTTCCTTGGTGTACTCATCGACTTTTTGTGATGCCATTGCCATAACACCTTTCATGATTCCCCATGTCTTCTGCCCAACTTCAGTGGTCTTCATAGTTACTACACTTACAGTTTCATTCACTTTCTGATCATAACCTCCCTCCTTCACCTGTAGTTTAAAGCATCCAATATCAGATATCAAACAGTGGTAATAAAAGGATTTGATGGATGATTGTAATTTGAAAAACGATCCCATTAAATTCTTCGAAGGTCATTTTTAAGAGTATGAGTATTATAAACAATAATTGTTTCGGATCTTTCAAGCATACATGTAACAATCAGTTACCAATCAACAGTAAATTTACAACATCTCCACTAGATGGAGATAATTACTAGACCTTGGCAGCAAAAAGAACCTTGTGCAATTTACATCGTACAGTACTAACACCTGATCAGGACATAAAATTTGAAAGCCAAAGTGTTGTCAATCAAATGATAGCACACAAAATTTTAAAGCTTGAATAAGAGATGGATGACTGTGATATATGAGTTAATAATAGGAACAACAATGTGTTCCACTTGTAAAAAATATTGTAGTTTACATCCACAAAAACTAAAATTAGCACAGAAATGCTACGCAACTTCCCTCTCAAATTAGAGACACATATCTTAGCCTTAGAGATTCCTAGCAACTTCTGACATTTTCGGAACTCCAGAAACAGAAGGCACCTTTCAAGGGATACCCAGAATGAGGTAAAAGACTGTACCAAACTATCTTGCAACAATCAACAAGAGTTAGTCTTATGTATCAGTAGCACTTCCATTGCCAGTTGTGCACAAAGGCACCATGCACTGCACAGAAGTTCTAGTCAATAAACATTGATATAAAGTTGGAAGTAACAATGTTGCCTTGGTGTAGTATTGGCTCATGACAGGCACACTACAGATAGGTAATTGTAACAGGCATGGTAGATGAGGGTTACAAGGAAACAGATAATCAGTGACATTGAGCTAGGTAGAAGTAAATTGTGTTGGAGAGTCATTCGCATCTTCTTTCCTTTTTCAAAGCAGAAGACAAGATTACAAAAATAAAACACACTAAACAGAAGCCCTGTCACATAAATTAGGTCAACGACAAGTATCTTACTCTGCTATCATTTCCTATCCAAGCCCCACCTCCTAATTGGAGAATCTTCAAACCATTATAGACTACTGGATCTAAACCTGCTTGAATCTCCCCATCCTCTTTCTCAACTTCATAAAGAGTACAATTTAAATTCAATAGCCTCAGTTGGTTGGGACATCTCTGTTTTGTACTGCCTAAATGATGTACTTGTGTATGAGCTAAGCTATCATAAACATAAATTATTTTCTCAAGATAAGCTTCCTGTGTCACTATGAAATGGAACAGATCAGGCATATAGCATCTAGAAAGCACTTCTTTTTTATGGCCCTATATTCTAATCAAGATATGTTTTACCAATTAAAGCTACAACTTCAGGAAACAACAACAATCAACATATGTCCAAACCATCTGGGTTGGCTTTATGAATCCCAATTTGCTAATTATTCTAATACAGCATTCCCAATATATTTATTTACCACTGCTGGCTACCACTACGTGAAATTAGTATAAAGTGGTAAAATACTTACCAGATGACTAAGCCTTTTGTACAAAATTATGGATAACTATTTCACAAACTCATATGAATGTCCCAAAAAAATAATAATAATGGCAATATTCACCTGAAGATTAATGAGTAAGAAAGTGAAAGGCCAGATGATAGGCTACAAAACATATCAATAAATGATCTGTTGTATTTAGTAACATCAGAAATTTCAAAGCAAAATTTATAGGAACAAGCTTACTGAAAGAGCTTGAGTCTTGATTTCAAGCAAGCTTTCCTCCTGAAGACAGAGTTTTGGGTGAGCTAGCAAAGAAAGTCAGTTCTGGGTACCGGTCCAAACCAGTACCAATAGGTATGAAGTAACCCTTACTTATTAATGATTGATTCGGACATTTATTTGATTTATGATATCAACTGAATCAAATAAATGGTGAGAGTCAATTCTGGGATTCAGAACTACGAAAGTAAGAGGTCGGAAATCTTAGTATCCAAAGGTTCCTAAAGGACACTCCAAGGCTGCTTTCAAGCGCAAGCGCCTTGGGTTGGATGCATAAAAGGAGACATGTTCTAATTTTATTATCATTTTTTCTCATTGACTTCTAAAGTATGCCTCAGATATAAAAAGACCATCAATATAGTGAAAAAAAATTCAGCAGCATAAAATTCAAAATCTAATCGAAGGTTTCTTCACTATCACCAACCAGAAATACATGTTAAACACTAATGAAATTTAGCAGTGCCTGAGCTAAATATCAAATATTTATGATACCTAAAAACTGCTGAAATACCAATAGAAATGAAAGATACCTTGGAAGTCAGATCCTTCGTGCTTGCTTGGACAACATTGGCAGCAGACGCTGCAAACAGGGACAGACGACCAAGACCCTAACAAAATAAATAAGAACATGGTAATTTAAATAGTGCATAAGATGTGCAGCAACAACCAGTATAGGGCTCACTATGTACAGAAGAAGAGAAAAAGATTCATGGTGATCAAAAAAGGAGATTTCCAAGAAGGTAAAAACACCCCTTCACTTTTTACGTAAATATAGTTTATTAGCAATTGAAGACCAAACAATTGAACAAAACAAGGATCCAGTAATATAATCAAACTTAAAAAAGGCATTCTAGTGCACGAGGCTCCCGTTACTGCAAGGTCTAGAGAGGGTTAGATATACACAGTCTTATCCCCGGCTGTGGAGAGGTGTTTCAAACCCATGACACCCAAGTCAAAGAAAGCAACCTTACCGTAGAAACAAAGCCTGTCCTCTAGAGCAATACGATCAAACTTAATAGCACAAAACAATTTAGAATGCAACATGTAAGTACAAGATAGAACTGTTCAGATCTGCAATCTATGTTTGAAACACCCGCATTGAGCCATGAAGTCTCTAGAAATAGTGAATCAATTAACAAGATGTATCAACCAAAGGACCAAAATACAGTGTTAAATTAAGATGATGGCAATAATAATGGCTCTTGTTTGGTAAACAGCAGACACTGAAGCTACATAAGTACATATGTAAATACATGAATGCCATAATTAAGAATGCATATATTAAACCATATAACATGCATGTGCATAAATATCTACAAACAAACATGTCTACATGTGTATATGTACAAGTCCACAAAATATCGACCAAGCACCTATTTGCATGTGCATCCAAGCATGCCCAAAGAAACACACAGGGAGAAAGAAGGGATGGGGCAGGCAGAGAGAAGATAGATAGAGAGAGAGAGAGAGAGGAGAAAGTTGAATTGAACTCCTATTTACATAATATAAACCACAAATTAGAAGTCCACAACCCAGGACAGATCATCTAAATTATGATTACGGAATATGATCACTTTTTAGAATATTTGAAATGCCTATTAGTTAATTATTGATTCCAAGTAGTAGAATTTGACCTCAAATTCTTGTCAGAATTTTGGAGCACAGCCACTGCACCCCTGCCTTTATTTTTCTTTTGCCTCTTATTAGCCCTCTTTCATTTTCTTTTTTTATGGGTATTACTTTCTTCTTCTTTCTTCTCCCATCTTTGTTCTTCATTCTCTCATTCACTTCCCTTTCTCTTCCCCCTTCTTTCCTTGCTCATTTCCTTGTTAATAACTTCTTCTTTCTATCCCAACAGATAGTAAAATTAGAAAGCCTATGAACTCATCATGCATCAATAGGCCAGCAATATCAAGTAGTTTTCTAATAAATAATAAGAGGAGGTCATTTGTAAACAGCAACATTTTTTGGTACTAGCAAGAAAGTGAAAGAAACCTTTTCTCCAGCATATAGGCTAATATTAACAAATATCCATGGTATTTTTCGATTGAAACTTGATGAAAACTTTTCAAAATGTAATGCTCCCTCTCATTGTTAGGTGATCGAGCACATGTCTTTAGATATTTAGTGCAGTAGTTACAACTTGTCTTTTTTCTTAAGAAAAGCTGGATCTCACCAACTGATAATAAGTTCAGTTTAGCAATATCTGAAAGGAACTCTGGAACTTGATTTGTTAGACAATTATACAAAAATAGAGATATGTTGAACATTTTAAAAAAGAAGAAATCTAAAGGAATTTTGGACATTTTAGAAAGATGATGAACGAAAAATCTACACTTCTTAATCCCATTATAGAAGGTACATAGATAAACATAGATCCTTTATTCCTAGTGTCTTAAAAGAAAGAAGAGCCAACACCGAAAAAAGCTTGAGGAGCATGTATTGCTTTTAGATTGGTCAGGAGCCCCCCTACCCAACAATTGGCCTCCAAGCTAAACGTAATCTACATTTTGTACTTGGATATTTTTGGGTTTGGCAAAGTGATAGATGATCACAATGGCCAGATGCTGTCAGAGGCTTGTAGATTAATTGGCTCAGCTACATATGACACTGCAGAAGCATGAATTCTCATTGACATGCCAAAAAGATTACTTTTTGTTTCAATTATGTTCTCTACATCTAGTACTAGGACATTGTCAGGTTTGGCAGATTGTTAGATGATCACAATGGCCGCATCCTTTGTGAGGCTTGGAGGTTAGCTGGATTGGTTATGTATAATAATGCAGAAGCATGAGTTGACATTAATGTTCCAAAATTATGCCTCTGGTGGAAGGCCTTCTAGCTACCAATATTGCTAGAGAAGGCGGCACATCTTTCATCCATATATATCACAATATGCCTCGCTACGGGAGGTGAAAAGGTTTTCCTCCATATAGAAATCCTGATTTCCCTTTGCAATCGATGCTTGTACCTTTTCAAACCTCAGTTCTGACAGCCTTCCTACAATATGTTATAGAAATCTGCTCCAATTATTGAAAATATAAAAACAGGTAGCAGACATTAACCCCAGAGAAAGGAACATGAGCAGCGACTTTCCGCACATGCTTAACAATTTATATATTAATTATTTAAGTTTCACAGGTTAATAAGCATAACATTTTTCTAATCAAATGTAGTTATTCCAACAATGTCAAGCTGGCTCTCAAGGAACTTGCAGACAAAATAAATAAATACCATAAAATGTGGAAAAAAAATGTAATAGCCATAAATAGCCATAAAAAAGTATTAAAATGCCAAGATGTATGCAAGATTTATCATCGCTTCACTATCTATCAAGCAAAAGACAAAAGTGCGCGTCACTTCACCTGAGAAACCACGGAAACCGTATCCCGAAGCACATCTCCCTGCGGATTGTTGCGTCGAGCAGACGGCGGCGGCGTCGATCCAAAACCCACATACTTTCCCCCCTGAGATGGCGGGATCCCCTCGGACCTCGACTCGTTCTCGGCTATCTTCCTCGCAAAGAAGCTCTCCTTGTTCGCGGCCGACGCCTCCAGCTGCACCCTCGTGTAGATATCCTCCGTCGATCTAGATCTCGACGGCTGCGCTCCTCGCCCGCCTCCGCCGCCGCCGCTCCCCCCAGCCCTAAGATCGCCCACCGACTGGTTCCGCCGGATGTCCGACGACGACCGGAAGTCGTCGCCGTCCCAGCTATCCCACCCTCCATTATTCGCCGCCGATAAACCGGAGCCGCCACCGATTGGGGGCTTCTTTGTCCCAGTGGCCCGGCAGCCGCCGCCGGTCGTGAGCGTTTCTTTGACGACGGGCGGGTCCCGCCAGGGGCGGCCCTCGGCGAGGGCCTGGATGCGATCGCGGTAGACGGCGGCGGCCTTGGTGTTGTACTTGGCGGGGATGTCGGTCTCCTTGAGAACACCGTACTGGGCGAGGAAACCGTTGAGGCGGTCGTTACCGCCGGCCTCCATCTTCTTGAGCTGGATCTCGGACCAGGAGTCCATGGTGACTGAGCGGACGAAGCTGATGTGGACGCCGAGGCCGCGGTGCTTGCCGGAGCACTCGAGGCACATGAAGACGCCGTAGGAGACGGAGGCCCACTGCGGGTTCTTCTGGGCGCAGTCCACACACGTCTTGTTCCCCGGCTGGGCCTGAAGCTCACGGAGCCGCCGCGACGCCATCGCCGCCATCCCGATCAGCCGGATCTGGATCTCCGAATCTAAGAAGATAATAAACGGATCCTAAGATGGGAACCAGGGAAGCAGAAAAGGAAACAATCACAACTTCTGGGTCAAGGAATTGGAGATCATTCCCATCGATTTCGGGAGCAAGATTGGGAAAGAAAGGGCAGAGACAGAAAGGGAGGGAGGGAAGGAGGGAGGGGGGGAGAGAGAGAAAGAGAGGAGGCTGAGGGGGTGGAGTTGGAGAGCGGGCCTCCTCTTCTTCCTTCTCGTCTCGGGGGGAGTAAAAACGTTCTTTTTGAAGGGGGTGTGGTGGTAATCGGGGTGTCGCCGACACGGAACAGGTTATAAATGGGGAAAACGTTCTGCTCGGATCGCGGTGTGAATACTTGGATAGATTTCCAAAAATGCCCCTGGAATTACGGAATTAAGTGGAGCCACTTGGGCTCTTTGGGGGCCGTGAGTGGAGATCTCACGCAGACTGGGCGGCGATCGGCGATCAGTGTCGAAGTGGGCGGTGAGATGGCCATTAGTGGAGTGTGACAGCTGGGCTTTCTCGAGTTTTTCTTTTTCCACAGTGCAAGAGACCCCGGTTGGTGAGATCCGTCTAGACCTCACATGCCCTACAATTGGCATTGCTTCCGGCACTTGTCGTAGAAACGGTTTCTTTTTTAGTCTAATTATGTTGTCCCTGAATTTTATTTTTTCTAATTTCTTTTTTTAACAACAGTGACCTAAGCCCCTTCGCAATGATATTATTTTTTTTTAACACATACTTTCCTAAATATTAAAATTTACATAAATATTCTTTCAAAATTAATATTTACATCTATATCATCATCAAACATTTATTTTTATAAGTATACTTTTTTTTTCTTTTTATATATCTACCCATACCATCTAACATCGTTAAAAAGTTAGTAATTTAAAACCAAAATAATGAAAATGCCAAGGTAAACATATAAAAAGAAATATTTATAAAAGTATGTATGCAAATAATAATTTTAGAGGATATTCATGCAATTTCATATATTTAGAAGGATATACACGCAAAAAAAATCATATATTTTTGTATAAATACCCTTCTAAATATTGGAACTTGTATGAATATCCTCCAAATTGATATTTACATGCATGCTCTCACAAAATACTAATTTTATATGAGTACATTTAACATAGGATTGAGCTAACGTGATTAGCCAAAATCATATTTATTTAAATTAAAAATTAATTAAAATTATGAAAGGATCTTTTTATTTCTGAAGTGGGTAACAGGTTAATAGGTCTCAATGGAAACTAATATCTCTACCTCTTTTGAGAAATCTTCTGATCTCTCACAACCCTCTCTTTCATTTCTTCATCTAGAATCAAAACTATTCCCTTGACTCCCTTCTCCACCATAGACAGCCCTTCATTATATTTTTTTTTTTTACATGAAGATAGTTAGGTCCTTCCTTTGGCTTTATGAATTATTTAAAGAAAAGTATTGTGAGATATTTGCAACATTTATCTCTTAGTGTATGAGATTTGCAATGTTTATCATTTAGAGTTGGAAAATTTCTCATGTATAGGCTGGTAGCTGATTTAAAATTACTGTGACAAGATGGGCCTCATATACTAGATCTTTTCTTCTTTTAAAAATTTGAAGCTTTACAGAAAAATGGGTTAAGATACACAACGTAAGGAGTGGCCTTCTACCATATAGCTGCGGAGGTTGTTAATAAGTTCGAAGGGTTCGAAGTCCTTCAATAATTTTGTTTGAGGATGATTGATGTTGTTTTTTCACCCATCAACATAGCAATAGTAAGAAACTTGATCATTACAATCTATTGCATGCCTTTAAGAGATTCTAATCATTTTCTATATTCTAATATATGCCATCATATATGTATCTATAATGGTAAATATTATAAGCTATGTTTCGATGAAATAAGATATAGTGGTTGTTATAAATGAAAGAAGAATCAAATAGAATAATCTCATGATTAGTGAAAGAACTTTTATAACTCTTTTTGTTATCTAATTATCGAATCAATTTTTTTCTTAAGTATTATTTTTATGAAATAATATTGAGGAGCAAGCACTAGACAAATCTGAGTGTTAAAATTGGTTGAAATAGAAAAAAGTAAAAGTAGATTTTTTTGTGCATGTAAATCTTCCTAAATATATGAAATTGCATTAATAACCTCATAAAGTATTATTTGCATATATACCTTTATAAATGTTTCTTTTTAAATATCTACCAATTAAGAATATTTTAGTCATTTTAAATTTTAAACAACTAATTTTTTGATGGCATTAGGTAGTGTTGGCATATATGCAAGAAAAAAAGAAAATGAAGGGTATATACGCAAAACAAGTATTTTATAAGGGTATACATATAAATATTAATTTTAGGAAGGTATTCATGCAGATTACAATATTTAGGAGCATATGTACGAAAAAAAAATGGGTAAAATTATTGCTCATGCTGCATGCACCAGCGTAGCCGTGCATGCGACAATTACTGCACTGATTTTAATAATAATGCATCAAGATGTGTGTACGATAAATGGAGTTCATAAATACCAACAGTCATTATTAGAAGTGTGCACGGCCGTATGGTGTATGCAATGTAGATAATACTTTTTCTATTCTCATCTACTAGTGTCGAAGTCTTAAAAGTATAAAAATAAAGAATTCAATTTATTATATTATCACCTTGGTGTCATTTTTCTAATCGTCCCTTGTCACATAATTCACATGCAGCAGCATCCTCCTTTTTTCTCTTTTAATCAAAAGGGACTAATCCTCCTACTCTATAAGTATTCCATCTCTTAAAAACTCCAATCAAAATGGTCCCTCTTTCTAAGCGGCAATGATGGTACCTTCCAAGTAGACACTCGATGATAATATCATAATTATTTTTTTTTGATATACCAGATAAATCATAACCATCTAGCATGAGTGTATCCAACAAAATTACAAAATTGAATATCTTGAAATTTAGAGGGAATATTGGTATAACTCTCCCACGACATACAATCTGAGTGCTCTGTAATGAAAGATGCTACCTAATCTGCTACTCTATTCGCCTCTTGATACATGTGGGTAGTGCTAAATGAACCACTGATTGAAGCTAGGCTCCAAGTGTCCAGCAGTAAAGGATGGTCATGGTTCGACTGAAACAGTCTAGATAATCAACGTATCACCATCGTGAATCATTTTCGAGAATGTGGTTGGCCCGCAAGATGAGTTTCACATATTCTCACCCCCATGCTCCTCTCAACTCTAGACCAAGATAAAGATATCCGTCAATCTACCGCCACCCACCACAATGAAAGTAGAATCTGGCTCTCTGACTGCAAACTCTATTCCTCCTCTATCTCCTCCATCCAGCACACTATTATCAAAGTTGACCTTAATAAAGCTAAGGGGTGGGGTCTCCCAACTGATGAATATCATTTGTGCCGCAATCACTAAAGTAAGGGAACTCTAGATGTCCTTGGTTAACACAAGGTCTCTTATAGTAGACAAGTTGATAACCTCAGTTGCCTGCAATATTTCCCTATCCAACATGAATCTTGATGGACGGTGACTGTTCTCAAATATCCGACTGTTTCTAGCAAGCCAAATCTAGTAAGAGATATATGTTGCTCAAGTGCCTTGAGCTATGCTAGAGGCTCTGCTACCACATCCCTTAAGACATGCAAGAAAGGCCTCTAACAAGGAAGGGGAAGAAATGGCAACAGAAGATGTATTATATAACCTCCACACCTTAGGGCACTAGAAAAGGACGTGCCCCATCGATTCGTCCACGATTGGACAACAATTATAAGTCGAGGAAATGTTCAACCACCTCCAAGCCAGCACATCTCAGAATAGAATCTAGCTCCAACTAATCTTTCACAGGAAGAGGGCAACTCTAGGATGAACCCTTAGTCTCCAAACCCATGCACTATCGATCCTTTTCAATGATCCTTGATTGTAGAGCATGTATAGCTCCTTGGATTTTACCTAGGAGTTGCATGTAGATCTCCACATCATCTTGTCAAAAGTAGCAACGCCTGGGATAACTATGGACAATATCCTATCTACAAACGTATGTCCAAACCATTGGGTTATGAAGGGAGCATTCCATCTCTTTTCTCCCGAAAGGAACAAACCAATACCTAAAACCTCCAACAACCTCCTAAACAATAATAGTTGGCTATCGAGCCAAAGAAATATCGAACACCCAAACTTTATTCAGCACCTCCACCTACCAGCCCTCACCAATAGACCATCCAATATTTTGCATCACTATATGAGTGTGAGTACACACCTTCTTCTTAATGAAAAGAACTACTATGGGTAGGCGCTGATGAATATGATAAACAATCCATGTTCCATAGTTAGTTCTCATCAAGGAACTCCACAAACCATTAGGCTCAAGAATGAAGTTGGCCACATGTTTAACCATCATCACCTCCCTTCTGATCAATGACTGAAGATCCAAGCCTCCTTCCCGAAGTGGCTAGCACCCACTATCCCAAACAATAAGGTGAACCCTCCTTACCTCTCTCATAGAGCCTTAGAGAAAGTTCTTAAACATCCATGCTAGCTTCATCAAGGAGTACTTTGGTAATATGACATTAGTAATAAGATAGACACGAATAGAATCGAGTACGAATTTCATAAGAGTCACCCTACCCATCATAAAAAGAACCTAGCTTTTCGTCCATTTTGTCTCTCCCTAATATTCTGCTCCAAAGTCTCACATCCAACTTTCCTCAGCCTTCTACCAGTAATTGGCACCCCCAAGTATCTCCATGGGCATCTAAGCCGCCTACACGACACGTGAACTAGGGCATGTCACCCCCTTGATGTGAAGGCCATATTTATCATGCATAGACTTTCAAAGATGCAAGGTGTGCTTCACCTACATTCAGCATAAACTATAACAGAAATCTTTTTTAAAAAAAAAATGCCAGGTAGACTCCCTGTAGCTAGTTTTGGCCCGTTAATTGAGATGAAAGGTTGTTGAGATATAGCCATCAGCCAACTATTATTCATACTCTACCGGTTAAAAATGGCGAGGAGAGGGTAAGCTGCAGTCTATGTAAAATGTACGCCCAAAGCAATGTTTTTTTTTTGTTTTGTTTTTATCGTGCATTTTATTATAATATTCAGTACTCTAAAATATTAAGTACCACAAATTGATATTGACTGCATACTAGCACGTGGCATGCCTGATTAGTTGGAACAAGTAAAAAGTCATGACGTGCATTATGATCGATCGATCAGATATGGGATTTTCGGCAAAGTAATTTGATGCCCCGCTGAAGAAGATTTTTCCCAATTTCCTGTGCAAACGAGCAATTTAATTGTGAATAAACCATATTACAACCTTAGAGAATGTGAAGCCTTTGGTGAAAAAAAAAAGTTCCTAGATATTAGGTGCATGGAATTTGTTCGATGATTAGTACAATTGCTTCATGTTTGCACACGCACGGGCTCACTGTTGTTTTTCTTTTTCTTTTTTTTTTTTTTGCTAAAGAAAAGGGGTAGGGGGAGGAAGGGACAAGCCCATCCCCGCGTAGCAGCCCCCACTGAGCCCCCGCCCCGCCAGGAGAATGTTCGATGCGGGCAGAAATGGCCGTGTGTTGGGCACCCCGACCAGTTTTACTCATACCCTCCCCACCCGTGGGCCCGGCTCAGCTACTCCTCTGAGCTCTGGCTCGAGTCCCACGTGTGAGTACGTCACACCCGGCACCACCCCGGCTACTAGCGGTTCAAGAGCGGTCCTAAACCACAAGTCCAAGCAGTGGCCAAAGTAGTGAGCTCCGGTCCACAATTTAATCATCGCCGCAGCGATTCGAACTTGGGAACTTGGGCTCACTGTTGTTTTTCTTCCGCCAGAGTTTTGCGGGTGGACTTACAAAACTCTGCATTGTATATTATAGTCCAAGAACATCAATGATGGTGGAAATCACATCTTAGGAACCTCCACCCTCTGATGCTAGTCTACCGGTTAGCGGAAGCAGCTCTGGTGTTGCCTATGTGATTAGGGACCACGAGTCCAGGCTGATTGCGGCAGAGTGGCGACGTACCTTCGAGACCTTAGTTTTAGGGGCGGAACTCTGGGCCATCTAGAAGGAAGTCTCTTAAGCGAGACAAGTATTAGAGGCTAGAAGCATCATCCTAGAGGGGAACTCGGTAAAGATGATTGAGCGGATTCTACAGAAGGGGCCGAGGGTGTTCGACCACCCGCTTCTAGATGGCATCCGAAGGCTGCTGAAAGAGTGTGATGCCTTTCAGGTTGTGCATGTGTTCTAGAAGGCAAACAGAACTGCTGATTGGATTATCTCCTTTGCTGCTCACCATTCTAAAGAGGTTCTCTAGACTCGTTTTGTATCTGTTCCTCCATATTTATGGAGTATTTTGTCTCTTGATTTAGATGGCAATGCTCACGCGAGACTAATATGAGCTACCGATGTATCCAAAAAGCATAAAAAAAAAAATAATGATGATGTAAATATAAGGATAGAGTTTGGAGACATCTAACTTCATAGATTAGGCCAAAATATATTCAAATAAAATTTCTCATTCATCTAAAAAATTGACCTAATAGACTTCAAGATCATAAAAGTGGCCAAGCATATTATTTTTAGAGGTTTTATATCCGAGATTGATCTCATGTAGACCCTAGAGAAAAGATGCGTGGACGGGTGAAGCGAGAAAAGAGACAAGGTGTGGCTCACCCATAAAACCTTTCAAAAAAGTCTATGGCCTGCTCAACCCAGCCTGCATTGCAAGAAGGCTAGGCCAATAGGTTGGGCTAAACCTGGATCACAAACTTTTGACCTAATTTAATATTGGCATAAATGCACATATATTAAACAGTTGTGGTAAAATTGTAATACTAAAAATTATCTATTATATACTTAAAGATACAAGTAATTTAAGGAATTATTCTTATAGTTAAGAATTGCGCGTATATTACCAATTATAATCATAAGTGCTTTTTTTGAATTTTGATTTGCCAGTAATTTGGATTATTATATTCATTTTATCTTTGCTTGCTATGTGCAGTCTGACTTGCTCAATTTGAATTGTGTGCGCTCTCAGCATAGTCAAATATGTCATCTCTGCTGTAGAAGTTGTAGGTGTTTATTGTATAGAGCTTAACTGTGTTTGCAAACTTCTGTTATAGAATGTGGGTCCGCTAAACTGTCATCGGCTAGAATCTAGATCCAGCAGAATGTGAAGGGGTGAGTGCCACCTCTTCGATGGTGAGGGATGGATGGCGTTATCGGCTAAGCATGTGTATCGTGAGGCCAATAAGGCAGCAGATTTGGTAGCATTCTATGTGACTAACCATTCTAGAGAGATCTTATAGTTAGAGAGGAGAGAATTTAACTAAAAAAATAAAAAAATTGCATGTGTACTTTCAATCCATAGTCAAACATGTGATGCACCATGATTTTAGATGCCCATTCAACATGATTCGTACATGTGGCAAACTATACACTTCTCCAAACCCTTTAATAACAACAAAAATGATAAATAAATGTTTGTTTCTGAACGCAGCTAGTTTCAAGGGGGCACTCTCCGTAAAACTTTAGCCATTTTTACTCGTCAAATCAAGGTCATCCAGGCTTGCACGCATATGATTCGGAAATCGGGGGACTTGCGGTTGCTCTGGTTCCAGACCTCGCGCTGTGGCAATCGGTTGCGTCGGTCGGGTTCGGCTCGGGTCAATAGCCTATTGGCAAACCCGAGCTGGAATCCGAAAGGAAAACGTCCGAGCCTATTCCACTACCAAGGGTCCAAGACTGTCCCGCGAGGGCCTCTAGGCCCGTTACCGGTCGTCCCTCGCTTGCCTTTCCTCCAAAACCCTAGCCCTCTCCCCGACTCTCTCCTAAAGCCCTGCTGCAAGAGCGGGCAAGAGCCGGAGAAGGCAACGCCCACCTCTCTCGTGGCCGTGGACTTCCACTTCCCTCTGACTCCAAAGCAAAAACCTGGTATAACTCTACAGCTTCGCCGTTGATCCGCTCCTCTGCTGCGCGCCGGAGATGAAGAACCTGAAGCTTTCTTCCCAGCAGTCGGTGCAGCTCGATCTGCAATTCGAGGGAGAAACCCTTCTCCTCTCCGCTTTCGACATCGAGCACAACCGTATTTTCTTCGCCTCCTCGGCCAACGTTATCTATACTCTCCAACTTCCTTTATCTCAAGTAAGCAAGAAAATGCTCTGTCAAGTTCCATCTGATTCTAGGGTTATGTAGATGCCTCCAGTTCTTTTCCATTTTTTTCTATAAACTGATACTATAAAAAATAAATGGACGTTCTTGTTAAATTTATCGTTTATGCATCGAAGGATTGGGTTTATGCGCCGACTGATGGCGGAGCATACCGCGAGATGCAGTTAACGTCAGGTGATTCAACTTTGAGCGATGTTTGCAGAAAGAAAGAAGAGAAAAAGAAATGAAACAACGGGAAATTCGAAGGGGTTAATCGTATGAAAGAGTTCGATTCCTTCTCTAGAGTGGTATTTAGGCTACAGTAGAACAAAGGCATATCAGGGTTTACTTTGTAGGATAAAGGGAATTTGCAACCTGGAGGTTGCATGAGGTTCATTCACATGATGGATGAAGATGAAGATCTTGTATTCTATTTGTATGCAAAAAGCGAAATGAAGGAGTGTGCAATTCCATTCACAGAAGCTGATGAATAACGATGCCATTTATAGGGATGTTGCTTTGAGTTGTTGAATGTATATTGTCCTTTTTTTGTTCAGTTGGTCTATGTCCATGTATGATCGTAATCAATGTAGAATATATCCTTGTTTTTTATATGGTCAATCAATGTGCATTTATACAGTCACTTTCTTTATTTGTTGGGCAAGGGTATGTGGTAGTTGAAACTAGAATTTTTATGTTGTATACTTTTTTTCTTAATATTTATTCAGAGCATTCATAAATATTTAGCCTCTAGAAACATAATTTTAAATTTTTAATTAATCAAACAAAAATGTTTGGATGTTTTGACATGGTCGGTTGGTGCCAAGTTTTCTTACATAGTTCTTGGAATTTTTGATTTTTTTCTTGATACTTTTCTCATCATGCTGTCCATTATTGTTACTTGCACTTTATGTCAAGTCCCGAAGATATCATTATCCATTACCTTCTTTGCATCGGAAATAGGCTAGGAACCAACAACTTATTGCAAAATATCATGTTTGTGCATGGGAAAATGTACTTTACATGCATGATGCAAAGAGAGAATTATTGACATGCATTTAACCTCTTGTTTATTTTTATGTAGCATCTATACGAAAAGGGAGTGCCATGGAGCAAAGCCCTTTTATCGTCAGAACCTGAGCCTATAGATTTGGAACCAGGGGACTCCATAGTTGCAATGGATTATTTGATAGAGAAGGAGGCACTGATGGTGGGTACTTCAAGTGGCTGCCTGGTACTACTTATTATGGACAGCAGAATGACTGAACTTATCGGGAGGGTGGAGGGTGGTGTGAAGAGCATTGCTTCTAGTCCAGATGGAGCACTTTTCGCTGTAACAACTGGTTCAGGACAGTTACTAGTCATGACTCATGACTGGGAAGTACTGTATGAAACTGCACTTGACCCTCAACTTTCCGATGTATGTTCCGACGTCCTACCTCCCTTCCTAAAACTTCTTTTCTACACAATCAAAAATCTGATCTTCAGTTTATCTGATATCATTCACATTTGCATCATTTGCATAGATGCCGGCCAACTCTTGTTCTTAGTACACCTTCTCTTATATACATGCACTAAATCCCAATCCTACACTTCTAAACCTTTTCTAGTGAGGAGTGCACTTAGAATGTATTTGGTTGACTATAATGTTTTTATTGTTCTGTAGTTGCCTCTTTTCAGTTTACAAAGATGATAGCATCTTCTTCGCCACATTAATTTCTGCGAAGTTTTAGTTGCTAACAGTAATATAATACATTTTATTTGCAAGCTATTGATTTCAGCTATGAGTATATGCACAGATGTCTGATTACATTTTTTGTATCTGAACATGGCATAAATTTGGTGAAAACGTGGTTCTGCAGATGTATGTAGATTATTTAGTGTATCTGATTAAGTTTATTTCCAGAATGTGTTCATGGATGACATGGATGGTTCTCCTGGCAATGGGTTCCAGAGTTCCATTTCTTGGCGAGTTGATGGGAAATATTTTGCTACTCTTGGTGGAGTTCATGATTCTTCTTCTTTGCAAAAGCTTAGGGTTTGGGAACGAGAATCTGGAATGTTGCATTCTGCTTCAAACTCCAAGACCTTTATGGGGAAAACCTTAGACTGGATGCCAAGTGGAGCTAAGCTGGCGGCTGTATGTGACAGGAGGGCTGAAAACAAATGTCCTCTTATTGTCTTCTTTGAGAAGAATGGATTGGAGAGGAACTCCTTTTCCATTGACGAGCCAGCAGAGACGACAATTGAGATCTTAAAATGGAATTGCAATTCAGACCTTCTTGCTGCTTCTGTTACTTGTGATCAGTATGATGCTATTAAAATTTGGTCTTTTAGCAACTACCATTGCTACTTAAAACAAGAAGTAAGATACTCAAAGAAAGATGAAGTGAAGTTCGCCTGGAATCCAACAAAACCGTTGCACCTAATTTGTTGGACTCTGAGTGGCATGATCATAAGCTACAACTTTGTTTGGATGTCTGCTGTCACAGAGACCACAACTGCATTGGTTATTGATAAGTCCAGTGTACTGGTAACTCCCCTTGCTCTGTCCCTCATGCCACCTCCCATGTCTCTTTTCAGTCTGAAGTTTCATACTGCTGTTCAAGACATTGCCTTCATTTCTAAGAGCGCAAAGAACTATATGGCTGCACACCTCTCTGATGGCAGTTTGTGTGCCGTGGAGCTTCCTACTATGGATTTATGGGATCAGTTTGAAGGCAAAGAATTTGGAATTGGAACTTGTCTCTCTGAATTAAATTTGGGAGCTTTTATGCATCTCACTTGGTTAGATTCACATATTCTTCTTGGTGTATCTTGCTGCCAGGCTACTAACTGTTCAATGTCATTGAGGGAAGATGTTCTTGCACATCAACAACAGAAACATGCTAACAATTATTATTTACAGGAGATTGAACTTGTATGTTCTGAGGATTCTGTGCCTGGTTCCGTCAGTTCTTCAGGTTGGCGTGCAAAGATCTCCAACACATTGTCGCTAGAGGGACCTGTTATTGGTATTGTCCCTAATCCTGCAAAAAGATCTTCAGCCTTTGTTCAGATGAATGGAGGATCTGTTTTCGAGTATACTTCAAATATGAGTACCATGAGGGTTTCTGCAGGGTCACATTCTCGTGAATTTGATTCTGCGTATGGATTTCCATCATCATGCCCTTGGATGAAAGCTGTTGCTATTCATGACAAAGGCGTTATGGGATCATTACTTTTTGGGCTTGATGACAGTGGTAGGCTGCATGTTGGCAGAAGGGTATTATGCAATAGTTGCAGCAGTTTCTCATTCTACTCCAATACCTGCAGAGTTACTGAAGTGGTTTCACACTTGATTCTTACCACAAAGCAGGATTTACTGTTTATTATCAGTATTGATGACATTTTGCATGGGGATCCTGAAGTAAAATTTGGAAGTTACAGCAGTAGTCAAAATCAAGGGAAGGAAAATAAGGAATATGTGAATATATGGGAAAGAGGGGCAACGGTGATTGGTGTTATGCACGGGGATGAAGCAGCAGTCTTATTGCAAACTAATCGGGGCAACCTCGAATGCATTTACCCCAGAAAGTTGGTTCTTGTATCAATCATTAATGCTTTGGTCCAAGGACGTTTTAGAGATGCAATGCTCATGGTAAGGCGACACAGGATAGACTTCAACGTGATTATTGACTATTGTGGCTGGAAAACTTTTCTTAAATCAGCTGCAGAGTTTGTTAGTCAAGTGAATAATCTTGGTCACATCACAGACTTTGTCTGTTCAATCAAGAATGAGAATGTTATTAATACTTTGTACAAGCCATATATTTCTCCACCCACTCTCACTGAAAACTCCACAGGACAATCAGAAGGTTCTCAGGGTTTTGGCACAGAAAACAAGATTTTTTCTGTATTGCTGGCAGTTCGGAGAGCCCTTGAGGAACGGATGAAAGAAAGTCCAGAAAGAGAGCTTTGCATATTGACCACTTTAGCTCGTAGCGAGCCTCCTGCTCTAGAGGAAGCACTTAACAGAATTAAAGTAATCCGTCAGTTGGAACTGTCTGGGGTTGATGATGGTCGGCAAAGATCGTATCCTTCTGCCGAAGAATCTCTAAAGCACCTCTTGTGGTTGACAGATCCTGAAGCTGTTTATGAAGCTGCATTAGGCTTGTATGATCTGAACCTTGCTGCCATTGTGGCATTAAACTCTCAAAAAGATCCAAAGGAATTCCTTCCTTTTCTCAAAGGACTGGAAAACTTGCCTCCTGCTGTTATGAGGTATACAATTGATCTAAGACTACGTAGGTATGAGAGTGCACTTAAACATATTGTTTCAGCAGGTGATGCTTATTATGAAGATTGCATAAATCTCTTGAAGAATAACCCTGAACTTTTTCCACTTGGCCTTCAATTGTTTACCGATGATATCAAGAGGAGGCAGGTTCAGGAGGCATGGGGTGATCATCTTCATGCTGAAAAATGCTTTGAAGATGCTGGTGTGGCTTATTTATGCTGTTCCTCATATCAGAAAGCCTTGAGGGCATATCGTGCTTGTGGTGATTGGAGAGATTTGTTTATAGTAGCCGGACTTCTCAAACTAGGAAAGGAAGAAATTCTTCATCTAGCAAATGAGCTCTGCGAAGAATTTCAAGCACTTGGGAATCCAGCCGAGGCTGCTAAAATTGCACTCGAGTATTGTGCTGATGTTGCTAGAGGTGTTAACTATTTTATAATGGCACGAGAATGGGATGAGGCTCTTAGAGTTGCTTTTATGAATGAAAGGGAGGATTTAATCTCTGATGTGAAGGATGCAACTTTGGAATGTGCCACTACGTTGATATCTGAATATAAGGAGGGAACAGAGAAAGTGGGGAAGTACCTAGCCCGCTACCTAGCTGTGCGTCAAAGAAGAATAGTTCTTGCTGCTAGAATTCAATCCGAGGATAGATTGGTGAATGATGCTGATTATGATACTGTTTCAGAAACCAGCAGTCGTTTCAGTGAGATGAGTGCATACACCACAAGGTATGCTCTCCAATCAGATTTTTTTTTTAATTGCATTATTTTTTTGTATTGCTCTGCCTTAATGTTCTCTACTCTTTTGTGGTGCCTTAGTGCTTCACCATTAAGGTTATGATAACACCCTTTTCGAACTTTTATGCTTAATCTACTTAACGCCCCTTGTGCACCAGTTGTACTATAAAACTGCATAACATCCCATCCTCTTGAGTCTCTCGACAATTAGCTGTTTCTTTGGAAAATTCTACGAATTTTATTACACATCCACATAGTTCGATGGCTATAAAACCTCTTCAGTTACTAAGGCTTTCTTTGGAAAATTCTACGAATTTTATTACACATCCACATAGTTCGATGGCTATAAAACCTCTTCAGTTACTAAGGCTTCTTTTTGCATGATTTTCCACCAACTGCTAATTGTGCTGGGCATATTTTTCAATTGGTTTTGCCAAAATTGATTATACATTTGCTTGTGCCTCAAATACGTTCATCCGTTGGACTGTTAACAGGACAGCAAAGGACTCAGTGGCTTCCATCAGCTCTAGTACTGCCAGTAAGTCACGAGACATAAGACGCCAAAGGCACAAGGGTGGAAAAATTCGTGCTGGAAGGTTCAAAGATCAAAATCCTTTTCTTTATCTTATATTTGTTGATCAAATCTAGTGACTTATGCTTCTTAATTGAAGCAAAAAGGAACTAATCAAGCTGATCCAAATAAGTTGGGCAAGGCTTGATGCTTTCAATTCTTAAGTTGTTTATTTTCCTTTAATTCATTTCTTTGTCCTGATCCAGTCCAAATATCTGAATGTTTACAGCCCTGGAGAGGAGATGGCACTGGTCGAACATTTGAAGGGCATGTCTCTTACTGCCAGTGCTCAACATGAACTCAAATCCTTGCTGAAAGCTCTTGTGATGCTGGGAAAGGAGGAAATCGCTCAGCAAATACAATCTGTAGGAGATCACTTTCAATTAACTCAAGAGGCAGCTGTGAAACTGGCTGAAGATACCATGACGAATGAGACTGTTGATGAAAACACCCATACCTTGGAGCATTATGTGAAAAAACTAAGGGCGCCGCACCATTTGCAGGCCCTCTGTTGGCAATCAAAAGTATTGATGCCACCTTTGCAGGTAAAAATTTTTGAAATCTCGCATTGTTTCAGATTGCCTTTTTATCGGAAGTATCCATCTTATAGATGTCTGTTCTCAGGGGCATCGAAATACTGGTGGCTAGCATGGACATGTTTGTGAAGATACACATGCAGAGCAATGGCCATGCGGCTCGGCGAGTGCAATTTTTTTTTTCTGAGGCAGCATCAGTGATTTACATTTTTTCCCTCGAGTACTGCGGATTTTTGATTGTTATTGCATGTCTATATTTTTTTATTTTATGAATGATTCATTCTAATGGTTTCTGTCAAAAGCTTATCGCTCGTATAATTTTGCATATCAAATTTTGGTTCTTAACCTTATATGGCAACCTTGTAATATGGAATAAAGTTTATTATCGTATTAATTTTTGTCTTGCCTTTTAGGATAAGGGATACCAGTATGCCATTATTGAAGATTTTTGCTAGGACTACGGTATCTAAATCCTAGTCCTTTCCTTTTCTCTGGACAAAGAAATCCTACTTTTATTGCAACCATAAATGTCTTCCGTGGCCATTGCTAAAGGGCAAAGAGTTAAGACAATGAGTCAGACTATCCTGCAATGCATCCAACCAACCCTTCAATTCGTACTCGGTTAATTTGGGGCCCTTGCGCTTGTGGGTTAATGGGTTCATGAAGACTATAATACGTCTAGATTTTAGCTGCAAGTTTTTACCAGATATCTGTTGGAGGATGATTGGCCTGTAGAATGGATCTCTAAGGACAACTTCAACTCAGGCAAAATACTACGATCGACAGGCTTGATGCAAAAGCCTTCACATTCAATTTGTATGGAGGAATTGTGTTAGGAAGCGAGGCCGAGTTCATGTAAGTTTAGGTTTGTCTCATCTTTAGTAGTCAATCTCTTACCGAGTACAGTGCAGCTGCTGAACATGCAAATCCATAAATATCTTGACATACAATATCTGAGTTACTCTTAAGATCAAGTTTAAGAAAGACTTCTCATTTAGCATCAAGTACAGTAACTATCATATTCATTTATACATATTAAAGATATCATGTTATTTATGGTACATCCATGCCATTCGCTCATCAAAATTTGGTTATGACTTTCATTTGGTTGAGGAAGTAGATTCTGTGGATTGGGACTTGCTCATTAAATCAAATATACAATGAAAATGTTCAATTTTTTAACCAACCCTTCTCCGAGAAACTATAGTTTGTGGTAAGAATGTTGGACAATTCACAGGTTGGCATGAAAGTAAGTGGAGCATAAAAGATAGGGGGATAGAGTAGTAAACATGAAAACTTTCTACTGACTTGGCAGGATGTGCTCACGTTAGAGCTATATAAATTGTCGTTTTTACTATATATATATATAAAAAAAAACAAGATGGACAACAAAGGTTGGAGGTGGAAGTAGTAGAGAATAACTGAGCGTAAAATCATTTAAATAGTTTGGCTATTTGCATTATACGCCTGACACTGGCCCTGTTGAGAACACAGAGGGCCAGAGTACAAGTTATTAGGAAAAGCGCGTTGTTAAAAATGAGCAGTGGGGATTATTTGAAGAAACTTCTCTTTATTGGTGACGTTGGTTCTTCCAAATAAGAGTCTAGTAAAAATAGGCCCCACATAATGAATCCCGAGGGGATTGAGTCAGGAGTTTTATTATTTGTGTTTCTCACTAGCAACATCCAGTGTGGGACTTTCGTACTGCCTTCTCCTGCGTGTATTAAAATTTTTGACAAGGTAAGGGCTTGTTTGGTACTCTCGTTTTTGTGTTTTGTTTTCCTCACACATTAGTGTAATATGGTATGGAGATTGACATTGGAGATAACATTTACATGGAACTTCTTCCCTTCCTTGCTTTTATTTTCACTTGAAAGCAATAATTTTTTGCTGCTAAAAGCTCTTAAGAGCTTACACACCCTTTTCATGACACATATTTGTTCAGTCTAGTTCGTTGTTTTCTTGGATTTTTGAAAACAAAAACACAAGGCAAAAGCAATACCAACAGGACCTAAATTGTTCATGTATGAGTATCACTAGAAATAGTTTATATTTGATTGAGTTGAGGCATTGTTCTATATCATTATCTGCTCTTAGGATAAGACTTGGTGGCACAGGTTGATAGAACTCTACACGAGTTTTCCACATATTGCTTCCGTCAACAGAAAAGGTGACCTTGCATTACCTTCTTGTCTGTGTTAAAATATTCATCAAAGGACTCCCGTCCATTCTTTCAAATTTGAAAGGGAGCAAAAATACATAGGAGATAACGAATAGGTTAGGATTATAGAGATGGCAATAACTCACCAGATATGTTAATGAAATTTTACATCGGTGCCTTCCCGCCAGTGGTGGAGATTTGGTCTTCGAACTAGTTGAGGCCGGATGAGCTTATCACGGCATCTCTCTCTCTCTCTCTCTCTCTCTCTCTCTCTCTCTCTCTCTCTCTCTATATATATATATATATATATATATATATATATATATATATATATATATATATATATATATATATATATATATTGTAGATTTTGGGGGATCAAGACGTTATAATTTTTTTTTTTTTTTTTGCTTAGGGAAAGGAGGGGGCAGGGGACTTAACCCCACCTGCCTCCTTCCAGCACTGGCGGATTAGATGACGACTCCACCAAGCTAATCCTGCGGGAATATCCGATTTCTGCATTTAATTAACGTTCGTACATTTCAAACTTGAACTACTCTGATAAAATCTGAGCCCTGTTCCAACCGTGCAACCACCTTGGGTGGTAAATGTTCCAATTTTTCATAACCGAGCATGCCAGGAAGGGGACGTTCAAGGTCGAGCCCTTTTCCTCGGCATAATTTGGCAAAAGTTTGATTCGGCGGAGTTAAATCAGGGCCATCCGTAGCCGGTAGCGGCTCCCGCTCGCATGGTTCTTCTGACGTTCCCTTACCGAACCCATAACCACCCACCGTCCGGCATTAATTCACCTGTTTTTCTGTTTCCAACCCAACAGCTATCAGTCCCCTACCCACAGGCAACTTCCCTCCTCCCCAAATTGTTCCTTCTCACGCCTCTCCTCTCTTTCCCTTCTTTATCTTAAAAGGTGGTACTTGGAAGTGGGCTTTCTCACGCTCCCTTGGTTGCTGGTGTTCAGAGATGGGCATATTCTCTCTCGTGACGGGGTGGCCCGGCTCCAGCGGGTTCGGATCCGCTTCTACTGCGGAGCAGGTAGCCGAAGGGATCGACGCCAGCAATCTCACTGCCATCGTCACCGGTCCCTCTCTTGCTCTCTCTCCTTCTCTATTTTCAAAAACTCTCTCTTGTCAAATCTTGATGGTTGTTCGAGATTTTTTTGGTGGTTTCTTGGTTGATTCTGTTTTTTTTTTTTTTTTTTTACTTTGTCCTTTCGTTGTTTTTTGCTTGGGAGCATGAGCAGATTATAATGAAACTTTCGGAATGCTTTTTTGTTTTCTCGTGGATTTTCTTTCTCGGTTCGGAGGTCGCTCTTCTTTTATGGTCGTATATGGCTCCAAGGGCTACGTTTTTTGTCCGCGTATTCTTTTCCGTTTCCAGAAAAAAAAAAAATCGTAGCGAGCCAGTCGCTTTCATTAAGAAAACCAAAGTAGAGATGGATGACGTGGTGGGCAATTTTTTTGTTTTAGCGTTGGTACAGCGATGAGGTTCGTCAATTCATCATGCTTGTGTTTGTCCTCTTCTAGGACTGGGAGGGATGGCGACTTTACTACTTTTATTTGTAGACGTCGCTTACGGGGTTTTTACTTGGGATCTGTCATGGGTGATGTATTTGCGTTTCATTCACTTTTATCTTCCTATCATTTGCTTGTTGGTTGACCAAAAAATGAAATATAATGGAATTTCAGTTGATGACGGATTTCTGAATTTAATGATAGGTGGGAAGAAGTATACCTCCTGTATTTAAACTGACATCGGCCCAGCGCCACAATTTAAACTTTATCTCTCTGATTTTACTCTTACCAACCATCATGAAGGCGGCCTCCATTGGTTGTTGTCGCCGGGTTTCCAACAATAAGTGTTTAGGACTCATGAAGCATTTTAGATCTTCTCATTGCTCGAATTGGTTGGCTCAACGAGCCTCCTGCGGAGATGTGTTTGGCCGCTTGATTAGTTATATGGCTTACAGTTAGATCATAGGTTTTCTATTACCATTTGTGTTGAGATTGTATATGTGTATTTGTATGCGATCCAGGAGGAGCAAGTGGGATTGGTGCAGAGACTGTGAGAGTCTTGGCACTTCGGGGAGCCCATGTCGTCATTGCAGCAAGGAACATGGAGGCTGCAAATGATACAAAGCAGCTTATCCTCAAAAGCAATCCGGCAGCTAGGGTGGACACTTTGAAGCTTGATCTTAGCTCATTAAAGTCCGTGCGATCATTTGCAGATAAATTCATATCGATGGATCTTCCTCTTAACATCTTAATGTAATGCCTGTTGTTCTTATCATATGAAGGGTGTTTCCTTCCTCTGAACCAGATCTTTATTTCTTCATTTTAACTGTGTTCTTACATAAGTATTAGATGAGACAGTTCATTGTCTCTGAATGTTAAAAGTTTCATGATGCTCTTTTTAGGATCTATATTGAACTAAAATTTGATGGTCTCTTCATTCTATATTTCAGAAACAATGCTGGTATTATGTTCTGTGCGTACCAACTTTCAGAGGATGGAATAGAGATGCAATTTGCCACCAATCACCTTGGTAATCATACATTACCCAGATCTGGTTGTATGATCTCTACTTTCAGTTAAACTTAGCAACTACTGTTTTGGAAATAGTCATCTGCTGATCTTTTTTGATGTATCTTTACAATTTTGTGGAGATTGTAAATTTTCCTTGCATCATCTAATGTGTAAACTTCTCCAGTTATATCTCCTTCGATGCTTAATGTTTGTTGGATCGGTCAATTTATTTCCATCAGGTCACTTTTTGTTAACCAACCTTCTTCTTGAGAAGATGAAAAGCACAGCAAGGAAGACAGGGATCGAGGGTCGCATTGTAAATCTATCGTCTATTGCGCACCTTCATTCATATGATGAAGGAATACGGTTCGATAATCTTAATGACTCAGATGGGTATGCCACTGCTTAAAACATTTAGTTGTAGTTTATACATCTATAAATCTATATATATGCAGCAGTATGCGGGGAATCATATTAATAGGAATCTTGGACAAGTAGCATTTATCTGATGGAGAACAATAGTTTTAAAGTTTATCCACCTAAATTTGGTGCTTATTCCCTGTGTTATCAGATACTCTGATAAAAAGGCATATGGCCAATCAAAATTGGCAAACATATTGCATGCAAATGAGCTATCAAGACGCTTGCAGGTACTAATGCTTCTTATTACAGTAATATATACTCTCCTTTCTCTACATTTCAATCAATGTTTGCAGTGGATTCCCTGTTTTGTGATCCAGTGAGTTCATGTTTATATAAAGAAATGCATGATAAAGAAAAGACGTAAACTGCCTTCCCATCATGACATGAGATTCTGTTGTGCACTACAGAAGTAAATTTTCATAATCCATATGTAGTTTCTTCTCTTACATAAGTTTTTTGATATCTAGAATTTGCATCTTTGTGCAATACAAGAGAAATGATCATCTGGGCACACTAATCTTAAATGGAACTGACACCAGTTCAAATGAGTCGAACACAAATTTTACTCCACGCGTTTGATTCTCTGAAGCTGGTCAATCATTTGACGGAAAGGTCATGTTCGTAAATTTGTGCTAATAGAGAGCAACCATGCCTTAAAACTTCTTGTTGCACTGCAGACTTCTCAATAGAAGCAACTCAATGAGAAAGTGTACTGTAATGCGGAGGCTGGTTCGGTGTTCTCAATGGCTGTAAATGTAGCACGCCTGTAATATATATACTTGCAGGGAATGGTGCTTAACAACTGTGCAGATTAGCCATGTTATGCATTCCAGGGTGCTCTGTTTGACTTATATTGTCCGTGTCAAGCAAAAGTCTAGGCATTATGTCCTTATGATTTCACCATATGTATGTATTTTATTGGCTGGTTAGCTTGGTATATGGAATGCATATTCTGCCTTTAATCTGCATCTCAGGTCTCCAGTAACATATAGCTTGTTAACCTTCCATGAAGATGATATACAAATTTCCACATTTTGCACAACAGGAAGAAGGTGCAAATATTACTGTAAATTCTGTCCACCCGGGTTTGATCGTGACATCTCTGTGGAGGCATTCTTTTTTTCTGATGAGTATGTTTATTAGTTCATCATATTTAAATCTTCGTAAAGCAGCAACTTGTTTAAGCCTGAATAACCTTCATTTTTTTGCCTGAAACTGGTTGTTATCTTGCAGGGGTTCTGAAACTATTCACTAGCATTTTTTGGAAGAATGTGCCACAGGTATGCAGCCAATTGTTTGCTAGGCTAATGACATAAGAAAGTTTCATTTTCCATAACATCACAATTAAATTGTAGATAAAGTTCAAATTTGATCCACATTGTCCATAAGCTGGTTGTTTCTACCTGTTTTTTCAAAGATTATTCAAAATGGAGGTTGAATTTGTCCAACACTAGGTTTAGGTTTTTCTCATCTTTAGTAGTCAATCTCTTACCGAGTACAGTGCAGCTGCTGAGCATGCAGGTCCATAAATATCTTGAAATGCAATATCTGAGTTACTCTTAAGATC
Organism: Phoenix dactylifera; assembly: GCF_009389715.1. Classification (NCBI taxonomy): domain Eukaryota; kingdom Viridiplantae; phylum Streptophyta; class Magnoliopsida; order Arecales; family Arecaceae; genus Phoenix; species Phoenix dactylifera. The sequence continues at coordinate 11,275,101 of NC_052404.1, read as the reverse complement.
AAGTTTAAGAAAAGCTTCTCATTTAGCATCAAGCACAGTGACCATCATATTCATATATACATATTAAAGATATCATGCTATTTATGGTACATCCATGCCATTCGCTCGTCAAAATTTGGTTATGACTTTCATTTGGTTCATGAAGGAGATTCTGTGTATGGAACTTGCTCATTAAATTAAATATACAATGAAAATGTTTGATTTTATAACCAACCCTTCTCAGAGAAACTATAGTTTGTGGTAAGAATGTTGGACGATCCACAGGTTGGCATGAAAGTAAGCGGAGCATAAAAGATACGGGGGATAGAGTAGCAAACATGGACAACGAAGGTTGGAGGTGGAACTAGTAGAGAATACACTGGCCCTGTTGAGAACACAGAGGGCCAGAGTATAAGTTATTAGGAAGAGCGCGTTGTTAAAAATGAGCAGCGGGGATTATTGAAGAAACTTCTCTTTATTGGTGAAGTTGGTTCTTCCAAATAAGAGTCTAGGAAAAATAGGCCCCAAATAATGAATACCAAGGGGATTGAATCAGGAGTTCTATTATTTGTGCGTTTCACTAGCATCATCCAGCCTGGGACTTTCGTACTGCCTTCTCCTGCATGTATTGAAAATCTTTGACAAGGTAAGGGCCTGTTTGGTACTCTTGTTTTTGTGTTTTTTGTTTTGTGTTCCTCACACATTAGTGTAATATGGTATGGAGATTGATATTGGAGACAACATTTACATGGAACTTCTTCCCTTCCTTGCTTTTATTTTCACTTGAAAGCAATAAATTTTTGCTGCCAAAAGATCTTAAGAGTTTACGAACAGGGTTTCATGACACATATTTGTTCAGTCTACTTCGTTGTTTTCATGGGTTTTTGAAAACAAAAACACAAGGCAAAAGCAATACCAACAGGACCTAAATTGTTCATGTATGAGTATCACTACAATTAGTTTATATTTGATTTGAGTTGAGGCATTTTTCTATATCATTATCTGCTCTTGGGATAAGACCTGTTGGCAAAGGTTGATAGAACTCTACACGAGTTTTCCACACATTGCTTCCGTCAACAGAAAAGATGGCCTTGCATTACCTTCTTGTCTATGTTAAAATATTCTTCAAATGACTCCCATCCATTCTTTCAAATTAGAAAGGGAGCAAAAAGCAATAGGAGATAACAAATAGGTTAGAATTATAGAGAGAGCAATATCTCACCAATCGGGACCACCCTGACCAAACCTGAAATGTAGAATTTGAAGTGTTAATGCAAGTTTACATCGGTGCCCTCCCGCTAGCAGAAAATTTTTATTTCATTAGTAAGGTGAATGGGAGTAGTTATATGCTGACTTGAATGGTGCATCTTTGCAGGGAGCAGCTACTACATGCTACGTTGCGTTGCATCCGAGTCTCAAGGGTGTGACAGGGAAGTATTTCCTTGATTGCAATGAGGAGAAGCCTGGTATAATGGCCGGAGAAGAAACCTTGGGCAAAAGGCTCTGGGACTTGAGTGAAAAGCTGGTCAATTCAGCTCAGTAAGACCTAGTAAGATCGGAACTAAGAGCATCCCCTAGAAGAATTACAGTACTCCCTTGCTAATATGGTGTAGGGCAAAATTAGTTTTCCCCTTAATTCTGTTCTCTCTTTTACCCGTTTGTATGATGGGTGCTGCATTAAAACAATTAGTTTTAGTTCCTGGGTTAGCGCAAAATTTTGCTGTACTAATTGTTTTCATCGCCAGACCACATTGAAACAGAATTCAGATGTCGATGTGTGCTGAAATGGCGAATTTCAAGTAACATGCAGCAGATTCCTGTACCCAAAAACAATTCCCCATCCTACAAGGCCTAAGAACCATCAGGAATCTCCTCCGATGCATTTGATGGAAAACCCTTGGTTCAACAACAAGACTCCCCAAAAAGTAATAACCCTCTCATGAATCAGTAATTGCCACGAGATGCAGATCTTTAATAAGGAGTTGCTGAGATAGAAAAGTTACTAAGAACTTTACTATGGAGTTACTAAGAACTTACAAGCATACAACCGTATGATTTTTTTTTTAAGATAAAAAGGCACGTTCATATGGCATGCAAAAGAACACTGTTAGAGAAGATGGCTTGAACAGCGAAGCTTCTCCATTCTGCGGCGCAGCGAGGATGTGCAAAAAAGAGAGGCATTTCATGCTGAAAAATAAAACGAAGGCTTCAGTTTATAGAAAGTTCATGATTTCAGTCAAATCTGTTTTTTGCTCAAAAGCTCCTGAGTCTGTATATGACAATGCTACATAGTATGTTGACATGAGGATTTGCTCAGTACCAAACCAAACTTGCGTATGAGTATAATATCTCACTCAACCAGCTACACATTGAAGTAACAAAAATAGTTTTCAGCTAGGAAATAAAGCAATGCTGTAATCAGCAATTAACCACTACAATGCCGCATGTCTAGTTGCCATAAAGTCATAAACACCAGAAAGGTATTGTTGATAACTGAGTAACACAACAATCAATCTTCATTGAAACCATCCACCAAACCTTCCATCATCCCCATTTTCTGCACAGAAAAGCAATGGAGGAAAGCTAATGAAACCAGGAAACGACGTGGAACATCTGCCAGTCCTGGAGCCTTGCCTTGGTGGTCTGAGAATGTGGACGTGTCCCTCGTCTATAACTGTAAGCAAGCACACTGTTTTTGACAAAAAACACAGAGAACCAGGAAAAGTGCTGATCACCATGAATCAGTAATTGCTAAGAGATGCATGCCAATCTAATTCAGAACTGTATTAAAAAAACGACATGAAGTATCCGACCAGAGATGGAACCCAACGGCCAAACATTTTTTCATCCTTAAACTTCTAAAAGCAAGCACCTTCCCATGAATACCCCTTACTTTGCTCATATGCTATTCAACCAGTCATTCATCGCAAAACCAAGAAATCATACCCTATGACTCCAACTGATATTAAAAGGGCTAGTCGTTTATAATCAAATCACCGCTTGAAAGAGATACCAAAAAAAAAAACGCAAAACATAACCAAAATATAAGTGCAGCCATAGCATGCGAGAGAACTGCAAAGTTCCATGATCCCCAGGCAGCAAGCCAAAGGGCATGTTTACTGGCTTAAGAATCTGAATATAGTACGAAAGAATTATTTAGAAGGTTCATACTATGAAAGGGCTTAAAACATGCCAGATTGGAACCCTAAAAATTGGAAATCGAGGTTCAACTTGATGAATATACATTATTAAATGTGAAAGATATTTCAACAAGTAAAATAACAATAATATCTGCCATAACAAAAAATTATCCTCTGGAGTTGCCAATTACTTTTGTCTTTAAGCTATTGGCTATCTATCACACAACCACGAGCAGATTATTCCCCAACATGCCATTAAACATTGACATCCATCAATCTCTTAAGAAGAAGAGTTAAAAATGTATCTGACAAAAACAGAAAAATTATGAATTCATAGGCAGATTCACCTAGCCAAACCAGAAAATAAACAACGGAGAGCCAAGATAAATAGAAGCTGGCGTCATGATGTACCTACAAAGAAAGGCAACCCCAAATTGGAATGATATGAATATACATTAAAGATGAACACCATCCTGAGAATAAGAGCAAGAATCAAGGAACGAATTTCCAACAGAAATCAAGCATTGTGGTAAATGAGGAGAAAAATTGCGTAGCATAAACAACAAATTGAAGCTGCTTTGTGACTTTCTATCACTTAAATATGTGATGAATAACTCGTTAAAGAATAAATGTTCCATTGAACATCGTCTATCATATGATTAATTAATTTATGTCGAGAAAAACATAGCTTTTACAAAGACCCTATCTAAAAATCCACCTGGTGCTACTTCATAGGGCACACTGGGAGAGTAAATACTTGTAACCATATGCATAAGAAATGACAGCAATGGTGCACCAAGACAGTTCCTGAAACTTGAATTACGAAGGCAAAGTTCTTTATTGGTCTATTCTACATGGTTTCACACTTTCACTATATCACTTATCTTTATACAAAACTGACAAGGAGACCATCAATTTTTCTCAGGTCCAACCAATTGCCACCATAATACACACTATAGCTTTATAGATCTACTAACAAAGGTAGAGACTACCGATATTGCATTAGTTTTAGCATACTTGAAAAATTCTTATAGCATTCAAGTCTATATTGCACCAATATCAAAACCTAGTAACAGAGGAGCAATGTCATCATATTAAATTTCAAGATATGGCACATGAACAGAGAAAATGTCAGACTGACAGCTCCCACAAGGGCTATTGTTCACATACCCAAGAAATCATCTCAACTTCTCTATCTACAAAGGCATTTTGTCTAAAAATATATGAAAACGTTGGTTCATATCAAATTAATACTAGTCAGTTCAAATAAACAAGAACAACAGGAATAAAGATCCTTCATGATTCCAAGTCTTCCACCATTCAAGAATCCATCCAGGTGGACAGAATAATAGACAGGCAGTCAAGCATTGAAAACCAGCAGAACTTCCACAAATAACAGGACGAGAAGTACCCAAAACTCTAGAGATAGCATCAGATCGAAAAGTAACGAGGCAAGTAACTAAATTTACATTTCAAAAAAAAAAAAGGTTATACTAATCTTAAGTACACATATAGCACCCTCCCCTACTTAACCAGAATGCATTCCGGAAGCCGAAAAGTAACAAGCTCAAATCAGGCATATCAAAGAAGATCTAATCTTTAGATTTCCTCATCTGAGATAGGTATTTTACATCAGACTATCCAACTTCCAACAAAATATCAAAATAAGGAAATAAAACATAACGTAAAACAGATAAAGGGAAGGGGCAAACAAGCATCCCAAATACAATCCTAGATTTCCAGATCAGCTTCGGACAACGCCCACAAACCAAATCCAAGATCATTCAAGAGCTAGTGAACTTGGTGACAGCCTTGGTGCCCTCCGAGACAGCATGCTTCGCAAGCTCGCCGGGGAGGACGAGGCGGACAGAGGTCTGAATCTCCCGGGAGGTAATGGTAGGCTTCTTGTTGTAGCGGGCAAGCCTGGATGCCTCCTGGGCGAGCTTCTCGAAGATGTCGTTGATGAAGGAGTTCATGATGCCCATCGCCTTGCTCGAGATCCCGATGTCCGGGTGGACCTGCTTCAGGACCTTAAAGATGTAGATCTTGTAGGTCTCGCTGCTCTTCTTCGCCTTCTTCTTCTTCTTCTTGTCGCCGGTAGCCCCCTCCTTGGACGGCAGCCGCTTCTCGGCCTTGGGCTTCTTCTCGGCGGGGGCCTTCTCAGCGACCGTCTTCTTCTCCTTCTCCTCCGCCGGCTTATCGGAGGCCGGCTTCTTCTCTGCAGGCTTTTTCTCTCCCTTGGGAGCCATGGGAATCAAGGTCGAGGGGAGGGTTTGGGAAGGGAAAGGACGGGAGAGGAGATCGTACTTGACGGAAGGAGAGGGGAACCGGCGATCAGATGGAGAAAAAGCGGACGGGTTGGTTTCATATTTATCGATGGAGGCGGTCGGTTCTGATTGGATGGGGAGTAAGGGTTCGGATCGATGAGCTGGGCGTGATCTTATCTTTTGACTTCTTCCAAGAAATCGACGGCATATAATAGTCTGAAAAAGATATTCTGGACACGCGTTTCGTTGTGATTGGATATCTCTATTGGGCTCGGATCGATGAGGTGGCCACGGGAGACGGAAATCCCAGTTGGAAGCCTGACCTGCGCGGGAGAAGCGCTTGCCGTCTGCGTCATGGAATAATGGGGAGACCGCAAAGGCTCCTCTCTACTTCGGTAGTATTCCGCACGGTATCTTTTACGGAACTTCTATCTCCAAATTATTTCAAAGGGTATTTTGACGGATCTATTTTAGACGGCCGTATATAGAACCGTACATATTTTATTTTCCGAGCCTCATCTGCTAGAATTGTGAGGGACAGTCAGCTCTTCCATACATCGATCCCAGATATAAAGTTGCGCACCGCGTGGGTGGGCCTTATTATGCCCGATGTATCTAATGGGCCAGTTTCATTGTCCTGAAAGGGGACTCGACCACTGTCATCAATTGGATCCGGAGAGGCTCTAGGGACGATGGTTGCGTCCATCCTTTGCTACGAGATATCTGAGCTATGGTAAGAAATGACGGGGCCCTTCACGCCAAGCATATGCTCCGTAAAACTAATAGAGCGGCGGATTGGGTGGCTGCTTATATAGCCAGCCACTCTGATAGCACTCTGTGGGGTGGTGATGGGGAATTGTCTCTAGCACTCTAAGGTATTATGTTTTTTAATTTTATTGGGTGCATCCGTATTTGTCAGGTACGATACATCCGTCTTAATAAATATTATATATATATATATATATATATATATATATATATATATATATATATATATATATATATATATATATATATATATATATATATATATATATAAAGAGGCTCGCCATTCCTTATGCATACATGCCAAGGTGGCTGTGGACCCAAATTTTCCATGCTATGATGGGGACGTGAAAGTTAATCCATCCATTCAGGAAAACACAATATAATTTTTTTAACACTAATTATCTATTCTAGCTCTAATTTATCGCCCATGGTACTGTGCTCGAGCAACATTTGGAATAGTTTACTAACAGCAAGCATTATTTTTCTTAAAACAAGAGGATTTTGATGGACTAATCTCTCTTTTCTAACTCATTTTTAAAGCATCCACTTTTTTGATAGAAACAGATATAACATATTTATAAATATAATAAAATAGTTTGCGTCATCAAATTAGTAATTAACTCTCTCTTTTTTTTGCTAGAGAGTAATTAACTCTCTTCATATATTTATATTAAATTACATTTTTTTTGTGTCGTAACAATTAAAAACTTTTGGTGGTATTTCACACTTAAATAGGATTATTACAATGATCTTAGATTGTTGGCAATCTTTATTCCAAAAAAATTGATCCCCCCCTGAAAAGTGCTGGTTGGTGGTCTTAGATACTTGGAGATTTTTTAACATTGGAATATAGCGTACTAAGTGTGATGATCTTAAATTAAATTAAGTCAGATTAAGGATTATGGATTTAAGATCATCTTGGTGATTCTATTTGGATCATCAATTGCCACCTATATGTAATATAAATATAATATAATATAATATATAATTGATATAATATATCAATGGTATATTAATATATTAATTTTTTCTTGTTGAACTGAAGGGTATTTCTATCCCTAAATTTCAATCTAAGCTCAGTGCCACCGTCATACGGGTTTAGGATTATTGAATTAGATGGTGATTTGAAGTGTAAGGATGATTTGAGGATCATTACCATATAAGATCATCGGAGTGCAACCAAACAAAATAATCTCGTCTTCTTGACTCATATCATCTTTGATCTTGAGGTCATCATCTCGTACCAAACATCCTATCTCAGTAATCCACATCCTTGCTCTTCTTATCCAAGGTTATAATAGTATAATAATTAAAGTTGTCACCACTACTTAATAGGCGAGTAAAATTTAGCATTCATTGGACAAGGCCCAACAGAGCCATTTTGTTCTATTTATAAATAAATTATTACCTTTTATGAGAGATCTACAGAGAGATGAGAGAGAAAAAAGAAGAAAAATAGGGATCCAGAGCTACCAGCCCCCCTATTTGGAGATCGAATCGGTACGGAGATGGAGTGTTAAAATTTGAGACTCATTTGGTTCGCTGAAAAAAAGAAGAAAAAACGTGATTAATGAAAAAAAAGTAATACCTCTTGTTTAATTAAAATTAAAAAGAAGAAGAAAAGTAGTATATTTATGAGAATAAGATTCTTATATTTTATGTAAAAGAAAAACTAATGAAAAGCACGAAAAAGGTATTTTCTTGTGGGTTGAAAATGAAATTTTTTTTCCAAAAATATCTTTACGCCATTAAAATTCATGAATAATTTTTTTCTGTTTTAAAGATATAATAGATATTATATATATATATATATTTCAGAAAAATAGATGCTCAATTAAATATAAGCCTACATAAAATATATTATTTTTTTATGTTCAATTAAATATATTAAAATTATTTTTAAAAATATTATATTTTTAAAAATTATCTTTCTAAAAAATTTATTTTAGTGAGATTTTTTTTTTTTCCGCCAGCCAAATGGAGCGCTTGTTGACATAGGTAATGGTAGATTTCCGAAGTGAGCAGGTGTGGAGGAAATCCGGTCCGACGTGACTATAAATCGCCCCGCCGGGACTCCGACGCGGAGCGGTCGCCCCGACTCTAATGAGGCAGCTTCCCCTCTCCCTCCCTTCCGTCCTCCGCAGCCCAGTTATCCTCGTCGTCGCCAGAACGCTCACCCACTGCCTAGCCCCTGACGACGAGCGCGACGAGGGCTTCGTCAGAATCCTCCGCGAGATCCTCCACTCGAAGCAGAGCTGGCGCGTCTCCCTCAACGCCCCATTCGTCGCCCACCGTCTCCGGCCCCGCCATGTGGAGGCGCTCCTCCTCCAGTCCCTCGACCACCCGCGCCTCGCCCTCCGCTTCTTCAACTTCCTCGACCTCCACCGCGGCTTCCCCCACTCCTCCCTCTCTTTCTCCATCCTCTCCCTCGCCCTCCTCCGCGCCGGCCTCCACTGGCCCGCCTCCTCCCTCCTCCAAACCCTCGCCTCCCACCGCACCGTCGCCCCCGCCGACGCGTTCCACTCCATGCTCCGCTCCCGAGACCTTTGCCACTTCCCCTCCGCCCTCGGCTTCGACTTCTTGATCCAGGCTTATCTTCAATGCCGGAGGGAATTGGATGCTCTCTCCATCCTTGAGCTCACGATTGGCTCCGGTTTGCTCCCCGAGATTAGAACATTCAGCGACGTGATGTATGGACTGGCGAAGATCCGGCGGTTTGATCTGGTATCGGGAGTGTTTGACGAGGTAATGAGAGCCGGGGCTCGTCCCGATAACTTCATTTACACCGCGGCGGTGAGGAGCTACTGTGAATTGAAGCATTTGGACAGAGCGAAGGAAATAGTGCATCAGATGGAAATGGAAGGGCTAAATTCTAGCGTCGATACTTATAATGTGTTGATTCATGGGCTATGCAGGAACCGTCGAGTCATGGAGGCGGTGGAGATTAAGAATTCATTGGGAGATAAAGGGTTGAAGGCGGACGTCATGACTTATCGTGCGCTGGTGCTTGGCCTTTGCAAGGCGGCGGAGTTCGGCATGGCCCTGGAGATGACAAAGGAGATGATGGGTTTCAAGTTCGTTCTGAATGAAGCTGTTTGCTCGATTCTGGTCGATGGATTGAGGAGGACAGGGAAGATAGAAGAGGCTTTTGATCTGGTTCATGGGTTGGCGAGGTTGGGAATTATCCCTAATGTGTTTGCCTACAATGCTCTGATCAATTCTGTGTGTAAAAGTGGGAAATTTGATGAGGCCGAGTCTCTATTTTTGAAGATGAAAGAGAAGGATCTGTCACCAAATGATGTTACGTACTCGATATTGATCGATTCATTGTGCAAGAGAGGGAAACTGGAGGATGCACTCCTTCTGTTTGGTAAAATGAGAGAGGAGGGTTTACAGGTTACAGTTTACCCATATAATGCTTTGATAAATGGGCACTGTAAGTTGGGGAATTTGAGTAAAGCAGAGGCTCTATATCAGGAGATGATTGATAAAGGGGTGGCACCAAATGCAGTGACCTTTACTGCATTAATTACTGGGTATTGCAAGGAGGGGGGTTTGGATGCTGCCTTAAAGCTTCACCGCCAGATGCCCAAGAAGGGGGTGACATGGAATACCCATACCTTTACAGCACTAATCAGTGGGTTTTGTTGGGCTAAGATGATGACACAAGCAGCTCAACTGTTTAATGAAATGTTTGAAGTAAATGTAGCTCCAAATGAGGTGACTTATAATGTCATGATAGAAGGGTATTGCTCAATAGGAGATACAGGAAGAGCTTTCCAGTTATATGATGCAATGGTGGAAGGGGGTCTTCTGCCAGATAATTATACCTATAGGTCTTTAATAAGTGGCTTGTGTATGACCTGTAAGGTTTCCGAAGCAAAGGAGTTCGTAGATGATCTACCTAGGGAGCAGCTCGTGCTAAACCAGATGAGCTTCAGTTCACTTCTAAATGGACTCTGCAAAGAAGGAAGAGTACGTGAAGCTGACAGTATTTGGAAGGAAATGGTGGAGAGAGGTCTTGAAATGGATCTTGTCTGCTATAGTGTGATTATCTATGGATTGCTAAAACAGAATGACCAGGTAAGATCATACTCACTATTGAGGGAGATGGTTGATAAGGGAATCAAACCAGATGATGTTTTATATACAAATGTAATTGATGCATATATGAAACTAGGAAATATTACAGAGGCTTTAGGTTTTTGGGGTAGGATGGCTGGTGAGGGCTGTGTCCCAAATGTTGTAACATATACTGTGCTGATAGATGGCTTGTGTAAGGCGGGGTTTATCAGAAAAGCAGAGCTGCTTTGTAAAGAGATGTTGGTTAGCAGTTTCCTTCCTAACCAAGTTACTTATGGCTGTTTCCTTGACCACTTTGCCAGGGAAGGAAATGTAGATGAAGCTATGGTACTGCATAAGGCGATGGTCAAAGGGCTCCTAGCAAACACAACCACATATAATATATTGATAAGGGGTTTTTGCAAAATAGGAAGAACTCAGGATGCTATTAATCTTCTTGCTGACATGGTTGACAATGGAATATTTCCTGACTGCATTAGCTATTCAACACTTATTTATGAGTACTATAGAAAAGGTGATTTACAGGAAGTTTTTAAGCTGTGGGATGATATGCTGAGTAGGGGGCTGAAGCCTGATGCACTGGCATACAATTTTTTGATACATGGTTGTATTTTAAGTGGTGAAGTGACTAAGGCTCTTGGACTGTATTATGATATGCTACGAAACAGTGTAAAGCCAAATTGGGCCACCTATCGTGCTCTTTTCCATGGAACATTTTTGATGGGTGTTACAAGAGAGAGTGCTTTGCTTAAAGAATAATGGTCAAAGAATCACACCTGGAAGCTCAAACTCCAATCTTAAATGCATTCTAGATGGCTTTCAGAATGGCTATTTAAATGTGAGCATATGGGACAGCAAATCTGCCTCAAGGATGCTGAACTCATTTTATCAGGAATTTCAGGTGGTAAACCTTGTTGCACTGCATAGCTTGAGTGGTAAATGTAGTTCTGCCATCAAACACTCATTAGTCAAAAAGTAAACAAATGCAAAATTCTAGAGTGGATTGATGCTTCTTTTGTGAAATAGCATTGCTGGCGATAATTTTGGTGTGTTGACATGAAGGCTATCTGCAGACATTATTTAGCATGGCTGCGGCCTCTTTCGTGGTTCAAGGAGGGTCGGTGCTGAAATTGGAAATGCTAGTTCATGCTTCATCATACAAGTTGGAAGATGGCAAGGCACATGTCATGGAAGTTGCCACTTGTATCCAGGCATTTTACCTCATTTTCCAGGTATTCTGTTCAGCATACCTTTGTATAAAATTTCTTCTGTTCAATGTAGTTTACTTACACATCCTAATATTCTTCGTTACATAAATTTCCATAGGACATGATCCATTTCCACAACACAACAGACATGAAATCAAAAGAAATTGCAATTAACGTACTTGGTATGTTCAACATTAAAATGTACATCTTTATGTTTTATCTTATTTTTTTCTCATTGATGTTGATTTTGTAAGAATATTTTATAGAAAGTTAGATCTAAATTAAATGAGGCTCATGGCATGTGAGGCGTGGGCAGATACAAGAAAAATTTCATTAAGCTGATCTTGAACCATGTGAGAATTGTAGGAAATGACCTAACCAGGGATCCTCGACTGTAAAACATCACTATTATAATTAGAAACTCCTAGAGCAGACCAATCAAAACTGTTAAAGGCATGCCTGAATTGCTCAGGGTCATGCAACTGGGAAGAAATCCCAACTTGAACTGAGGCCTTTTGAAGTCTTGGAGCCTCGAAATTTCTCCTAAGTCACGGGCATTGGGGGTTTCAGGTGAATCCCTCAGGAGGAAGACAATATCAGTGTCGGTTGAGAAGGAATCTGGGGATGGAGGAGGAAGTGGGCTCTAGGTTCGTGAGCACCTGACCAGATACGTATATTTTTTATCAGCTTAGTTAATCTCAGCAGATCTAAGAGTTGCATGGTAAAGAATCAGGAAAATTGTTAGGGATCACAGTGCTAAGACTCTGGATCATGAAAGCACAGCTGTACAAATCCACTTTTATGGGCTTCCCCATGCCACCTCCTCTTCAAGCTGCTAACAGGCTGCTGACTGTCCATGTTGCCAGGGAAATGAAAAAGCACTCTGCTGATAAGTTTTGTAATTATTGCAATGTAGGTAAAGAGCAAATGAGCTTTAATTTAACAAGTTCAATTTTATATTTTATTAGACCAATCAATTAGTAATTCCTGGATCTTCAAAATAATCTTTTGGTTTTCTTTTTTTTTGGACTTTGAATCCTACTTTCACTAAAACTGGCATAATTCACGTCAAAACACTTTCCAGTGCAAAATTCACTTCATCTGATAACTATTGCTAGTCATCTGATATGTACATTGTAACCATGCTTGATGTCCATATTGCGCCTTTTAAACAGAAACCATGTTAAAGAAACAAAAATCCATAAAACAAGTAGTTCAGGAGACATTTCAGTTTATCAGCTCATCCTTCCATACATACAGGCACTTGATCAAAATATGAGGTGATAAGTGTTTTACCAAAGTTGGTGCAGGCAGCACTTGGTTAAGTCATATTCATGTTCCCATTTGCCTCACCATTCCTTCAGTCAACTGTTCTTTTTGAGAGAATAGGTGGTCAACTGTTAGATTATGTTATTCCATTATTAATCTCCACACCCCCCAAGCCCCATTGTTTCTATCTGTCTGGGTTTTTAGGGATGTCAGTGGCTGAGTTAAATACATATGACCCAGTTGAATAGGTTGATCTGTAAATTTTAGTTTTGGCCCTCTTGGGATCATTATATTCCAGTCGTGTTTGATACCAAGGGTGCACATGATGGTGCTCGTTATCAACCACGGCATCTGGGACACTGCCTACTTATTTGTTTTTGTTTGGGCCACTGAATACTTTGCTTTCCCAAAATCGTTTTGCCATTCACTTTATATTTCAATGTTTATACCCTTTTTTTTAGATAATGAATATTGAGACCTTACCTATTGATTGTTTCTTAATAAGTATACAAAATATAAAGAGCACTTTCTGCGAATTGGTGAATTGATATTAGATTGAGTTCATTTTAATATATAGACGCTTTTCTCCTTGAGGATGCTTAATTTTGTGTTCTAGTAATCAGTTTTTAGCTTTAATTTTTTGTTTCATTTAGTGATAAAATGGTTCCACACTGTAATGTGAAGCTTTCATCGCCTGCTGCTTTATATTATGATAATGCTCTTGGTGCATTGTATATATGTAATTTGTGGGTGCATCTTCTACTGATTAACTAGAGAATCTGCTTTATTTTGATTTTGCAAGGGGCTTTGACTGCTCGTTTTAGGACCAACATCTTTTGCTCATTTGGCCTACAAACAATGTGAAAATGGAAATTTGCTGAGGCTTGCTCTCTCTGGTGCAAATAATCAACTCTTAATGTGTAAGTTACCGGTGGAAGATCATTGGCTTATGGTGACACTGACAAGAGAGTTAATACAGGCTTATCCACTGGATTTTTGTCTTATATTGGCAATGTCCCAGCTTTGTCTTGGGCCATGGTCTGGTCTACACTCTTCTGTATTGCAAAACTCTTTCAGAACCTTGGAGAGAATGGGAAGGGACCGGACAAACCTGCTCTCTTGGATTTGGTACCTCAAAATTTGCATGTAACCGGAGTCAGAGAATGATGCATGAGTAGTGAGTATTCAATCTCTGTTCCTGTTCTTATAGCAGCTGATGTTTGGTGTGGAATGGGAACCATTTACCTAGGTGATGATCTTGATTTATGATTCACGCAAGCAAAGGTATTTTGTTGCACATATATATTTCCCCTGGCTTACGTGGGTTGGCTTCAAATTTGCAGGTTTTTTATTGATTTTTAAGAAAGCAGCTACAAAGATAGGTAATTGACGTCTATAAGAAGCTATAAGGCTGTTTTCCAAACTGTGCAAGAGACAAGAATTCATCACTTGCCAGATCGTGCTTGACGTTTTTTGTGCACTCGATTGCAAGAGGTGCCAATCAAGGATTGCTGGCCGTCTTCCTATAAGCTTCATATATTGTGGCATGGACATTAAGGTTGAAATCAAATTTTTGATTTACTGATTAAGACATACAAGATGCAATCTGCGATCTTGTACAATTCAGTATGATAAAGAATGTGTAGGAGAGCAAAATGATGGTATGAGCTGGGTGCAATGTATAGTGAGGAAGTTGTGTTGAAGGATCAGAATAGGTAAAAAAAAAAAAAAAAAAGGATTCCATATGGTGTCTTAATTCTAATAGTTAAGTAAATAGAAAAGAATGATTGCAGGCAGACTGCCAAAAGTTGCTGGATAAGCCACTCTATGCGGTAATATCAAGGAAATGTATATAATCTTCAATAAATATTAAAGCCTTGATGTAATCTGTATATATGCTTTAAGTGAATACAGGATGCCTGTTATTATCCCATGGCTGGTTATATTGTTTGGATACCATTAGCTTTTATATCTCACCGCTCACAGCCACACTTCAGCGTCATCACATGTGCTAATTCTTTTCGAGAAAAATACATTTTGAACATCTCATGGAGACCCTCTGGACCGTAGTATTTGCAATCAAATATCTTATCTTAGATATTTTGGTGCATGTAAGAGATTGTAGTGCTTCAAAAGTCCAAGACTACCTCTAAATACTAACAGAAACTTTAAACTTAGTATACACTCGCTTTCTGCAAAAGAACGCTCGTCCTCCCAACGTACTCAATTGCTGAAAAAACCCAGAACCTAGAAACCAACTCCATATCTTCCTTATTTCTAAATTTAAGGCGGAGATAAAAAGCCTTCTGAACCAAATGATAACAAAAATCCTTTCAGGTCATGAATGTCAACTTACAGAACAGCACATAAGACTCACAATCATGCTTTATCATCGCATGAGAAATAATCCAAGCACCTGATGCTCCATACAGATATGTAGCAGAAAGAACTTTTAATAGCAAAGAACACTATCTTTTACCAATCTCCAAATTGTCATCCTTGCAGGACTCTCCACAAAAAATACATAAAATAGTTCACTTCCATTTTTTAATAAAAAGATAGCAGCCTTCTAATATCTGCAATATAGATGACATCATTTATTTAATTATTTCTGTTTTCAAAAGAAGACTTCAGCTTCACCATCAAGGGTAATAAAAAATAACTTTCAGAACCTATTAAAAAAAGCAACTTTCTAGCATCACAAATACATAAAGAATAACACCCTGAAAACTTTTCCAACCTTGGAAATCAATTCTGGTGGAAAAGGATACTAACTTTAAAGATACCTTTTCAAATGCTCCTAGCTTCTTTTCCAGTAGATCAAATGTAACATAAATGCATAATAATCCCTCTCCACAAATGATCCTCATTAAAAAGAAAAACAAAGCCACTTCCATGGCAGAACATTTTCATTTGAAACAATCTCTGTAAACAAAATAACTTAACCAGAACTGATTTGGAAAAAAAAGGAACTACATGAAGTATCGAGGAAACACGAAAGCTTGCACCCAACAAAGCAATTTATATGATGGGATAAACCTATCACAGTAGTTGGAAGAACTCACCATTCTAGTCATGAATAGCGTTCAACTCCGCCCATCTATTAGCACCATGAAGACACATGGTAAAACATAAAAATTGGTCCCTTGATACATAATGTCACCAATTTCACCATGTTTTTTCTTAGTTTCTTTATTTCATTTTCCTGTAATAAAGAACTCATGATGTCTTGGGAAAATTCAATCCTGCTGTTATTGATGAAATAATGTCCAGCAAAAAGTACACCTTCTGTTTAAAACAGTAAGCCAACAGATCAACAGATGTTCCACCTCCAATACATCCATGGTAATCAAATACCCATTAAAGGACAATTTAATCAATCAATGCTCGATGACCTAAATAGGATCCATAAAGCCAAACCCAAATAGTTGGGAAAACTCCAGATGGTTATGGTTATGGATTACTCAACGAACTAAAGTTACAAGAAGCTTTGAATCATCCCTTACAAATAATAAGATGTTTGGCTTGCTTACTAATCCCATCTGCCAGTAAGTCCTTTCCATGAAATAAATGTACATTCTTTTCCTTTGAAATGCCCTAGGCAATTACCATGCCTTCCCCAAGCAGTGAACGTAGTGAATGATGGAAGGGTACAGGGTATTTTAATTTTGAGTTGGAGTGGAAGCAGTGGTAGTGAAGGAGAGAAAAATGGACTACACTGGAGGTGAAGAAAGGTCTTGTTCAAACTCGAGAGGTTTACAAAAAAACTGAAATAAATGAGGTTTGCAGAAATGATTTTTTAGTTGTTTTCCTTCAAACCTATCTTGCCAAAATTAACAAATCACAAAACTTGACAAATGAGTTTTATGCAAAATATGTATCCTCCTGTTTTTGGAAAATGTGTTTTACAGAAAACCATGATTTATGATTATATGTTGAGAAAAACCTCATACAACCAAACAACCCCTTTTAGTTGTCACCAAATCTATCTTCCTATTGAAAGGCTCACAAAATCCATAAGATGAAAGAGCTGCATAATTTGAAGGAGAGAGTATGGTGTGAGTGATACTATCATCATCTATATTTGGCTTGAAAGATGTCATACACAGTTCTTGGCTACAAAAACAATAATGGCATTGTACAAATGATGACAAACTGACAACAATGGTTTTGCAGTAATAACCTTACAATCATAAATCTACCTTAAAGGTACATTACAACTTGATAATATTTCTATGATGATAATATCATAACTTCTAGCTGAATTTGTATACAGTGAGGCAATGTTTGGTTAAATTGTATCATACTTTAATCAGCTTTTATATAAACATAAGGTTATGCTAAACCCTCCTTAGAGGTTAAAAAAATTATGCATGTTGAGACTTGAGATAGTTGTTGCTAGGTTTCTTTTATTCTAGATTAATATCCTAGACCAAAGCAGCATTGCTGAGACACCTTGAGAATCTCATTCAGATTTTTTTAGTATCCTCTTTCCAAAATTCAAACCGTTCAACAAATTGAATAACGTGTCATCAACTATTGCCTTCTCATCCCATCCCGCTATACAATCTTTCCTCTATATCCTCTTAACTAGGCAACTATTGAGCTGATTTGGATGTAGATTTATCTAAATTTATGATACCTAGTTAACAAGCCATCAACCTTGACATCTCAGTCTCTACTGCAATCATCTCACATGCTGTCTGAATTGAGTCAAATTAGAGAGAAAAATGGAAACCTTAGAAAGCTAGCCGCTAAGCGAATTCATCTTCTATATTCCCATATCATAGATTAAACATACAGAACACATACTGACATAAATCAAGGAGAAAATCCCAAAAAGATTAAAAAGAGAGTGGTCCTGCACAACCTCAAAACATTATCTCTTGGAAATATCTAAAAGATCATTACTATCTTCCTGTTACACATAAGCTTGCTGAAGAACTTCACAAAATCTCCTATGATGATAACATCTTGCAATTCCATAACACAGGCAAGCCAATCCACTAATCCAAGAAAATAAATTGGTTAAACAGTGACAGAAACAGGAGCAATGAACAAGGAAAAAAGGTAAACAATGAGGGACTAAAGCTCAGCAAACCTGTAGTCCAATTCAAAATAACACCAGATGGGTCAAATATCCATTACAAAGTCATAGAAATGAGCTACAAACATTGCCTACCTGGCTAACCCCACAAACTATTACATATCATTAGCTTGTAGATGTCAAGCTACAAGTAGACACTTGTCCCAGGTTCCACAAAACAACAAATCATATGATATACCCAAAATGAAAGATGTTTAAGGAGAAGGCAAGAAGGACCGTATTTTAACAACCTGAATGACAACCAAACATAATACTCAGCGAATTCACCATCCCATGAAACTATAAACACATTCAATAAAGCAACCAGAATGCAGGGAGGATATCTCCACTGCACAACCAAGTAATACATACTTAATTTGCACGGCTTCTTATGACATCAAGGCCCATCTCAGTAGGATCAGTTGCTTGCAATTCCACCTGGATGCCATCAAGCTCCCTCTTGAATCTATCCTTGGAGCTGGCGTAAAGCATCTTACTTCTCACTCTAGAGGTGTCAGGAGACCTTCATACAAAAGCAAAAAGAAAGATGGCTGTGATGTATGACATAAAAATCGAATATTTAGTTGAACAATATAAAAGAAAAAAATACCAGGCAATAAAGAAGATTTTGCTTTTCTGGCAGTTCTCTTCAGTCACAAAATCAAAGTCATAAATTGCATATCTGCATTCGTCTGCTGGAAGGCTGGCAGTGAAATCCTCATAACTCAAAGTAGGCTCACCAACCTTCTCCACAATGACCTGCTTCGATTTCTCGTCGATCTTGAAAACTATGAAACGGTAAGTTCTCTTTGCCTTCAATTCCAAAAACTTCAGCTTGCAATCATCATTCACAGCCATCCCTGATGCTGCGTTGGCCTGCAATTTAACAGGAATAGAAACATGTCATCGCATTATTGGGAAGAGCCTGAGGGCTCTTCTGTTGGACTTTACTCTTGTATTTCCTGTTTAATGAAACCTCACTGTACATTCTGGCCTTTAAACTGCCACTGATGTATATAACATAGTAAATACTCTTCCTTTTAATAAATCTGGTGGCAATGGCTCATACCCATCTGCCTCAGTTACATTTCAAAAAAAAAAGAACTTAATATCCGAAAGAAGCCACAATGATTGTAGGCGTCAACAGGGGCCAGCGCATGAATATATATGCACTCTGAATCTCTGAAAAGATTGGCACATTGGCACAAACAGGAACTTGAGCATTATAATCCCACATATAATAAGGGTTACACAAATCGAAGAGGAATGATAGAAAAAAATCAAGATAGGCTCATCCAGTAACGTTAAGAAGATTAAAGAAGTTAAAAGAGAAGGTTTCTTTTTTTTCTTTCAAAAAAGCAAACAAGAATGTAAATATTAGGAGACAAGTAAAGCCTAGCACACCATCTCCAAACAACTCTAGACTTACATATGTGGTAGTAGATATCAAAATTGCATCGTAATTCAAAATCAATCCAAGACTTACCTTCTTTTTCCCCTTCGGGCAAAAGAATCCAAAAGATCTCAATAAATGCGTCCATAAAACCAGAGAATCCACAAAATCCCTCACTCTCATCACATACTGAAAAGATCTACTCAAAACTGGCCCAAATTCTCGACAAGAAAGAACGATCCATGCAAGAAGAAACATTAATCAGACACTTAGATGACTTCAACCGCTTCAGTCGAAAAAAATCAGATCAGATCTAGCCAAAAACCCTAACACAGGCAAATCGGGTCCGCTAGACGCAACTAAAGAAAAATGCACAAAATTCATACCTATTCGGAGCAAATCGTCCAATTTCGCACGATCGATCACAGATCGCTCGTCAAACACAGAAAATTCCATCAAAAATATATCTGAAAAAGCGGTCCGGGAGAGACGAAAGGGAGGGCAGGAAGAGCAAATACCATTTTCGTTGACGGCGATCGGACCGAGAACCCCGGAGGAAGGTCGTGCCGCGGAGGGAAGGGATATCTCGAGAGAATCTAGGGCACCCGGAGACGAGAATAGGCTCCGAGATCAGGGGCTCGTCCGCGACGCGACGAGGATGGATGAGATAAAAGGAGCCGACGGTCGGTGGGGTGCGGTGGGCATCAGATTTATATCGTGACGGCAATCATACGCGGGCCCGCTACAAAGCCACGTCTTTCCAATCAACATTCGCCACGTCTCCGGTGAACTGTCACCCGTGGATAGCGGCGTTGCTTTTTAAAGATGTATTGCTTAAATGCCTGCTTCTCTTGCGTTAACTACGATGGTGCCATCGCTTGACGGTTCGCGGAACGGGAAAAGGTGACGGCCGGCCGCGTCAGCCGTGACTCGCGGGGAGAGTTACCGTTGGAACATCGTCAGTAAAATTTCCGAAGGAAACTTTCTCATAGAGCACCTGCATCGAAGGCATTTGATCATGTGAGGCTTTTGTTTATTAGAAGATAGCTTTTACAGGATCGGGAGTTTATGATGGAAGAGTGATGGATGATGGGCTCATTGTAACCAAATGAGACCTCTACTTTGATGCATTGCAAGGTATGTATACTAGATCTATTTGGAAGTTTATGATGGAAGAGTGATGGATGATGGGCTCATTGTGACCAAATGAGACCTCTACTTTGATGCATTGCAAGGTATGTATACTGGATCTATTTGGATACCTGCACGAGCTTTCCAATCTCCATGCACTCATAAATTTTAGACAAATACTTCACCCGAAGTTTGACATGAGATCGGCTAAACAACTGTACGTGTGAATTTTGGGGTTATTTATGTTTTTGCTCGTAATGGACAGTGATATTAGATGCTTCGAGTACAAGCGTGCCCGCGCATTGAATCGTTGGAGGCCATCAATGAAGGCCACCAGGTCTCTGGCCCACTCGTAACATGCTTTAAAAGCTTGAACAACATATCTGTCCAAAAACATGGCTGCCTTGGGTTCTTCTGTTGTTTGGAATGAAAACTGGACCACCGAAAGTTTAGGTTATTAATCCACCATTCTGGTGGCTCTGATCAAAGCCCTCTCAACAGATCAGAGAAAAGATGTTAAGATCAGCAATTTCATTGGAATCCGACAGTTATAAAGGCCAAACAGAAAGCTAGGCTGACATAGGGAAGTGTTGCCTGTTAAGCACTCATATGGTTTCCCGGTTCCAAGACAAAACTTTTAAAAGAGCTAAAGGTAGTGTAATGGTTATTGGCTTGACTATCACAGCCTGGACATAAGATGGAAAAATAAAATAGTGTTATATGTCATGATAGAAACAGTCATTCACTCGTCCAACTATATCCGAGCCCTGTTTCAGACATTACCGCTAGATCAATATCCATAGGATCAATAGCATTCCACATCTGTAGGTACTAGGATACTATGGTCTCCACACAGTTCATGTCTCTATTTGGTAAGGAGTAATGCTATGATGACCAAACAACAAACTTGAGATAAGCATCATAACCACCGAATGGCCTTAAAAGAAATTCTCAAAATAAAGAGCAAGCAAAAACAACAAGACAGCCAATAAGCAGTCAACCAATCCTCTGCAGTATGTGGGATGCATTGTGCGTCGGCGTACCGTATATGATATGGTATATATTTGTGGATTGCCTTATCTTCTGATGGCGGTTATTGAGGGTTGTAAAATATTTTGCAATTATGCTCGTAAGAACAAAAAAAAAAAAAAAAATCACCCTCTCGCTTCCAAAATAGATAGCTATCAATTTGAAAGAGCCCACACTACAAAGTAAATGAGCTATCCTGATATTTATATGCCGACGCTAGGTAGAAGCGTCGATAATTTTGGCTCCAGCGCCAAAATATACCGACGCTTTCAACCCATGATCAAGAAGTAGCGGAAACTACTGTGATCAATTTTTCTTGGCTTGATCCTATAAATTTAGGAATTTGCTGTCAATATCAAATCGGACTAGCGTTGTTCATCACAGTGCAGATGCCTCCATGACGCGTTAGAAAAAACCTCAAAAGATGAACGTAGATTGGGGGTTCATTAGCTCTTTGGTGAAAAGAAACAGAAACCTGTATAACTATTTGCTTCTCCTTGAGGACAAAAAGGAGATTCCATCTAAGTTGAAGGCGCATAAAAGAGAGGCTGGGTGGGAAAGTCACCTCTAAAAGCGGAGATCGGCAAGGAGGCAGGGGACTTTAGGATTTCGTCGGGAAAAAAGAAAAAAAAATGGAGCCTAAGGTTTTATAAGGTGCCGCCAATTAAATCGCTGATGGGGAACGCCCGAACGGTGTGTCTAAATTCTAGCAGGTTCAAACAACATTCTTTTTTTTTTTTTTCTTTTTTTTTCTTTTTTTTTTGTGGTAACATAAAACGGCGTCCCTCAGTGCATCCAACGTAACCTGCATCCAATCTGATTGCTGTGGATCTTGGGCTGGGTTTATGTTTCAGTTGGGCCAGCCGACTGCCCTCGTTGGGAACTGTTGGTCGTATTTGTACTTGTCGAGCTAAACACAGATTGCTCGCAAATATTTTGCTCGATCAGCAATCCTTTCCATTAGCTTATGCACATTAAATCTGGCTGCAGATGAAGGTGTTCATGAGACATGGATACTAAGACAGAGAAGCTGATTGGGAGAGGCCGTAAAGCTAGTCGCTTGTTCCACTTGGAGTTTTGTCATCATCTACCTACTACTTTTCTTATAGCTGAAGATACAAATATGTCTTTGTTGGATATTCTAGCGGGCTTTATCACCCCCAAAGAAATAAAAGATTTGTATCCATGGATGTCACTTTCTCTTAAAATGGTAGGACTCTTTCGGATCCATACTCTCCTCAGGAGGAGTATGGAGGTCTGAAGGAGAGTAGTGTTCTTACTGCCGTCGGTTAAAATATTTCTATGACTAAAGTGAAAAATTATATGGATTCGAAAGAGGGAGAGTCTCAAAGTAGTGAGCAGCTTGGTGAGCAAACTACAGAATTAAAGACGTATGTAAGGAAGATATTTGTAATTGATCATATATCATATCGGGAAGGAACAATATTATTTCCTTGCTACAAATATGGATTCATTGCTATAAATATGGATTATTGAAAAAAATAAGATATGTTATTTGGATACTTCCCTTCAATTCCGAAGTATTATATTTCTTAATTGATACAAATAGTTGAAGTGGATTTTTCGAAGGGAGGATGGATTATGGGAGTGTGTGAGTAAAGAAAATATATGGGCAAATAAATTATTTTTTCTTGCATATATAGGAATTCATATATTTTTTGATACCCATATCCTAGTGGTCTTCATACCTTCCAAACTAGTAGTAAATAATGGGCCTTTGCAGGTTTCTTTGAGAAAAAGAGAGAAAGCCCAATAGACCTATAACAATCTGGTCGTCAAATCTGATCGGTTGAAAAGATCACTAACCGTCGCTTGAGAGATCCTTCTCACGTAAACTTCTTCCCACAAAGTAGATAAACTCCAAAAAGTAGATAAACTCCAAGGATAGCCTGCCTTTATCCCAAAAAAAGAAAAAAACCCTAGAACTTTGATTTCTTCTATCGCAGAATAACCTTTCTAAAAGACTACGAACAACAGCACCAGAATTCTGACTGTCTTCCATCGCCATTAGTTCCGAGGGCAAACCCTTGAAAATAATTCGCTCTCTGTCCTTGCCCTCGAGATTTCAGATGGCAAAGAAGGTTAGTTTCTGCTTACCACCAAGTAGTACGAGAGAACTCCGTTTCAGCACTTACAATGCAAAGGAGGCGGTTCCCAGCGGCGGCTACTTCTCCAACGTGAGGCATCTGCTCGCCACTGGCTTGCTTGAAGGAGTCGCCGTTACTTACAAATTTAAGAAGCACCAAGTAAAAATGACTACATTCCTTTCTTATGTCCTCTTATCTTGGCTACGAATGGACTTTTTCATTTTTGCATGGCAGATAGAACTTCATGGGTTTATAAAAGGCGATGGGTATCAATGCGGCTGTTCGTCGTGCAACTATAATCAAGTATGTGGAAAGTGATTTATTGTTGTTCATCATGCTGCAAAGGAGAAGCAGAAGCAGGATATTGTTTTCATTATTTTTATTTTCATTAAAATGTTTATATATATATATATATATATATATATAGAGAGAGAGAGAGAGAGAGAGAGAGAGAGAGAGAGAGAAAGAAACATCTCTTTTTTTTTTTGATTCAATATAAAAAAATTCTTGTAGCATGGATGTATCTTTAGTAAATTTCGATGCTCTCTCTTTCTGTTTAAATCTAGCAGCCAAACAGTATTGAATGAAGGCTGTACAAGTTGAATATTTCGTGCCTGTTCAATCAAGATTTTTCCCCTATTATAGATGTTGTACCATAACGGATTTTCCATAGTTGCTTCTTCTTCTTCTTCTTCTTCTTCTTCAAGTATTCAAAAATAATTGGTATGTTAAGAAATATCTGAATCTATTCTGAATGCGACTTTTATTGTCACAACAATTTCCAGGTGTTATCAGCATACGAGTTTGAGAGGCATGCAAAAGTCTCCTCTAATCATCCAAACAATCACATATTTTTGGAGAATAAAAAACTCTTCATGAAGTAGTCAAGCACCTGACGAAAATACCCCTTGAGTCCCTGTATGAAGAGATAGAAAAGGTGACCGGATGTTCCATTGATTCAAGGCGTTATGAGGCTTGGAGGAAAACTGAAGCTATTAGCTATGACGAAAAGAGGTTAGTAATTCATGCATAAAGAACATCACAATAGTGAACAACTGTATGCTTACATTCACCGTTTTTTAGCTATTATAGCAACCATTATGTCAAACAAGTTACATGCAAATCGTGGGGATTTACCCCTTGATCCCATATTAATAGCTATAATAGCTAAAAAAATAATTACTAAGTAAATAAATAATTACTTCTTGCTCTCCTTGCTCCCATATTAATGGCAACCAATATGCTGAGATCCCTCGTTCATGATGCAACTTGATTTAGGGAAACAATAATTACTCCAGCTAATTAAAATAAGAACTCATATACTAAGTAATGCGTTATGCCATTCCGAAAGCGAAAATCATATGAAATGTTTCAAATTAAGAAAAATATTTCCCAGATTACATACCGTATGGAAGGAACGTTAACATAGAATACATTAACATAAGAAGAAGTGACCTAAGAGCTCGTTTGGTTCGCGGGAATCATTTTTTCTCCTATGAATATGATTTTTGAGAAGCAGATTTGTAGGAAGAGGATGTCTGGAAAAATACTTTTGGCATATTTGGTTGACAATAGGAAAGTGATAGATTTTTAGAGTGCTTATGTTTGGTTGACCATCCACTTTCCTGAAAAAGTTATGTATAATTCCTATTATACCCTTAATAAAAATTAGGTCTTTAATGCCTCTTTAATGCTGAAGGGCTTTTTTAGGAAAAAATAAAAATGGGAAAAGTAATCATGAGGAAAGTCTATAAATACCTTCTCATGACATCTTGTAATGGAGTTGATGAATGAATAAAAAAAAAAGAGCTTCTTTCTTCCTTAGCAATCTTGCTTTATCACCTTGAGAGAAGGTTGGGCATGAGACCCTTGTTCCAAGTTGGGCGTGAGGCCTTAAAGCCACTTCCACATCCATCGCAGCCCTATCTCCTCTCGCTTTCCTTTTCTTTTGTGATTTCCATTCCTCTCTCACGTCAAACCTCTAATCCTTATTTCTTTGCAGCATGATTTTCATGGAAAAGAGTTTCTCTTATGAAAATATAACTTTTTTTATTTTTTTTTTAAAATTTCAACTAAATAACAGATATTTCATTATTTTTTCGTTAACTATATTTTTTTCCGTTCTTTTTCCCGCGAACCAAACGACCCTAAGTAGGGTTTGAGGCTGTCGTCTCCTGCCGGCCCAAGGGACCAACGGAGTCCCGCTCGACATTGGAGCTGTGGGGCCCGCCAATATATTTGAAACCCACGTTCCAGCCGTTGCCCGTCGCCGGTTCCTCTCCCTCCCTCCCTTGCTATAAAATCAATACCCCCTCCTTCCGCTCTGTTATTTGACCGTCCGTCGGAGAGATAAAGATCCCAATCACCCCATTCGCTTCATCTCAGACAAACCCTAGTTTGGCCGGTCTTCCATCGCTCAAGAGTGCTGATAGTAAATTGACGATCGAAACCCGAGTTTGTTTTCATTCCGAAATCTTTCCAATTCTTCATCGCAATTGCTTCCAGTTCGACAGCTCCAATCAGGTTTCTTTTTTTTTTTTTTTCATCTCTGATTTAGAATGATTTCTTCTTTAAGCCATAAATGGTTTCTTGATTCGATTTCATTTATTGAATTATTTCTTGATTCGATTTCATTTCTTGAATGGTTTCTTGATTCGATTTCATTGCTCGAGTGGTTTCTTGATTCGATTTCATTTCTTTTTCTTTTCAGCTCAGTTTCTAATTCTATCCGCCATGGCGTTCTTCTATAAATCATTTCTTAGGACTTCTTGGTTTCCATTTCTTTTCTTGATAGTTTTCAGGAGGGGCAGCAGACGCCGAGAGCCTCCATCGGTGAAGCAGAGGCGACGACTGACGGCCTCCCTACTCTCAGTAATGCTTCAAGAACGGAGTCGAAGAGGCCTCACCATTGGCTCTCCAGTGCCCGTGATCTGGGCGACCCGTCTCCCAACAAGAAACGAGGAGTAGAATCTTATGCCGGACCGGTCTTGGATATTTCTGGCTGCGCCGGAACTATTTCATCCCCGTCCTCGATCCCCAGTGATGCCGCTGATCCACCTCGTTGCCTTCAGTTAAAAGAACCCGAAAGAAGTAACGAGCTTAAGACCAATTCTAAGTTCACTGGCTCTGTAGCGCAGACCCCTGAAAGGAACGAGAGGAACAAGGGCGGTTCAAGAAGTGAAGGTTTCCCGCCTTGCACTCCTAATAAGAGGGAACCAAAGTTTCCAAAGTATACACCAAATAGCCTCCTCATTGATGTCAAAGGCTTGCTGGCCACCAGACTGCTAGAAGAACTACCAGTGAAGTATAAGAAGGATAAGGTATAGTTGATTGAATCTTTACTGGTTTGTTTTTCTTATTGTTTTCTTATTGTTTAACTTGAATCTTTATTGGTTGATTGAATCATTTTCCTATTGTTTTACTTGCATGTTGGGGTGTTTGCAGGTAGAGGTGCATGGATTTGTAAAAGATCCTGGTTATCGGTGTGGCTGCTCATCTTGTAACTATTCAAAAGTAAGTCACTTTCAGCAATCTTTTGTACTTCATTTCTTGAACTTATTTGGCAACGGCCAAACAACATCTATTTGTTACTTTGTTTCTCTATATAGCATAACGCATCCCTTTTCTTGAATGCTATTTCTTCTACATCAATTTTGCAGCACTTCTTAGGCTGTACAATTTTTTGTGCTGAATTTGTGGTGATGTAGGTGGTTTCTGCTAAAATCACTCACTCTTAGCAATATTTTGTATTTCATTTCTTAAACTTATTCGTCATGGCCAAACAATACCTATCTGTTACATTGTTTCTCTGTATAGCTTAATGCATCCCTTTCTTGAATGCTATTTCTTGTACAGGAATTTTGCTGTTCTTCTTAATTGTGACTGTGCTGAATTTATGATGATTTAGGTGGTTTCTGCTTATGAATTTGAGAGGCATGCGAAGGTGACTACAAGCAACCAAAACAATCACATATTCCTCGAGAGTGGGATAAGTCTTTATAACCTGGTGAAAGAGTTGAAGAATATACATCTCCACTCATTAGGTGAAGTGATTGAAGAAAAGATTGGCTGCACAGCTAACATGAAGGGCTTTGAGGACTGGAAAGGTGAAATACTTCTTGATTTCCTGCATATTGGGTTCTCGAATAGTTTTGAATTTTCTTGTTGATTTCCTGGGCTGATGTAAATTTGCCTTTTTTCACCTAGAATCATTTAAAATAAACCATGATCTTCCAAAGACAAGCATAAATGGTGAGAAGATCCAACCGAGTCAACCAGAGCCTCATGGCAAGCCTTATTCAATTAGAAGGTCAGTTTGCCTTTTAAGAAAATTCTATAGTTGGAAGAAAAGTAGCCGTGTTTGAAATGCAGATAATGTTTAAGAAGCACGCTTAAACTCCTTTGAATCTTGGACATCTTCTTATCACACTGAATAATGTAGTCGTTTTTTCTTTTTTAAGTATAATTAGTCTTGCTACTAGATTTAAGCCTAAGAATATTAGTTTCCGTGCATTAAATGTTCTATGAAGTCAGATTAAACTAAAAACTACAGAGAAGAAGCATATTTGATCTTATATAGATTTTCTTAGTCTGTTATTTATTATCAGAACATAAATAAAGCTCTGTTCAGGCCAGAGAGAGATTATGTTTTGTCCAGTGATGATCTTAGAAACCTGCACTTCAAGAAGATTTCCTTCATGTCAAAACCAAGATAAACCTAAAAAATAGATAATTTATTCAAACACAACTTATTGAGAGAGTTCACTGCGAATAAAGCAAGATGAGACCTTAAGCAAGATGTTGTAGTTTGTGATCAACAATGTGAATCCTCAATCTAAAGAACCTACTCCAGAAGCCTCTGTCCTACTGGAAAATAGAATTCTAGTTACATACATACATACATACATACATACATACTGTTGGTGGTAAAATGGACCACCCCACAAATGCAATTATAGCACCCAAATCCGTCAGCAAGATCGAGCTCATCCAAGTGATCGGGCTCTTCGGCTCATCCAAGTGATCGAGCTCTTCCGCTCTCGAGCTCATCCAAGTGATCGGGCTCTTCCACTTTCGAAGCTCATCAAGTGATCGGGCTCTTCTAAGTGATCGAGCTCATAGGCCGAGTCGAGCACAGCGAGCCGAGCACAGCAGGCTGCCGAGCACAGCAGGCGGCCGAGCACAGCAGGCGGAGCACAGCAGGCTGCCGAGCACAGCAGGCTGCCGAGCACAAAAGGCTGCCGAGCACAGAAGGCCGAGCACAGAAGACCGAGACCAGAGAGCCGAGACCAGAAGGCCGAGACCAGAGAGCGCCGACCAGAAAGGCAACCCCGCCGAGCCCATGCCTTAGCCAAATATCCAATCTCCGCCTAACCCTCCAAAGGATCTGACAACTAAATATATGACTCCACTTCAATCTGCCACCATCCCCAAGTCATTAAGGCACAAGATCTCCGCAGGCATTCGGCACACCCTATCATTAATGCATGAGACCCCCTCAGGCCTCCAATGCACTCAGTCATTAAATGAACACGGCTCAAGATGATCTCCGGATCACTGAACCATCAAAGCGTACGGCTCTTTCTGACCACCGGTTCACTCAGCAATCAATGCACTTGTCATCTACGGACCCCAGGCCCACCACGGCCGGCGGTTCAACCACCCCAACGGGTCCGATCAATCGTGACAGCTCCCTGACAGTGACGGTAACCCATTAATTCGCCCAGTCATATCACAGGTAATCCGGCCACCCTCCCTATAAAAGGGGAGCTTCTCCCTCTAAGAAGGAGGAGGCCTCTTCCTCCCAAGGGGATTATTTCGGGCTTCCACATACAATCTCTCTCTCTTCTTCAAAGTTAAGCCCCCCCTCTGACTTAGGCATCGGAGGGCCGGCGCCGGGGAGCCCGGCCACCGATTTTCCTTGCAGGACTTGCACACCCCCCGCGGCGGAGGACGCAGCCAGCCGGCGCACCGCCGCCCGCCTCCTACAGCAGCGGAGCTCCTCCTTCCCCGGCTTCACGGCGGCCCCCGGGTCCAATTTCCAGCAACAGTTGGCGCTAGAGGAAGGGTCCGAGTTCGCTGCCATGAAGCTAAGAAGCAAAGGGGCTTCCAACGCCTCTCGACGTCCTCCACCAAGCCCAGAATGTTCCGTTCGGAACTCACCGCCCCCGGTTGAGCCAGCACCTCAAGTTCAACCGGGACAATTTGATGCCCTGGTGCAGCAAGTGCAGGCGTTGGCTACCGCCGTCCAAAGCTTGCAACCCAGGGGCATTCCAGCAGCACCGCCTCCCCCGGCTCCAGTTCAACCGGAGCCCCCTGCAAGCGGGCTTCCTCTTCGAGGTCAGGACTCTCCAGTCCAGGCCTCCCTCTGGAGAGAGCACCCAGTTAGAGGCCACGGAGGCTGGCCACAACCTTCAGAAGCTGAGTCGGTTCCAGGGCAACCTGCACCCGGAGGAACCGCTGTAGCGATCCTCCAGAATGATGAACTCGACAAGAAGGTCGAGAAGCTGGAGCGCCAAATCCAGGCACTCCACGGGAGGAAAACATGGCGTAACAGCGACTTCGAGTTCAATACGAAGTCGCCCTTCTCCCAGGAGATTGATGACGAACCAGTCCCGTCGCGGTTCAAGATGCCCCAGGTGGAGCCTTACAACGGCAGGGCCGACCCCCTTGACCACCTGGAAAGTTATCGGGCCTTAATGGCCCTACAAGGAGCCTCGGAGGCCATGATGTGCAAAGCCTTTCCAGCAACGCTCCGAGGACCGGCCCGGCTTTGGTTCACCGGGTTGAAGCCGAGTACTGTCTCCTCCTTTGAGCAGCTCGGCAGGCAGTTTGCCAGTAATTTTGCCGCTAGCCAGCCCCAGCGGCGGACGTCGGACTCCCTCCTTGACATCAAACAAGAGGAGGGAGAGTCCTTCAAGGAGTACTTGGATCGGTTTACTGCCGCAACATGGGAAGTCCGGGAGCTGGACCAGTCAATCGCCATGTCGGCACTAAAGACTGGAGCCCGGTCTTACAGGTTCCTCTTCTCTATCGAGAAGAACTTCCCTGCGGACCTCACCGAAATGTTGACCCGAGCTCGCAAGTACGCCAAGGCTGAGGAAGCCATGGCCTCTCGGCGGGAGGAAGCCGAACGACCCGCCAAGATGCAGAAGAAGCACCAGGAGCACTCCCAACCAAGTAGCAGATTCCCCTGGCATGAGAAAGAGCCTCCTTGGCCCAAGAGCCTAGCTCGCCCGGGGTCTCCCCTCCAAAAATTTCAGACGTACACTCCTCTCACATCCACCCGAGCAGAAATCCTCATGGAGATTGAGGGTCGGGGCTACCTCCGACCTCCATTGAGAATGCGTCCGACAGAGTCGCGGAAGCACTCGAAAAAGTACTGCCGCTTCCACCGAGATCGCGGCCATGATACGGAGGATTGCTACGAGCTTCGTGATGAGATCGAGGCACTTGTCCGCCGAGGTCGGTTGAGTTATTTTGTCCGTGATCACGCCTACAGGAGAGAGCCCGAGGAACAAAATCCAGTGCCGCATAAGGAGCAGAATGACCACTGACCTCTCACGGGCATCATCAATACCATCAGAGGGCGGGCAACTAGAGGTACCAGAAGCTCCGAGCTCGGAAAAAAGAGCTTCCTCAAAGCATCCGTGCCCTGTGAAAGTCACATCTCCTTTTCTGATGAAGACCAAAAGGGTGTTGAGCCCTCTTTATGACGACGCTGTACCTATTTCCCTCATCATTGCAAGGTTTTAAAAAAAGGATTTTAGTACATCATGAAAGCTCGGCTGATACCTTATTTTGTATGCCTTCCAAAGGATGAGCGCTCCTCTGGCTAGATTCATAGGAGATTCTACCCCAAGAAAGTACTATGAAGCTAAATCCTTTCATGGTCCGGAAGGCTGCCGAGCTCACAAGGCCGCCGAGCTCACAAGGCCGAGCTCCGAAGGCCGAGCTCCGAAGGCCGCCGAGCTCAGAAGGCCGAGCTCCGAAGGCCGCCGAGCTCAGAAGGCCGAGCACCAAAGGCCGCCGAGCTCAGAAGGCTGCCAAGCTCCGAAGCCCGAATGCAGAACACCTCCCCCAGAAAATCGAGCCAAAGAAAGCTAGTGCCAAGCTAAGTCCTAAGGAACTTCGAAGCTCGGAAGCCATCAAAATATCTCCAAAAGGTACAGGACGCCACTTTGGCTTCAAATAATTTCAATATTTTATCTGTTTCCAGGTCGGAGAATCCAAAAAACGACCAACGTCGCCCCGAATAGGGCGCGCGATCGCCGACGGACGAGGTCCGTCTCCTGTATGCGTCTCCAATGATGCTCTAGCTAAGCTCGGGACGCCGATTCGACGCCATTCGACGCCATTCGACGACATTCGACGCCATTCGACGCCATTCGACGCCGATTCGACGACATTTGACGCCATTCGACGCCATTCGACGCCGATTCGACGCCGATTCGACGCCATTCGACGCCACTCGACGCCATTCGACGACACTCGACGCCATTCGACGCCGATTCGACGCCATTCGACGACATTCGACGCCATTCGACGCCATTCGACGACACTCGACGCCATTCGACGCCGATTCGACGCCATTCGACGCCATTCGACGACATTCGACGCCATTCGACGACACTTCGACGCCATTCGACGACACTTCGACGCCATTCGACGCCTTTCAACGCCATTCGACGCCTCCTACGACGAGCCAAAGAAGGCCGCTGAGTCAACCTGGAGCGCTTAACTCCAACTGCATGAGAGGTACACCCTACTTGGCACGTACATCTTTATACATATTTGGCTATATTACAGGATGATCGACGACTGGACTACTTCCTTCGTCCGAGCCAAAAAGCAGCTCGAACTCGGAAGTCGGGGGGTAGTGTTGGTGGTAAAATGGACCACCCCACAAATGCAATTATAGCACCCAAATCCGTCAGCAAGATCGAGCTCATCCAAGTGATCGGGCTCTTCGGCTCATCCAAGTGATCGAGCTCTTCCGCTCTCGAGCTCATCCAAGTGATCGGGCTCTTCCACTTTCGAAGCTCATCAAGTGATCGGGCTCTTCTAAGTGATCGAGCTCATAGGCCGAGCCGAGCACAGCAGGCTGCCGAGCACAGCAGGCGGCCGAGCACAGCAGGCCGAGCACAGCAGGCTGCCGAGCACAGCAGGCTGCCGAGCACAGAAGGCCGAGCACAGAAGACCGAGACCAGAGAGCCGAGACCAGAAGGCCGAGACCAGAGAGCGCCGACCAGAAAGGCAACCCCGCCGAGCCCATGCCTTAGCCAAATATCCAATCTCCGCCTAACCCTCCAAAGGATCTGACAACTAAATATATGACTCCACTTCAATCTGCCACCATCCCCAAGTCATTAAGGCACAAGATCTCCGCATGCATTCGGCACACCCTATCATTAATGCATGAGACCCCCTCAGGCCTCCAATGCACTCAGTCATTAAATGAACACGGCTCAAGATGATCTCCGGATCATTGAACCATCAAAGCGTACGGCTCTTTCTGACCACCGGTTCACTCAGCAATCAATGCACTTGTCATCTACGGACCCCAGGCCCACCACGGCCGGCGGTTCAACCACCCCAACGGGTCCGATCAATCGTGACAGCTCTCTGACAGTGACGGTAACCCATTAATTCGCCCAGTCACATCACAGGTAATCCGGCCACCCTCCCTATAAAAGGGGAGCTTCTCCCTCTAAGAAGGAGGAGGCCTCTTCCTCCCAAGGGGATTATTTCGGGCTTTCACATACAATCTCTCTCTCTTCTTCAAAGTTAAGCCCCCCTTTGACTTAGGCATCGGAGGGCCGGCGCCGGGGAGCCCGGCCACCGGTTTTCCTTGCAGGACTTGCACACCCCCCGCGGCGGAGGACGCAGCCAGCCGGCGCACCGCCGCCCGCCTCCTACAGCAGCGGAGCTCCTCCTTCCCCGGCTTCACGGCGGCCCCCGGGTCCAATTTCCAGCAACACATACATACATACATACATTATATATATATATATATATATATATATATATATATATATATATATATATATATATATATATATATATATATATATATATATATATATATATATATATATGCAGAGCATCTGGCATCAACTGAAGGATCCTGCTTTAGATGACAATATTATGCTAGCATGAGGGTTGGACTTTGAATGATTCATTGTCATAGATCTGAAAATGCGTTATGAAGGAAAGCACAACAGTCCTTGCATGATTAATGTCTAATTAAGGGCCTGTTTGGATCTGGAAGATTTTATCAGTGTGATAAAATCTTCCTGGCAGAGCTTCATGTTTAGCTGATGATGGAAGATGGTTGGTTCCAAGAGATCGGGGCCACTCCAGGGAGAACCAACCCTAACTTTAAGAGAGAACTAGTTCGGTTGTAGAGGTGGTTTTTCTTATTCCTATTTTATAGGGATTAGTTATTGCGCCAGCTTCTCCATCTTTTTCAAATGCCTGCTTCCACCAAATCTTTGGAACACCACCGAGAACATTGCCAAGAAGATCTTATCGTACTGATAAGATCTTCCAACATCCAAACAGGCCCTAAGGCAGAGAAAATGCAAGTATATCACGAAAGAGAACATGCCGTTATTCTATTTGGGTCTTACTGAGATATTTATATCCCATGAATGGTTTGTGAGACTAATTTAACCAACTGTTATATATTGAATTTTCTTTGACAGAAAAAGAAAGTCTGATAGTAAAACTTGTGCAGATAAGTGAGATCAAGACACTACATTTCTCTATGCTCTTCTGGTGAATGATGTTGACTTTTAAACAAATGTGATACGAAATACAGATCATAACTAATATAATTTGTAATACCACTCCCATTTTGCTGTGATCCAGTCTCTTACCTGCAATAGCATAAGATCTTGTTAACCTGTTATAATCTGTGGCCGCATGACCAGTGCCCTGAAAATTTTTCAAATTCTGCCATTCAGATAACAGAAAAGTGGATTGCCAATAAGCGAGAGGCATAATAAATCTCTCATGGTTCTTTTTCTTTTTCTTTTTTGAAATTTAAGCTGTAGGTAGGTTAGTTTTGAGTCCTTGCAGGTGTCGTGATACCTTGGTTTTCGTGATCAGTAACCAATTTTCACCAGTAAGGATAATAGAAGGGGAATAGAAAAGAAAGCTTGATTAGATGATATTTTTATTTATTGAGCATGAGTACGTTTTCGTGATCAGTAACCAAATTTTCACCAGTAAGGATAATAGAAGGGGAATAGGAAAGAAAGCTTGATTAGATGATATTTTTATTCATTGAGCATGAGTTCAACTTATTCTTTCTGGATATTGTCTCCTTCAAAGCAATCTTAATTTTGTGGAGCTTTGAAAACCATGAATTCAAAGGAAATGATTTTTAATCGATTTCATTGCCTGAAAATTATCAGAATTTTATGAAGTCTTACTCTTTAAAAATTGTTATGCAGACCATGCAAAACAAGATAATTAGGTGTGGTATTTGATGTTCAAAGAGCTTTTGTTCCCCTGATTCTAAAATGATGAAGGAACTCACAATACATTAGACATTTTCCTTAAAAACATTATTCAGCTCTGTGAGGCCAGCTACAGAAAGCATTACTGGTCCAGCTCCAAGCATTGCTGCGGAGTTCAGCTCTGCAGGGCCAGCTACAGAATGCATCATCAGTCCAGCTCCAAGTGTCATCATGGAGGATAGCTTGCCATGTCCATCTGCAGAAGGCAGTAGCAATCCGGATTCAAGTGTTAGGAAGAAGTTTAGCTCCTCAGGGCCAGATGCAGAAGGCCTTGTTGATCCAGCTTCCAGTATCAATGTCGAATTCACCACCGCAGCACCAGATGCTGAAGGTAATATCCATCCAGCTTCAAGTCTCTCAAGACATGGTCTACAGAAGCGTTCCATGATGGAAAGTAAATCAGGATCGGAAAGTAGAACAGAAAAAAGGTAAGTATCTCTCAATTCATTGCCCCTCTTATATTTTTCATTTTAGAAATCAAAGTTTCAAGTTTCAAACATACTAATTATTTTAATTTCCACTCATGATATTCTTAGTCAGCTTGCGATTGATGATCTCCTTGAATGCATTATTTTCTCCTCTCTAATGAGTTACCTTCTATTTAAATTATTCCTAGGTTGGGTATGCCAAAATCTCCTGCTGATACCCTGCAACAGAAGACTGCTGCTCAAGGTGGTGCTAAGAAAAGGTTATACACACTCTGATAGAAAAAAAGTGCTCGATTAACGTCATCTTATTGTTTCTGTTCATGTTTCGAGCTGCTTTTCTCTGTTCAGGGATCATGATTTGCATCGGTTGATTTTTAAGGAAAATGGTCTACCAGAGGGATCTAAATTAGCATACCGTGTGCAGGGAAAGGTTTCTGAATATTTATAATATTTTCAAGATGTTATCTTTCTTTGGAGATACACCTTCTCCCTATGGCTGAATTTTCTTTTTTACGTTCTACAGGATGTGCTTACAGGTTCCAAATCTGGAAATGGTATAATGTGTAGTTGCTGTAACACCAAGGTTTCTCCCTTGACCTTGTGTGAATTTTGGTAAGTATGCCTCTGAAGAAACCACTATCTTAATTTTTTTTTTATAATCAGGTTAGCCCTTCGCAATTTGAAGCTCATGCCGGATCAGCAAAGCGGCGCCAACCGTAAGTAAAATTTTTAGATGTCTTTTCCTTCTAGTGCTGATACGATATGTCAAGATTAATACTTGCCAATTCAATGGAAATATTCTATACTTGCAGCTATCATCACATATATACTTCTGATGGCTTGTCACTTCATGAACAATCAATGTCTCTGATAAATGGTCAAAACTCAACTGCAAAATGCTGTGAGTGCACAATTTGTGGAGATGGAGGAGTACTAATTTCTTGTCACACATGCTTTAAGGCCTTTCATGCAGGTATTCTTTTATTTTTTTCCAAAAAAACTTAAAGAAGTATTAGAACTGGTACTTAATATTTACAATATGCTACTGATTGAAATATATGCCATACTAAATTGCCACCCATAACTAATAGGCCGCTATTTGATTTTTTACTTTAAGTTTATTTCATAACCCACATACATACATGCACAGAAATGCATACAATCATGCAGAGAATGTTAGAGTTCTTCCTTTTTTTTGGAAGGCAAGAATGTGCTGGAGTATGCTGCAAGAGAGATAAGTATAGAATAAAAATAGAGAATGGTGGATAAAATGAAAAGGTGCTCCAAAGGAGTTGTGTGAATTATGCACGATTGCAATACTTGTGGAAGAAATTTATTGGACAACAGTAAGGCCAGAAATGCTGCAATGATCAGCATGTCAAAAACAGTCCACATATGGGCATTTTAGAAATGAGAATTTCTGAGACGGATAGCACCATTTTGGAAAACCTGATAGTTGATAGCAAGCAATGTCAACGTATAGTAAAAACCTTGTTCATGAGATGAGCTTTATTTATATTTTTGTGTGCCAAACGAGATGCATAAGTCATCAGTAAGGCAATGACAGCTTTAGAAGGCCTCTGGCTGTTTTGTCTTATGGACTTCGAATTTATTTGCGTGCAGTTCATGAGTACTTCAGGAATGGTTGTTGAGAAGGAGCGTTTAATGAATCATTGACCGCAAATACCATCATGGTGTTAAAATGAAGGTTTTGAGCAGATAATAACTTCATTGCATTTAAAAGAGAAGAATTCAAAAAATTGCCAAGACATTAACAACATAAAGAATCATGAGTATATAGCCAAGAAAATGGCTGGCTATATGCTTCGTTACTTAATCTGGCAAAGCACTCTTGCCAAAATACATAATGAAGGTGATATACTATCTCTAAACTGCCTACAGACCAATCATGCATTTTGGGAGATCTCTTGTCCATGCATCAAGTGGTCACAAACAGACTGTTTAAATAATACAATACAATACCCAATTGTGACCACTTGATGCATAGGCAAGGGGTCCCTAGAATACATGGTTTTGGTTTATTGGCAGTTTATAGGTAATTGATGACACTCAATGGCTCAGATTTTTGTTTCTGAACTGCTGTCTTCTAATTTCACCTAACAAGATTTGGCTTCAGATCAGTTCAGCTGGAGCCTAGTCCACCTCGTACAAAGTAATGTTAAATTGTTCAACCATGTTAGCCAAGTCACATGAAGTGGATGAAATATGAGTAACAGATAAAGGCATTAGACACCAGTAAACTAAAGGATTATGACAAAATTTGCCACCGTGACTTTGAGGTTTTGTCTATTTTCAACTTCATCAAGATGACAGACTAGATTTGTGTGGGTCATCTTTGTCTTATCTCTCTATCACATTTTTCAGACCTGTTTGATTCTGTTCTTGCAACTACTTATATACTTCGTGAACTTGAATATCGTTTAGGATCTTTGCACATTCCTACATTGCTAACCTTCAATCAGTCTTCTTGTTGTGCTTCTTTTAGCAGTCTTGTTATGCTCATGCTCTCCTATCTGTTGAATGTTTTAGTCATATCTTTGACACATTACTCCTTTCACAGAGCCTCTTAATACTTTTCGCTCTTCATAATTTCCCTAGTCACTGGGCGTTAAACCTTCTACTCTATTGGCAATTATCTTTCTTTCCTTAAGTTGCTTGTTTCTTCGAGGTCCACAACTTTCATTTGCATTCATATTCGCCTCTCCTAGCTTGGTATAGTCTCTTGATTAACCAAGTTATGTCAGGAACGGATTGTAAGATTCTTAACTCTTTTCATGTAATTGGTGGCTCAACTCCCATTAACATTCTGTGGCTGCAGATTCCTGCCACTGTTTGTCATTTTCCAGTATTACTTCATTATTGTCACTTGACTTTATTGGCCAGCTTTTCTTGTTTTGAGTTGACTCTGTTGATTTATTCACCTCAGCACCAGCATGCCTCGGGAGCATGGTTCTCTTTATTATTGATCCCATTGTTTCAGATCTTCAGTTTGTCATCCATGCTGCTGCTTGTGGCTTCTTCCAGAAGGTGGACCGCATCATATTTTATTGATATGGCTCTTTTAGCTCCATTAGTACCATCTCAGCTTTACTTTAAGCCAGTGCTGTCACCTATCTGTGCGGTTTTGCACATTAGCTTGACTAACACTTTATCATGTTTTTGATTCCTCATTTATAATCTTTGGTCCTCAATCATCTTCTTTATCTATCCTTTTGGTGTATGCACCTTGGTTTCTCTTTTGCTAGTTCTGGTTGCTCCATATCCTTATGCTATGTTGCTTTGCTTCTTTCTGAATTGGTAGTTTGTAGGTATGGTTCCCATTTATTTCTGATGGTAGAGTCTGTATGATTCATAGTGTAGTCAGCTTTATTGTACTGTAAATTATAGCACATGAATTCCTTACATGCGGCCATGCATGTACCCATTTCATGTGGTGTTGCCCATAAGGTAAGTCCACTCCAACAGTTATTATTTCGTTCATGAGTTTTGTGGCCAAATGTTTACGCAACAAAGAGTATTTCCTCCCATCGGTACTGGTCATGCTCAACTTTACTTTGAACAGGGCAGATGGTAATCTGCTGGTATAGCCTGGCATTTCCTAAAATTCCAATACACCCTGCTCAAAGAAGCGCATATGAACAATATGAGTATATATCATAAAATATTATATTGATGGGCACTTGATGTTTGCATGGAATGTGAAAATCCGTGCTCATCATGGCATAATTTGCATGCTATTACACAGCAAGTGTTAAATATGGTCAAAGTCCAATTCTTCAGCTTCTCTAACATATGATAGACACCTCTGTGTATTATTACGTGTTGCTTTGACTTGTCTTCCTATGATAATACTGCAGTTTGCTTGAAGTTACAATGTGCACCTGTTGGTGAATGGCATTGCCCCTACTGCATGGATAATTTGAAGTCTAAATTAGCTCCCAGTAAAGGACTTTCAAGTGCTGTCAGACCAGTCGACCTTCGCTTGAGACGTATATTAAAGCATCGAACTGATGACCTTGAATATTGCGTCCTTTGCAAGTACGCTTTTATACATGTCTAGTCCATCAACTTGGCAGAGTTTTCTATTATTAATTCAAGTGTTTCTTGTAATTCATTCATGTCAAATTGCCCTACATGTTTCTATGTTGATAGATTTTCTTTTTGTTGCATATAATATACAGGGATGGCTCTTTCAGCACTGTTGTATTCGATGCAAAAGTATGTGTTTTCTGTGGTCAAGTAAGTCATATATTTGGCTCTTGTTTTCTTTTCTTTTTTGTTTTTTTGCTGATTTTGCTTATTGAGATCATTGCAGGTCTTTGAAATCGACATAATTCTCTTTCCTTTTAGTGTGACAGGCTGTATCATATTGGTTGTTTAGAGGACCCTGGATCATGTGACATAAAGGTGACAAGCAGACCCCACTTGGTTTTTTTGGTGAATTCGACTCACACATAAAAATCACAAACAATGCTTGATATATTACACGTTCATATTTTTGGCACATCTTTTGATACAGGAAGTCGTGAAGAACAAGTGGTTTTGTGAAAGAGATTGTGAGACAATTCATGCTGCTTTACAAGACTTAGTTAATAATGGACCAAAACTTATCCCTGAGTCATTAATGAGTATACTGAAAAGGAATCCTGAGGAGAGAAATCTACCCGATGATGGTGAAGCTGATGTTCAGTGGCGACTATTAAAAGGAACAGATTTTGAAGAGATAAATTTGGAGGATAAGGTTTTACTTAGAAAGGCTACTTTATTTCTTGAAGTAAGTGATCGCTTGCAAGCAGATCTTCATCACCTTTTTAAATGTTGAAAACTTAAATCCATCTGTCAGCTAGAAACTTGACTTTTGGCAAATGAAGTTTTTATCACCATTTTATCTGCAATATTTCCATGCCATCTATAATTTTCTATACTTTATGTTCGTTTTGTTTTTGTTTCTGCTTAATGCTGCGACTTAAATTTTTTAGGGAGTTTTATAGCGCATCACCAGTGCCAACCATAGGAATCTAGTTTCACCTTGGCTTTGTTTGTGATCCTCTCACACTCCCACAGACACATTTTCATGCATGCACATGGACCCACAGGTACATGTTTGAATGTATGCATGTGTGCTCATAGGCACGGACCCGCACGTGGGCAGACTCCTGAGCATACAGGGCACATATTCATTGACAAACTAGCACATGCGTATGCATGCAAACATGCGTGCACGTGCATGATTGTCCCCACAATCACACCCAAGTACACTCACCCACCTGCAAACGTGCAACCAAAGACATGCTCAGGTGCACTTGCTTGCAAATATATGAGCCAATGACATGGGATTTGACTTTTGCTGCTAAAAAGAGTTCCTACATTTGTCGCAACTTTCAATGGTGGAAGGATTCAAATTTCAAACAAAGAGAGAAGCGCATCTGACAGACAATAAAATGTTGGGCAGCGTGTTAAGTAGAGATTAAATGATTTGTTAATGAAACAGCTAAAAATCAATGGTCTTTTCCTTATTTGGCATTCTTATAGAGATTTGCATGCACTATTATGTTACCGAAAACTGTCATACATTCCCTTGTTATCTACCTTCTATCAACTCATCATTTTAAATAAAACCAGGAAACAAATGCCTCCTGTAAGTGTAGGAGATTATGTTTTACTGGTGTCAATCATGGATAACCTTTTTGAGTTTTGGTCTAATAAACAGAGTCATGTGGGAGTTTGCTCCTAGGGGTTTTAACTGTTGGTTGGGTTGATGCTGTGACATATGCTAGTATCTTAAATGTGTTGGTCTTTACAAATCAACCTTAAGATCTGCTGGTTTTCTAACCTCTAAATTATCATGTGAATTCCATGGAGCAAGTATTCAGGTGAATCATCATAACATTTGGGTGTACAAACTATATGTAAAATTTTAGAATTTGCACAACAATGAGCAAGTTGCCATACATGTAGTGCAGTATTTATTGACAATATAAATCAGGAAAGTAAAAACCTGTGTGTAGAATTTTAACAGAAGGAGCATGAGTTAATATATGAAATTATGAACACATGAAAGCTATCATACTGTCCCTATATATTTGCAATATAAGGATCAGCATACACCAATTTATTCTTTTGAATGTTATATAGTTGGTGGGGAAGGGTAAGCAAAAGATCATTGACTTGTTTAGGTTGGAAACTGACTGTCATATGTGTGCTAATCCTGTAATCTAAATTCCACTCCAATAAATTGCATGCATAAAACAAATTGTGAACTATTGCTTGTTGCTAATACTGTAATCTGAAATCCATTCCACTTCATAAAGTGTACATATATATAGTTTTTGCAATCTGCTCTGCGGTGTAACTTGGACTATTGCTTTTTGCTCAAAGAATCCAGATCGGATATTCTGTTAAGGCCTGATATTTATTGTTGACCCATTCCCTAACTGCTTAAGCTTTTGGCTTCTGGTAGTTAGTTGACAAAACCACCTAGTTGGATGCGTGTGAAAAATTAGTTACTTGTGACAATTTCCTTAGTTGTACATCTTAAAAATTAGTAGTAGTCTGATTCTTTTTGTAGCGATTCCTACCCACGATAATGACATTAGATATGGGCTTTTAAGGCTTTTGGAGCTTGGTTAAGAATGAATGTTTAAAAAAAACTTTCTAAATTATCGTGTATCTTGCATCCTTCAGTTAATTTTGGGCACTAGTATTTTCCGTGGTTAAAAAAGCAGTTCCCCAAGGTTTCTGAAAGTTTATCACTGACATTATATATTTTGGTCTTGTTATAACTGTGTACATGATTTTGCCATGGCCGCATCTCAGTATACACAGATCCTGATTTCTGTTAGCATATTTTATTACAAATCAAATGCATGCCCATGATGTCTAAAAATGTACCTTTGTTGTTTATAAATTCTTCTGGCTTGAAATGCAACCTGAACTCACCGAAATGATGCCAGTAAGAGATCTTGTTTAATGACTCATCAGATAATGTTGCTAGAAAATCTTTACAACAAAACGGATTTGCAATTGGCACTGGGAAATAGACTATCTTGTTAATTGCAGTACTTGAAATGACTATAGGAAAAGCTGTCAGTTTCTTAAGTCAGAATACGAGTATGCAGCAGTTCATGAAGAAATTTTCACAAAACTTGTGCCTCTCACATGTACATCATTAAAGTTTGTATTAGTCAATAGTCTGACGTCACACGTGTATCTGTGTAGGACCATGAGATCTTGCAAGTTCATCCATCAGTTCTAGTTGATTATTGTTTTAATTTACTGGAATTAATTGTATATTAGCTTTAAGCTAGATAATCCTATACCTGAAGGATGTTTAGTAACTTGAGCAATGATACTATGGATTTTTTGCAACATTGTGGAATTACTAAGAATACTAATTGAAAAGAAAATCATATCACAACTATATCTGGCATAACTTCAAAAAATTCAAACAATAC
Source organism: Phoenix dactylifera (assembly GCF_009389715.1). Lineage (NCBI taxonomy): Eukaryota > Viridiplantae > Streptophyta > Magnoliopsida > Arecales > Arecaceae > Phoenix > Phoenix dactylifera. Next base: position 11,232,212 of record NC_052404.1, on the reverse strand, counting down.
ACATACAAAAACAATTTTTATTTCCATCCAATAAAAGAACAAGAGACACAATTCAGCAGCATGCGACCAGTTGCTTGGGATTGAGCTACTTTTTCTGTTCTCAGGATTCATTTCAGCCCATAGAATGTTGTGGTCGTGATTTAATACCTGCTATGGTTCATGGGTAAGATCTTGCCTCTTATTCTTTTTCTTTCCCTCTCTACTGTTATATATGGTGCACATTTAACTATTTTCTGCTGTGCATTCCCTTTATCCTGAAAGATATGATGAAAAAATTGCTTAAAAATTGTGAATGTTTTGCAGTTTAAAGGTGGAGGGGTCAGATTGCCTTGGAATGTATTGTGTAGCGATAACTGAAAAGTAATGCTCCTTGGCTTTCAAGCACTTCTCTTACCATGGTTAATGTTTTCAGTTTATTTGTATTCGTCATAACCATTGGCTTTTGGCTTTGCCAGTGCTTGTGGCACAATAACTATTTCATGCTGCCAATGCCTAGTCTGAGAACTGGGTTGGGAAGGGCATCAAATGGCAATATTTGCCCTTGCTCTTTGTCATGAAACTAGACCCAAACCCAAGTAGAATGGAATAATGCTTGTTCGAGATGATTAACTATGATGCTGATTTTAAATATTGCCCGTGTGGTGAATACAGAGCAGATCCTGCATCAGGAGATTTTAGCTTATTTGGTCTTCGGCCATTAGATCTTGCATCAGCTGGAGTTCTTAGGGTATTTGGTACAAAGGTTGCGGAACTTCCTTTGGTTGTTACTTACAAGGGATATCGAGGCAAGGTGAGACAAGCTTGCAACTCTCATTCTGTAATCTTCAATCTCATTGTTTAAGTTTCAGATGCGCTCGAAGGTCTCAGAAATAATATTCTGTTATTCTCTCATCTTGCCTGTTATGTTAGGAACTTGGGAAGCTGTCTATGCAGTGAAATAGATTAAGAAATAAACACAAGTTAAGGACAAGAAAATATGAGAGAAGGATAAATCGCCGTTTAAAGTTTTAGTTGCTTCAGAAAATGTACAATATTAACTCACGTTAGACTTCCGCTTTATTTTGTACAGGCTCCTTTGCAGGCAACGTAGGCTGTAGGTGTTCAGAAAATACAGAATATTCATGAAGTCCAGATTCTTATATATCCCTCTATGGAAAAACACAGTTATAATGACTCTAAGACTCATCCTATTACTAAAATAAAAGTTTACAGCACGTCCTAGCCAAAACAGGACTCAGAAACATTGCCAATGGTCCCCAAACACTTCTAGTCAAATTTGCTATCCTGATCTTTCTGTAACTAACCAATGATAGTCCTTTTTGGACTCCTAAAAGTGGTGGATAAACATAGCAAAGGTAAACGAGAACTAAAGTCTCAGAACTAAATGAACTTGGATTGAAATTGAGGACTCATATTTCCTATCTAGACCTCAGAGTCTTCAATTGGACTATGAGGCATTATTTGATATCCATTCTGGTCATCATGTTTCTTGGCTTGGTCATCATGTCTGTCAATCTTCTAGAGCTCTAAAATTTGATGAAGTTGTTATCTGCTTCTATAAATTCAATACTTGAACTTTGGTGCGGGGAAAGAAGATCAAAGTTTTCCAAATCCACAGTTTGGGTGATTGTGTCATCACTCACAGTTCAAGTGCAACTACAAGCAACCTTTGAAAAGATGTTATAATGCTAGAAGTTTCCCCATGTGATATTGATTAACTGCTTCTTTCCCTCTTGCCCTCATTATTGTCATCATACTCCAATTTCATGGTGAAAAGAAGTCCTTTTTTCTTGAGCGTCCATGGCCTTATCTTTCTCTATTAATAGATAATTAGAAAGATAACTTGCTGAAGTATTATTCTATTTTAGTATCTTAGTTACAAAAACAATCTTATTTATAGGGGACCCTTGCTCACAATCAGCTGGCTTGATTCTTCAAAAGAATCCTTCAGTTTATGACATAATCCTTCTACGCTCACGAAGGGCCCAGACATAAACCTTATTATGGAAGAGAACGATAATGGCTCAATTTCATTCACCTATATAAGTATAATAAGGCTTTTGGCACTACTCTCATGACCAAAATAAGACCTAAGAACATTGCCAAAGCAGTTCCTAAGCACTGTCTAGATAGCTGGTACATGCTCCTTTCCTAACTAATTCATCCTTTTCTTTTATGTCACTTGTAAAAACCAAGCAACTAGTCAAAGCATCCACAGTAGTCCTTTGTCTCAGAAATGTCAGTAAACGTTTTCCCCCTAAATATAGACGTAGAATAAGTGACTATGGCAATATAAAAATAGCACTTGAATTGAAATTTGATGGAGGCTCTGTATCCCATGTAGAAGAGTGTCATATATTTTAATTTGTGCTATGAAGACTTATTTTATGCATCGGTAGTGGCTGGGCTGCATCTGTTGCCTTATTTGGTTGGAGGACTACTTCTAGTAAATAGCTAGAGGCTTCATTAGATTAACCCCTTTTTTTTCCGCGGGGGGCATTGCAATACAGCAATGAAGGCTGGCTGTTTTTCAAAATAGTTCTTTCAGAATCCGCAACAACTTTGTGATATTGTTTCCTTCTCTAAATGATGTTTTTCATCAACCTTTGTTTGGTGTTCAATGATATAGAATTGTTGCCACCTACAGCTGTGCATGATTTAAAAAGAATAACAGATGATAAACGTTGACATTGTCTCACAGGGTTACTTTCGAACTCTTCTTTTATTAATTGAGAGGTTACTGAGTCGCTTGAAGGTGGAATTCCTCCTAGTTTCTGTTGATGAAGACATGCAGTCAATATGGACAAATAAGCTTGGGTTTGCAGAAGTAACAAAGGAGCGGGTAAAGACAACCTTTCCATCTTTGTAGTGAATAATATCCTTTTTGCCTTTCTTATGATTCAAGTTAGTTTACAGCATGCCGTTGCATTGTTATTGACAACTGGAAATTTGACAGTTGCAGGCATATCTAGAGCACCCGATAATGATGTTTGAGAATACAACCCTATTGGAAAAGGCAATACCTCGTTCCTTTGCTGATGAAAGCTGAAAGAGTGTGCATTAATTCCCGTTTCTTCTTTATCTCCAACTTCCGGTATTGTTTTCTGCTGCCGGTGTTTTATGGATGCTACAGCAGCGGTTTTGACTTCCACAGGAAAGCTGGCACTCTGAGCGCCTGTTTGGATGTAAGAGAGAAAATTAACAAAGATTGGAAAAATGTCAGAGTAGAATGATGCTCCAAAAAGAAACCAAGAAAAACACTAACTACTGTGGTATGTTTTGGTGTTTGTTGTTTGAATAATTACAGGAAAAATATGGGGAAAAAATTAACTACAGTCCAAACAAGTTGATTATAAGATTACACTCTCGTTTGACTTAGGCCTGACTAACTAACTGGTCTGAGATTGCAATTTTGATCCAACACACTTGCAATCATGGTTGAAAGCTAGCTTGTTGAGATGTAAATTTCCATTTTTATGAAAAAATCACAGCAATATAGGAACAAAAGTTGCAATGCATATGCTTATCTCTGTAATCATTCGAAAGTTGCATTTCTTTATTTTGGACAAGTATAAGAGAGTGTTATGTCCCCAAAAAGGGGAAAAAACAAGAGATTGAGAATTCAGTGCAAAGATTTTTCACTGTAGTTAGCCTAAGTTATTATTGATAGCAAATCTATATAGCTTGACATATTCGGATAACCAGTGGATAAAGATCCATCACATGGGGAGGTGACATATTTGTTGTGGTTGCATACTCCCATTCGTAGCAACGTGATATAGTAGCTGTTTCACCGGAGGGACAGGATGGAGGATTAAGAGACAAAACAAGGTGTCCTCGAAATTACTAGGCCAAAACTAAACGCATCGACAATGAAACGCTCACAAGATCTGAAACTTCACAAACGAAGATCGCAATACGGGCAACCCACCAAAGACAAACAGCTGTCCCGTTCCAGCATTGCTTTACGTTTGGAAAACTCCAGCGTGCAGGTTGCAGTCTCCGTTTTTTTGATACCATCTGGTAGATGACATCTCAATGCGTATTCACCATTTCTTATTGTTTTATAAATCATTGCATGACCTGTGAAATTAAGCCAATCCTTTCACCGTGCATGACCTGTCATTTAAGCGCTTTTCTGGGTCCTCAAACCAAGTTCGTGCTTATAGGGCGGGCGAGACAGTGATTAATTTAAGATCTTGGAGTGGAAACCAGCAGATACTGTCGGTTCTGTCAAGAACTAATCCGGACATTGAGAATACAAGTATCATTGTTGCAACAAGGTTTCATTGCCTGGATAATTCATGATTGTCAAAGGCATAAAACCTGCAGTCTCCTACAGTCTACTGTTTTTCAAAGTTTCCCCAGACCAAATGAAGTACACCAAATCACATTGCACCAATGGATAGAGAATCTCAGTTCAGATTCAATCAAGGTCTGGATTGGGTTGTCAATAGCACGGGTGAACCTCGATCAATCATTATGTTTGGCCAGAAATTAAGAGAGAGGAAATCTAACAAGGGAGAGAAAAGAGAAAGAGAGAGGAGAGAGAGAAAGAAGAGAGAGACCCTCTCTTCTTCTCGGGAGAGCCGTCTCTCCCTTTCCTCTTCGGATTAGAGGGGGTGACAGCCACGGTGACCAGCTCCGACGACGGTGGCCACGGGTAGCGGTCCGTCGGCCGTTGCCTCGCCGGCAATGGTGGCCGGAAGGAAGAAGAAAAAGAAATCAACAAGAGCAACAAGCATAGTGGTATAGAGCAAGACTTTAAATACCATGCGATTAGGCCAACCAGAATATCTTATGAAACAAAATGTCCTATGTCCCAGCACCTAAGATGTTGGATGTCCCGTCTTGTCCCAGTCTATTTTCTAACTCGCCACGTCTCGATGCTTGAACGGTGGGATGCCCCACTATCTTACCAATATTTGAAACTTTGGTGCAGAGCAAATAAGAGCACATTTGATTTTGCTCTCTTATAAAAGGTTTTTGGTTCAATTTGTTGTCATCTACTATAAGTGCATAAAATGAGGAAGAACCTTTAAACTAAATGTCATGGTTGCAAGCCCGGAGAAAAGCAAAAAACGAAATAAAACAAAGAAACCAATATGAAAAAAATAAAAAAAGAGAGATGGTTGAAGAATGATGTTATGATGCAATATTATGATATCAGTTCTTTGTTATATATTTATTAATCTTGATTGGACTATTATACATGAAGATCGGATTGTTGACAAATTTGTCTTACCAATTCTCATGTTTATATATGACACGCATAAAAGATTTCAGCCTTTCAATTCTTCTATTGCAAGAATAAAATGCAGTTAGATCCCTCCGTAACACACACGCTCATGAATTCAAGCCACTGATTTTTTTTTCTTTTTTTTAACAAATAGACATCCATCCAGAGGAGGGAAAAAAGGACTAAAATTATACCAAAGCAACTAGAAGTCATCCAGTCAAAAAAAATAAAAATAATTTAAAAATTTATAATAATTCAAAGAATATTATAATTATGATCAGAAGCAGTTAAATAAGCTATCACGTGACAATTTCGTCATGACAGTCGGACCAAATTCATGGTCAAAGTTTCAATTGGACAAATTTAAAAATTCGATGGTGTAATCATACTGTACTAAAATTTATAAAAAATATTTTTTTAAAATAATTCAGAATTTTTTTGTATAATTAGTCGGTATCCAAACATTTTCTTTGTTTTTTTGTTTTTATGGGCGGCGAAGAGTGAGTGATGTCCAGGGTTGATCCATTGATTCCGCGGGCAAAAAATTGGAAAACCACGGCTCGAAAGATCGCATTTGTGCAAACGTTTGGCCGGTTTGGGTCGCGTCGTAATTGGAAATCGGACATATGGACTTCAGGTCAGTCTCCGCCGGACAACTTGCAGCGTCGCATTCCCTTTTATTCCGCCGCTCCCCAAAGCAGAGCTAGACAGTGGAATATATGCCGCCGGCTCCCTCCACTCTCCGCTCCAGTACTCTGGTTGTCACTCTCATCACTGTAGAGCCGTCGTCCCTCTCCTCATCTTCGCCTTTGCTCCTAAGCTAAACACAAAGAAAGCCAAGAAGGGATGATCGACGAGAACAAGAGAGTCTTGGCTTCTTAACCCGAAGAACGATCTCTCGTCCCCAATTCTATTTCTCCAACGACGACTTCTGAGATGGCTTTTGCCCTAAATCACCCGATCTCCACCCGAGTTCCTGAAATCCCTCGCTCAGAGGTGACATAATCCCGCATCTCCTTTTATTTCTTCGCGGTTGTCAATGGCCTTTTTTTATATATATACATTCTTAATTTCAGAGCTGGAGCTTGTATGGATCTTGTTGGCGTCAAGCTAGGGTTTCCACTGTCATCTGTTCGAAAACTGATACAGCCTCTGGATACATTTCCGCGTCGCCGATTCTTCTTCCCGATGGACCATGGAAGCAGGTAGGTTCTTTCCCCTCTTGAAAGAGATGATCTTTTTATCCTCCCCTTACAGTAATCTTGGACCCTAAGGTCGAAACCCCAGAAGCTTATGGGTAATCCTTAGGAAGAGATCATAACGGCTTTCCAGGTGATCTCTTATCGATCTTTTTTTTCCAGTTAATAAAATTCTGCATTGGTCATTCCTTGTCATGCCGAGTTTCCTTCCAGCTTCCATCAATGGCACAAACAATGGTTGGTTGGTTTGCCGAAACTCTTTTTCTCCTCGGAGCCTTGAGGTCTAATCAATGAGACAGAGACATTGGCAATAGGCTACTGGCTACGAGGAAGAAAGACTACTGAATTACTCGAACCATATATGTTCAAGTAGCTAATCGCCAGAAACATCATCTAAAGCACAAATAATTATGAAACTTCACAAGCCTAAACCTTTTTTGTAAGAGGAGATTCTGTAATGGTCAATCCATTGCAGCTGATGTCTCGTGAGTGTATCATGAGCTTTTACTTAATGCTAGCTTCAATTAAGTTGTAGGTACCTGGTGGTGTTACTTCTCCAAAAGGATTCAATGCTGCAGGCATGTATGGTGGGTTGCGGGCAAAAGGACAGAAACCTGACCTGGCTCTGGTGACATGTGATGTGGATGCAGTTGCTGCGGGTTAGTAGGAGTCCTCACTATGCTACAATGTCATTCCCACCCTAGCAATAAATTAAGGTGCATGACAAAAATCTGCATGTCTATGGACTAAAATAAGCTGTCATGTCTGGAGACATCCTTCTTTTTGTCAGCTGTTATTTGCTAAGATTGCTAGTTCTGTCTGTCTAATTATAGGTTTGCTCATGTCACTGTTAGCAAGTTCTAGAATTGTGTGTTCATGTTGAGTTTCTAACGCTGTTAACAAGTAAAATATTCTTTTTCTATCAATGATCAAGTGAAGAAGCTTTAATCATCGCAAGCCTCTATCGTTTCAGGAACTTTTACTACAAATATTGTTGCAGCTGCACCAGTTGTCTACTGTAGGCATGTACTTGAAACTTCCACATTGGTATGTGATTTCTACCCCAGTTGGTTGAGTTAATTTGATATGCTGGTTGATGAGCTTGCTAATATGAAGCAAAGAGGTGGAAGATCCTCTTTTGTTAATAGGGCTAACTGGCAGATAAGACAGATTCTGATAGTTTCCTTTATGATTGTTATTAATCGATTCTGATCCACTTTCCTTTCTTCATAAAAATTTATCAAGTTCACAATTTTGCAAATTTTCCAGGCACGTGCAGTATTGGTAAATGCTGGGCAAGCAAACGCTGCTACAGTAAGTGCATGCATCAGTTTTGTTAGTTTCTATGTACTGATGTATTAGAATGCTGTTCTGTACATTAAATCTTACTTCTACAACTGAGTTCATCAAATGAGGCTAAATTAATGTTTGGCATATCACAGGGTGATGCAGGCTATCAGGATGCAGTAGAATGTGCAAGCACTGTTGCTGAGGTTCTCCATTTACTATATTAACTATCCATTCTGTACCTCATATTAACTATACGAGCTTTGCGGATATTTTGTTATGTTTCTGCTGCAGCTTCTCCAAGTGAGACCAGAAGCAGTATTGATTCAATCCACTGGTGTTATTGGTCAAAGAATAAAGAAGGTACAGCAGCATATATAGGATAAGTGTATGTTTAAAGTTCTCTATGAAATTTCTGCAAAGCTTCATGTTGTAAGTCTCTATATCCAACTATTTCGATTCTTTTCAAAAAAAATCTAATATCTGATTTGTGCCTTGTCCTGAAATATATGTTGTCATTTTTTTTAAAAAAAATGCTCAGCAAGTTTCTGCTTCTCTGGAATTTCTGTCTTCTTCCAATTAATGCTTGATTGTATGTCTGCAGGGGGCTCTTCTTAATTCACTCCCAGTACTTGTTAATTCACTATCATCAACTGTTGAGGGGTATTTCTCCCTGTATTCCTTTTTATGTTTGATTGAATAGCACAGCTCCTGATAATTGAGCCTGCCAGTAAAATTTTATTTTGTAACTTTTGGAATATAGAAGCTTCCTTATATTCTAAATTTTTGCTTCTCTTTCGTAAATAGTTGTTTCACAAATTTATGGATGTAAAGAAGAGTCCATGAATCACAACAACATCTCAGTTTGTGCTATGAAGAAACTATAAGAAATGCTAAAAGCCATCAGTGAAACTTTGATGGCCTGGCCAAGGCCCAGTTCGCTAGACCGGCCTCGCAAAGAGGCTCTAAATTGTCCTAGTGCCTGGGCCGCCTACTGGATCGATCACTCCGGCTTGTTAAGTGTCCCTGGAACCCATTGATGATGAACCCTATCAAACAACTTTGGCCCTAATTGAGTCTATACCCTATGATTCATTGATTGAGTTGCTTAGACCTGACCTAACCTGGCCACCATCATTCGGCCAACCATTTTCTTTGTCTTATTTCAATCTATTAAAGTTATTGAATGGGAATTAATCTTACTCTTAATAGTTTTAAATAGGTTTAGTAGGTTCGCCTAGTGAAGTTTGAAGGTCTAAGACGGAAGAGGTAAGTAACCCAAGCATCCTTTATTAGTTTTCAAATTTTCACCTATTTCCTAGTATTAAGAAAATACAAAAATAATATTAAATGTTGATGATATCATGTTTGCTTAAAATCAAGGATCAAGCATATAATATTATGAAACTCATGATTTATTGTGAAATAATGATTTCATGATTATTTTATCATTAAGCACTATTTATGAACTATGAACTCCATATTTATGAAATTTATATTTTGTTATGAAAAAAATAATTTCATGATTATTCTACTATTAAAATTTAATTATGGACTACAAACTCTTTATAGTCTCTCAGCAATTTATTCATGTATGATTTAAGAAAATATGACTTAAAAAATTTTATTTTAAGAAAGATATGACTATAGGCATTATACTGTTATTATGAAATATTTTTTTAATGGTAGTTATTTTCTCTAAATGATTTATTGTTTCATGTAAAAACTTATGCTTGATCCGGTAAAGTAGTGAAAGATTTACTTACTAAGTTGTGTTTTTCATATATTTCTATTTTTATTTTTTCTCATTTCAGACGAATAGAATTGATAGGAACGAAGGATGGTACAGGCTTGGTGTTTCATGCTAGCAAGTTTGACAATTTTGTAGAAGAATTTTAGTATTTTAAATTGACTATATTTTTGTAGTCAATGATTTTCTGAATATTGAGAATTATAGGTTTGGTATTTATGTTTGGATTTAGACGTTCTAAACCAGTATTGGTTGCATTTAAAGGATAATGAAATTAAACTTTTATTTATTATATTCCGTTTGAAATGAATTTGGAAGTTAAATGAAATATTTGGCTTCGTGTTATCGTGGGTTGTACCGCTTGGTAGTATGGCTGTGTTATGTCCCAGATTTGGGGTGTAACAGAAACAATAAGACTTTCATAATGTGCAATATAAGTATATTAATTGCTTGGGTAATAGGTAATAGAAGTTCTAGCCGAAAAAAAAAGGAAAATACAAGTTTCACCATTTCAGACCCAGATTATCCATTAGGTTTTCTAAAAAGTTTCTTAAAGCATTTATAAGAGGCATCCTGTGTAATGGTTTGAGATATTTAATATGTTCTAGCCTCAGGTATTTTGCTCTCCTGGTAAAGTTTTAGCTTACATTGTCTCTCTACCTCCGCAGAGCAGAGTCTGCGGCTATAGCCATTACTACCACTGACCTTGTAAGCAAGAGTGTAGCTGTTGAAACTGAGGTATGAACTACTGGTTTCTTCCGTAGTTTAATATTATAATTTAACTATTGACTATTATGATAGTGTGGAAGAATATTCTGATTTGGAAGTAGTAAGTTCATTGCAGTTATTTATGCTCCAAAAATTGGTGCAAGTTAGCTTGATCATCTATCAAACTCTTTGAATGAATAAGGTTGCAGGGGTGCCAATAAGAATAGGGGGAATGGCAAAGGGTTCTGGTATGATTCATCCAAATATGGCAACAATGCTTGGTGTATGTCACATCTCTTTCTCTGTCTCTCTCTCTCTACCATGTCAATGCATCTCCTGAGTGAAATCTATGGTTACTAATTGATGTTATAGGTGGTAACAACCGATGCGCTTGTGACAAGCAATATTTGGAGAGAAATGGTGCAAATGTCAGTGAACAGAAGTTTCAATCAAATAACAGTAAGTAATGATGCTTTCATTTTCTCAGGATACAGCATCAGCTTCCAAAAGCTTTTTCAATCAAGGGGACTTTGATAAAAAAAATTCTAGATTTAACTATCTGATCAGTGCAGACTGACTGTGCAGTAAATGGTCTCATGGGACAAGAAGCAAATGAATATTGGACAAGTAATTTTTGGTTTATTGGGTGTTGTTTAGTTGGCATGCAGGCTTGCTGGAATGTTCTGTGCTTCGTGCCTTGTTGAAGTTTGTAACTTTGAGCTGCCTATGTTCATGGTTGATGTTAAATAGTGTTTATTTTTGGAACTCGTCTATTACCATTTGGTTGCATGAATCTTATATTGGCTTGCAGTCCTTGACTTCCTGCATTCTGCAAATCGATGTTGTGCTAGTTTTGACAGGATCCTTGTTGTCTAGATCTCTTCTTTCCATTTTTGTCCTCATTCATCTATCTATTCTCCCCTCTGCTCTGTTCTCTTGGGAGAAAAACAAAAAGGAAACCAAAAAAAAGATAGATCTGTCTCTGTTATCTGTTGATTTTATAATTTGTGCTTAAGCTTTAGCCAAGTAGCTGTAGCCCGATCATCAATATGGAAACTAAATATTATTTCATTTATTCCATTCCATCATTGGATTGGTGTCTGGTGGATGTGTTCATGCATTTGGTGTTAGTTTAGCACCTAACTCAGTAGACTGGTGTCTTGTTGAAGGTAGATGGAGATACAAGTACCAATGATTCTGTTATTGCTTTGGCTAGTGGAATGTCTGGCTCAGCCAAAATTTCTTCACTTAATAGCTATGAAGCTCTTCAACTACAAGCATGCTTGGATGCAGTGAGTTTTCTTAGCTGTTGTTTTTTTTTACATGAAGATGATCTTTGTTCTATCGCATTATAACACTGACACTAAATTGCCTGTTTACTCGTATTCATTTTAGCTGTGGAGATTGATGGGTTAAAACATTAATCGGTGCCTTTGTTGGATACTGTTATCAAAATAGAGAGCGCGAAGCATGATAATTTCAATATTGTCTTCTTGAAGTGATATTTTTGTAATAACTCGTTCAGATATCTATATCACCTCTGCAATAGATAGAGCAAGACTTTTATTGTTTTAGTTTTGTCTCTTTAAGCCAAATAGAAACCTGTGGACTGGTCAAAAATTAGAAATTGCATACAAGTGAGAAGGTATGGACATAACAAAACTTAACATGTAGCAGAAGGAATCACATTATTGATATGTGTATACATATATAGTGTGTTTATATAAATATGGATGTAGGTAAATTTTTAGATGTAGATATAGTAGGGTCTATTTGATTTTTTACTTGAGCATCCACATAGTAATGCATTAGTAACTAAAGTTTTCTAACCTAGTGACTGATGGATGGCCACAGGCATTGTTCGATCTCATGAGAGTGGATTTCATTATATCAATGTAGCCTTATTTTCATGTTTTCTTATTATTCTTTTCTATTTTATTGTTTGCGAGACCAGGCTCATATTTCCTACCAAAAAAAAGGGTTTGCTAGGATAAAGAGTACACATAAGGATGCAAATATACTAGAATCTATCAGAAGTATCCAAAAGTACCAAGCACAATTTGAGTAGGGTAATCTCCCATATTTTCTACTCAATCTTTTGCAAAGTGATATTCTAACTGTGAATTAGATCGCCAAAAAAAATTTGTCTAAAAGCAGACTTCTCCCAAATGTTATCTTGCCAATCAACTAAGCAGCTAAAAAAAAAATTCCTTTGTAAATCTCTTACCACGTTGGTCTTCAGTAACTGCTAGGCAAACTTGCAAACCGGTCTCTGATGCACTGTAAATGTTTGGAGAAGTGGGTTTTTGTTGGTGTTGAAGATGCCTACTACAAATTGTATTGCACCATATTTACATAACCACATGCTCATCTATTACATCATATGCTATGACCTATCCAAGTATACTTTGTGAGCCAGCAGCTCCCCATTAGCAGATAATTATATTTTTGCATTATTATGACATTTGCTTGTCAAATTACACTCCTCATTAACAGTATAAGAAAACAGGTTTGGAATGAGTGGAATAAGAGCCCTTGCATAAAGATTTTGTTATCCATGCAAATCCAACTGGCTTCATTTCCCATCAAGCTCTCTCCTGTGTGGATTCGAATTTTCTATTAGTTCCAATCCAGAATCATGTATGACATATTGATGGTCTGTAAATCTCTTGTGTGTCCGTTTTTACCTTCATTTGTCTTGCTCTTTTCCATTCCCTAACACATACTCAAGATTTCACCTCATTGTGGCCATCTGTGGCCTAACCACATTGGGACTAGACAATTTATTTTTTTTATTACTTTATTCTCTTCTGTTGCCAAATTTAACCTTCCTTTTAAGTAGTGTCACGATTCTATCCCTCCTACCACTAACATGCGTCCATCTCAACATCCCAATGTCTACTTTGCTCATTTTAATGGGCCCTCCTTGCTCCCACAGTTTTGATTTTTAAAAATATAATTTGCACCTTAACTATCTTGTAAAACCATATGATTGCATGATATGAATTCCATGTGTGATGTCTTAAACTTCATTCCTCCACTTGTGCACCTAGTAAAGCAACATGAAATGAAGTCACCAGCTATGAGAAAAATAGGAAAAGTACCTTGATTTGCATGATTGCTAAGCATCTAATGCTCAATTGATCTAGACACATTTTATACTAGTAAACATGATGGTGGGGGAGATAGCATTCCATATTCCACTTATTAGAGCATCTCTATGGCACAATATGAGGGAAGAAATCATAAAAATGAGTCCAGTGGAAAACCCTTTTTTTACTTTTACAAATCATCTTGCTCTATGAGAATTTGCTTGAGTATCCCTGTACAAGGAGGATTTAGTGATTGTTTCTTGAGGCAAGATAAGTATTATATATTTTAAAGAAAACTAACTTCCATATGTTTATCACAAGCTGCAAAATAAGCCAATTATAAATATGTTAGTCTAAAAAACTTAGTTTATTGAGAGAATAAAACTAAAATTTAGGCGAAAAAGTCTGCTTACATTCAATTACATATTGATGTCCAACAGGCTGTAAGTTGTTCATCTAGTTTCTTGACGAGGCACCCATTTATGTGTGTATTTCTGTTATAATGCCCATTGGAATTAAATGGTACCATGGGTTTGTTGTCTTATAATTCCTTTTGTTGTTTCAGTCTATAAGTGCTAATTGATGTTCTGTTGCATTTGTTCTTGCTTTTGCAATTAAATTTATTTTATTTCATATGCAGAATATGCAGCTATTACTTATCTAATGGTATGGAACTCTTATTTCCTTTCCAGGTGATGCAAGGTCTTGCAAAATCAATAGCATGGGATGGTGAGGGTGCGACATGCTTAATTGAGGTTTCATGCAATGACAGAAATCCATTTATAATTAGCACATTTATATATAATGTATTAGCACTATGATTTCGAAAAGATGGATGAAAGCTGCATGATATTATAAACATAGCCCAGTTGGCTCTCTTTCATACTTGTTTATGATTTGATGCATGTAATTCATTTCGATTGGTTTCTTTCAAAATGTTCGATAAAAAATAGAAACAGCAATCACTTTATACAGACAAAATTGAATGGTCCATAGGTTTCTGTGACTGGTGCAAATAATGAGGCAGAAGCAGCAAAGATTGCTCGCTCGGTAGCATCTTCTTCACTTGTAAAAGTACGTCTTCTATGTTAAGGCGTTTTTCACTTCTTGATTTTAAAGGGAGTGAGCTTACAACTAGATTATATTTTGTTGCCAGTAATTGTTGCACTGTTATTTTAGCTATTTTAAAACATTAATTGAAGATCTATAATTTCCACTTAGGCTGCTGTATATGGTAGAGATCCAAATTGGGGTCGCATTGCATGTGCTGTTGGCTACGCAGGTGTCCATTTCAATCCAAATGAGCTTCACATATCCCTTGGAGATATTCCACTAATGAACAATGGCCAGCCACTTCCATTTGACAGGTTTGAGAAAAGCTTGATATCATATTCAGAATGAGAATTTCATTTTGGCCGTTAGCATAATTTGCGCCTTCTGTTGAGCAACTCTCCACAAGATGAGATCATTAGCACTTTTAGTCTTCTACGGTTTAATTGATTGCAGTTCTTTGCATGAATTTGTGTTGACTGCACAGTCAATAGCATGAAGAGAAAAGAACTGATGTGGACATTTTTGTGATGCCATAATTTTATCCATTTTGACAGTTTAGGGGACATGAGGGAATTGAAGATAATAGCATGAGACTATCAGCTGGTATCGAATTAGTGGCACAAGAAATTCAACGAAAACATTTCACAGCAAAAGAATTGTGAATTTATTAGATTCTTTTTTTATTTTCTTGTAATTGCAGATTTATATTTATTACTAGGGGTGTGAGGTGAGAAGCTATGTTTAGAAGTACATCTAACGAAGCATATGCACCAATAAGTTTGAGGAGAAGAAAATTGGGCTGCTAAAGTAGGGAAAAGATATCTTCTGGTGGTTTAGTGGTTAAATAGTGGTTGACAGGTTGAGAGTAGATAAGGAACTCTAGTTGTTGAGACACGGTATACAAGAATTGTGAACATCATAAACATTTGATCTAGGAGGAAGTTTTGGATTTGTTTGGATTAGATTCATCCATATTGAGGAGATTAAGAGACATGTTTTAGTAATGAATTCAACCTCTCTCAAGAATTTATTTCTTTGGTCTATTGCCAGTCATATTGAGTAGTTGCTCCCAAGCAGAAAAGAACACTGAAGCTGAGTAGAATCAAAAAGTTTCACGGCTAGAATGTGCGACTATGATACCATAAAGTAGTAGAACAAAATGATGAAAGAGCGGTGTCTCACAAACACATCATGAAACTTAATGGCAATTTTTCCTCAACTATTTGTGATTTGGATGATTCAGAACCAACACAAAAAGTATTGGCATGTCTGTTATGCACCAAAACAAAATAATAGCAACAGCAGATCCTTTATTGCATTTATGTTTAATGTCTGCTAACAAATTGGTAACTTTTCTGCTGCAAAAAAAAAAAAAGCCCTCTGAGCATCTTGTTATAAATTTCATGCATCATAATTGATGAGTAAAGGCAGAAGGGAGGGAGCTAAAAATCTTGACTAACCAAATATATTTGCCTGGGGCATCATATCACCTTTTTCCTTCCTCAATATTATTTAAAAGCCTTGGATGCTTCTGCATTTATTTTCCCTTGAATATTGTGTTGCAAAAACTGGCACATGAATGATAAATATCATACATACCTGGATTCTGTTGCATCTTATCATTATATATTGCACAGATTTTCTTTTTAATCATTATTCATCACTCATTTATTAAGATCTTCTACATCAGTTTTCTTAAGCCTCAAAGCTTTTCTTTTTCTCAGGGCTGTGGCTAGTAATTATCTCAGGCTGGCTGGAGAGGCCCATGGGACTATTGAAATCCATGTGTCTGTTGGTAAGCTTTTAAACTCTTTCAAACTGTGCCTGCTGCACAATCACATCGAGTATATTATGTTCAGTATGTGCAGTTCCACATGGCATGTGAAATTAAAATAAATGCTATTCTTGGCCATGCAAACATTATAGCATCTCTTTCAAACTGTAGTTCTTCACCTGTGGATTATCTTAGACATTTCTTATCTGAGTTGAAACTTGAAGGTCGACTTTGTACTCTCTTTTTGACTACTGCAAACATTGTTTCCTTTGCTGCATAGACAGCAAATACTTTGACAGCCTGAACCAAATAAAATGACAAAATTTACATTTTTGGACAACATGATCAACCAGTCAAGTTGATACCCATTATGTAGTGCCAGAGCTGCTGCATCCCTTTGCTAGAAAGAGTCCTTTATGATTAATAGGCCTCCTTGTCATTTTATTGATACGTTGTATGTAATCCTTTTCTTTCATTTTGAGCTTAAATTTCCTTCTCAAACACTTTTGCTAATGACAATTTTTTGATATTACAGGAACTGGCCAAGGAAGCGGAAAAGCATGGGGCTGTGATTTAAGTTACGATTATGTCAAAATAAATGCAGAATATACTACATAAGACTGAAGACTGCATTTGCTCTTGTTTGCATTGGATTGACTTTTTAATTCTAAACTGGAGAAATGCTACCAACAAGCAGGGTCTGGCTGTCTTCTTAGACCCATCCCAGAAACATGAACAGAGGTAAAAAATTCTCCTCCTTATGAAACCGAATTACTGGGAATCGATAAAAGCAGCCATTAGTTCATGTTATTCCAATAGATACACGAGAAGGACCTAGTAGTTTACTACATTTAAGTGCAGCAGCAAACCACGGGTGGTTCAGGTTGCAACGGCTTAACCCATGTTGCAACCCAAATTTCAGGATGATATGTGGTATCTCCGTGGTATAAATCACTATTTTAAACCATCGAAACTCTCTTTTTAGCCGTAATATAAAAACTTTGCAGGTTTTCCTACTGTGTCTAACCATCTAAAGGGATTCTCTAGAGTGGTGTAAACAAAGGTTCATTGAAAAGGACAAACAGACGTGAGATGATGGAACAACTGGGTTCCAAAAGGGAGTTTAAGGTCAGGATCTGTCAACAGTTCATGGAGATTTGTGAACTAAAATTTTGTAATCTTGGGTCGCTGGTAAATGATGAATCACGTCCTCCATTTTCCTCAATGGTGAAAGACTCTGATCAACTTGCTGGTCGCACCCGCTCACCCACTCCGTAGAACGTCCTGGGTATAAACGTTGGTTTGCAATCGTTGGGTATTCATGCCATGCATATCTACAGTCATCAAAGCAGCATTTCCATCAGCGATCGCAGATGCCATCTGCAGACAGCCGTCCCACTCACAACAGCTGACAAAATCTCCAGGGCCCTTCCGGCAGGCAGTAAAAATTTAAAGAGAACCAGACCAATTCGCTTGTCATCAAGGCCCCTCTACAGTCGTGATCTTCTCTTCTTCCATGCAAACTCCGACACAGGAAACATACCGCCTCAGACCCTGGCACATACATCACGGACTGACTTCCCACAGCCATGGCCGAAGATCCATAGATTTCTGGATGACAAGATAACAAATACCCCTCGACTTTAGACCGTGTCCTGTCCAATTCCAATTTTAACACCATAACTAGGATCGACTAGATCTTTAGCATCTTTCTTTCATGAGTTCGATTGTTCACTGTTTGCAACGGGTAGCAAAGGATCAAACTATTATTTCAGACAATTCCATGTTCTACCTCATGCTGAACACAAACCCAAGGCAGTATAATTTAAAGCAATAAAACGATACACAAGCTGAGCAGAAAGAAAATGGCAAGATGCTGTATAACACTCGAGCATTACAGCAAGCAGCTGAAAGGTCCTAAATTGCCAGGCATCCACCCTGACAGACATTCACCATCCATCACACACAAAATACACTTTGTACCGTTCAGTTTCTAAATTTGAAAAACATAAAACATCACCGCCGCTTTATTGTCCTCGACCCACTAATAATCTTAGTGGCAACAAGTTCTTCCGATCACAACAAAACTACCAGGTACACACCGAGCATTTTCATCATACATTATTTATCTACAATCATCAAGATGATAATTCGTCGGCATTGCCAAAACTGGGATCCATTCAAGAGGCCTCAGCTGTAGAGAGATTTACTTTAGCAAGTGCCTCCCTCAGGAAGCCGCCGCCGCACTTGGATTCACGAGTGCTAACTGCATACTCTAAGGCTTCCGCGTTCGATTTGCCAAATCGATCCAACAGTAACCTATCTCCAGCAACTGGGAACCTGAAGAACGCATAAATATTGCATTTAAAACTATGGGTCAGATGCATGACAGAGAAATGCCATCCATACAAAGCAAGCTGGAAACGAACCTCATATCCAAAGGATTGGACACAGTGCCTATACTGCTCTGATTTGCACGTTTCCTTTCCAGACCACTTCCCCGAGAGGACCTGCCCTTGTTGTGCTTGTTCTTGTGGTTGTCCTTTTTCTTGGCCTTGGGACGTTGGTGATGGCTCTTCTTCACTGTATGTGACAAGGATGTGGCAGGTGGATCGTATACCTCGGGCGCCCATTTCACTTGCAGCTTCACAGTAGGGGAGACCCCATTTTGTGCACGGCCTCCCTTCATGGCAGAAACAAGCTTCAAAGAAGTCTGAAGCAAAACAACAGTGTCATCAATAAATCTGGCATAACAAATATAAAACTTCCTAAACACACCCTGAGCATATGCTGCTTTTCAAGACTGACACCATGGATCATGGTTTGCCGTATCAGCCCGAACCGAGCGATACGGAATGTACCATGCAGTACCAGTTCGATACCGTACTCAATACAAGTGGCGTACAAAGCTCGGTACGAGTGGCATGCCGACACTCGATATGCCGAAAAATTCCGTGTCGTACCGTACTGACCGTATTAGTGTAGCACCAATATGGGGTCTGGTACTGAGATGGTGAACCTTGCCATGGATAAATTATTGACACATTTTGTAGACAGGATTATACCTGCTTGTAACAACACAGAAAACCTTACTATCGGACTACATGCATAAAATGTATATAAGTTCAATTTGAAATTAAAAAAAATTCCTAAAAAACACAAAAGATGCATGTGGACCAACATACAGATGGTGTCTCAGATGCAATACAAACAGGCAATGGAGGTTGCAAGTATATCTTAACTTTCATGGAGTTATTTGCAGTTCATAACATAAAAACGAGAAAAAAATACTTTTTTTTCTAAATCATTTGGCCATTAATTTGTTCCATGACAAGTATAGAAAAGTCCACTGAGTAGAATTCATTCATATGAATCTTGACAATAGCTTATAAGTCATAACCACTTTTAAGATTAACATTGACCTCTCTTGAACTGCTCATGAAACTTGAGATCAACAAGAAAGTCAACAAGAATGACAGGTGAGTCACATGACAGCAAGCACCACGTACACCTACAGAGCTGAAGTTACCAGTTAAATCAATAAAAAGTAATTAGATGAGAGGAACTTACGGGCAGAGACATTGACCGTGAATATGCAGGACTCTTAAATGTGGAGGAAGGTTGGCCTTGTACTTCTGTGCTTGATTCCTCATTACTTCCCTTGATTGGCAAAGTATCCAATTGTGCCTCTGATGAACATGGAAATGTCGCACATTTGTTCAAGCTTTTGAGCTTATTTGCATCCAATGAAACAGAACCACAGGACTCTTGGCAGGTTTCAATCTCTTTTGAATCGCGTGTTTCTTCTTGATCAGATATTGCATTAGGGTCAGATAATCTTCCACCGAGATTTGAAGCATGCAGGAATGCACCAGGAACAGTGCCAGCTTCTCGCACTATGAAGTTATCTTCCTCGCTGACAAAAGAAACGTCGAGAGCCCTCTCAGGTGTGATTTTAGCAGTTCCTTTCATATTGCAACATGTACCCTCTTTATGTTCTCTGTGTGATTTCTCACAGCTAAGGCTATATACAGATGTCTCACAGCCGATACCTTCAGACACCATGCTAGCATGAGGAGTGGAACCGTCCATGCAGGTGCTATTGTAATGAGAACTGTCAGAGCATTTTTTGTTAAAAGTTGTTCCATCTTATTTATTCAAATTGGCATGATATTTAGCAAAAGATTAAACAATATTGCCATGAAAATCATCTAATATGGTTTGACTTAATATGAATATCATTATTACATCAAATTCTATTACATAATAGGAGACAACTGATTCATAAATAAGCTGGCAATCCACCAGTCATGCTGGATCGAGAGAATAAAGAGAGAATTTGTCAGCAAGAAAATCCAGTAATAGCAAAGGACACATTGTTTTATGCTTCATAGATCGTCGTTGAGAAAATCAGCATTAAGAACAAAGCTTGCAGTATCAGATGAGGTACCATCAGGATCCAAATGATAACACTAATAGAAAAAATAGTTATGCAATAACAGGGAAAAAATCTAAGAAATGCTACATTTATATATGCAATAATGCTGATAGATTGTTAGAAAGTGTAGTAATTGACTATAAAACAAATAAATGCTTTAAACAGATCTAGAAACATTACATCCCATGCTTCCTGTTCAAGAGATCTGTTCAACTTTCTTGCACTCACGGCAGTCCGCATAGGGTGGTTCGTTCAAGAAGATGTGATTTCTATTGGAAGCAATAGAAGATTTTAGCATTTCCATTCAAGAAACGGATCATGTTTAATTAAAGATACATGGCAAATTACAGTTCTTACAGTTCTAACCGGTAGACCACTTCTAAGTGCAATAACTATCTAACCAAAATCACATGGAGATAGACCTTACCAAGTAGAGACAATCCAAATAGGAGATAAAAAATTTAACCACTGGCCATCAAAAGAAAGAGTAGAAGATTAGAGCTAAAGGACGTTACAGAAGTAGCACTGCTCTTATTTTGTATAGAAGCAGTCTACTGATATCCGGAAGCATGTATTTCTATGTATTCATGTCATTCACATGATCGTATTCACAGAAAACATTTTGCATAACATTTAGGCATTTTCGTACAGCATGCATGCATTACATGCATATTACTTTCATGGGCAATCAAAGAAGTCCAGTCCAACAGAGGATTAAAAGATTGATACTTGTCCCTCAAACAAAATAGAAGAATATTAGAACTAGAGGACATTAAAGTACCATTAAGCAATTTTCTGAATAGTACAGGTCTACTGTTATCCAAGAGTACATGTTATCCTGTATCCATTGACATGCCGACAAATAAAAGAGTTGTGCCATTCACTGTTGTGCTCAGGCACATCCATGCAGCACGCGTGCCTCATGCATATCACTATAGATGGCAGTCATGGATATCCGGTCAAACGTTAATTGCTACAGCACATAATGGATGCAACAATCCTTTATCAGGGCAGATAAACAGGGATCATCTTTTGTGGAAGTCTTTACCAGATTGGAATGAAAGAAGACTATAATTGACCATAATGACATGCAATTAACAAATCCAAGAACTTAGGCCCAGCCAGTGATGTGAACATGCTTGATGGTTATGGTCATTATTTTGCAGCAAAATTGCATATGATAAAGTATTCAAATGATTATTATTTTAAGTAGCACATTTTCAAGAATGGTTTGTAAAAAGCTTACACTAAGGCATAATTTTTTAATCACGTGAAATGGAGAGAACTTTTTGGAAAGTTCTCCTATGAATTTGCATAAGCTGACAACAAAAGTTTGATAGGCATTTCAGTTTGGAAGCTAGATCCTAAATTTTCCATCTGCTATCGTGGATGTCTTAAGGATCAAAATATAGTAATGCTCCAATAGATAATCTCATTTCGATGAGAAAAGGCTTAGATGATGATGACAAATTTGCATGTAAATAGTAGCTAATAAAACCATACATCAATCCTATAAGCAAGCCCTAAGTTAGTGCCAACCTGTTCCTCAACCATCGCAACCATGATACTGTCTCTCCTACACCATCCTCATACCACCTTGATTTGTAGAAGACAGATTTTACATTCCCTAAATCACATGTTGTCCCATCCCAACCTTATTTCTCCACTTCTTTATAGTTGCAAGAGCACTTGTCCTCTGTATTTAAATTTGAGAAATGTAGCAAAGTTTCTAATGTTAACATTATTGCATGATCTAAGTGGTGCTCATGTTTGATCTGGACCTACTTTGAAAGCAAGCAAATGGAATTTAAAGATCAATCGGACAACCAACTGTTGCAACCTGTGCTGCATTAGTTCTTCTACCTAGCTAAGTACCAGTTGCTTGTAAACAGTTCAGATAAAGAATCACGAATTTACAGGAGTCAAGAAACCTGAAAGAACAGAAGGCACCTTCTCTAAGCTTTTTTTAAGAGATGAACTATTGCTGATGTGTCATTGAGTCTCACTACAGCATGTTACAATGTGTCAAAAATTCGAGTGTGTAATACTTTAAGGTAATAAATGAATAAATAAATAAATAAATACAAGAGTTGAAATGTAGATCAACATTTGCTAAACATTGCCTGTAATTTTTAAGAACCAGGTATCTTTATTACTCTGTTGATGCATTCATATAAAGTATTCACAAGTAGACGTCCCAGATGGTACAAGGCTCATGAGATTGATATTGCGCACACATGCAACAGGTTGCATAATGTATCTAATAGATTACACAGTTCCTGGTTGGACACAAACGTGCACAAAAAGACAATGCTAAAAACCCACATTTTATGAACAATAGATGCTCTCAAGTATTTAGATGCCTACATACATGCTTGCTGATGCATGCGTGTTATATTATGTTATATACGAATACTATATGTACATGCATATAACAACAGCTCAAATCAGAATACCATTGGATGCCACAGAAACAAGTAAAAGTTGTATCTGCTTGGTGCCACCGCAGTGGAGATTTTCAGCTTTCTGGGTATGTGAAGACTATGCCTTAGTAGATTTTTAGAGTGACTACCAAATGAGAAGGTTTCAAGGTTTCACGCACGAGTATCTTCGGAGTTTGATAGGTCAACATAACAATAATTTAGAGACTGAGAAAAGAAAGGGGGGAAAAGAATCTCAGTGATGAGAAAATAACCTCCCTGTGTGAGGAAATGGATGGATGTGGGTGTTTTAAAGAAAGCAGCACATAGAGCAGGTGAGCACATTTTCCAGTTTTCGGACTTAAAACCAATAAAGTTATTCCACACAAAAGTTACTTTGGGCTAAACACTTGGGAAGTAAAGAATAAAACATAAACAAACATCAAAGAAACGTATGATTTTAAGTCGTCAAAAAAGAAAATAAAAAATTATGTAAATGTATATGTCCCCTTGATGCTATTTAGTCACATCTTCCCAATCACACAAACATCCAGAGATTAGGCCGTTGCTTGGTAATATCTAAATTTAGATATTTTCCTAAATTTGAAAGCCACACTAGTTTTTGGTTTCAGAACAATCACCTATAATTGCTCCCTAATAGTTTTGAAATGAACAAATTATCAGTGCCATATAGCTCGACACTAGAAACGTAGACTTTCTTTCAAAATGCATGGAGAAAAAATTGAAAGACTACATATAACCAAAATAAATAACCGCAAAAGCTGGACCAAATTCAATTTTAACATAATCGTCATTTTAAAAAGCAAAAAAAAAAAAAAAAGAAGCTCAGAAAAGTTTTCAAGTTCAAAAACTGATAAAAGTATACGCATCCTCAGGAGATAACCTCAAACAACGGGGTTGACGAGGAAAAATAGCAAAATAGTGGCGATACGGGAGAGAAAACATGAAAATGCACCAAAAACAAAAACGCAGGGAATAGAAGGAGATCAGCAATTACCTCGAGCCAAAACTTCGCACTCTCGTCCCAAAAACCGAAAAAAGAAACCAGATCCAGATCAAACGCTCCTCAGACTCAAATCTCACACCAAGATCTAATCCAGGAAAAGATCTAGATATTTCTAGGAGTTGGACGATAGAATAGACAGAAGAAACGGAAAGAAAATCCTAGAGGAACCGTATCGCCGCCATTCCCGGAAGCTATTGCTGATTCAGATTACCACGCAGACTCCACTTCTCGAGATTTTTAATGCGATGCGAGCAAGAACCGCCATGGAAGGAGGTGGCCGAGCGGATCAAGTTTGCGAACCTGCAGGGGAACTCTCCGAGCACCGAAGGCATGGTCGATGCTCGCAGAGGAGAAACCCTACCCAGAGATCCAACGAGCCCTAATCCGATGCTCCCCTTCTCCGAATCAGCCCATAAAAAGAAGAGATCGGGAAATTTGGGGGAAAATAAAGCGACCGGAAGCGCTTTCAGACCGGAGGAGGAGAGAAGATCGCAATTCGCAATTCGCAATTCGCAAATGATGGCAATGAAGGGGAGCTAATAAAGAGGATTGGACGCTCGGCCAAGGAACCGGCAAATGGCGGTTGGTAGCCTTACATAAACCGACACGTGGCTCTGAAGGTCCGTTGCACGCTGGATCATGATAAGTGAGAAAAATCTTGGGAGCATATGTACCGCATAACGTTTTTATGCAGAACGATCGATCCGCCGTCGATGTTTCGGTGAGGATTGCAGAATAACTTGAGACGTGGATTTGTTCTCGCGTACATCAAGTCACCGTCCGCATAAATGTATTTTATAACTGAAGGTTATCCAAGATCGGACATTTATGGTACGGGGCGAGACTTTTGTCGCGTTGTGGACGAATCGAGAAACCCTTGAACGGCACTTTTTAGGACTCGAGTGATGTGAGCTCAAGCTATTCACCATATAACACGGTACAGCCGCGAGGACAAATGGGGAGGTGAGGAAGTGGATGCCACCGGCGTTGAGCGCAAAAAGCGCCAAGGATAACGTGCCCGGATGATGATGCGCTTGGACAAGGGTTTTGTCCTTCCGCGCGAAAAAAGGATTCACCTGCCTTTGCGCGACTCCATCGTTGGATGAATCAGTGATCGCGTTGCGATCTGTGCAGACGGAAGAATGTTGGTTTTGGAGCGCTTTGAGAGCTGTGCTTGGAAATCCAACGGTGGATTCGCGCAAAGGAAGGAGCATCCTTCTTTCGCGCGAAAGATACAACTTCTAACCGACGCGCGTCGGCGGGGAAATATTTCGTTGAGTGGTCCTGCCAGACGTGGACGGATAAAGACTAACGATGAAAAGTTGAATGAACCCCGAGAACATGGAATTCTGCCTGCTGGTTATTATTTGGCTTGATCGACCGCGACAGCCAGCCGGCCAAGTTCTAGATGGAACGAATCATGGATCAGGCCTTGTAGTCCCGCACAATAAGAGAGCCCGAGTTAGCCAGCGTCTTTTAACTTCAGTCAAAATCGAGGGCCTCTTTACCTTTGATTATAACCGACATGCGCACAAGACAATTACAACATTTGACCATTAATCTCCATATTGTTGCGGTGGTATTCTGACTTAAACATCGAAAAATTCTATGCCAAAAATTTTTCGGCAAGTAAACTTCTTACATGTTGGCCGCAGTATTGATCAATTCTAATTTACCTCAATCTCAACCAACTTAATTTCTCTTCAACTCTCACCGACCTTAGAGCACACCGAGCGACAACTAATCACAACTCAAAATTTAGCAGGCATGCTCCAGCTGATACCTTTCTCCTCGCTTTGATCATGAAAAGTAGGGTATTAAGTCTGGTTGGGGGGCTGGATTGCACCCAATGTTGGTGGATTTGGACTTAGCTGTTGCTACGGGCTTGCGGTACTAGATTTGTTCCATGTGAGATGTCATAAGTTTAATATTTTTTATGAAAAATATTATGTAAATAAATAATTGCATTATATCTAATAATAGATACTATTTCCTTTGGTTCGATGAATAGATGGTGCTACATGAGGAGCCAAAAACTAGATGAGATGTAGGTGAGGTGCCCGAACTTGTTGCCTTGTAACCTTTATTTGACTGCAAATGCCTAACCAACCATCACCCATGCTTCAAAAAAAATATATATTTATTTCATGCAAGAAGGTCTAACAAAAATCAAAACAAATATAAGCAAAACACCCTGCCCCGAACAAAAAGATTTGTCTTGAGGAAAAAAAAACAGAGGGAAACCAGATCTTTGAAACAAATATGCACAAGCACCCATCCCCAAAACAAAAACCAAAAAAAGAAAATTCTTTAAACAAAATAAAACAAAACCTGAAGTTAAGCATTTGAATTTATCTAACAAATTCCCATTCTCCAAGATCTGAGTTTTAAATCATTGATGAAAGAAGAGGATGGCTAAAAAAAAACTACAATAAACCAATAATGTACTATAATACCCGGGCTCTTTTAGAGTCTAATACGAAAAAAAAAGGCCACAGCATATGCGGTGAAGGAAGAAAACATTAATCTCATCAGAAGGAATCCAACCTTCCACAACCCTATTTAAGGCTCCTTTGATTCTCTCTTTGATATCACCGGACAGCCCAGGTCCCCGATCGAAACTATCGTCGAAATCTCTATTTTTTTTTCTCTCGAAACGCTAGATGCCTTTTGCACTTTTGCGGTGGCCAACATCACTAGAAACCAAGTAAGGACTCGATCCCTTCGATTTACCCCTCTCTACTTTCTTCCAAACCTCTTAAAGCTTTGATTTCAACCGATGATCGTCAGATTTTTTGTGAAAAAGGGTGATACCATATTTTCTTATTTTCACAAAACCAACGCTTTATCTTTTGATTCTGGTTGCCTCCATTGGCAGCACTTGTTGCCAGAGGCCTTCCTCAATTTCTCAAGGTGCTTGAAAGCCATGGCCGGAAAAGTGAGGTCGAAACCTTTGTTTTGTAAATATTGGCGCTGTCCGACACCGGCTGCCTAATGATCGGCCATGATTCCCCAAACCTCCTATCTTCCACCAACAACCACTTCTCCTCCTCTTCCTGATTAGAAAGAGAGAGTTATGCTCTCTCCTTTCTCTCTCTTCCCATCTTTTTTCTCTCTTATTTCCCTCTCTATAAAGTTTCGCTATCTAAACTTTCTTTCTCTAGACTTTATTGAACCCGTAAGTATGGCTTTTAGTAATTTCTAGATCTACCTAGGTGAGGAGTCCTAATCTAAAGTCGTCGGATGGCGTATGAGCCCCTACCTTGACCCCTGCCAAATACTAGTAGATTTGATCATCCTGATCTTTGTTGAACCACCTATGCCCTAATCTTAGTACAATTCAATAAATTTAACTTTGATCGAACCAATCAGGGTATCGGACACTCCTGCTTTAGGAAAAGGATACTCCATTTGATCAACCAAGACCACATCTAATCCCTCAAGTAGGTTAGATTTGTAGATCATTAGAGCAGTCTCAGCTGAACAAACTCACAAATGTGAGAACATAAATGCCGACACATAGATTCTCCCTGATAGTCTTAGGTCCAAGCCCATACATAATCTGCCTTGGATCCACCCAAAAGGTCATAAAGTCATCAGATTACCTTTTTTGATGGCACCGGCTGTGGAAGACCCAACTATTCAGTATCCAACAATTCATACCACTCGCCTCTGAAATTTCCTGTGCAACTAAAATGTCATGTATAACGAAGCAAGGAGGCCATTCAGATCACGTAAAATAGAAGACAGAATGTTTCTTTCAAAACTCTGTATCCGAGGAGCCCCCGCATGAAATGAGGAGCGGTCAAGCACATAATATGAAATTCAAAAATTAAGTAGCCTACGGCACATCCTCCTTCGATCTGGATTTTGCAGTCTCCACAAAAATCAATCTTCCGCCAAATATCTGCAAGAACAAAACTATATACTAAAGTAGAATCATTTTTTAGAATCAAATACCTAAACACTAGTGAACATAGCAGCAGATATAGCACAGAGAACTGCTATAATGACGATGCTGAAAGAACATGAAAGAAGCAAAATTCTTTCTCCCGATCTCAAAAGTTCTTTTATGTTAAATTTTACAATCACAAAAGATTAGAATCATATATAATCAGACAAAATATGAGCATAAAACTATTGTAAATTTCAAAGGCAAAATTTTCTAATATCATCGATGGATATCGTATGCAAATCAATTGAGCTCAACTATAATAAGCTTTACTCTTTGATGAGCAATCATCTATCAAAATGCTATCAATACTTCGAGAGGCATGAATCCACCAATCCATGGACATTAAGCTGCTTATCCCCATTGAAGGTGATGCAAAGAGTTGGCACCTCCAATTTATTTCAATAAGGATCCCAAAGAACATCTTTGCCAATTCTGATTGGTCTATAGCTTGAAAGGTAATTGCCAAGGAAGTAACAAGGAGGGCAATATTGACATGTGAGAATTAATCAATTCACCTACAACATTTTGGCTGCACCTGATTTTAGACCTCATCATGATTGATTTTCTAATAAGTTGGGTCTTGCTGATCAAAATTAGATAGTGCTAATGGTGGAAATGCTGAGCAGCCTATACAGAGCTACAACTATTTTGCATTTCTACTCCTCAACTTCCTGGAAAATGTGAAAGTCCTCAAGATTCCTAAGATGAAGCATGATTTCATTATCCATAAGACAAACACATAAAACTTAGTGAACACCCAGAAAAGAAAATATGGTTGAAAGTCCACCACAAACAAGCTTGAATGCATTAGAGAACAAAGGCAATCATTTCCTATGCAGACCATACGCCACCATCTATCCAAGGACCAAGGCTCCGGGGAAAAGCAATAGCGAAGATATTAACTATTCTGACGAGACATAAAAATGGTGAGTACAGTTCTGATGCTATAGGTCTCCTGTAACTCACTTTCCATGACCATATTATACCTAACAATACAAAAATTATGCAAAGAGCACCAGTATTATTTGCTGTATAATGTATGAGAATAAATGAAACCAGAAATGCCAATGAAGCCTAGTGACATCGTACATACACACCCCGATATATGATCACACCTGCAAGCAAAGGTATCAACAGTTGCATCCAACACTGCAACCAACTACTTAAGAAGCATATGTAGCACATGAAATCCAGCAGCATGCACAAAATAGTGCATAAAGGTGCAACGCCTATGGCACTTAACAGAAGCCACAGTGAGCTAAAGCCACAAGTAATAACTTCTTGGAGACATTATAAGAATTGCAATACAGAGCTTCTATCAACTTTTCCTATATAACTAAAATGACTCATGTTCCTGGTATGAAGCTAAGGCATGTCCAAATGCAGCTGAGCATTGAAGTTATGACGGATGAATCAGGAAAGAGAAGCAGAACAAAAATAGCAAAGAACAAAACTACAAAACCATGCCAAATTTTCATAAACCAGGAAGAAGTTTGCTAGCAGCTGAATTCCTTAATGTAAATAAACAGACGCTACAAAGCCTGACATGATGCCCAGTATGGAATTGCTAGCCAGCACAAGCCTGCATAGGATAAGGGTCTGCTAGTAAACTTAAAGGGCTGGACAATGGCTGGAGAGTGCCTATCATAAGCTCATGCAACAAAGGACCAATAGTCCAAGGCTCCCCTGTAGCTGAAAAAAGGGTAGCAAAAGGTCATGATGATAATGGGACTTGCATGGAACTGTCTGACAGAAACTTCCTTTTTCTATCCTGTTGCACTCTTTCTTATTACCCCACCAGAGACAGCCCCGAGGCACAAGCAGAATCCCTACATATTATGGATGAAGAGTTGCAGATAGACCATGTGAAACGATGTTTGGGCATCATTCTTCAAGGAAAATGATACAGAGCCTCAAAATACGAGGATTGATGAAGAATCCTAAAGTCGCCAAACCAGGCAAATTAAAAATTGAAGTGAAAGGAAAATATACAGATTGTGGCATTTTCACAAGTTGGGAAAGCTTGATGTCTGTTTACTGTCATCAAAATACACAGTTCAGTATGGCATGTTATACACAGGTCAAAACAACTTAAAGCATGCTGTACAAAAGTTTGTCATTTGCCAGGATATAATAAAGCAAAAAAACTTCTAATTTGTAACTGATAGATGAAGTTCATTCAAGGTGGTAGGAAGGTTACATCACATAATCCTTAAAATAACCAAACATTAAAACATCCATGCATTATAATTAGTTAGAATCCTTATGCTCATTTGACTTAAAAAATCCATCCACCTGAATTTTGAGAACACTTAAAACCTGTCTGCTCTGTCCTCCCCAGTGATCTTGCCAACCACACCATCTCTGAGGGCAGAAAGGCCATCACCAGATTCACTAGCTCATAGATTTCAAATTTTTTTTTTTCTTTAGTGTGGTTTATAATTGCCAGATTTTCTTTTTGAATCAATATCCAATTCCTTCTGTTGCTTCTACAGTTTAAGATTTGCCATTTTCGGAGATTTTAAAAAAATGTGTAATATCATGATATTTACCTATTTTCAGAGCATTACCAATTCAAGAATATGAAATAAATGAAAAGACTCATACCCTGCCATCCATAGCCTTTATCGCCTTTTGTGCTTCAGCTTCAGATTCATAAGTCACAAAGCCATACCCTTTCGTCCTTTTGGTCCTTGCATCTCTAATAAGCCTGGCTGTGAAGTAACACACAGACACACATCCCAAAAAAAAAATTAAATGATTGTCCCAAACTCCATGATAGTGAATCAGCAAAAACAAGCCGTTCCAAAAAGGTCAGAGAACGAGATGCTAATAAGGTTTTCTATTTATGCTCCCGCATTATAAAAAAGTTTTAGCACCATAGGTGGACTTGTCATTGAAAACTTCAGTCACAAAAGCAATCAAACATGACTAACATACAAAAATAAACCTATCACTGAAATGTGATTCTAACAGCACACGTTAGAGCGAAACTTCTCCATAAAACCGGTTATAAACCTGTACCTTCCTTGACACTGCCAAATGGCAAAAAGGCTTCTCGAAATTCTTCATCGGTTGTGTAATATGACAATCCTACAAACCCACAGCAAAAGCATCAGAACTTGATTAAATCCTGTCCTGGGCCAAATAAACAGAGCAAAGGCTCCATAACCTAAATAAAAATAACATTCCTTTAAAGCTACACCAAGTTAGCTGTGAATCAAAGCAACCCCACACCCAAAAGGGCGAAAAGAAAACCAGCGAAACCAATTAAGATCAAATTAAGGGGAAAAGCAATGGACGAGAGAATGTTAAGAAGGAAGAAATGCTACTGCTGACGAAAATCTCGGAGCTGAACTCCCTTCCAAGAAGCATCCACCTTAGTGGAGAGGCATATGCCGTTCTCCTCGCCAACAGACTAATCCACATCCTCCCGCCCGTCTCCGATAGAAACCCTGGAGGATCAAAGCGTGCCCTAGGAAAATAGCCAAAGATCGCATACAATGGTCCTCAGGAACAACATAACACCACAATAAAACCTTAAAATCCACTCCATCCAGAAATAATCAAAGCCATCAAACAGTGGACCCCGCTCAAAAAGCGAACTGTAACCTAAAGTGTTCCAGCGCGGAAGAGTGCACGTGGAAAACCAGGAAACCATAATATTAAAAAGCATTGTAATTAAAAATCATCAAAAGGTGAATTTTGACAAAAATATGTCCGATATTAGGAGTTACGACTCGAAACTAATTCCTGCGGGGGGCGACACCTGGTTGGGATGACAGACGGCTGTAGAACTTTTCAGACCATATATGCATATCGTGAGATAAATAGAACTAAAAATGAATCACTCTTTTGCTGTTCATTATTACGATGAAATTCTCTGGACACCGAAGGTCTTCTCTTTATTATTTTATGATTTTCTGTCTCTCGATTCTGCCGGTGTACTTAAACTAGAGTAGCTTAAAAAAAAAAAAAAAAAAGCATCTCAATTTAAAGAGAGCCTAACGGCAATGCTCCAAAAGCCTAGAAATTACATCGTAACACCGCCCCCGCCCCCTCCGCCCCTGCCTTCCAGGGAAAAAACGATTCAAGAACTGGCGAACTTGGTGACGGCCTTCGTGCGTGCTTGGCGAGCTCGCCGGGAGAACGAGGCGGACGGCAGTCTGGATCTCCCTGGAGGTGATGGTGGGCTTCTTGTTGTAGCGGGCGAGACAGTATGAAGCTCATCAAGCCTCGAAGTTTCATCAAAGCTCCGTCCCAGAACACACCAATGTACAAAACGAGCGACGAGTGATGACCCATGGAACAAAACAACCACGAATTTCGATGGCAGCAAATCGCCCGCAAAACACGCGCATGAAACGGTACGCGCAGCGACTACAAGAACAACCAATGAAGGAATCCAATCAATCACGAAATTTTATCCCATAAGAGCTGCTCAAACTATTACCATTCAAAACGATTCTTTTCTACAGCTATAGAAAACACATCGGAAAAGATGAGAAGTCCTTAAAGAAAGCTAGAAATTATACAGAAAAGGGGCAAAAAGCAAAAAAATTCTAGATCTACGAGCTAGTGAACTTGGTGACGGCTTTGGTGCCCTCCGAGACGGCGTGCTTCGCAAGCTCGCCGGGGAGGACGAGGCGGACAGAGGTCTGAATCTCCCGGGAGGTAATGGTAGGCTTCTTGTTGTAGCGGGCAAGCCTGGACGCCTCCTGGGCGAGCTTCTCGAAGATGTCGTTGATGAAGGAGTTCATGATGCCCATCGCCTTGCTCGAGACCCCGATGTCCGGGTGGACCTGCTTCAGGACCTTGAAGATGTATATCTTGTAGGTCTCGCTGCTCTTCTTCACCTTCTTCTTCTTCTTCTTGTCGCCGGCTGCCCCCTCCTTGGACGGCAGCCGCTTCTCGGCCTTGGGCTTCTTCTCGGCGACCGTCTTCTTCTCCTTCTCCTCCGCCGGCTTCTCGGCGGCGGGCTTCTTCTCTGCAGGCTTCTTCTCGGCCTTGGGCGCCATCAGGATGGTGAGGAAAAAAGGCTTGGGGGCAGAGACAGAGACCCGGTGCGCGCGAAGAGGAAAAAGGGATGAGGGATCTGTCGAAGCGCGAGGGAAGGAGTCATTATATTGGAAAGGGCAGAGGACGATCATTGGCGGAAGAGCTTTGGTCTGGACTGGTGAGTTGGCATTTTACGGCCGTTGGATTAGATATGGTTCTGGGTGAAAATAGACGGACAGGATGTCATGTATCGCGGCGGAGCGGATCGGGAAAGGCAATGTAAACGAACGTACCCCTTATTTTCGTATGTTGATTAGGAAAATGCTCTTGAACCGAAGATTGAGCTTGATGTGGAACGGGGAAAGAATCTCGACCGTTTGAGAATGAGACGGGATGTTTCGATTCATTTATCGCGTCCGAGACTCCGATACCCCTGTAGTGGATGATACCGGTATCCGGTCGCTGGGGGCCGGCTTTGAACTTTGTTAGGCCCTGTTTGCGGGAGCTTTTGGTGCTTTCTGGCCCTCCAAAAGTACTTTTTGATTAAAAACTGTGTTTGGTAAATTTTTCAAAAAGCTGTTTCAGCTTTTGCGGGAAGCTGAAAACAGCTTTTGGGAGGAAGCTCCAATTTGGAGCTTTTGGGAGGAAGCTGTTTCAGCTTTTTTGGAAAGCTGTATTTTTGACAAAAATGCCCATATTAAAATAACATAATTACATAGTTATGTTATTTTAATAAACCTAAAAATCTGCCGGAGCCTTTATAAACCTAAAAATCTGCCGGAGCCAAGAACCCTAGCCGTCAGACTCCCTTCCGTAAGAAAAGGTATTTTTCTTTTCAATTTTTGTATGCATTTCTTGAACCACATTTTAGAATAAAAAATTTTTAATCCTTTTCCATACCTTCCAAAATCAATCTATTGTTTTTTTTTATCATCAACCTCGCGGCCCACGCTGAGGTCCTCCTCGAGCGTGGACCACGAAGAAGAGCCCCTAGACCGCGAGAAATTATTTTATGGAAAATTATGGAAAATTATTATGAAAAATTATTTTATACTAATAATTATAATATTTTATACAGTTATTTTTGTATTATACTATAAATATAATATCATATTATATTATATCATAATACATTAATATGTTATGTTAAATAATTTAATATTATGTTATATTATGGAAAATTAATTTATACTAATAATTATAATATTTTATACCTTTATTTTTGTATTATACTATAAATATAATATTATATTATATTATATCATAATACATTAATATGTTATGTTAAATAATTTAATATTATGTTATATTATGGAAAATTAATTTATACTAATAATTATAATATTTTATACCTTTATTATTGTATTATACTATAAATATTATATTATATTACATTACATACATTAATATATTATTTTAAATAATTTAATATTATGTTATATTATGGAAAATTAATTTATAATAATAATTATAATATTTTATACCTTTATTATTGTATTATACTATAAATATTGTATTATATTACATTACGTTATAATACATTAATATGTTATTTTAAATAATTTAATATTATGTTATATTATGAGAAATTAATTTATACTAATAATTATACTATTTTATACTTTTATTGTTGTATTATACTATAAATATAATATATATTACATTATATCATAATACCTTAATATGTTATGTTAAATAATTTAATATTATGTTATATTACCAAATATTAATTTACTCTAATAATTATATTACTAGTATGCTATATTAACATAATATTATTTTATATTACAATAATATTATACTATATCGTATATTTATGTATTAATTTATGTTATGTTTTATTATGTTCTGTTATATAATACTATGTAATTTCCTTTATGGTAATTTTGTCATACAAAGTACTTTCTCAGTTTGCTTACCAAATACAAAACAAAGTATCACAGCACTTTACGAATGTAGTTACCAAACAGCAAACAGCTTTTTATAACAGCTCTACTTCAGACAGCTCTAATTCCAACAGCTCTACTTCTAACAGCTCTACTGCCAACAGCTTCCCCAAACAGGGCCTTAGAACGGTGAATTCTCAAGCACAAGATGGACCCGGTTTTTTTTTTTATATAAAAACAAATTAGAACGTGGTGGGTCCAAGCAATGCTTCCAGCTTCCAGCTTCCAACCAGAAGTTGATCCGATGAGTCTAAACTGGATTCAGCTTCTGAGCCACATGTTTTGCGGAAACCCAACTGAGGGCCTATCTGGAAAATCCTTTACCATTCATTCAATACGATTCATTTTTGACATGTTTTACTCTAAGAACTTGGAGGGGCATAAACTCAATTAAGGACCTCCTTGGATGATCCTTCGCCATCCAGTAGGATCCATAGGACCACGAGGAGGAAAAGAAAGACAAAGGTCCGGCTAAACCTAAATTCACATGATTCATAGAAATACTTTTAGGATTCGTTTGGTTGGAATATGTCGGGTTACTGAATAATTTGGCAATATTTGGTAATTATTTATCTAAAAACATAATTGTTGCTGGAAATTGGACCCGGAGGCGACCGCGAGCCGAGAGGGGAGGAGCTCCGCTGCTGGAACAGTGGGTGGCGGCGCGTCGGCTGGTGGCGTCCTCCTGGAGAATTCTGCAGGAAAGCCGGTGGCCGGTGTCTCCGGCGCCGGCCCTCCGAAGCTTAAGTCAGAGGGGGCTAGTATATGAGTGGAGTAAAAGAGGAGAATGTTTGTTCCTGTGTGTGTCCGTCCCCTTTTCTTTTTCCCCAGGTTTTCTTTTATAGAAGGATATTATGTTACCTGATAGGTGACAGGGTAAATTGTCTTTTTCGTGATAATTGGGCACGATCATGCTCATAAATGGCGTTGTGGAGAATAAGACCGGATCAGACCGGAGTCAGCAAACTGTCATAGTTGATCGGACATGTTGGAGTGGTTGAACCGCCGGCCGTGGTGGGCCTGGAGTTCGTAGATGGCAAGTGCATTGATTGCTGAGTGAACCGGTGATCAGGAAGAGCCATACGCTTTGATGGTCCAGTGATCCGGAGATCATCTTGAGCCGTGTTCATTTAATGGTTGAGTGCATCGGAGGCTCGCAGGAGTCATACGCATTAATCATAGGGCGTGCCGAAGGCCTGCGGAGGTCACGTGCCTTAATGGCTTGAGGATGGTAACAGAGTACGGTGGAGTCGTGTATTTAGTTGTCAGATCCTCTAGAGGATTAGGCGGGGGTTGGATGTTTGGCTAAGGCATGGGCTCGGCACGGCCGAGCCGAGCTAGTTGCTCAGCGAGGTATCTCCAGTTTGAGCGTTGTGAGGTCGGGCGCCTTTCTGGTCGGCGCTCCTTGGTCGGGCGCCTTCCTGGTCGGCGCTCCTTGGTCGGGCGCCTTCCTGGTCGGCGCTCCTTTTGGTCGGGCGCCTTCCTGGTCGGCGCTCCTTGGTCGGGCGCCTTCCTGGTCGGCGCTCCTTCGTCGGGCGCTTTTGAGCTGGCATGACTTGGGTTTTCCCCCCAACAATAATTATGATAGAAAATAAATTTTATCATATTTGGTTAGTGGAAAAATTACTTTGCAAAATGATATCAAAAAAAATGTTTGATTAGAGGTAATCTTATATTGAAATATTAACAAAATTTCAACAATACCATTGAATAAACAATTTAAGTAATAATATTTTTTTATTGATCTATTTGTTGGTCATTTATGGCTCACTCATATCAATATTAGCTATTTCGAATATTAAAATATATTTATACAAGTTAATAAATATTTTTAAATTATATATATTAAAAATATAATCCTTATTATGCATAAATTTTAGTATGTTTTGGTACATAAATAGATATATTAATTATTAATAAATCATATATTAGATTTATTGGTATCTAATAAATAATTTTTAAAATATTTTATTTAATTTTAATATTTAATAGTGAATATAAAATTATATTAAATATATTATTTATTAATAAATAATATTAATCAATATAATAATATATTTATAATATATTAATATGATATATAAGAATAAGATTAATATTAATTTTAATATAATTAATATAATATTAAAAAAATAAAAGTGAGGATATTTCTGTCAAGAAATGATATTTTCAAATTATATCCACCTGGTAATCCAGCATGGAAAAACAAATACCGCCTTAATGGTGGTATTTGTTTTACCTCCTCTCTTAAGAAAATAAATATGGGACCTATTATTTATTTTACCATCTCTTTCATCCACTGTTCGTACCAAATATGATAACTTAATATGAGATGTATTTTTTTATGTCAGATTACCCCCAATGAAATGGCCCTTAAAGTGGGACAATCTAAATTTTACAAGAAGAAAAAAAAGCCTTAGCAAGTTTTTTTTTTTAACTTTTTGTGAGAATGAGCTGAGAGAGGTCTAATTGACATAGGCTATATTAGGTCTCATTTTCCATAATACTAGAAAACTTGTTTGCAATCCCGAGGATCCAACAAAATTACCTAACTTTCAGTAATTTTATCAATTATGCTTAGGGCTAGGCTGCGACGGGCCATGCTTCTACCCGATCCTGGCACAGATTATTTTTTTCAGACTTCAGGCTGGGTTTAAGCTCAAAATTTTTTGGATAATCCAGGCTTGAACTTAGGCTCAGGCTTGGCTTGAACCCAATTGGGCCGGTACAAATTATCCCCAAAATAGGTCTGGCTCGAACTTGATTGAAATTTAATATTTCATAATATTGCTTTGCAAGTAAAAATGAACTAGCTAAAAATTGGGCTTTCTCATACAATACAAATAAATGATACATGACATACTTTTCTCAGCTAAATTCGTCATATTTATCCTTTACTTTTCCTCATTATTCTCTTTAAATAATAGCACACAAAAGCAAATTAATCTGGACCGGAATTCAGACTACACACATTAACAACATACAGCATATCCACGCCTGGCCCGAAAATAAATGGGCTCTGCATTTGAGGCCGAATTCAGTATCAAGTCTTTTGAACCTCAGCCGTAATCCAGCCCAAGGTGGGCCATGCCGGATGGGCCTCAAGCCAACCTGAGCCCATTTCCAGCTCTAAATCTAAGCTAGCTGGCACGTATCCACCTTCAGATCAAGGTAATGCTTCCCGCCACGTATCCACCTTCAGATTACAATCCAAGAGCTAAATATGAATTGTATCCCCATATTAAAACACCCCATTCCTAAACCCTCCCTACCTCTCTCTGTCTTCCACCGCTTCGCGTCCGTTGCCATCCTCCTCCTCTCCTCTTTCGCCCAAAGGTTCGATCTGATCGTTATCTTGCTTTAGATTTTTAATGCTTAATTGTTGTGATGGAGATATCAGAGCCCTTCATCCAGATGATCCTGAGCCCCCGGATTGAGTCAGACTCAGATTGGGTCCATTTGAGTTCGAGTCGTTTTCTTTTATTGCATTATTTATTTTTGTCTTAGTCAAGTTAATTTGGCCCGTTGTTTTATTATTAGACTAGTCAATTGGGTTTATGTAATTGGGTCAATGTGTAAGGTCTATATAAAGACCACCCCTCTCATGTATGAGGCAATTGATGATTGAATGAAAAAAACCCTAGCCTCCTTCTTGTTTTTCTTCTTCCTCCTCCTCCCCTTCTCTTCTTCCTGCGTCTCTATAACCTCTTCTTCCTTCTCCCTCCCTTGTTCTTCTTTCTTCTCAGTTGTGCTACATCATGTTGTCTTCTCTCTCTGCGTCTCTCATTGTTTACGATCCAGACAGGATTTTATTGGTGGTGCTTATAATGCTTCATAACTTGTTAATGACGCTTCGTATATTTAGATCTACAGAATTAGAAAAGGCTGTAATCATGTCATTGCCTGCAAGTATTCGATCTTAAGTAAATCTGTCAAGGTTGATACTTTTTTTTTGGGGGATTGTCACTTTAGAAATCTGGGTTCACCTCAAAGTTAGATATCTACTGCAATCGACCTGAAGTGGAGAAACGAAATTACATGCGCAACTAGCAGTGGAGTTGTGCACTACGTCGTGGAATTTGGATAGATTCGGTTCTTTTTCTTAACTAGGATTTGCTTTACTTAGAATTGGTTCTTGTAGTCCAGAGTAGGAAAGACTCAGAAATGACGCTGGAAATTGAAAAGAAAGCATTCATGGTCTTTTGGCTTTTACTTGATATTTTTGATCAATTATGCTTTTGCCGATTGATATATAGTTTGAGATGGGCAGATTAGTAATTGAATGCATGATCATGTTGATAGGCGCACTCGTCCACAGCAGGTCCGAAGACCCAATCCCCGATATCTGGGGGCCTTCATCACCCACGATGGAAGCAGAGGGAAGAAGAGCTCGGCGTCTGCAAGAGCAACGGAGGAAGTGGGAGACGCTCGGAACGTGGGAAGTGGGAAGGCAGGCATGCAAGCTCGGCTCGACGTGGGAGACGCGGAACGAGGCGAAGAGACGAGCCCCG
Organism: Phoenix dactylifera; assembly: GCF_009389715.1. Lineage (NCBI taxonomy): Eukaryota > Viridiplantae > Streptophyta > Magnoliopsida > Arecales > Arecaceae > Phoenix > Phoenix dactylifera. Next base: position 11,192,815 of record NC_052404.1, on the reverse strand, counting down.
AAGCCACGCGTGTGGGGTACGACGAGGTGGACGTGGGACGAGGTAAGGGGGAGTTGAGCTCCGAAGCTCAGGCCGTGGGGTACGGGAGTGGATGAGTGATGGTGAGGAGTGAAGAGTGATGGTCCGGGTTTCATGGGAAAAGGGAGGAAGTATTTAATGTGGTGTATGCTTTGGGATATGGGACGTGAATTGAGTGATACTTTGTATGGGTCTTCTCTCACCCAAAAGAGAGTGTGTTATTTTCATTGCACTGGTCTAGCTCTCACCGTAAGACGAGCTGAAAAATATATCATTCCGTTTCTCCCTTTTGTTCCTACTTGGCTCGACTTCATCCTTCTCTCTTGTTCACCTTTCCTGCTTCTGATCGGGACCTATCAATTGGTATCAGAGCTGGCTATGTCTAACAAGGAGAGAATAGAGCGGTTGGAAGTTGAGACGAGTACCATGCGGGAGGAACTACATGGCTTGGAGGCGCGGGTTGATGGACGACTCGCGGAGATCTTAGAGGCTATTCGACACCTTCAGATCACTGCTCAGTCGCCGACACCGTTCGAGCAACCTATATCCCCTCCTCAGTCACCAAGGGGGGGTGGTTACGGACGGACGGAGGAACTCGCGATGGTCCAACGACACCCACGGATGGACTTCCCGCGGTTCACTGGAGATGATCCGATTGTTTGGTTGGATCGGGCCGAGCAGTATTTCGACGGCCAAGGAGTCCCTGTCAACCGACGGGTAGCAACCGCCTCGTTCTACTTAGACGAGGAAGCTAACCACTGGTGGCAGTGGTTACGACGAGCATACCAAGATGAAGGGGCCACCATTACTTGGAGGGTTTTCGAACGGGAGTTGTTGGCTCGGTTTGGACCCAACGAGTATGTGAATTTTAACGAGAAGCTCTCCCGAGTTCAGCAACAAGGCTCGGTACGAGAATATCAACAGGAATTTGAGAAGCTGGCTAACCGAGTCCGGGGTTGGCCACAGGACGCGCTCTCGGAACCTTCGTCGGAGGGCTCAAGGAGGAGATCGTGAAGGAGGTTCGCATGAGGCAGCCGCACTCACTCCGAGAAGCAATCACGGTTGCTCGCATGAGGGAGGAAAGGTTGGAACAAAAGAAGAAGGCCACTCGAGGCGTTCAACCACGACTGACTGGTATCCCACGGATGCCCAACCCGAGTCTCCCTGCACCGCGGCTACCGGCGCCGACGCCGATCCGGCGCATCACATGGGAGGAGATGCAACAACGGCGGGAGCGAGGTCTTTGCTTCAAGTGCAATGACAAATTCACTCCAGGGCACCGGTGCAAAACTCCCCAGGTTCACTTAATCGAAGCGGACCAAGAGGAGGACGCGGACGGAGTTGGCGATGGGGAACCTGACCTTCATGGCGAGGGCCAGACCAGGGAAGAAGCGCAACCAGTAATCTCGCTACACGCACTCTCTGGATGGACTGGACCGAAGACGATGCGGGTGATGGCGTGAATACAAGGGCAACCAATGACGGTCCTCATTGACAGTGGATCCACTCACAACTTTGTGAGTGACCGCATAGCCAAGCAACTGCGACTCCCCATTGACTCCACTGTACCGTTCGAAGTCCGAGTTGCGAACGGAGACATCCTTCAGTGCCGGGAGATGTTCCGGGCAGTGGAGGTTGAGCTGCAAGGGAAGAAATTCCTGGTGAACTTCTACACCCTGCTGCTTGTCGGGTTGGACGCTGTCCTTGGCATCCAATGGCTAGAAAAGCTGGGACCCGTGCTCTGCGACTGGAAGCAAATGACTATGAAGTTTTGGTGGGATGGACGGGAGTGTGAGCTCTCCGGACAACCGGCACGTCCCGCCCGAGCCCTGGGTTTCCCAGGGATTCAGCGAGAACTAAAAGGAGGGACTCAACTTTTTGCTGTCATGATCAGAGGCTCCGAGGTGCAACCCTCCGGGTCTGACACGAGAGAATGCCCCAGAGATCTACAGAAGCTGCTTCAAGAGTTCTCCCCTCTCTTTGAAGAACCCCGAGGGCTTCCGCCGGAGCGAGCTTTTGTCCACCGGATTCCACTCTATGACGGAACCTCAGCCGTCAACGTCCGGCCATATCGGTATGCTTACTACCAAAAGAATGAGATCGAGCGACAAGTCACCGAGATGCTGGACGCCGGGATTATCCGGGAGAGTCAGAGCCCCTTTTCTTCTCCCGTCTTACTTGTAAAGAAAAAGGATGGCAGCTGGAGGTTCTGTACGGACTACCGGGCGTTGAATGCTGTTACTGTAAAAGACCGATTTCCGATCCCTACCGTTGATGACATGCTGGATGAGCTGCACGGAGCCAGCTTCTTCACCAAGCTGGACCTTCGAGTAGGATATCACCAGATCAGAGTTCACCCCGACGACATCCACAAGACGGCTTTTCGCACGCACAACGACCACTTTGAGTACCTGGTGATGCCCTTCGGGTTATGTAACGCTCCATCAACGTTTCAAGCCATCATGAATTCCGTTTTCAGAAGGTTCTTACGCAAGTTCATCCTGGTTTTCTTTGACGATATCCTGGTGTATAGCGCTACGTGGGAGCTCCATTTGTCTCACCTCCATACTACGCTCCAGATCCTCACAGAACATTGCTTTTATCTACAACCATCTAAGTGCTTGTTTGGGCAACATCAAGTTGAATATCTGGGCCATATCATCTCGGCTGCAGGAGTACAGGTGGATGCCAACAAAATACAAGCGATGAAGGAGTGGAGGCAGCCAACCACCGTAACGGAACTTAGGGGATTCCTGGGACTTACCGGGTATTATCGGAAGTTCGTCAAGAATTACGGGATCATCGCCGCCCCTTTAACGACCTTGTTAAAGAAAGGGAAGTTTCAATGGAGTCCACAGGCCGAGCAAGCGTTCAACCTCCTCAAAGAAGCCATGACTACCACCCCGGTACTAGCCACGCCCAACTTTTCAGAGGTTTTCGTAATTGAAACTGATGCTTCAGATAAAGGAATTGGAGCTGTCCTAACCCAAGGGGGGAGGCCCTTAGCTTACATGAGCAAGGCGTTGGGTGTGAGGAAGAAAGGATGGTCCACGTATGCCAAAGAAATGCTGGCGATCATGGAGGCCGTGCGGATGTGGCGACCTTACCTGTTAGGAAGAAGATTTCAAATCCGCACCGACCAGAAAAGCCTTCGACACTTCTTAGAACAGCGTGTGAGTACACCAGAACAACAGAAGTGGGTCGCAAAACTCTTAGGATACGAGTATGAAATTGTATACAAGCCCGGGAAGGACAACACAGCCGCGGATGCCTTGTCTCGCCAACCTGAAGCAGCCCTGCTCCATGCCATTAGTCGACCGCTCTTTGACATTTGGGAGGAGATCCGGGCTGCCACCCGAGAGGACTCCTATCTGCAAAATAAGATCCAGCAGCTAGACTCCGAACCTGAGTGCATGAAGGATTACGAACTCAAGGGAGGAGTCCTGTATTATAAGGAGCGGGTCCTGATTCCTCCGAGGTCACCCCTGTGCAACAAACTGATGGAGGAATTTCACAACACCAAGGTCGGAGGGCATTCCGGAGTCTTGAGAACTTACAAACGAGTCTCTCAAGCCTTCTACTGGGAAGCAATGAAGCGGGATATCCGAAGGTTTGTGGCAGAATGTGTGGTCTGCCAGCAACAAAAATATGAAGCTCAAGCTCCGGCTGGATTACTGCAACCCCTTCCGACGCCTACGCAAGTCTGGGAAGACATCTCCCTAGACTTCATCGAAGGACTACCGCGGTCCAGAGGTAAAGATGTAATACTAGTTATCGTCGATCGGCTGACCAAATATGCCCACTTCTTGCCTCTATCTCACCCGTATACTGCTAAAGGAGTAGCAGAGCTTTTTGTGCACCAAGTGGCCCGCTTACATGGGATGCCAAGGTCGATTGTTAGTGATCGGGATCCTGTGTTTGTGAGCACCTTCTGGCGAGAATTCTTCAAACTACAAGGGACCTCCCTCAACATGAGTTCGGCTTATCATCCGCAGTCTGATGGCCAAACTGAGGTGGTTAATAGGTGCGTGGAGCAATACCTCCGATGCATGTGCAGTCAGTACCCAAGGACATGGGAGCACAACTTAGCTTGGGCGGAATACTGGTACAATACCACTTTCCACTCCACTGCCGGGATGACACCGTTTCAAGCACTATATGGGAGACTTCCACCAACAATTATTCGATATATGGACGGTGTTTCAGTGGTAGATGAGGTCGACAAAAACTTGGTCGACCGCGATCAGTTGCTGAAAGAGTTGAAAGGTAATCTGGAGAAGGTGAAGAACAACATGAAGCAACAGGCAGACAAAAGACGGAGGGAAGTTACGTTTGAAGAAGGCGATTGGGTGTTCTTAAAACTTCCTCCGTACCGGCAGCAAACAGTCTTCCGCCGAGCTCACCAGAAGCTAGCACAAAAGTACTTCGGGCCTTATCGCATCACTGAGCGTATAGGGCCAGTTGCTTACCGGCTGGCGTTGCCGGAGACTGCCAAGGTCCATCCGGTGTTCCACGTATCACTTCTCAAAAGACGACTGGGAGAAGGACAAGCCACCTGCACTGCGCCACCATCGATACGGGAGGATGGCAACCTCGTGCTAGAGCCCGAACTTGTCAAGGACTACCGATGGGTTAACAAAGGAGGAAAGCTAACAGAAGAAATCTTGGTGCAGTGGCGTTCACTTCCGAAAGAGGACGCAACTTGGGAGGACTATGGGCAGCTAAAGGAACTATATCCTAAGACAAACCTTGAGGACAAGGTTTCACCTGAAGAGGGGAGGGATGATAGGTGCACTCGTCCACAGCGGGTCCGAAGACCCAATCCCCGATATCTGGGGGCCTTCATCACCCACGATGGAAGCAGAGGGAAGAAGAGCTCGGCGTCTGCAAGAGCAACGGAGGAAGTGGGAGACGCTCGGAAAGTGGGAAGTGGGAAGGCAGGCATGCAAGCTCGGCTCGACGTGGGAGACGCGGAACGAGGCGAAGAGACGAGCCCCGAAGCCACGCGTGTGGGGTACGACGAGGTGGACGTGGGACGAGGTAAGGGGGAGTTGAGCTCCGAAGCTCAGGCCGTGGGTTACGGGAGTGGATGAGTGATGGTGAGGAGTGAAGAGTGATGGTCCGGGTTTCATGGGAAAAGGGAGGAAGTATTTAATGTGGTGTATGCTTTGGGATATGGGACGTGAATTGAGTGATACTTTGTATGGGTCTTCTCTCACCCAAAAGAGAGTGTGTTATTTTCATTGCACTGGTCTAGCTCTCACCGTAAGACGAGCTGAAAAATATATCATTCCGTTTCTCCCTTTTGTTCCTACTTGGCTCGACTTCATCCTTCTCTCTTGTTCACCTTTCCTGCTTCTGATCGGGACCTATCACATGTGCATTATCAATTGAGAAAAAACTGAAAGGATTAGAAAAGCCTGTGCCATGTTAATTGGACAAGATAGCGTAGAGTGGATCCATAAGCATGCACGATTGGTGGTCTGATCAAGTTCATGGATGGTTAATGGCATTGATAGAACAGAATAGGAAATTTTGCAAAACATACTACCAGTGGTCTTGGAAGTGCTAGTCATGAGTTTTGATCAAGTTGGGAGCAAAAAGCTTCAGTGCATGATTTGCATGTTCATGGATGGAGGGTTTCAAGTGAGAGGATATTTTAATCCACATGCAATTGTAGATTTGTCAAGTGAAGAATGAGTGATACTCATGCACCATAACTCAACTAATTATCTACAAGTAGACAGGTGTATTTGAGCAGAAAACTAGTAGGCACCGACATGCTAATTGTGGGTATATGAGCATACATGAATTCATGGGTTTGGCTGCTTCTGGTTTTTTCTAAAACCTAATTTATGAAAAATATATACATTTTTTGTATTCTTGGAAGCTCATTTTTCAAGGTGCTATCTGTCAATTTTTAAACAATTGGTTGTATTGCAAGACCAGAACTCTTGAAGCTAGATTATAAGCAGACTTCATGTGTGTGCAAGAATGTGTTAAGGGCATTGTATTGAAAAGAATTCTGCGGATTAAATATTTTCAATTAGGACCATCTATACTTTAATTCATGTATATCTGTGTTTTGGTACCATATCCCAAACGATGTTAAAGCTTATTTGAGTTGAGTTGTGTCCCGGACAAAGTTGGAAAGCTGCGAAAACTCAAGGAAAAAAAGCAAGAAAGTCTGTGATTGTGAATGCAAATTGCAGATGATGACATCATCCTTTGAGAAGTCAAGCTAGTTATCCTGCGTAATTGCCATGTATGGCATGCTGTTTTCCTATGCTATTCATGAAAATTGTAATTTAAAGAACACCATGGAAAAGTAATCCTCATCTTCACTAACTGAAAAGGCATAATGATCCTTTTCTCATGTCTTAGTTGCACTACCTTTCGTAAGTTAATTTTTACTGCTAAGAGTGCCTTTTATCATGAGCATGAAATTCCAGTGAAGTGTCATCAATAATTACCTCTGTAACCACCTCTTGATGATGTTTTCTATTTGAGTACTGCTAGAATGCCTCTAGAGCATGATCCACTCTAGTATGTGGGATTTTTCATGGGTCAGAATCTAGTAGGGGTCAGGCCTGAAAATTAGGATCTCGTCAGGCACCTCCTACAATGGATGCAACTCCAGGGACCAGCAAGCATTTCTGTTTCCATATATTTTGAAGACTGCTTGATGTTTGGTGCATAACACTTAAAGGCTTGTAACTGGATATAGCAAACAAATTCCCCCAGATGATGGATTATGTTTGGTGTTCCAAGCCTCATACAGCTGAACTGCCAGATATGAGTTATTATTATTATTATTATTATTGATATGTTGTATCTTGCCATTCTCTTTTCTTCTAAATGTTTAACTAACAGATAGTGTGGTTGATGATCTCTGCCTTTCTACGTCATATGGAAGATATTTAGCAGACTACAGAAAATGTTTTTAGACACACCATGACGAGGCAGCTGCTCAGCTTTTTTATCATTGATTTTATAATGATAGCAAAGCCAAGTTTGGTTGTCGCACTATGTTGTATACTCACTTGAATCTTTGGCTTTTCTGCTGTTTCTTATGAGGTTTTTCATCTTAACTTCGTGTTTATTGTATTGTCAGTTCCCAAAGGCTAATATGACTAAGGCTATTGATAAGGGAAAATGAACTGTTCCTTTGTGTGGTTCATATAAGTTTATGCTGTTCTTTGCAGTCTAAATAAGGATGGCGAGAGTTAGTGTGTTGAATGATGCTCTCAAGAGCATGTACAATGCTGAGAAGCGCGGGAAGCGACAGGTCAACATCAGACCATCCTCAAAAGTCATCGTCAAGTTTCTTCTGGTCATGCAGAAGCATGGTTAGCTCCATTCTATCGACCCTCCGTTCTTCTTCTTCTTCTCTTATATTGATATTTGTAATACACCATTTTGATTTCCTTCTGCTAATACATGGTTTTTCAGGATACATTGGCGAGTTTGAATATGTAGATGATCGCAGGGCTGGTAAGATTGTGGTTGAATTGAATGGGCGGTTGAACAAGTGTGGTGTGATTAGTCCACGCTTTGATGTTGGTGTCAAAGAAATTGAGCCCTGGACTGCAAGGTTGCTCCCATCACGACAGGTTAGTTGTTAAAATCTTTCACTTATAACTAGCGAGCCTGCTCACATTAGACTCGATAGAACCTTTTGGACTTGTAGAATCTTGTTATCATAATAAAGGATTTACTTAATTTGTGAGTTCAGATAGATTGCAGATTGCTGATGCCTTTTACAAACTAATGCATCAGTTGTAATGACATCATTCTTGTCCTGGTTGAATTTGCAGTTTGGCTGCATTGTTCTGACTACGTCCGCAGGCATCATGGACCATGATGAAGCTAGGAGAAAGAATGTTGGAGGCAAAGTACTAGGTTTGTTTGTCATAGAGGATGTAATACCGTACTCACGGTTCCTCTTATGGAACTTCAGAGGATTGTTCTTCCCTTCTGTTTCTTGGATGTTTACTTCATTTTGACTGCAAGAGGAAATTAAATCTGTTACTCGAAGAAGATAATTTACTTTGTTCTATTAGTGCTAATTGTTACCGATCCTGATTTTTCCTTCTTTTTTCCCCCTCGCCTGTCATTCACCTAGGCTATTTCGTTTTTTAATTTTCACCAGCCACTGTAGATTCTCAATTTATTTCCACATTCAGTTGCCATTGTAAAAATATTACTTGAGTTCTTTTGTAACCTAGATTTTGTTAATGATGGTTCCGTTGCATTCTTTAGTCACCATCTTCATGAGATCAAGGGGGTATTCCAATGAAACTTTGCGGTGTTCCCTGAGCTGATTTAGTGCTTTTTAGCGGATGTATTCGGTTTGGTTTTTGCCCATTCAGGATAACGCTTCAGCAGTCTGATTAAATTTGAACCAAGTTGATCCGGTTAATGGTACATTCAAGAACTCAGGCAGCAATTCGAAATTCGGGATCTTACGCTATGCAATTGCCTATTGAGGGTAGAGAGGAACCGCCCGACGTTTTAAGTTTAATATTAGGAGCGTTTGAGACATCAAAACTTGGTTTTTAGAGGCCTCGAGGATCGATAAACTTAGCACTTGTTGTGCTTCTGTTTTGCGAGATTGCCAGAATTAGGCTGGAAAAAGACCATGCAAATCTTTTTTGGTTGGGACCTTGTTTTCTCTTTAACCAGCTATTAGATGCTTGTTTGCGGGAAGCTGGGAAGCAGGATCCGTGTGAATACTGTCTTCTTTCTTCTCCGTGTCATGGCTCTTCACGTCTCTTTTAGGTAGTAGCCTTCGTAATGGCACCAATTTTTTATTTTAATCAGCAGGCATCGGATGCCCGCACTGCGGAACCATCAGGGCGTGCTGTAAAAGAGGTCCTGGTTTTCGTATATGTTAAGATGCAATACTTTTATCTTTTTTATATGTTTTTGAGCTCCATGGCACAGCAAGAGATCCAATTGCCCAGCATGTACGTAATTGAAATATCAAACAAAGATGCTGGTGGCGCAGATACCGGATTGAAAAAAAAAAAAAACTCTTATTCTTCAAATCCCAGGCCACACGGTTAATTGTGAAATTGTAAATGATGCAGTGAGAGAGAGAGAGAGAGACGCACACAAGGGGGTAAAACTCATAATAAAATTACTGGATTAGATATTTAAAGCATCACAAAAGAGAGATTATACCATTTCCTTACATCATATCACGCGATATTCTGCCAAAGTTGCTAAATTGCCCTGCATGGTCTGATCACCATCACGGCCAGCCTTAATTCTCTACTCCAGTAAGTGCCCGAGGCTGCGGACGGGCGACCAGGCCATTGATGCGGAAGTCCATGAAGGAATTCATGGGGAGAGAGGGAGTTCGGCCTTTTATAGATGTGTCCTGTCCATTCGCCTCATAAAGAAGATATTAGTAGCGAACTGTTTGTCGGCTTAAATGCGAGGGATCTTCTCCGCATATGCCTCTGGCACGTCTCTTTCTGGCTCCACTTAACTGCCATTTAGCTCCTTTTCCACTACATCAACTAGTGGCGGAATCTGGGGAGCTTGTCCCTTTCTCGCTTTTTCTTTTTGCAAAAATTTTAAAAATATCAAATAGCAGCTAAAATTTTAAATTGGGTGCAAAATGATCTAGTTGTCTATCTCTATTATAAAACATTATCATATGATGATCATCTAATAACTGAACTTTGTAAAATTTTGGAATTGCCCATTTTACTAACTTAGCAATCGGCTCTTGTTTTGGTGGGAATTGAAGGGGAAGAAAGAAGTGTCACGTGGCAGAACGCTTTGTGATCCATGCCATCACATGAATGACAATGAACAAAAGGCTTCGACATTTATGCAGGTGGATGGATGACAAAGAATAGAATGTTTTGAGATTTGTGCAGACGAAATGGAGTGGTTTGACATTTGTGCAGACCGGTAAATGATAGAGGATGAAGTGCTCAAGATTTGTGCACGCGAATAGAGGACCGAGCATGGAGTATTTTGAGATTTGAGCAAGCAGATAAATGAGAGATTTTTGCAGGATGGAGCGCTTTGAGAGTTGTGTAGGTGGATGAATGATAAAGAATAGTTTGCTTTGAGATATGTGTAGATGAATGGATGATGGAGGATATTATGCTTTAATATCTGTGCAGGTGAATAGATGATAGAGAATGAAGCGCTTTGAGATCTATGTAATTGTAGGCGAATGAATGATAGAGAATGAAATGCCTTATGATGGATGATAGAAAAGGGAGCAATTTGAGTTCGTGCAAATGGATGGATATAAAGGGTGGAGCGCTTTGAGACTGTGCATATAAATAAATCACAAGCGGAGTGCTTTTGAGATTCGTGCAAGTGGATGGAAGATAACAGATGAAGCGCTTTAAGATCTATACAGGTGGATGGATGATAAAGGATAGAAGACCTTGAGATTTGTGCATGTAGATAAATATGATAGGATATAGGATAGAGTTCTTTAAGATACATGTACTTGGATGAACAACAAAAATGGGGCATTTTGATATCACATACAACCGGCCTCTTTGAATCAAAAGTGTTTCCTTTCTTTTTTTTTTTCTTTTTTCACTGAGATAGTCAAGATCCAAATAAACGAGCCTGGAAAGCTTTCATTGTTTTCTCCTTGCGAAACACTTTTATATGTCAGGTGCAGGTCAACTTCCCTTCGGAATGAGAGCAGCGGTTGTACCCTTCGCCCGAGAGCACGAAATAAGGATTCACCTTCAATCCATCATTGGATCACCCGCTGCTTGCTTTGAGATTTGTGCAGGCAGATGAATAGAACAATTCAAAGCGCTTTAAGATCAGCATACTGGATGATCCAACAGTTGATGGGCACGAAGGAAGCGAATCCTCCCTTCGTGAGAAAGAAGAAATGCTGGCCCTCGAGATGAACATATCAAGTTAAGGTGGCACAACAAACCGATAATCCCATTTATTTAAAGAGCATATTAACCGGCAACCTCGTTATTTTAAACTTGACGCACATTAGGGGTGAGCTCCAGAGATTGGTATATGGATCACGAACAACAAACAAATGAGGGAGGCTTTGGCGATCAGGTTATGGCCTGTTTATTTTTCCCCGCTTGAAAAATCTATACTTCTATGGATAGATGAGCAAATCTCTTACTAATCCAACTGCCTTACAGTAGCAGAAAAGGGGGTAGCAGTTCCTCATGCAAGGCAAAATATATAAACCTGCATATGAGCATGGCATCAGTTCCCGAAGGCCGCAAGACTGATGATGTTAATGCTACCTCTAGTCTTCTGTGTCGAATATATAAACGAGGTGTGGTTACAGAAAACAAAAGATTGTCAGAGTATGAATAGGAGAAATTGTCAACATTCAATGAACATCCGCACAATCAAATTCATCAAAATACATCCTATTTAAGAGATGCATATAAAGATTCATGAGTTTTTTCTTTATATCATATGCAAGGACTATATGCCTATTTTTATTTCCTCATTCCTTTTCATTTCTTCTGGGTCACATGTTTCAATCACACCAGCTAGTGATGACAACCATGCAAAACAGTTTTCTGCTGTAGTATCTTTTGCATGTAAAGGAGACTGCAGCTTCAAAGAGGTCATCTGAGAATGATCGCTCAATGTATCATAATCCTTGAAGAATCCTACCTCCTCAGACTCTCCACTCTGTAAGTTGCATAGAGATCCCTTCAAAGATTGAAGAAGAACATGTAAGTACTTAACAAAGAATTGATGCAAGTCATTCACAAAAAAAGAAAAAGAAAAAGAACTTACATATGCGCAGTGCAAGTCATTCACAAAAAAAAGAGAAAGAAATTGCATATGTGTAGAGCAATGCTCATCAATTACTAAAAAGAAAACCATTAACAGCAGACTAACACATGCACATGATGGGAGTTTCTCCGTATTTTAACTTGTTAGCACTTACCAGTAACTACCAGTTAACAAGGGAAGTTGCATCTTAAGCAAATCACAATGGACTGATGTCAAACATTCTATGATGGGTTACTGCAAGCTTATGGTTGTTGCTAACCAACTTTCATTGTAAAGTTTGATTTGGCATTAGCATGTATGAGAAATCATTCTTTGCTGATTTTAAGTGCACAATATGCAGAAAATATGCAATATAGATATGTATATATACATATATAGACACACACACACACACACACACACTTACATTGAGCATTGTATGGCTTCATAAGCTGCAGTGGCAGGGAGGAAGTCATTCACTGCAACTTCCTTTTTTCATTTTTCTTATCTGATTTGTCATGTTCAAGGAGAAAACCATTAATATCATGATCTCACAGAAGTATAAATACGTACTAGATTTGGCTATGGACCTATGGCTTCAGTGCACTATGGGGCACACGTGTTACAGTCTATAATGCAGGCCAGTCCCTTGGAGAGGGTAAGATCCACCATGAGATGAATCATGAACATATACAAACATCCAATGCAGGAAGAACGAACATGCAGTAGCAGTAGGAAGCATCTATATATTGGGCCTAAAATACAACTGTAAAAAAGTTAGGTAATACCAAACAATTGATAGGCATTTAGGTGAATAAGAAGAGAAAGAATTGTATATTGTGAAATTATGAAGGCAGGAAATGGTTCTAAGTCTTGAGATTACTAGGCCTTCTCATAGAGATGACCAAATCATTTCATATGTCCTAATATCAATTGGCTCATACAGCTAACTCTAAATACTAGTTAAATTATGAGGATACAGTCTTCAAAGAAGCGCCTGATTTCGGCTAAGCGATGAGGTGGGAGCTCCTTAATATCGGAGTAATGCTTGTATTCAGGATCATCCGCACACACTGCAATTATTTTGTCATCCTTTTCCCCCTGTTTCCAACAACAACCGCATAAGCACTTCCCTCAAAACAACTAAAGCTTATTCATGGTATAGAAAAATGCTTTGAACTTCGTCATGCCTTAAAAATTGGAACTTGTTAGTACAATCAAATAGTCCAGTCATGAAACTATCATCACCATATGCATATGTACACAGAACTACACCTGATCAATCATGGGCATGAGACCTATAGCTTTAGCCCGAAGGAAACATCCTGGAATCACAGGTTCCTGTAGAAATAGAAACAGAGATAAGAGATGCCTCAACAATAATTTTAGGGAAAATAACTGAATCAAGATAAAGCATAAGAATGATGAAAAACAGCACGAGGGTGTTCACTTGAAGAAAAGGGGGTGCAAACTTTGTATCACTTACCTTACTAATTTCCTTTTGAGACTAAATCATTAACATTTCTTTAATATTGCTTATATGATGAGCACACTTAGAGATATTCACATGGCAACCATTAAAGTGAAATTGAAAATATATAATGCAAAATACCTGCATGATAACTAATACATCCATGGGATCATTGTCTTCACAAAGAGTGCGGGGGATGAATCCATAGTTGTGGGGGTATACCACTGATGAGTAGAGCACACGGTCAACCTGCACATGTAGAAGAAACATGATAATCACACAGTATAACACCAAACTAAAGCAACAGTGATTAGTGTTTCTAGATTACCTTTATCAGCCCAGTTTTTTTGTCGAGTTCATATTTCACCTTACTTCCCTTACCTATTTCCACCACCTGCAAGAATATCCAATCTTTCATCAATCATATTTTTGACACCTCAATCTCTAATTAACAGATGACAACTCTTAGCTTCATCTTTGCAATTCATATCAGTTCTTTTTAATGAGTAGCATTGTTCACAGATTGCTCGCAAAGGTTTAGGAACTCAAATTGAAGAGCTAAGCAACACTGGATCTTCATTAGAAGTACTACTAACTCCCACAACAATCAAAAGTAGCCATTAGTAATGCTCAGGCATCTCTTTCCAGTGCCTAGTTTATTATCAAGCTTAAACAAACACTAAAATTCACTTGGAAAGAGAGAACAACATCCTTACACAGTTGAATATAGAAGGTGCACCAGGACCTGCATCCAGAATGAAAAATCCAGGTGAGAAGGAATACTGAGAAAGAGGGAAGAGAAATCTAAATAAAAAGGAATATGAATGGTGCAGTATGTAATCTAAATGATATGTCTATAGGAAAAATGAGTACCTATTTCAAGATCATGCCAAGGATGTGCTGCAAAGGACCTCCTGGACATGGACGAAATGATTCTTTCATTGAGAGGTGGATGCGGCATATGCGAGACAGAAGATTTGTTTGCTATTTCAAGAGGTGGAGGCATGATGACAAGCTGGCAAACATACAGTCAATTTTCCAAAATAAGAAATTCTCTCGAAAACATCTTAAAAACAACAGCTATTAGGGAAAAAAATGTAGCACAAAATCAGCTAGCAAATAAATCCTCTAATTGCACGAAGTATTAGACAAATGGCAAAGTCGTTTGTGAATCACTTTCTTAAGAGGATGCCATGGTTATCTAATCAACTTCCCTAAAAGAAACCATGGAAGAATGGTATTCAAAAGAGCATATATGGGAATTGTATTTGCTGAATTTGTCGCAGCAGAATAGATAGTAAATAACATGGACATCATCTAGATGTAGAACAGGATTGAGAAAACGGCAGATCTATATTACCAAATTAGTAAAGTCTCAAAAACATTTCCATATCGAAAACTTGCGAATCGCTTCATAGCAACAACCCAACAGATTATATAGTATGACCAAAGTCTCCAGATCCCCAATATGAGTCAGCTATTAATGTTCCTCTGTCTCCCCCCTGTTAGATTATCTGGCTAGAGCAAACAGAATACCAGATAAATCCATCTAAGCGATGTGTATCGATAGTGATTTTTTTCTTTTTTCCTGACGAATCCCTTACTCGTTTCATAAATCTGAAAAAAATTCAGAATATAAGCTCTAGATTTGGAAAGTGCGCGTTATGACTGGGTAGCATGGAATCTGGCGCAGTAATGGTGAGAATATATAATCCACCAACTTCGTATAAATAATCAGCAGAAAACTAAATATATCCTAGAAAAAAATTGGAAGAGATTTAGATCCATAACGGTCGGAGAGAGAAGAAATACAAATCAAAGCTCTGTAAAAAGCGCCGTCCCAGCTTCTACCACAAGGTCCCATCCGAACTATAAGAAACCGAAAACCATATCCATGGATAACAAAAAAAAAATAAAATAAAATAAAATAAAATGCCTCGTAAATCGCACCTAAATGATCAAAAATCCACGATCTAATAAGAAAATCTTCGTTCTAAATCGTTATAAGCCCAAACCAGATGCATCAAACCAAAGCTCAAACAAAATAATCACTCGATCCAAAGTTCCATGCCCAAAACTCTCATCAAAACCACCCCAACTGCACCAAAGCGAGCTCAAACATGGATCATGGGCCCTAAAAAAATCCAGTATCTTTGAAGCGATGCCAAAAAAGAAACAGTACCTCGAAAACTGAGCGCAAGGACGGAACCCTTCTCGGATCTCGACGAGAGGAGATAGAACGAAAACAAAACCCTAGATACGAAATTTATAGCGAGAGGGGGGAGAGAACGGCAAAGAGAAATCGAGTGCGGGCTTGCGTTCCCGCTTGCTATTTAAAGTAGCTTGGCATCATCCGATCAATTCCAAGCTATCCGGGGCGAAACAAAAGAACCATGTCGATTCCAACTCGACGACACGTGGCCTGACTTAGTTGCTCCGCTGTCTGCGGGCCCGACTGGTAAGACCAGGACGCGTTTCTAACAGTCGCCTTGGTCGGGCTTGCGGATTAATTCCAAGCTACCCTGAAAAGACAAAAAAACCATGTCGATCCCAGCTCGACGACACGTGGCTTGACTTAATTGCTCCACTGTATGTGGGCCCGACCGGTAAGAGTAGGACGCGTTTCAAACGGTCGCCCTGGTCGGACTCGGCGGCGATCCGGATCGGACGGTCGTGATCCGTTCGTCGACTTTTGTACGTCGGTGCGCATGGCGTGGAAGCGACGTCTCCTTAAAGCCGGAGAGAGGCATTCTCCGCAGGGAAGGGAAAGGTCCTCCTCGTATGATCCCTGTCAGCAATTCATTTTCCAATTAAAAATATCTTTCAATTTCTTCTAGAAGTATCGTTTAACTTCGTGACATGGTTCTTTCCGTGCTTGGGAGGGAAAAATTAGAGCCTCGAGTTACCAGTTGGAGGAACAGAACTGCACCATGGAAGGCTGAAAACCGATCACTGAATATGAATTGAATGTTAAAATATTTATACTAATATTTACATTTTTCTAATGGAAACGAGTAAGATATCGGAATTAGTATATTTATTTTACTTAAATACAAATATAAATTCGATTTTAAATACTTTATATTTATTCTGAATAAATATGTATACAAGTTGGATATAAAATATATTTTATATTTTTTATTTAAATATGGATATAAGTCGAATGTAAATCAGGGTAGCCAAGTCAAGGGAAGGAATTTTTTTTTTTGAGTGAATTTTTGTACCGCAGAGTGAAGCATTATCGTGGATATTCGCTACATCATCTATCCTACAAACCGTAGCTTTTCTTTGATTCTTCAATAAGCTATGTATCATATTGAAAAATATGTCGATATCTTTCAGGATAAATGAGAGTTGTCCATCACTAAAATAGCTAATATGATGGTACAAAATTCTAAGGTGTAAAAATCGCACCGCAAAGGATCTAAATTTGCAAGTAAGGGCTTAAGGCGTGCATATTAAACCCGCATGAAGTCCAACCTGATTAAGGTCTCAGGTCGCTGGCTTGAAGAATGCTTGCTTATGATTCAACATCATGATCAATATATTCATAGGCATACTTAAATTTTGCCACTGCACTAGTTTCAAGAGATGGAGGACAAGATGTAAGAGTCGTGGAAAGGGAATTTAGAGTATAAGATATTGCTATGTTATGATGATTTTGAGGTGGATTCCTAAATTTAGCTATTTTTTAAAATGGTATCTTCTCCCTGAGTTGATTTTGATCTTGATTTTGTGATGGAGGGACAATTTTAGAGGATGGCAATCGATCATTTGAAGAAGTTATAGTTCTCGCGAGCTGAGAAAACATGGCTTGAAGTTGCTCATTCATCCAGTCTTTATTCTATTTAGGGCTCATCATGTGGAGAAAGTAACTTCTCATGATGCGAAAGGACTTCATTTCTTCCGTTGTTGTTAGGAAACATGATTTAAGCAAGATGTTTTTCAAAGAGAATATGAGAAAAGATGGGAGATCGAACTAATGCTCAAATATCAAGTGAGACCGGAAATATCAGAAGGTCAAGCAAAAGAGAAAGAAAGGACCAAAAAAAAAAAAGGCAAGCAAGAAAAGGGATATAACAAGTAAAGTCCACTACTAAATTCAAAGAAATTTGAATATAAATTTCATTGTAATATCTTCACTATTTTTCTATTTACACAAATATAAGTTTTCGTTGCATATCCCACTGTATTATAATTAACACTAAACTTTGATTTCTTCACCAAGTTATATGCTATTTCAAAATGGTCTCTGGACTTACCCAACATAATTCGTCCATCGTTCCTGCATCAAATCAACACTATCATTTCTATATTGTTTTGGCAACAAAATAAAACACTCTCATGCTTTACTTCATAGGCAATTTAACATGGACAACCGTACAAAATTTGGTCGGCCTTGCTTGCTTGCAAGCCATTAATGCCACACTAGTGCAATTCATGGTGAGGCACGCATGTGTGTTTCCGACTCCCAAATACATATTAATTAAAACAAATAGTAAAGTCATACAAGTTAGAACCATTCAGGTGATGCCTCCTCTCTCTCTCTCTCTCTCTCTCTCTCTCTCTCTCTCTCTCTCTCTCTCTCTCCCCCCTTTTTTTTTTCTTTTTTTTTTAAAGAACCTGACATGGAGGCATTTTTTATTTTTGTTAAGAAATAATTATGTAAAAAAAAATTAATCAAAAATTTAAATTTAAATCTAACTAGGCACCTGACTATCGTAACAAAATTGTCACCTAACATTATACGAGACACTATTCTCTTTTGCCATATAAGCAGATCATATGACATAATTTTATTGCGATATATCTAAATTGAACAAGTTAAAATTATTAGCTAGGCGGAGGTTTCAGATTAATTCGTATTGAGAGATATGCCCGGATGCGGAGGAGACTATTAGCCATATCATCTTGAGGTGCCCCAGGGTGGTGCAGATCTGGAAGGCGTCTTCAGTTCCTTTTCCACCAGCATGGGAGTCTGTAGAGGAGTTACTACATCATTTGAAGGAGGCCTTATGGAGGCCTAGCACCTTTGAGATAGAGATCATGAGGGTATACTTGGCTTATAGCATCTAGTTGGATAGGAATGCCTAGCTGTTTGAGGGCAGGAGATCATCGATCTGGATGGTGGTGGACAGAGCTGCTCGGCAGGCAGCAGAGGTCATCACGGTTCCCACCATGGTTTTCTCTAGGATGACTAGGGACATCTAGGATTACCCCATTCGCTACTATTGTGCCCAGATTTGTCTTTTTCTTTTGGGTACCTCCACCCTTTGGTCATCTCAAAGTGAACTTCGATGATAGTAGGCCGACGGTTGGTGTTTTTGGAGGAGTGAGCTTTGTGATTAGGGACCACTATGGTAGGTTCATTGCAGCCAGTGGGCAGCACACTATCGGCCCGACCATCACTAAGGTGGAGCTTCAGGCTGCTTGAGAGGGTATTTCTTATGCGAGGAGGGTTCTCGGAGCTGACAAGATATATCTTGAGAGGGACTGCTACGGTTATTGACTGGTTATAGGGGGCGGATCGGCTTGGCGACGATCACCCGCTACTCCGCGAGACTTGCAGATTGGTTGAGGGGATGGGCTCCTTTCACGCAGCCTAGGTATATCGGAAGGCGAACAGGGTGGCAGACTGGGTCGCCTTCTTTGTTACCCGGCACGCAGGAGAGTTTACATAGACGACTATTGCGGACATACCATGTTCTTTGTATGAGTTTTTTTTCTTTTAACTTGACAGGTTGTATTCATGTAAGAACAATATAAATGCTTTTTTTTCTTCAAAAAAATAAATTAAAATAATTTTCAATTTTTTGCATGATTATTTTTTTGTTAGCTATCAAATGAAAGCACGGGGCCACCTTTCTAATGCCTTTGCCTTGAAGGTTGCCAAGAGTTTACCCAAAAAAAAAAAAAAAAAAAAGAGATCAAGGAGTCACGACTCACGAGTCCACTTCATCTGCTTCCAGCCTAACAAAACGGCTCACGACGCCCGACTCGCTGCCGGGGTCGGGGGACCGACCTTCTCGACTGTGGACTCCCGAGCGACGAGAGGAAGCGGAAAATAAAATTAGTAAGCCAGCTTCGTCTCAACGGACGCGGCCCCCCCCTTCTTCAACGGTTTCTCTCTTCCTTTCTTTTCCCCCTTCCCGCATTACATTAGATTCTATATTTTATTAATCTTCCCCACTTTTATTTTTATTCACATTCCCCCACTTATTCGCCTCTTGCTATCCCTCGTTGCATCTCCGTCTTTATCTCTCAGTGGTCTCATTGCGATCCTTTTTGGCAGAGGGACGGATCTGTGCTTCGATTCTAGGGTTAAGGATATTTTGGGGGCCTTGATCGAGTTTCTCATCGTTCTTCCTCGTCGTCGATGGCTGCTCCACATGCTAGGGCTCGGGCCGACTACGATTACCTCATCAAGCTTCTCCTGATCGGCGATAGCGGTAAGGGTTACGTACTCCTCTTCCTTTATCGAGTACTTCAGATTGGTAGTTCTTGGATTGATTTGTGGTTCCAGGGTTATGATTTATTTCGTTCTGATAAGGATTTCGCCCTGCGTGGTTAAGTTTCCTTTTCTTTTTTCTTTCCTTTTAATGGTTTGGTCGATCTTTATTTGATTTCTCGTTCATTCGTTGGAATGATGAGCCATATCATATTAGGAAGTGGAGATCTCAAATTGGTTGTTAACTGAAGATCTGAATAGGTTTTATGTAGTTCAATTTGGGAGATCAATCCTGCGGGATCTTGTCCAATTTTTTTGCAGGTTTTGATTGGAGACCCCCATTGTTAATATGGAACGGAGAGTTCCGCTGCTGTTCACGCGTGACTGGTTTTGCTTTTGTTATTACGGAAAGCAGCTTAATTGAGCGCGTTTGGGATAAGTCATGATCCACAACTATTTGCCTACATGGATTTGTTGAATGTTCTATGATATCATAAGGAATATATTTTACCATTTGACTTATCACTCTGTTTGGCTTTCGCCGTCATCTTTCCCAGACGAGTGCACAGGAGCTAACCTGTTAGAATTTCATGCCTTGTTCTTTTCTGTTCGATAAATTTTATGACCATCCAATGTGCTGCCTATGACAACTTCTTGCATAGATATTATGCAGGATTTTTAATATAAATGCACCTTCATTGACCGGTCTGACCTTATAATTGATTTATATATGTTTAGTGTTAAAAAAGTCTGAGTATGTTCAGACAACATTGATTCTGGGCTGCTCTTTGATAAAGCTTCAATGTGCATGTGTGGGCTTAATAATAACTCATACCTGAAGCTTTATACTATTTCCTTCTTTCATGCCAGTACCGATGCAATGTAAATTTGTTCCATGTTCTTGCTAGCAAGTGTATGTGTTCCTTTCCATATTCTTCTGAGGAAACTTCTAGTATATGATCGATGCTTGTGGAACCAACCTTAGAAATGGTATGATCTTTTCAATGTCATGAACTTCTTTAGTGGGTTATATGTCAAATAAAGTTTGTAAACTGTAGTAGCTTTGGTTTGTTATAGTATCAAAACTGCACAGTATGTGACTTTTTATGAAAGTGATTAGATGTCTCTGCTGTCTACATCTGTGCCTAAATGGATTTAGTTATCCAACATGGCATATATTATGATGAGTTGATGATGCTGATGAGACTTATTATTTGATTCTCTATCTGTTATCATAGTTGGTGTATGCTTAATAATGTTTTCACTCAGTAGTCCGAACAACATGATAGGATAGTATCTTAATATAAGCTGGAAGTTCTTTTTTCTTTGTCTATGGAGCAGGCATGAACTTGTATGAATATGCTATTGTCTGGCTTTAAAACATATTTTATAGGTTTGCTGTTTAATTTTCATGAGTGCAATACTCCGAGGCTCTTAACCTACTTTTCAACCATTCTACAACCATCGACATATGCTCAAATCCCCCGCCAAAAACTACTTGGATCATTTATAGCTCTTTGCTTCACGTAATCATGCCCCTGCCTAATATTGCCAGATGTATTTAACTTGACACTAGTAGATATAGAACCTAGTTTTTCAAAAAGATTCCTGGTGATCGAGTAGACATGGAACATATGTTCCTTGATAAATTGGGCAGGATGGGAGGCCTTTGTCAGTTCATTGGTTAGATAAACAAGAAAGGTCTTTACCATCTAGATAAGCTTTACCAGGGCAGAACATTTAGTGGTTGCTGCCCTTAAAGACATTTTTGTTGGCTGTTTTGAATTTGAAGGTGCGAGATAAACTTTATGAGGTGACTGAGGATTATGTTTTCTACTTTGGGAGTTGGCAAGGTGCAAGCATTGGATGTTTGGGAGGAGTTTTACGTTTTCACTTGGGTTGGGTGCCTTTTGATGGGACACTACAGAAAAGGTAGCCTTCAGGTTTTTGGAGATCTACGTTGCATGCTATGCAACAATTCAAGAAGAATTATGAATAACAGGAGATGTTTCTATTCACCATATGTTGCTAATTTCATTGGGCTTTCCCATCGTGATAAAAAAAACAAAATGCTCAGCAGGCTGGTAGTGTGACCAAGTGTTCATTGACATATATGTTGTTATGGCATTATCATTATTGGTCTATCTCAAAGCATAATATTCAATTTAGAATGTAGATGTTTGAATTGTAAATGTAGGGGTTCCTTTTATGTGCGTGCATGACTGATGGTTCCTTAACTTCACTGGGGATGTTTAGTTATTTGATTTATTTATTTTTGCAGCTTTACGGAATGTGTTGGTTCAATTGATAGAAGATGAATCCTTAAATGTGTTCTTTCATAATAAACTACATGTAAAACCTCAGAGAATTTGGGTTTGGTGAAGTCTCATTAATGCTGCCATTTTACACTATTGAAGAAATTTCACCGTGAAACTGATCATATAAAAATTCGTATTACTCATCATTTACATTCTGTTGGGCATGCCAATGCAGATTATTATTTTGCAAAAATAGTCAGGGTCCTTTCTTATATTTTCTGCATCTGAACCAAAGATAATAAATCAATTATTGAAAGTCTGAGTGTCTTGTGGTTAGCCTGCTATTTGTAGGTATAGTAAAATCAAAATGTTTTACCAGTATTGTATTGTTTTTAGCTGAAGTTGGCCAAAAAGTCTTGACCATGTAGACATTTCTGGTTGGTCTGAGTTAGATCCCCTGTTACTTGTAGTTGTGGTGCACATAGTGCTCCATTTGAGTGGTAGACATATATCTTATGACTGTTGACCGAAGCAAAAAGGGTACATGGATGCTAGCAAGCAACTCACATGCATGTGAAGGGACAACTTGGTACATGGATGCTAACGAGCAACTCACATGAATGTGAAGGGACAAGCTGGCTACCTGCCTTGTCATTGACTGCCTGCCCCTTAACTCTGTAAATTATTTGGGTCTAGTATGTGCAAGAGAGTTGATGGGCCTTATCAAGTGTTGGCACTCATTCTTGACAATTGGTATTTATTTTGAGTGCTTAGCGGTGCTGCCTGTTAACATCTGGTGGGTTGGCTTATAATGACCTCAAAAATCCTTGTCAAGGTGGTATAGATTATGAAACATGTGATAGGTCTTGTAAGATTCTATTTCCTCCCTTTCTGTGAAACTGTGATATTTTAAGAGGTAAGTGCTTTCAATCTTATTTGGTGTTGTTGGAGGAGGAAATGGGGGCCATGGAATACTTGAATTGAAACATTTAGAAGATATCCTAGAAAGTTCACTATATTCATGGATATGGTTTTAGATACATGAGTGGAGAAGTACAGTTCTTAGTCTTCACTATACTTTTATCATGTAAGGCTTTCAGTAATGGTTTATTGTGGGGTCTTAAAAACATGAATTTGAAAGGAGTAGAGATTTTTTTACCATGTGAGAGTTAAATGTGAAGCATGTAGTGGCCATACAATTGTTTCACTTGAAACTAGGTTTTAGTTTGAACCTGTGGTATATGAAAATTTCGAAAAGCTTTGAGAAGCCATGGGAGCTGCATGACAGGATTGATGGGATTAGACCAAAAAGCAGTAAATGTGCAATGGTCTAACTTTGTCATGGTTCACTGCGGTTGTTGACAATGCTAATTCTGGAAGGGTTCCTTCTGGTTGGTAATAGAGCCTCTAAAGGTTATGTTTAGTCTTGTAGCAACACTATTTGGCAATTCCTCGAATTGATTACAAATTAAGCCCTGTGATGGTACGCTAATGCATGCAAACTGGGTAAACTTGAAGTCATTTTAGAAAAATGTGTCACAACAGTACTTTCTGTGCATGTAATACCTCATTCTTTGCTTATTCCTTCGATTATTCTGCAATGGTAGGACCTACTATCTGTCCTCGTAATATTTCTGTTATGGACTTGGAAGTGATACTTTGATTCTAGGGAAAAAGTTCTAGCTTGTTGTGGTTTATTATATCGCTCGGACTCCAATTTCCTTACATTCCACTTCATTCATACGACTCCACCTTTTCCCATATCTCCATTTAAGAGCCATGGTTGCCACACAATCCCCTTCTGGTCCCTGAAACTCCATATGCCAGAATTGCATGTCATGCCAATTTATTACTAAAATTTCAATATGCAATGTGAGCATTCTCAAATACTGGTTATTTTCTGCCTTCACGTTCACAACTAGTTTATAATTGCATAACCCTGATATATTTTTTGATATTATTAGTGACCTCCTGATGGCTTTCAATACTACCTTCAGTAAATAGAAAGGTTTTTGCATGACCCAATAAACTTCAAACTAAAAACAAGGTTGTTCTTTCTGACATACAACTGCCTCATAAAACCTTTAGTAAGTAACATTTTCACTTTTGATTCTACTTAATGCCACTTGCAATTGTTTCTTTCTTTCTTCCTTTTTTCGGAAATCAATGCTTGTTGCTGTTGTCCCTTCATTAGACTTATCTTAGTTGCCATGGGGAAAATGCAAAAAAAAAAAAAAAAAAAAAAAAACACACCAATGGAAGTATCTGAGTGAACATTGGCTTATTACACACGTAGTTTTTTCTTCCTGCCAAGTAATGAGATAGTCTCTTTCACTTGTCACCAGCTTCTTCCCCACATGGAGAACATGCTAGATTATTGCTTGTTATGAACTATTCCTTGTTGCTTTACATGCTTGCTGCTTTTTGTTGCTGTTTGCACTCATTAGACTTATCCTAGATGGAGAAATATGCAAAAAGAAAAATAATAGCTGTTATCCCTCATTTTTTCGATATGGTTGGACTTTTGCTTTTTGATAGTTCTCTAGCAAATCTTTAAGGTTGGCATCTGAAAGGCAGCAATTACTGGCACTTTGTTATATACAAGATAACTTGTCAGTTCCTACGACCGTGCCCCTCCCTTGTTCTCTGTTTGATATGAGATTAAAGTTAGTGCATAAAAGAGCCAATCTGCTGCACATTATTTTGTTGTGGTAAGCTGCTGTTTTGAATTATTTTAACATGGTGTCTGCTGTTGCAGGTGTTGGTAAGAGTTGCCTTCTTTTGCGTTTCTCAGATGGGTCTTTCACCACCAGTTTTATCACTACAATTGGGTGGGTTTTCTTTTAGTTAACGATGCTGTGGTGAATTTTGGAATTGATATACATGTTTTTTGCTTCAGTTTTCTAATTTTATGCTGTGAAATATATATATATATATATATAATATAATATAATATAATATAATATAATATAATATTATGGATTCCTTAGCTCAAGGTTTGCTTTAATGCAGCATTGATTTTAAGATAAGAACCATTGAGCTGGATGGCAAACGGATTAAACTGCAAATCTGGGATACAGCTGGGCAGGAACGATTTCGAACAATCACAACCGGTGGGTTAATATCTTCTTGGGTTGTCCTTGCTCAGTTGCTTTTTCTTGCTTTTCTACTGATTTGTTGGTGTAAGTTTTATCCCTTTGGTTTCTGTCTCTCTGCAGCTTACTATCGTGGGGCCATGGGTATTTTGCTTGTTTATGATGTTACTGACGAATCATCTTTTAACAGTAACAACCTCTTACAGTTCTTGGCCTTAATAGATGCATTGCATTTTTCATCCTGTATTTTTTCTGATTCCTGTGATTCTGGCTTCTGCAATATACACAGACATAAGAAACTGGATTCGGAACATTGAACAGCATGCTTCTGATAATGTAAACAAAATTCTGGTGGGCAACAAGGCTGACATGGATGAGAGCAAACGAGTAAGACCCACAACAAACCATCTCTAGGCTAAACGTATGATTTTTTTTCTTTTGTGCAAGGCATCTATAAACTCGCTGTTGGTTTCTCACTGTTAGGTTGTTGTGTTAGATGTTCTGGTGCCCTCAACTCATTTTTTTCCCCCTGAAGCTAAGCTCCATATTTGAATAATGAAAAATTTGACCCTTCTCAGGCGGTGCCTACCTCCAGGGGACAAGCACTTGCTGATGAATATGGCATTAAATTTTTTGAAACAGTATGTGTTAGCAATTCCTTTTCTACATATTTTGAAAAAGCTGGATTTTTGTTTCCTTCTTATTTCGTGACAGACTTTCTTGGTTTCCAGAGTGCAAAGACAAATCTAAATGTGGAGCAGGTATTCTTTTCCATAGCTAGAGATATCAAGCAGAGGCTTGCAGAAACTGATAACAAACCTGAGGTTGAAGTCCTATTCCAAGATGAAAATAGTATTGCTTTCTTCGATTTGTTTGCAGGTTCATAACATAATGATTAATGTTCACAGGATCGGACAATTAAGATTAACAAACCAGACCTGGCAGCTGGTGAGGCTAAAGCTCCAGAAAGACCGGCATGCTGTGGTTCCTGAGAAATAAGCGTGCTTCTTTTTTGGGAGAGGGGGTTGGGACTGTTGACTTTAGTGGGAACAAATTTGGTTGTGATATACATAATGATTGTAATAGAGATGATGATGGATGGTGGGGGTGCCTGTCTTATTAATCTTATCAATTCTTTTCAACTATTAGTTGTAGTGTGTTACTCGGTGGAAAGTTGATATTACATGCATTGTCTTGCAATCATGGAAAACACTGTTGCTTAAATTACTGATTTTCCATCTTCAGCTAGTCTTTAAAAAAAGGGAAGAATTTGCTTAAATTCTTTCTTTCTTTTCTTTTCTTTTTCTTTTTCTTTTTCTTTTCTTTTTTTCTTTCTTTTTTCTTCCTCTTGCTTTTATTTATTTTCTTTTTCTTTCTTTCGTTTGATCATTTTTTCCTTCGTTCCTTTCTTTTTTCCCCCGTCCCCACCCCCCCCCCCCCCCCCCCTTCTCTCTCTCTCTCTCTCTCTCTCTCTCTCCCTCCTGCATGGACGGGCTGAGTCGTCTTGCCCCTATTCTTGTCTCTCCCAACGTATTGGGATTTAAAATATTATTTTATGATTGAACTTGGCACAGATCTTCAGCTTTCAGTTTGTAGAAATTTTGAGTGCCAAATCAAGGCCTCTAGAGCAGTACGTGCATCATAGTGCTGTAGCAGGATTGGTTCAAGGCTAAAGTGCTGCTGGGATTCCTATCGACTCTAGTCATGCAGTCCTTTGGAGAGTTGAGCTATGTTGAGTCTTGGTTAATTTCAAGCAACTTTGTCATGAATCTTGTATGCTAGCTATCCTAGGGAGCCTGATTTGTTAGTAATGTACTTTAAGCTATTGCTATCAAAGTGAACCACATGAAGCAACAAGAGCAAGAAACATGTTCTAGTGTACTAGATTCAGAAGCACACATGCAATTAAAGACATCATATGCTGCTTCTTTCTGAACGGACCATATGTATTGCACATTTTCTGAGATCTAGTCTAAAATAAACGCACATTAGCCCGTAAATGTGGGGCGGTAGCATCTGATTCCACTCTCTAGCCATTTGATTCCGTCTGAACGGAGAGAAACGATTCAAATGGGACGCCGGGAGTCTACGATGAGGTTCCGAACGTCGATAGAAATGCTTTCGTGTGGTTTACCTGAAAAATGCCCTCTTGCGACGTTTTTGCAGCAGCAGGCATCTTTGCACTCGCTGTATTTCTGCTTAGGGTTCAATGATTTGCTTGTTAACAAACAGACTCCGCGGTCATACCTAAAATAAAAAGTCTCTTTGTAGACATATTCGTCAACGTAAGAAATCTCTTTGATTTCGATTAAGAAGAGCGCTGAAAGAAACCTGAAGATTTTTTTAGTCAATTTTGGGTTGAGATCGATCACGATGGCATGGTTCAGGGCAGCATTGGGGGATAGTTAGATTCGCTTTTAGGAGAAATCTAGCTCAGGCACCGCATCGCATTGCAAGAACCCGTGTCCTCCCGCAGCAGCCCATCCGGGGCTTCCACTCCACGGTCCGCAGATCCAAGGCCGAATCCGCCGCTTCGATTCCTCGCGCTGTGCCGCTGTCGAGGCTCACCGACAGCTTCCTCGATGGCACGAGCAGCGTCTGCTTGGAGGAGCTGCAGAGGGCTTGGGAAGCCGATCCCAGCAGCCTCGATGAATTCTGGGACAACTTCTATAATAACTTTATCTGCCAAGCCGCCACCTCTCCGGGAATCTCCGGCCAGGCCATCCAGGAGAGCGAGATTGCTGCTCCTCGTCGGGGCCTACCCGGTCAATGGCCGCATGAGAGCCAAGTTGGATCCTTTAGGTTTAGAGGAGCGTGAGACTCCAGATGATCTGTACCTTGGTTTCTATGGATTCACTGAAGCAGATTTAGATAGGGAGTTCTTCCTTGGGGTATGCAGGATGGCAGGTTTCTTGTCAGAGAATCGCCCTCTTCAGACCCTTCGGAAGATTTTGAACAGGCTTGAGCAGGCTTATTGTGGTACCACTCGGTACGAGTACATGCACGTCGCTGATAGCGAGAAGTGTAATTGGTTGAGGGACAAGATTGAGGCAGTGAAACCCAAAGAGTACAGTAGGGAGCGCCGTGAAGTGTTCCCTGATAGAGCACGCAGTTTGAGAGGAGAATGAGTTGTATACGGGAACTGGTGATGTAAAACATCATTTGGGTACTTCTTATGATAGGCCCACTAGAGGTGAGAAGAGAATTCATCTGTAATCTATAGTTGCGAATCCTAGTCTTTTGGAAGCTGTGGATCCTGTTGTGGTTGGAAACACACATGCAAAGCAATTCTATTCTCATGATACTGAAAGGACAAAGAATATGGGAGTTCTGATCCAAGGTGATGGAAGCTTTGCAGGGCAGGGCGTGGTTTATGAGATTCTGCATCTGAGTGCCCTGCCAAACTATACAACTGGTGGAACCATTCACATTGTGATTAACAATCAAGTTGCGTTCACAACTGATCCAAGGTCCGGGAGGTCTTCACAACACTGTAATGGATGTTGCTAAAGCCTTGAATGCTCCAATCTTTCATGTAAATAGAGATGACATGGAAGCTGTGGTCCATGTTTGTGAGCTTGCAGCAGAGTGGCGCCAGACATTCCACTCTGATGTGGTGGTTGATATAGTCTGCTATCGACATTTTGGGCACAATGAGATTGATGAGCCCTCTTTCACACAACCTAAAATGTATCTGGTAATTATTCTTCATCGTTCTATTTTGAAGCTTCAATTTGTTGTTTCTGTTAGACTTTGCTTATGCACTGTGATTTTATGGCATACATCTTCATGCTTATATCAGAGACGAATGCTTTCTTCTTTAGGGTTACTTCTTTTGTTTTTGATTTGGTTTTTTAGTAATAAATAACTATAAAATATATAAACTTACAATGCAACAAGAAATTAAATTTTCTTGTTTAGAGTATAGTTGCTATTATGGTTGTCATCAGCAACTTGTCATAAATTTCCTTGTTCAGAGTATAGTTGTTATCATGGTTGCCATCAGGTACTCTCAGAAGTTTCAAACTAACTTGTATTATGCTCAAATAGGTATATCGAAATCATCCAAGCGCACTTGAAATTTATCAAAACAACCTGGCCCGGCCCGTAAGGAGGCAACACGCAAGTCGCAACCACGAAGAATGAAGCAAAGGGAAGCAAAGGGGTTCTGGATTTGACTCCCTCACGCCCCACCTCCACCCCTCCCATAATAAAAAAAAAATCCAGTGCGTCTCTTATATCCTTTCCTGTTATTGAAAAGCCAGGTGCTTTCAAAAGATGCTGACCATCCAAATTCTCTTCAAAGTAGAACAAGGCGCAGAGCCAAAACAAATAGAAAAAAATCAAAGAAATGAAGATACGAACAGAACACGCGCCGCTCCTCTTCATTCAGCTCCCCTACCTAAAATACCAATTAGTCCATTTTGTAAGCCCTCTCATTTCTCTTCCACCTCGCTTTACAATCACCACGGCCCTCCGGCCTCCGTTGGCGGGTGCAATAATTAGACTCCCGAAACCATTTTTAACATCGATTTCTCACACCGCCGACCTCCGACTCCGAGCACGCGCGGAAGGCTCCTTTCGCCACCAACCGAATTAAATACCGCCACCATGAAGAAACCAAAGGCTGCTGCTGTTACCCACCAACAAGGAAGAGAAGACGAGAGAAATTAAACCTTGCTTTCTGGGAGCAGTCTTCGCTTATCCTCTGCTCCTGCTTCCGCCTCTTCTGCCGTTCCTCTCTCTCTCTCTCTCTCTTTCTTTGATATTTTTAAAGTGAATGTGACGAATGTGGAGTTGGCGGTCGGTGGTCGCTGGTCAGAACCTTGAGGCTTCCAAACAGCTTTGTGTCCTGCTTAGGAGCTGGAGCAGCTCCTCCGCCTCGACCTTCCTCCATGACGACGACGACGGATTGTGCCGTTGGTGTCGGGATTATTCGCTGCGGCTGCCATGGTGGTCTTTGCGGGGCCCTTGATTTGGTCGTTGCTCCCGCCGCGATACACCCTCCCGTCTTTGCGGTGCCCTTGTTCGGCTGCTTCCACATGGTGGTCCAGTTGTACGGAGAAGAGGGAGTAGACGGGCCTGTGGTCGGAGAAGCGGGACTCCCCTCTCACGTACCACATCTGCTTCATCCCTTTCCCCCGCCACAGTATCCGGTCGCACCTGCCATCCGATTTCCATCCCCAACCATCGACCCCGTTAGATAGCGTACTCAGGATCCCGTTCTGGATTTGATAAAAGAATATATATATATATGTGTGTGTGTGCGTGTGTGCATATTAAAAAAAACAAGACAGGTGTTTCTGACTGTCTAATCGTGATTGTTTATGGTTTGATCCTGGATTATGGATGACAAATAGAGCATGACTGTGGGTTGTTCTGAACTAAGACGCTTCCATATCTGTCTCTCTGCTCATAAGTCTCCTTAAAAAGATACTGTATCTGCCCAAGACTGACAGTATAAATAGGCCTACTCAACAGCTGTGGTCCTGTTCTATTTTAGAAATTTGCTTGATCCTTTCTTCTACAAATAGACTTCAGAGAATATTGACTTCTACGAGTTGACACTCAAACCGGACCGTGGAAAGTTGGCCAGCTAACAACTTGTGTGGTTCAGACTTCTGAGCAGATGGATTGCTAGGTTATAAATTATTCGGTTCAGACTAATTTGTCAACTGCTCATGTTGAGCATCTTTATCATGGTCTGAATATATAGGCTATTATTAGTAGCCGCACAACCAGACGAGAGAGAGAGAGAGAGAGAGAGAGATGAAAGTCTTTACCAAGCCGGAGTGCGTCTCTTCTCTCCAGATTTAGCGAGGTTGACGGCATAAATGTCAGAATCAGCTAAATATTTGTAAGTGGGAGGGAAAAATATTCTCCCTTCCTCCCATCCAGCAAATACACGACCAGCTCTCTGTTCAATTCCAAGCTGCAAGTATTGATTGCCAGTCAGTCGACTAATTATAATTATGCACGTCAACAAATTAAATGACATCTCTCACTTGATCTTTCTCTAGCAGCGCTTCCCACTCGTTCCTCTGCAAAAGTCGATGGGTCTCGCTGCAGCTCGTTGTCAGGCGATAATTAAGATCTCCGAGCCATACGATCTTGCTGCAAATCATATATAACATTTAGTAGGTACAAAAGTATCCAAGATTTCTTGCAGCAAGGAATATCGTTTTCCTTCAAGTCCATTTGGCACCAGGTTTTGTAAAATTGCTGTTCAGAATCATGTTCCTTCGCGCAGTTTCAACGCAAATGTAACAGCAGCAAGCATCCAATGACACTTACTCGTGTTCCAAGATGGATTCCGGTGACACTGCACCTGGACCAAAAAATCTATTAGATTGCGGGAATCTAGTCCTCTTGAGAATCTCCATGACATCCGAGTTCCTTCGCACCTCATCACCGTCCTTCTCTCCAGATGCAAGATGCGTGCACACGAAACAGAACGTGGTCCTCTCAAGAGTCATGCTGATCGAAATCGATCCCTGGATCCAAATATATCGCAAAACCTCCATAAATTAGATATCTATGCCATTGAACGGGAGAGGAGAAAGAAAGTACATAATAATAACAAAATTCTAGGGACCTTATTTCCCAAGTAGCCCATAATTCCCCTCCCCACGCAGGAGACTTTGAGGCTGGACACGTGCGGCATGAGCCCCGCCCGGACCCACACGCACAGGAAGATCCCCACCATCTGCTTGCTCGCCGCCAGGCGGTAGTCGCTCGGAGAAGAATCCAGCGATTCCTTGCCGCTGCCGGAGCTTGGGTAATTGCACGTCTCGCGGCCCTCGTCGTATCCGCTTCCTTCCTCCTCCTTGTCCATGGACAGTAGATCCGAGAAGCTGACCCTCGGCTTCTGAGCCGGCTCGGGGTCGGCGGCAGTCCTGCGATTACGGGCGAGGGAGGGGCCCTTCTTCGGAGGGTTGATGGCTTGGCGAATGAGGGAGAGCCACCTATAGGCGGGGCCCTCGTCCTCCGCGCCCAAGACGTTGCCGGCGTTCAACGGGACGATCTCCTGGAACCTGGGAGAGAGTAGAGTGGTCAAGTCGGAGCTCTCCCTCATATCGTACGGATGACGAGGGCAGAGTGGTCATTTTATAAAAGGTCCTCCCCCCGGAGGCGAGGGGTGGTCGCCAGTCCCGTC
This sequence comes from Phoenix dactylifera, assembly GCF_009389715.1. Lineage (NCBI taxonomy): Eukaryota > Viridiplantae > Streptophyta > Magnoliopsida > Arecales > Arecaceae > Phoenix > Phoenix dactylifera. Next base: position 11,160,615 of record NC_052404.1, on the reverse strand, counting down.
CCCCGGTTCTCTCCGTACCGGCTAAAAACATTATTAAGAGGTAACCTATAAAAATTTCTTTGAGGCTGAAATTAAATTACATTTACATCTAATAACATTATATATATATATATATATATTAAATTTATTCTTATTTAATATTTTAGCACATAACATAACAGAGTATTACTCAAACTATTAAATTTTAATGAGACCCAAATGCCATATTAGAAAAAAATTCAAATGACCGAAATAATTTTATAAAAACTCTCCTAAGATTTACATTTATTACGCTTACATCCAATATTTTATAAAATTTACCGTTACACCCAACAAAATTGACAATGTTAGTAAATTTTTTAATATATTATAAAAAATCAAATTACTTCTATAAAAAAATAACTCTTCTTTCATTTTTCTGATTTCTTTATTTTTTTAAGTCTTCTGTCTTTAAGAGTTTTTTTCTCTTCGAAAATGAGCGGCTAAGATTTCTTTCTCATTTCACCACTCACTATGAGCATTCCTACCCAGTGAGCGACTGAAGACAAGCTTTTTTTCTAATCGGCATTTTGCAATAAGCATCCTTAATTTCCAACTAACATTCGCCAATAAGCGTCCTTCATGATCAGATTTTATTATAGCTTTCTCGCCCACCACGTCACAAATATCGAAGATGATGGTATATCATTTGCTGATTCTAAATTCTATTTATCCAATATTGTAGACATGATTTCTTAATATTGTTGCTATTGATAAGAATTCGCATGTCTACATATAGAATTATGATAGTTCCGGCAGTATGTTATTAAAAGGATCCAAATCATTATGTATATGATAACTTTTCTTTTTAGAGGGTGCATCAGTTGTGGTTTCAAGGCCTAACTTGGATAATGAAGAGATTGGCTTAAGCAACAAAACTCTTGATATTAATTCTCTGCAGTACAAAATTTTAAAGGCATCCACTTATTTGAGAGATCTAAATTGCTTTTTTCTTGGCACATAGTTCTTTTCTGATACTTTATCAAGATTAAGCTTCAGACCTATAGCGCCTCACAACTATTCTTTTTCTTGAGTAGATGTTATATTACTTAAGATTAGTTTAGTCATTTTCTAAATTTTTCCGATGTGACATTTAAGTTCCATTTAAGTTAATGATTAAATGAACATTCTATTAAGTTATGGGTTAAAGTGTTGGATAAAAATAAACCTTAGAGGATAAGCATAGATTCATTTGGATAAAAATAAACCTTAAACCTTAGAAGATAAGCATAGATTCACTAACGCTGTTGATTTAAGTGGGTCTAAATATATATTTCACAAATTATTAGATATAAGTGCAATAAACGTAAACTTTTAAAAAAATTATAATTTACTTAAAATTATGTTTTAGATAAGTAAAAGTTATTATAGCATTACAATGGTCAATAATGACTACGGTGGAGGTCAATTATAATGGAATAATCCATTATATATATATATGTGTGTGTGTGTGTGTGAGAGAGAGAGAGATGCATGTCCACTGTATTCATAAATCTTTCAAAAGAATCTAATTTTTACTACTTTATGAACGATGATTTTTTAAAAAGTTTGAATATTATCATTAGATGCGTATAATTAGGCTGGAAAAAGTACTAAAAGTTAGAAATATAAAATATCTTGTAGATTTTGAACACGAATTCGTCCATTGCAAAAAATAACCCAATAATAATACATAAATCGGCTAACATTAGTCAAAAAAAGACAATCAGAGAGTTGCTTCCGTGGCAGTCACATCGTTGCCCTTTGGTCTATTTGTTACGTGTTGGGTGGAGGATTGTTAGGTGTTCCAACCATTACATAAAAAAGATGCCTCTCTTAAACTGAAAAAGGCTGAGGCCGCAAGGGAATAATCATGATTAGTGACAGCCAAAAAATGAAAAAAAAATAGAGCTAAGCCAACGAAAAAGAGCAGAACATACCCAAGGACGTAGATGTCGGCGGCGGAAGGCGTGCTCATAAGCCAATCTCTCAAGTTTAGACCCCCGTGGGGCGCTCTCCCTCCCACGTTCCACGTCCCCACGAACATCCTACTCCCATCATTAAACCACAACAACCCCCAGAAATATTAAACGACAACTCCAAAAGGACCAACCTCTGCTAATTTCATGAAGATTAAACAAAGATAATCGGCAGCAAATTCCAAAATATTCTTATTGGAAGCATTGAATCCCAAGCTCTGGCCCCAAAAAAGAACAAGGTGAAAGGTTTCGCGCGTCACCTGAGGTTTGTATCAGGAGAGAAAGGGCTTGCTGGCTTGACGGTTCTGAATCGGGGCGGTTCAAGGTTTTCGGAGCTCTCCACCAACCACGTACCTGTAAAGAAGAAGAACGAGGAGAAAACTTCGTTTTGTTTAGAACTAGAGAAAATTACTGGAGAAATACGAACGAACAGGGGAGCAGAGTGATGGGAGAGAGAGAGCAGTTGTGGAGAGTACTTGCCTGACGGATTCCTTCTCATACGAAGGCTGTCGTCCTTGTCCGAACAGCTCTTCCTTCTTCTTTCCTGTCTCCCTCTTCCCAATATCTCCCCTTTTATATCAGAAAGAAAGAAAAGGACCGATAAAAACGGATGAAATGAAAGAAATATTGAGTCTTTTGTAACGGATCACCGATGCAAAGATAGAGGAGGTGGTTGGAGTCTTTACTGTTGCAGTCGGAATGGAACTCCCCGCTCTTTAGGTTGAACCATTTCCTCACCACCGTCTTCGGCCAAGACGAAGACTGCGAGAAAGTCTCGATTTTAGAAGCTTATTCCGGAAATGATTCGAGTAATAAGCTTTTTTTTTGTTAAAAAAGAATTTGTTTTGTGGGAAAAATCTCACCTCGTGAATTCTACCGGGCACGGTTCTCATGTTATAGACGGCAAAGAGGAACCCCTGGTTAGAGATGGAGAGGCGAGGAGGCTGGATTTATTTCCCGCTTGACGCGCTGTTGGAATAAAGAATATTAAAAGGTAACGAGAGCTGGAGGAAGGAAAAAGGGTCTTTTTTTTTTTTTTTAATTTCACTGTTTGAACAGAGGATGAGGAATCAGACGGCTTTGTGGGACTAATTGAACAAAAAATAAAGCGGAGTAAAAGTTTAAATACCCTCTTTCTCTTGACGTTCAATGCTTTCTCGGCTGGAGCTGGTGCAAGCCAACCAAGGAAGGAGAAGACAAAAGGGAGAACGTAATACTAAAATATTAAGCTTCAAAGTTTTTGGGACCAATCTCAGGTTAATGGAAACTGCAAGGAGAAGAAGAAGGGAAAGAAGCTTTGAACTTCTGTCTTCTCTTGTACCGAAGATAACATCCCTCCCCAAGGTAGCAGTACAAGTGAAAGAGAAAGACTGTGATGGAGGAACAAGATAGAGAGCCCCACCATGCGACAAAGACAAGGAAAGGAAAGATCTCTGGGATCGTTCAATCAGAATTCTCAGAAAACTACAGTATGAATGGTGTCATTGAAAGCTGTCATTTTCCGTATGCGTTGGGAGAATCCTCGGTTTCGTAATCCAAGAAATCCAGAACAGAGAAGAATCCGGGGTAGGGTTCAGAAGGCCACGCTTTTCCACATCGCCGGATTTGGCCCCTTCATCCCCCATGCCTCACAAGGAACTCAATTCAATGCGAGAGGCCAAGAACTTTACAGATTCTTTTAGAGGATCACTTGGTGGCTTTTCGATTCGATTCTTGCTTGAGAGGGTGGGCTACATCCATTTTTATATGACTGCTAGAGAATTCTTCTATCATTACAATCTATTGAGATTTTGCATGTTTAAAGAGAAGCTAACGATTCTATCGACAGAATGGCATCGTACGTAGCCAACTAGACTGGAATTATATTATTGAATTCCTTGATTAATCTTTCTGTTCAATTTTATGACATTTTATTTTTTGACTACTACAGATGTATTTCTGCATGATTAATCTAAATTCATCCAATTTATCAAAAAAAAAACCTCCACCGTAAAAATCGATTTTTTTTGTCAAAAACAGCATTGCGTATTGTATTTCACATTTCTCAGCAACAAAATCACCAAGAAGAAGCAACTACCAACATAATTGTAGATCGAAATGCTAACGAAAAATGAAACCTCCTAATTCCTTCCAAGAAAAAGAGTGGCTGGACAGGAAGAGAGTTGATAGAGGCTTACCGTCTTTCCTTCTCCCCTTGTTTCCTGGTCACTTCCCCTTCTCTGTCCTATTCCTCTCTCTCTCTCTCTCTCTCTCTCTCTCTCTCTCTTCCCTCCTATCCGAACTTCTGAAGTGAAGTGGTGAATGGAGGATAATCGAAGCAGAGGATGGGAGAGAGCGTGAGGCCTACTGCTTGTCGCTCGCTTAAGCGGCGGCCCACAGTTCGCACGTTATTTGACGGCTATTTCCACCCACTTTCTTTGCCTCTGGACCCAAATGTTCGTATACGCTCCGTATAATTACCCAACCGTATGACGATTCCGTCACGTGCCTCGTTCCCCTAGGATCTGGATACGCTACCCATCTGTTTATCGATGATTGGACCAACTTTTAAGGCCTGCGTCACTTTGGGATCGCACCGGATCGTATTGGACGGCCCAGAATGACGAGCCGGCGGGGGCGGCCAAAACAAATCCATGTCGGCAGACCGTACGATCGAACTGGAACATGGCTTTTGATCGGTGGAGATTAAATGGAGGAGGTGGATGTAATGAGTAGATAGCCGGTGGAAATCATACTATTCGTACTGATGATAGATGGATTAGCGGCCGTCGATTTCACGGGGCCTAAGGTGGGGTCCCCAACGTCTGAGATTTGTGGACCGTCAAAAGGTTTCTGGATGGTTGGCGGCCTATCGGAGGATCAGCTGTTACACGTGAAGCAAGACAGCTTCCTTCTAGTGGGATTTGATGGGGAAATTGACTTGTAAATGGCGTGGCTCGCGTAGAAGTGCGTGATCGTGGGATCGCAGGCAGAGTTCCACTTGCTGCAAATTAATGGCTAAAAAACAAATTCTCCAACGGTACTAATGATTACATTTACGTTTCAATTGCACCATCCACCGCCTCTTCAACTAATTCCACGGACCGAGAAGAGAAATGCGCGAATTTTTTTACGCAGGTGTGGCACTCGCGTGCCGTGACATGTGGCACATTATTCTCGGTTGCAATATATTAGATTAGAGAGATTGAGCGAAGATATGGATTGTAGAAAATATCGGTTCTTTTCTTTTGTTAATTATTATGTTTAATATATTAGATTAGAGAGATTGAGCAGAGATATGGAGACTACCATAGACATTTCTCATGAGTTCTTAAGGCACGTGAAATAGCTCTTGTTTAATCCTCATTTGATATTATGTAATCCTTGTGTATCTCTCATTCTAATCACTTGGAGTTGAGAGTTAACAAGCAAAGCTAAAATTATATCTGGATCTTGTGTTGCATTGTTTTTGACTAGATTAGCAATTTCATTCTTTATATCGAAACATGCACACAATAGGAGATTTATTTTGGTCTTATAGCATCTGTAATAAATGGGAGGACGCCCTCAGTGGGCGCTCCCCTTAAAAGCTTGGCAGTAAGCCAGGCGTTACATGCCTTCCCCCATAGCCTTGCTGTCGTTTTGCCTTTGGGCAAAATGGCTATAAAATGCCATTGATGGCCGGATTTAACTCGCCCAATTGAATGTCAAATTTGAGTGTCTACATTGGGTTGACCATTAAATGCATTTTCTAACATGCCTTTATTTATATTAATCTTATATGGTAAGAAAAAATGCATAGACATTTATTTGGCTCCCTTATTAGTTATTGAGAGCTTTAATTATTGGGCTGTTATGGATAAATTGTATGAGCATGCAATATTTATTTGTTTAAATATTGTTAAATTATTACCATTTATATTTGGTAAAATACTTAATTTATGCACATTTAGATTTGAATTAATATTTAAATTTTTTATTGCATTTATTTTTTTAATGCTTGGAATTAATTGTGGGGTTTATTTCTAGTAATATGTGCATTAATGTTTAAATTCTTTTATTGCATTTAATTTTTTTTTAAATGCTTGGAATTAACTATGGGCCTCTATATCTTTTTTTTTATATGCACATTTATTAAATTGTTGGGCCTATGATTAGCACATTACTTTTATGTGTTGTTATAATTTTGGAAAATACTTAGTATTATTTAATTTTTAGGAGAAATACTTAGCATATTTTGGAGTACATAAAAATGGATGTATCTCTGTTTTTGATCTATACCAAGTTCAGTTAGGGATAGCACAACAAGGAAGGCTACTGGTAGTATCTTGTGTTATTTTACCCAACTAATTTGCTGTAGAAAATATTAAGGATAGCACAATAAGGGAGGCTACTGGTAGTACCTTGTGCTATTTGACCCAACTACAGTGATTCAGAAAACTGGTATTGATTTAGAGGAGAGCCGGTCTGGTAGCCCTAGTAAGAACTGTTGCTTTCAGTCGCTGACCCAAAAGGCTACTAGGACCTAGGATGAAGGTTGTCCTATTAATGGCCCCATTAAGAATTGTTACTTTCAGTGGCTGGCCCAAAAGGGTGTGATGGCCCTAGTAAGAACTGTTGCTATTAGTGACTGGCTCAACAGGCTATTAATGACAGATCCTCAATAGTGACATTTATTTTAGAAAGTGGGAGCATGGTAGAGTTAGAATTTTTTTTTCTCCCATACATTATTTTGCGCAAAAATTAGGTTATTTTATTATTGATTGGACATAGTGGCGTTGGAGATGATTGTATGACCAGATGTATTATTCTGGAGATTATTGTATTATTCTGGAGTCTTAAACGCTTCCAGATGTATGATTGTAAGCCTATTGACACTCTTATAGCGAAATGTGAAAACTTATGTCAAGAAATGTGTCCTAAGACTCCAGAAGAGATTGAGAAAATGTCTCGTGTTCTCTATTCTAGTGTTGTAGGTAGTTTGTTGTACTCTATGATGTGTTCACGATCGGACATATGTTATTCGGTTGGCTTAGTTAGCAGGTTTCAGTCCAACCCCGGATTCCTTCATTGGAAAGCTGTCAAGAGAGTTCTGCAATACCTCAAAGGAACGATGGACTATGTGCTCTACTATCAGGGTTCAAATTTGCAACTTATTGGCTACACTGATGCTGATTGGGCCAGCGATCTAGATGAGCACAAATCAATTTTTGGTTATGCTTTCTTGCTTAATAATGGCGCCATTACCTGGAGTAGCAAGAAATAACCCTGTATAGCTTTATCGACCATGGAGTTGGAATATATAGCATATTTAGCAGCAGTTCAAGAAGTAGTTTGGTTGAGGAGGTTCCTTCAGTACCTTCGAGTTGTCAAGGATGCTTCAGATCCGTAACGATTCATTAAGATAGTACGGCAGCAATTGCCTAGGCTAAGGATCCCTAGTATTATGGAAGAACCAAACATATAGACATTCGATATCACTACGTGAGGGATATGATTGCGCATAAGGAGGTGGTCCTGAAGTATATTTCTACAAGTCACATGGTTGCGGACCCCTTGACTAAGCCTATAGCAAGAGATGCTTTTAAGGCACATGTTAAAAATGTAGGGTTGCGTAGATTGTAATTTTTCTTCAGCTGACTATGATTTGTACACCTATTTGGGATATCAATGAATATGATTTTATTCATGAATTGTTTACCCACATTTTTCATATATTTGAATATATAGTATGTAAAGGTATGCCGACAAACAAAGATTGGCTCACTCACACGAGCAATCGCCTCTGGTGCTTGGATAGCGAGCTGAGACGAGACAATATTTTTGGGCTTGTGGAATAAGTTGGGATGATAAACAAAAATATGTTACCTTAGTTGGAGCTAAGATGAAGTCCTTTTTCAGTATATAGACTGCACATGGAGAACCCACAATCCAAGTAGCCTGTGGTTAGCCAGATGTGAGATCTACTTTTGGCGCCTTGGGGAGGTGAGCAAAATGAGAACTCGGGTTAGGCACTTGATAAGTGACTAGACTAAGATCCGTACGATGTTTAAGAGTTTAGACATACGCTCTTTATCAAAGAGAACTCCATCGTAGCATGTATTTCATACTACATGTGCTTAATTCGACCAACTATGGAAGTGAGAGAATGAATCCCTGCTTCCTCATTGTGTGAGTCCTTGAGTCATTTAATTGACTTATTTTATACCTTTGTTTACTTTTGACTATATCATAAGACTAAGATTTTGATGTCAGCTACTCTAGCGTGTTGTTTATGACTATGATTGATGCAATCTAAAGGGGCATTGCTGGAAAAGCGGTTAGACCAAGATTAAGTGGCATGAGGGCAAAGGGAAGACTATTCATTGATACATCAGTGAGTGTATTTGCAGTCGACAGGTTATGGCGTTATTTTGTATAGTGACATAATCGTAAATACATCACGGTAATAGTTTAAGCGTCAAGCTTTGTTTTGAGTATTCATACTCGAGAAGGATTAAAAAAGGCTTGATCTGGTGTGTTTGAATGGGTCTAGGGCATAACGAGACACTTAGGGATGTTGCTATGCTGGTCTTCTTTGGTGAGAGATTTGGTATAGTGCTCCCATATTTTTTCTATATGTGTGCTCGGTGGTCGTACAACCTGTTTGCTAGTATGAACAAGATTGAGAATACTTAAGGAGATGCATGACTAGGGTCGTGCCCACTATGTGCGAGTGGGAGATGTAATAAATGGGAGGGTGCCCTCAGTGGGCGCTCCCCCAAAAAGCTTGGCTGCATGCCTCCCCCCATAGCCTGGCTGCCGTTTTGCCTTTGGGCAAAATGGCTATAAAATGCCATCAATTATGGTTTTGTGGGGTCTATACAAAGGCCCCCCTCCTTCCTAGTTTATGGCACATGAACAAAATTTCTCCTCTTGCATATTTTTGTGTTCTCTCTTGATTGGGGCATTGAGGCTGTGGAAATAATAGGCGTTGCTCTTGTAGTACATTCCTTCACCGAGTAGAAACTTTGGCGGATCAAGCTTTGAAGGATTAAACTTTAGAACACGTGAAACAACCCTTGGAGGATCAAATTTTTGGGAGGTATGCAAATTTCCGCTGCAATATTTATTTGCATACTTGATATTGGTTTATGATAGTTTCTAACAGCATCAAATAGGAATTTGATGAGAGCCATATTTGTGATGTAAATGTGTAGTCATGCATGATTTGTTTTTGATGAAAATTTAACAAAAACAAGAGGTAGAGAATGTTTTGCCTTCATACAAAATCCCGTTTGAAAATTTGTTCTAGAATACTATGAAAGATCTTGAACATCCAAATAAAATGCTATGCACCGTCAGTTTTTGTTCTGAGTAAGAATTGGTGTTTAACAAAAAAAATAGCTTAAAAAAGTACTCATTAGGCCAATGCCAGTTTGATGTCCAAAACAACTGCCTAGAACTATTATAGTAACTTGGCTTTTAATTTCAAGCTGTCTAGCTGATTGTCTCATAAAATGTATCATCTGAGCAATGCTCGAAGATACTTCCACTTGATGATTTGGCTTAAAGCATGTATATGTGTATTATATATACAAGCATGTATGTATATATGTATACATACTGCACGCAAGTGAGTTTTAGATATAAGCCATAGTTTTCCTCGACATAATTAGACATATTAAAATCCTAAATCAATTAAATTGAAGATTGTTCATCATAAATAAATGCATCGCAGTTTGTATGGAGCGAAATATTCTAAAATGGCTTCTACTAACTCAAATTGGTCGCTTAGCAGCAGAGTTTTTTTTTTGTTTTAATAATAAGTTAAAACCAAAAGAGTAGAATAAGAGGTCAACAATCTCAAAATAGGAAGGCCCAAAGCTGGTGAAAGACCGCTTGTTGGGGTCACCACCAAAATTTTATTATTCTTAGGCTTGGGAAACCCCACTTACCGGGGCACCATTACTACAAATCTATAACTAATCACTCATGACTCAACAAATCAAACATCATTAAAGTAGGCAATATTGCACCTAGGGTTACCATAAATAATGCCTAGTGCCAAGCGTCATGTGTTCCAAAAATAAACCAGGGGTGCCTCCCTCCCTCCATCAACTTTTTTTTTTTTTTTTGGGGCAGGGCATGATCTCCGAAGGCTCATAGACATGTTTCGTCGCTCAGGCAGATTCCAATAGAGAAGGCCACTTGATAGGAGGTGAGGGCTCGGTTATTAAAAAATAAAAAGCAGGTATGTATTTAGTCCCACATTGTTTTTTCATTAGGTAGATTTTGAGTATTTATATAGAATTAAAAAATTCAAATAATATCTTCCAACTAGCTATTTTGGATGAGATCCTATGTTGTTACAAATGGTATCAGAGCAGATCCGGCTCAGAACCTATGTAGACTAGGAGACATTGTAGCATGGATCTATTGGGGCTGACCATGGGCCAATCATGGTGCTTTTAATTAGATTTAAATGAATTTGAACCCTTAGCTTGACGAGATCATTAAAACTTAAACGGAGGGATTAATTTCATATCAGTTATTTACTGGATAGATCTTAAGTACTTATACAAAATTAAGAAATCCAAATAATATCTTCCGACAAGCCATTTTGGATGAGATCCGAGCTTGTTACATTTCTTATGCACAAATTTTGATTGGCCCGGGGAATGCATGTCTTAATCATCTTTTGATTGCGAGAGAATAGCAAAATAATTCAAAGTTAGTTGTAGATTAGTTCTAAGATCACCATCTAATGGATTGGCTTAGAAATAATTGTTTGTGAAACTTTTCCAACAAATTTCAACATAGACATGTACTCAATGATCTAGAAGACTTGTACTCCATATAATGGAGACAACCATCCATAATATATAATGTGCAGTGATATATCATGCACTATAATTAAGAGCACCGGCTGCTGAACGTGCAGAATAATTAAGCATTGATGTCGAATACTTAATTACTTCTGAATCAACCAATCCAAATCAATGCCATTTTCTGGTTGCTGGAATCTCCTAGAACTGGGAAAAAGCATAGAATCTTTCTTTGCGGAGCCAAGTATTGGTTGCCAGTGGCCTCGACGACTTAGCATTAAGAATTCATGTTTTTTGTGCTTTGCGCGAGGCATGACGATAACATGATAGCTCCAAACAGTGACACCGGCGTGATCCACGGGCGGGCTTAAAGAATGGGCCTTTTGGCGAACGTTCCTCTTGATAAAGATTTAAGCGAATTGTTGGTAGCCGTTGGGTAAGATTAAATACAGTTAAAAAATAGATCATCATGTAATGACACCACTTAATTAATCCATTGCGGCGCTGCAGGCTCGGTGTCTAAAAGTGGCATGAAGGACCTTAAAGTCTAATACATTGGGTACGCATATAATTGGCAGCTCATATACACCGGGTGTAAGAATAGCCCAAAGAGTCGGACAGTAGAAGAAAATGCAAAAAAGATAAAATAAAGGTGTGGGTCTCTCAGATAAAATCTCCGAAATGATGATAGAATGGTTGTTTACATTGGTAAATTTACTGACTTACATCACATGTTATTGGACTGCAACAGAGAGACGTGGATCGGATTCAATGACTCATCATGAGTATAATCTATCCTTTGTGAGTCAAGAGACGTGCGAGATGAGATGGATACGGTTTGTGAGAATGAGATGGACGCAATCTACTGCCGTTGTTGAATGTTTTATCTAGGAGTCTTTGGGCAAATTCGTAGACTATAATGCATGCTCCTAGAATTGTTTCAGAAAAAATGGAAGGGGCAAGCCTCAAATGCTCGAATATGAGCAATCAAAGAATCTAACCCAGAAATTTTAGTTGTTAAGCGAAAGGGATAAGCCTTAATTCATCGAGGGAGGAATTTTCAGCTATTGAGTTGGACCTGAGATAGGTTGTGGTCTGGCTGGAGCTGATAGCAGGATATAATCAAGGCAGATGGGTCAGATGGCTTGATCTTGAAGCAATTGGTTTCATTTGGTTTCCGGTATGGGCTTGAGTTGGATCACCCTGAGCCTAATTTGAAAATAATTGCTATTAGGAAAGAGCCAACCAAATCCAATCCTTGAATTACGTTTAAAAAATTCTGGTTTGGTTTTAAGTGGAGATGGATTTTCTTGAGAATTGGCCAATTTTGTGACCGGAGGGCTTAGTACCTTGAGTCCATTAAAAACACGTCTCGTTATGCAAACCTCGTCGAAGGAGAGATTAGGGCCTACATTGAGTACACCCGTATCCCATGCATGCAGCCAATCATGGCCACTGGTTCTTTATGGTGCTGTTTTGAGATGCAGATGAATGAGACCTACAAAAATCGGCGGCCGTTATGGGCTGCGTGCACGACTTTGAGGTGCAATTAGGGTGTCGTACAAAACTACTATAATGATATGGCCTACCAAATGGGTCCAAAACTTATAGAACCAGCACAGCTTGCTTACAAAAGTCGGCCAGGCTTATGGGCTCGGATTTCTCTTTATGTGATGGGCCTTGACGTTGCCCTACATCACCGGGGTACTCGAGGCAACCAATATTGGCTATCATGTCAACAAGCAATTGCAGGAGATGGATAACACTTGAATGTGTTGTTGGACTGAATGACTTTTACCCACAAACAATTGCCATTCCTGGGTCTCTAAAAACCTTCTATCAGGACATTATAGACAGCGCATGTTAGGGCTGAAAATTGGCTTGGGTCGGCTTGAAGCTCATTGGGCCGGGTTGACTTCAAGTTAGACCTCAAAAAGTTCAAACCGGATTTGGATTTAAACATAGAGCATTTATTTCTTGGACCGGGCTCGGGTGTTATAGGCCCAGCCCGGGCTTGAGCCTAAATAAGACTTGAAATAGAGTTCGAATTTAGGCTTGAATACATTTGTTTTTGTATATTATTATTTAGAGAAAATAATGAGAAAATAAAGAACAAATTAAAATGGGCCTAACTGGTTTGTATCACTTACTTGTATTATTGCAGGAACTAATGTTTAACTAACTCATTTTCTTACGAAGCAATATTATGAAGTATTAAACTTCAATCAAGTTCAGGCCGGACCAATTTTTACCCCAAATGGATAATTCAGGCTGGGTTTGGCCATTTGGGCATGAGTTATCCAAATATTTTTAAGCCTAAGCCGGGCCCGAAGCTAAAAAAAATCAGGCCGGGTTTGAGTAGAGACATGGCCGGCCCACTTCCAGCCCTAGCGCATGTTCAAGAACGACCAGGTGCCCAACTACACTCTCTAGTGCAACCCTTCATAGCGTCTGGAGAAGCAATCATGCCAACGATGAAGAAGTGCATCAGTTATTTTAACAAGCAAACTAATGATGATCGGGTCATTTCTAGTCATAATGGGCCGCTGTTGGGTCTAACAGGACATGAGGGGGCCTGTTAACAGCCCAGATACTATCCGAAACTGGTGCGTCGCACGTGTCTCCGAGCCATGTAGAATAAGAGAGGAGGAACCTATAAAATGGCTTGAAGGAAACCCGCTGGGTTTCTCTCATCCGGAGGCCACCGCCAAAGGCTTCGATCCTTCGCGTCGCTCCCTTCCTTTACCCTCGCCTCGCCAGTCTCGCTCTCTCCCTCCGCATACTCCCTTCAAGACTCCCGACTTGTAGAGACTTCGCTTCCCCTCTCTTCTCTTCCACCTCGCAGTCTTCGGTCTCTCCTCCCCCTTCCGAACCCCGGCCCTAACCCCGACGAGTTCTCCGTTGCATCGTGCCTCAAGAACCGCGCTCTCGGGAGGCGCATCAGGTTCATGGCGACCTCACCTTCCTCAACCCTAGGTATCCCTCTGGATTGTTCAGGTGCGTTTCCTTCGGGTTGCTCGAGGGTTTTCTTGATTCTTGGTAAAGGAGTGGTGCTCGCCAATATCACTAGATATCATTCTTGTTTTTTAAATCATAAATTACTTCTTTGAATTACATGTGTTTCTTGATCTTTGATAAGGAAATGGTGCTGAAAGATTTCTATTTTTTTTAATGTTATTTGGCAATTCTTTAATCGATATCAGTCATCTTGATAGGGAATGTTGCTGATGGATAACTCTGGTTGATAAGTATTTGATCTCCGGATTGTTTATTCTCAGCCAAAAGAATCTATAAACAAGAAGATGAACATTGGATCTATAGAGGTATGATGGAGACTCCTATTGCATTGTGCCTCAAGAGCCGTGCTCTCCTGCGACCTGGGGGTCACGGCGGCCTTACCTTCCTCAACCCTAGAGGTCCCCCTGGGATTGTTCAGGTGCGTTTCTTTTAGGTTGCTCGTGGTTTAGCTTTCCTTTGCGCGTTATTTCCTTCTTCTGAGATTTCTCTTCTTAATTCTTGGTAACGGAGTGGTGCTAAACAATGTCACTGAATATTATTTTTGTTTTTTAAATTATAAATTGCAATGCTCTTTGATGATTCTTTAAATTACATGTGTTTCTTGATTCTTGATGAGGAAATGGTGCTGAAAGACTTCTATTTTTTTTTTCTATATTTCAATGATATTTGGTCATTCTTTAATCGGTATCAGATGGATAAGTCTGGATTGTTCCTTGAGATGAAGGCATGCAACAAATGCTCAAGAATCTTAATTCATGCTCAAAACACATGCCAAAGATACCAGGATTCAACCATTGAGACCTAAATTGGGATCCAACGTCGGGATACTGTGGAAAGAAAAGATGGGCATCGAAAGAGCCATGGCCAAAGTTCTTAAATGGAAGGGGCGTTGTGCCAAAGTTCTTAATGGTGCCGTATTAAGGAAAGCACATGAACTCCTCACATCTCTATGTGCAAAAATAAATACCAAAAATAAAATATGGGGCTTTATAGACCAGATGCCAGTTATGATGAATGGGGAAAACAACATAAATAACAGAAGAATAAAATATGTTACCTCAATTCCGTTATACACCACGCCATAAGCCAAAGCACGAGCTGAAGAGAGATCATCCATATCTTCAGGATTTGGTGCAGTGAAAGAGGGGTGGGAGGGCCTATTGGAACAAGCAATCAAGAAACGCCAAGGTATATAACAGCAGAACAGAGCAATGGTAATGATTTGCACCATCTTCAACTTGCCTTCTTTTCTTTCACAATATGAGGTCATTGAAATTAGTTAAAAAGAAAAACGAACCTTCATATTTAAGCAGACAGGTTCTCAAGCAATACATCAATATATTAAGCAATAGGAGTCTCCGTCATACCTCTATAGACCCAATGTTCATCTTCTTGTTTATAGATTCCTTTGGCCAAGCACGAACAATACCCTCGATGGAGATCAAATACTCATCAACCAGAGTTATCCATCAGCAACATTCCCTATCAAGATGACTGATATTGATTAAAGAATGACCAAATAACATTGAAATATGGAGAGAAAAAAAAAAACAGAAATCTTTCAGCACCATTTTCTCATCAAGGATCAAGAAACACATCTAATTTAAAGAATGATCAAAAAGCATTGCAATTTATGATTTAAAAAAACAAGAATAATATTCAGTGACATTGGTGAGCACCACTCCATTAACAATAATTAAGAAGATCCTATCAACTAAAAAAATCTCAGAAGAAGGAAAATAATGCACGAAGGAAAGCTAAACCATGAGCAACCTGAAACAAACGCACCTGAACAATCCCAAAGGGATCCCTAGGGTTAAGGAAGGTAAGGCCACCAGCCCACCATGAACCCTGCGGAGGACTACCCAGCCGCAGAGCCTGACGTGCCTCCCGAGATCCTCGACCCCAGGTCGCTGGAAAGCACGGTTCTGAAGGCCCAATGCAGCAATATATTAAGCAATAAGAATCTAACCCCATCACAGCATGGACTAAATAAACCAAAAGAAGGCAAGGAAAAGGTGAAAGAAAAGAGAGGAAAGCCGAGGCCTTCCAACGATCCTTTTCTTTTTCCTCTTTGGCTGATAATTTTTCACAAATTTCTTGTACAATGAAGATACTGATTTTTCTCATGTGACTGATATAGATGGTACTGTAACCACAGCTTGCCTAATTATAACTTTGTGAGATGGTTTTGTTAATATTTTATGATCCAACGAATGATAGCACATTCAATAGCATCTTCAGTATTATGTTTCTAAAACTCTTAATGCACCAAATGCCAAATCAGATGCGAACCAATCCATGAATCAAACTTGATCCAAGCTAGAAATCAAGATTGAACCGAGCATGGTTCAAGCTTGAATTGATTTATAGCTCAATTTGGGATTTCAAGCCAACCAATTAGACTTATGCTCAGCAAAGTGCAAAATTAAGCTTCAATTGAGCTCGGAAATCATGCTTGACCTGAGTTTTCAAACTCAAAATTGAGTTTAAACGAAACTATAATCATACCCAAGCTCGATCAAACTCGGCTAAATTACACCCCTATGCAACAGCATTATCCCAGTTACCATTCAGAGGACATGTAATCATTGGATAACTTTATTAACAAAGTCCCCAGAACAAAAGCCCTAATCACAAGGAATTCCATGTATACCAAACCTCAGTTACACTATACACAGCCATTATAGTCTGATTTACTCTGCCCCATATAAGAGACTTTGATACAACCAAACAATGAGGAATAATTATTTGTTGAAAACTAATTATTTTCCTTGTTCAAGACCATAATACCGACCACTAATAATCATCGACATCATACTAATATTTTACTTAACAGTGAGTGAAATATAATGTACTCAAAATTTTTTGTTACAATCAGGTAAGTTATCTTTAAATGTGAACGATGTGATTATTACAAAGACTAACTCAACTTCAGACACACTCCGGAAGAAAAGGCACGAACTAAATTAGAAATAAAAGGCGGTGTTCTACAAAATATGATTCTTTTTGCCTACAAAATGTTTAAATAACTAGACAAAATATGATGCCACTTACAAGAGCTTATGTAACCGAAGCAATCTGAAAATGAAAGGAATTTGCACCTGCCTCACTTCTGTCTACAATCAATTTGTAGCTTTGCTTCAGCCTCGTTGGATCAATCAATATAAAGGAGAGAGGGAAAATAATGGATGGCAGTGAAAAGGAGCATGGCCATGGCTCTCTCGATACCCATCTTTTCTTTCCACAGTATCCCGACGCTGGATCCCAATTTAGGTTTCAATGGTTGAATCCTGGTATCTTTGGCATGTATTTTGAGCATGAATTAAGATTCTTGGGCATTTACCCTCTTCTTGCACCTGCCTTCATCTCTTCCGAGTGCCCAAAATTCGGTCATGCCTTCGTCTCTTCCCGGTGCCCAAAACTGGGAGGAAGAGAAGGTTCCAGACAGGCAAAGAAGAGGGTAGATATACTCGTCGAGGGGTAGGCATGGAAATCTATTTTGTCTAAAATTTAAAGGTCGAGAGAGATCAGGCTTCATGATCCAATCCATATAACTTATTTATTAAACAAATTAAATAGATTCGACAAATTTTTAACAGATTAAATAAATTTAAATTAATTAAATATGTTAAGTAGGTTAGATTAAATAGGTCAGAAATAGATTAAACAGATTTCAAATAGATTAAACAGATTTTAAATAGATTCAATGCTCCGACCTAATTATTAAATGAGTCTAAACGGATTAAACGAGTCGAAGGTTTAAATCTGAATTCAATCTATTTAATAAACAAATTTAGACCCATTTACAATCAAAATTTATGTATGTCAAATCCAAACTTGCTTAAAGCATGCCGTTCGAGTGTCTGATTGACGGGTTGGACCATAAATTGCAACTGTTTCAATTTTATAATTACATTAATTCTATGATATAGTATGTTTTTGTTGATATGATTGAAGATAATTAATAGAAAAGCATCATCTTTGTTGCGGTTGTTGGCATTATTTGTCAATAAATTACTTATCTTTTTATCTAATTTTGTGTCTCTAAAAAAAATTTTGTTTGCTTCTTACATAAAATAGGTTTCATTTTATTTTCTTAAACACGATCATTCAATTTTTTTACCATTTTTCTTAAAATTCACACAAAATCATCTCCGGCATAAAGCTTTTCCAATTTCTATGCACCACTCCCCGACCTACGGCCTTCTTTGTACTCCAGGAGTGTTCGCTTGTATTAATTTAAAATCTTTGACTGCCTTGATAAAATTTATATATATTCTTGGCATAAATGTCATCTATTTCTCATTTCCGGCAACTTAGTCATGAGCGCATATTTAACGACCAACATAAACATAAGAAATTCAAAGATTCAGGAGTGAAGTAACTACATAATCAGACTCAAAATTTACAAACCCAATTAAATTAGCAAAAAATTCACAGCCCCATCTTCTTCCTCAACTAAAGAAGCATGAGAGGCATGTCCACTAAAGTCACTCATAAATCTACACGGTTCCAAACAATCGCTGCCTGCACTATCCAAAGAATTTGGATTGTATCTTTCACGTTTAGGATGTCAACCATTGGATCATTCTCAAATTACTCCAATCTCTTCTTCTATCCACCTGTAAAAAATCTCGAAGCAGCTCCAATGGTTGACATCGCGAAAGAAGCTAGGTAACTTGAATCTCAATCCACATCAAAGAAAAAAAAAAAAAGAGGAAAAGATAGGGAGAAAGAAAAAAAATAAGGGAATAATAAAGTATCTCATCTCAAAGGAACTATATACTGAACAAAAAAAAAAAAAGGAAAGAAAAGAAAGAAAACTAAACAATAACCCAAAAGGTCATGGCAGATTTAAGTTTAATTGAAGCAATCCACCACCATAGCAGTCTTGTCAACAAACTCGAAACTAAGCCCTACTTTCCGGCACTCCATGTCGTCTAGCAGCTCCGTTGGCGGCAGGTTGAGGTCCAGCCAGAGCATCCTCTTCCCATCAGGCTCCTTCTCCGCGAGCCCTGGTCTGAAACCCTCGGTTGCGGCCCGGTGGCGCCTCATGTGGCCCCCCAGGGCCTGGCCAATGGCGAACTCCAGCCCACAGATGGAGCATTCGTGCACCCTGGGCTTCGCGAGCGCGCTCTGGGCCTGGCCATGGCCGTCGCCCATCAGCCTCGGCTTCTTGTGGCTCGCCCGGTGGCCGCCCAGCGCTTGGAACGACGGGAACTGGCGGTTGCACGTCTTGCACTCGAAAACCCGACCCGGCGAGTCTCGGGTCAAGTGGCCCATCTCTTCCCCACCCCGAGCCAGAAGCATGAGAACGTTAGCCATGTCGATGCTCTCCACCCGATCACCTCCTCTAAGTCTCTTCATCTCTTAGATAAGAAAAGTTTATGGATAGGATTTGATTGAAGCTGAAAAATATTGGAAAATGTGAGGCACGGATATGTCTACTTATAGGCTTCTTCAGAGTTCTAACTTCATACGCGACAAGCAATCGTTTTCTTATGATGTGGATCTTTGTGAGTATGAGTATCCAAAAGCCCCTTTGGGGTTCCGGGGTGCTGCCTTGCTGAATCGTCACTCGGGCTTAGTTTTGGGTGACACGTAAGGGTGAGATGGTGGTGACGAGTGGAGGCTGTTTTGAAAGTTTGGCGTCCTTTCCATCTAGAACCATGAGAGAGGTCTCCATTCTCCTCCGTTTATCTTTTGGGAGTTTGAAAAGAGAGTGAGAACGAGTCAGCAAAACTGTGTGATGATATCACCACTGGAAAAACAGAGGGAGGGAGGAGCAAAATGGGAATGGGATTTGCTTAGCCTCGGAGGAAACGTGTAGCGCCGTTAAGCGGCACGACCAGACGCGGTTTGGACGTCGATCGAGGACTCGTGCTTCTCATTTCACACACGAATTAATGGCTGTTGCTTCCTAGTGCACTGGCACGTGCACCGTCACGAAGGAAGTAATAGCAGGCGTACCATGCGAAAATTTTCCACCCTTTTGATCTGATTAATCTTCTCGAAGGACGACGTCAATAACTTGGTCGCAAATCATATCCACATGCGTTCATTTGAAATTGCGTGTGTACGTGAGAGCGTTTGGTTCAGCTATTGACTTGTGATTTCACCGCATCCTGAATTCTGATGGTGGGAGTCGAACGCCAAATGTTTCAGTAGTGGGGATCTACCCAATCTGGTGGATACTTTCTGGAGTCGGAAATCGAACAGTACCCTCTTTTTTTTTTTTTTGACTAATTTCGCCACATACCGATTTCTCTGGAAATAAAGTAACTGTTATTAATAAGAGCTAGCAGTTATAAGTCATCTTTATAAGAGACCCAATAAGATATTCTTTCCTTTCCTTTTTTTTTATGTATTAAAATATTTGTTTTGTATTATTTTGCATTTTAGAAGTTTAGTATGGTGCAATTTATGCTTTTTTTTCTTAAATTTTTTGTAAAAATTTTTTGAAACTTTCAGGCACTAAATGCACCTATTTATTGGTCGGGATGATATTCTTTTTTCCACTAATTATCATATACTTGGTTTTGAATCATTTAGCTTCTTT
The DNA here is from genome assembly GCF_009389715.1 of Phoenix dactylifera. Taxonomy (NCBI): domain Eukaryota; kingdom Viridiplantae; phylum Streptophyta; class Magnoliopsida; order Arecales; family Arecaceae; genus Phoenix; species Phoenix dactylifera. The sequence continues at coordinate 11,140,273 of NC_052404.1, read as the reverse complement.
TTCTCGCATTTGTTCCTAAGAATGTACTCATCTCTGCTCCTCATCTCTGTTGTAAATACGATTAATCTTCAATAAAAATCGGGCGGCTCTTTTCTGCCTCTTCTTTAAATCAAAAAAAAAAAAAAAGGATGGTGTTAGATCATTTTAGTCAGAAAACGAAGCCGTCAGTTTACACCTTGAAATTTCCTAAAGCCTGGTGGTAGGTTTAATTTGGGGTAGCTGAAGCCTGAAGCCTGAAGCAAGCATCAGCAGTTGGAGGAGGAAACTTCCTCTGGAGCTGGACTTTGGAATGCAGCGCAAATGCCGGTTCCACTTCGGCAGTGTAAAGAAGTCTCATAAAACATGGATCGACCACCTAATCTTCTTCCGACTTCTTAACTCTCGGGTCCATGTTTGAGCTGTTTCGGTTAAAGAATCGCCCCCGAAGAACGACCCCACTTCTTTTCCTTGATCGACACGTGAAAGAAGAGACCTACACGCTGGAGAAATCTTCCTGAAACAAAGCAGAGTGATAAGCACCGGTTGAACTACGAGAATTCGTAGACTTTTCACCACGCTACGTTGATCTCCACTGCCTTGCGAAAATGGCGCACGCAACCCATGCCTATTCAAATGTAAAACGATTATTTAATGGGAAATTTCAGCACTCAGTTGTTGATGTAATCCGGTTCCACATTATGATTCTTCTCAGTAATAACATGTGGATGTTTCTTCAAAAAAGAATAAATTAAGATATATTAGAATCCGTGAAAATCATAATAGAAAAGAAAAAAACATGGGACACATGCAGAAAAATGGCCACGTACTCTTACTTTAAGTAATGAAAAAGATTATCTGAGAAAATAATTATTTTAAATAGTTGCGAAATACTGTTCTTTTCTTAAAAAAAAAGTTAACGCAATAGGAGGGGAATGAACTTAAAGGAATCTTATGTTGAAACAGAAGGAACTCTAGTATATGAAACAGGTCTTGAAGCGTGAATTAACACTGTCCTTAAGCGAATTTTGCCCCACTATGTTGCTGTTGGTGATCCAGCAAATTCGCTCCAGGATACAACAAAACCAAAATAGAATTCTAGCCAGCAAAACTAGGATTTCCCATAACAACGAAAATGAAAAGTTTATGTAGAAGAAGTTATTTCAATCTGTGAAGGATATTGGCAATTTATAACTCTGAAATAAGCTCTGAAGTGACACAACCTTTGGAATAGTGCCAGTTCAAAACATAACTGCTAGTACAGTTATTTTGTGCAAAAACGGATAAGTGCCAATCTTTGATAATATAATATTGGCTTTTCCTCCACAACTTCCCACTAAAAAGTTACTCTAGCATGTGTAGGATTTGAATGCTTATTAAGTTATCTAAAAAACTCTACACAAGCAATGTGGGACTAAAAACTCCTCTTAACATTACAAACTATTAAAGGAAGGAGACTTCCAACATCTTAAAGCCGTCATTATATGATAATTCTGGTGGTGTTACCCATTGCAAGCTGAACGTCAGGGTTTGAAATTTTGGCAGTGATTCAATTCCTTGTAATGCCTTTGGGAAGAAAAACATGCCGTGACGTGTCAAATTACGACCCACATCACTTATAAGGGTTTGAACTATTTTGGCAAGTTTCTCCCTAATAAAGTAAAGTAGGGTAGCAAAGTCAGTGCACACCAACTTATTTTAATAGATTCGCGGTGTCCCGTTAGAAAACGTTCGCCTAGATATATAAAATTGCGGACCGGAAGAATACCATGTTCCTACGTCATGACTTTGCTGACTGTTCCTTGATGCATTTAATCCCAAATGGTTGGTTCCCGACGGCATGGATTTGAGGCGGCTACGTTGGACTAAGAGTCAGACGAAATTAACGAAGTTAGATACGCTTTGTCGATGGAAGTTGCAGGGCGCTTTAAGCTTTTTATTATGATAATAACAGTATCATAATATTATCATAATAATACGAAACATATTACGATAATAATATATGACCTCGACTAGAGTAGCACAGACAACAAGCAGCGTCGGCACTGACATAATCTTGATGGCAACATCGTTTTTGATTGAATCTCAATCACAACATCATCTACAAAATATGTCAAATTGCTTCAAAATATCGCATCAATCGTTACATGGGCTATAAATATAATTGCGTTCGTGCAATTCATTAATTTGCTTAAAGTATTCATCTTTGCATGCCTAACTCTCGTAAGTTACGTGTCTGATCTTATGATCTTGTAAACTATTCATTAATACGATCTTTTAATCCATTGAACAGCCACTCTGACATCCACAATGGCCATTGGTTACGCAACTAAAACGTGGCAACCCACGTATATTAATTTGACCAAGATCTATCTGGCTTGCTTAAGGTCGAGGGAACTTTATTTGATTGGTGGGTCCTGGTCATTTTTTGTTTATATGGGTGCTAAGTGAGGTAAGCAGGGGTATCATGGATCAGGCGTGGTCCTTCTGCTTATTAATGCATTTTTTCGGTACCTGAGGGTGTCAACAAGCGCAAGGAAGCATCACATATTATTAAATATGTAACTAATATAAGGTGGATCTTCCCATATCCGGCTAAGATTCTTAGCCACTTGGATCGCCGCTTCTTGTTTTCACGAACAGCTACCCAATTTAGTAAGTGTTGAACTTGAGCGAAGTCTTGAAAAGGAAAAGAGAGAAGAAAATTAAGAAAAGTAAAAACACTTCGTTTGGAGATGCAGGTGGGGAGTTGGTAATGAAAACTTGGACTGAGGACTTCAAACATTTCGAGTAGGGAAGGATGGTATCCGACTAGGCCTGTCAACGAGCCGAGCCGAGCCCGAGCTTGGGGAGGCTCGGGCTCGGCTCGTTTCACAGAACTCGGGCTCGGGCTCGGTACCGAGCTCTGTGTTGAGCTCGAGCTCGGGCTTGTTTGGTAAAAGAAAAGCTCGGGCTTGGGCTCGTAAAGCTCGTTTTGAGCTCGGGCTCGAGCCCCATAACAAAAATCTACATTAAATACCACAAATGAGGCTCTTACATCATTAAAATGAGGCCCATTTTCTTGGTCTCACTGTTGTGGCTCGAGCTCGTTTGGGCTCGTGAGCTGCTCGGGCTCGAGCTCGGGCTCGAGCTCGAATTTAAACGAGCCTCATTTTAGGCTCGGGCTCGAGCTCGTTTGACTAACGAGCCGAGCTCGAGCCGAGCTTTTAACGGGCCGAGCCCGAGCCGAGCCCGAGCAGCTCGGCTCGTTAACAGGCCTATATCCGACAAACTCAAAATTTTTATTTTTTTTATTTTTTTAAGAAAATTGACATTCATATTTTGCCTATCCTATGGATTATACGCAATTTGATGAGCGTACTTCAGCGGATAACAAACATGTGGTATTCCATCTTCTAAAAGATCTCTAAGAAGAGGACAATACGAGAATTGAGGATATGCTTCAAGATTCGGAGGAGGGTGATCAGGAGCTGATGGAAGAAGACATTACCTCAAATGGAAAAGAAAATCCGGGCGTGAGGATGCTAGGCCAGCAGGATGGACTTGGTTTCAAGTTGAAGCCGAATCGGGCATTTAAAGAGCCTCGTGCTAGAACTCGCTCTAGAGATGCAAGCCTGCACGGGGAAAGCTTATGGGTCGGAGAAAAGGAGTTGCCTAGCGCACTCTGTGATGTGTTGTTTTTTGATTTTTTTGGATGTATCTACATTAGAGATAAATGCTCCATCTGTTATAGCAAAAAATAAAAATAAAAATCAAGCTCGGACATTACACTTAGAGCTGGCCTATACCAGATTAAATGGGTCTCGACTGATGGTCGGGAAGGGTAGGGATCTAATACGTCTGTTGCAAAAATCTCAATCTGTTTGAATCCTCTTTAGTTATTGGCTTTGAATCCTCAAATACCCTAAATCTGTTTCTCCTCCTCAGTTATTGGCTTACCTATGTGATTCTCGTTAATGGCGCTCCCGACAACTTTTTTCAAGTTCTCAGTTGGTCTTCGGCGGATGCCCGCTCCCCCCATACCTTTTCATCTTATTTGCAGAGATGCTTAGTGGCGCTATTTGCCAATAGATTCAACAGAGTCTAATCTATAGATACCGGCCTACTAGGAGAAGTCCTCCGGTTAGCCATCTTTTGTTTGCAGATGACTGCATCTTGATTTGAAGAGTTCAGCTCCATGATTGTAGATCTTTTAAGTCGACAAATCTATTGTTTTGTTCAGCCCAAAATGCCTGTGACCCTCTGCTCAGAATATGCTGCTTATTTCGGAATTCAGAGGGTCGAAACATTAGATCAATATCTTGGTGTTTCCTCTCAGAGGAAAAAGATTAACAATGGCCAAGATATAGGGAACGATGGATAAAATTACCCATCAGCTGCAATCTTTGCAATGGAGAACCCTCTTAATGGCAGGCAAGATCATGCTGGTGAGATTGATGTTACGTTTTATGCCTATTCATATTTTATCTAATGCTACGGTTCCTTTGGGATTCATAAGATGGCTTAATGGAATCCTAAGGAATTTTCTTTAGGGACATCAAGAAAATTGCAGGTCTATGCACACGATTTGCCTTGGGGTTGTTGGCATTCCTGACCTATAGAAATGGTGGGCTGCATTATTTAGCAAGATTGCCGATCGTCTTATGTTGTTTCCTGATTCTCTTTGTTCTGTTGTTTTGAGAGCCAAATACCATTTTTTTTGGCAACTAGCGACCTTATCGTCTGCTGAGAAATGCTTCGCTGATATGGAAGCTTATTTATAACGCTTCAGTCCACATCTCCAATGACTTCATATGGTCGATTGGATCTGGTCAGAATATCAATACAGAAGGGGATCCGTGTTTTTCTACCCAGATTATATCAACATTGCCTTTATGCTATAATACAGATCCCATTGCAAGTTACTCTACTTGTGCTTTTTCCAGAAAATCTTTGTGAAATTGCTTGAAACTTTCGGGCAATGAATGCTTCTACTTATTGGTCTGGATGAGATTCTTTCCTCCACTGCTTGAGCATCAATACTTGGTTTGGAACTATTTAATTTCTTTTTCTCTCATCTATTTTTCTCCTCTCTTGACAATGTAACTCATTTCTGCCCCTCACCACTGTTGTAAATATGATTAATTTTCAATAAAAGCCGGGTGGCTCCTTTTGCCTCCCTTTTACATCAAAAAATTTTTGCAAGTTACCCTACCGTTAGCCATTTTATTACCGAGGAAGGATTCTGGAATATTGAAACAGTTAACACCTCTCTTCCTGCATCCATTGCTTATCAGATTCTTAGTACTTTGATTGTTGGTGAACAAGACAATGATGTTCTTTGCTGGGGAAGAGGATACCAAAGGAAAGTAATGGTTAAAGAGGTTTATCTCAGTTTGAAAGGCAACAACAATCAAGCACACACTGATATTTCTAAAGTCTTGAGGTTCAGAGTCAATAATAGAGTACAATTTTTCCTCTGAAGATGATGCTAGATAGACTTCCTACAAGATATCTTTCTCTAACCTCATTGCGGGTTTCTCTTAGATCTGTTAGATCTTGGGGGCTACCTTTCCACGTGTGTAATGTTATTTTGACCATCTTGGAACGAGAAAAAGAAGCAGGGATCGGGTTCAGGTTCAAGATCTTGATCCTTTTAAATCATTTTGGCTTGTTTATGATCTATTTAATCTATTTATGGCCTATTTAACATGTTTAACTTTATTCTACCTATTTATTAAATGGATAATGTGTTTCAGTTCTAGTTATTTGTTTGACTAAACAAAATATAGTGTTTGATTTGGATTTTTGTTCTATTTAACAAGCGGTTTGGGTTTAGATTGACATATATGTGATACATTCTATATTTAATCTGATCATGATCAGTATCCGACCAATTATATTCTAGCATTACGGAGGCTTTGGTATGAAGTGATCATCCTAAGATGAAGGGTGATATAGATAAAGGTGATGAGATTACCACAGATGATTCTATGCGGCAGTAATCCTAAATCACTCCCATGCCACAAATCACCACCTAATCCAATGATGAAACGCCGACTAATTATTTTAACTTTAGCATGTGCTGAAATTTTCACACTTCAAACGAGCATGGCCGGCTCTTGGACATAATCAAAAGTTTCAAAACACAACCCTGGATCAGGACTAATTATTGACTAAAATTCAGCGCATTATGTTCTAAACTCTGAAATTGTCCCTTCTAGAGAGCAGAGAGCTCATTACTAATTTCTAGAATTTTGTCTCTTCTTTAGAGCAGGAAGCTTCCTTTCCTCCCGTCCTTGTATACCATTCCTTCAAGCTACCTCTCTCCAGTCCTTGTTTTTGCTTGTTTGATCTCTCCTAAAAGGAAGCCTCCGTCGATTATAAAATGAGTTGCCAGCATTTGTCTTCAGGTCATCCTTATCATCTGGAAGCTGTTAGTCCTGTTGATCCACAGTTTGTGGTGGATTGCTTGAATCCAACTACCAAGCTTTTAGGTGTCAGAAAATAGTAGCTAGACCAATCACCCAACAACCTTGCATCCCCACTGCTTCCATGGTCATGAGTCAAAATGCTTTTGGTAAACAAAGTGGTCAAAACTTTAGAAACGGGTTATGAGGCACAGAATTAGAATCAGTATATATTTTATGGAGGAAGGGCGATGTCAAAGCATGAATCTCCTTCATTGGATCATATGTCAAGCCCGAACCGGATGCCGATTACCATCCCTAAATACAAACCAATCAACACCCTTGCTTTCTAAATCCAATATAAATGATAGTAAGTCTGGACCATGACCTATCATGTAAGGCCTGATGAAGTCTCAAGATTACCTTCTAAATGAAGTTCACTCAAGCATCTGTACTTTTATTAAGGTGGAAAATTTAAATTGCTTGCTAAACAAACAAGAAGGGCAGAAAATTTAGATGTTAGGGAAGAAAGCAAACTTTGATTAGGACTTTATTAGCCTAAACAAACAATCATAAGAATTGCAAACGTGAATTTTTCCAAATATGGCCATTCACAAAATAGGGATACATTAATTTTGGACTTGAATAGCTTTCTCTGTGTGTCAGGTTCTAGTGCTCGGGCCTAGGCTAAGTCAATGTTGTTAACTTAAGGCCCGGCTCCAGCTCTGAGTCTGGGTCAAGCTTATTTCAGCCCAATTCTAGGTAATACAAATGAACTATTGAAGGTTGTTATCTGAACCGGGCCTGATCCAGACCCATCAACAAACCAAGATGGTGGTATAGCTGACCTCTTTCGATTGCAGGGAACTTAAAACTATGATAATTTTTGGCGATGCTTGTCAATTTATTTTATATAAACTAAAAAATATTTTTTTATTTTAAAATTTCAAATATCCCAATTTTTTCTGAACATTTTCTTCTGAAATTACTGGATTTTTTTTATGAATTCCTAACCTTGTAATGTTGCCGAATTATTCTCGATATTGAAGTTATAATTGTGTTTGTGAGGGTAAACATGAACAAAAATCCGACATATTATTATCAAACATGGTATCGTTTGATATGTATCTATAATTTTATTTTTTTAACTCATGATCGTGTTATCTCTATACCTATTAAATGGAAAGGTAAGAAAAAAACTCCACTCTTAGGGAAATTAGAAAGAAAATCATAAAAACTAGTCTAAAATATCCACAATTTTTTTAAAAATAAAAATTATCTAAATAAGTTAAATTTATCTAAAAATATTAAAAATATTTAAATATGTCAGAAATCACCACACCACAAATATTTCTCTACATGCAAGCATAGGAAAAAAAATTCAAAATAAATTTTGTGGGATACTCCTTATCTATTTTAGGGAAAATAATCAAATTAGATTTTGCATGGCCGTGCTATATACTTGATAAAAGCCATTAACTAATTCCAAGCATGTGGAACAAAAAGATTGAAAAAAATTGAAATAACTTTGAATTTGAGTGGAACTCTTCTTAATTATTTCAGAAAAAAAATATTAGCCATTTAGAGCCTACACACACAGAAAATGAATTCAGAAATCTTTCACAGATATTTCCCTCCATGCACACAGAGGAAAAATATTCTACAAAAAAAAATTCAAAATAAAATATGTAAGTCTCTTCTTATTTATTTTAGAAAGAATATTTCAATTATTTTAGAAAAAATATTGGCTGTTTAGATGTGATGCACAAAAAGAATACGAAATTAGAATTATTTTAGAATATTGTTAACTAATTTTACGCATGCAAAAAAAGAATTTGGAAAAAAATTCGAAGTAAGTTTAAATCCCTATCTCTATGCCTATTAAATGGATAGAGGAGAGAAAACTCAACCTCTCTCTAAAATTCAGAAGAATTAGAAGAAAAATCTTGGAAAATTCTGTATCATTCGTTTATAATATAATTGATATGTAGTGATCCTATACTAGAGGGCTGAAGTTTGTTCCATATTCTGAATCGGGCCTGACACGAGTGACACGAGGTCCAGGTCCAGTGGTATGAGTCCACAATGTGGCTTCAGGTGTGGGCCGCTTCCAAAGTCCAAACCATAGCCTAAAGGCTAAAGCTGAAGCCTGAAGGTCCGGGAAACGCAGGGTATGATTTATTTATTTTTTAACCGTTTTCACCCCCAAGCGGTGGGACAGCTGTCCTCTCTCGATCGCCGCCATCCAAGGGCCGATATCCACCTGATATATACACGGAATATGTTAGCCTCCATGGGTCCTCCCCGGTAGCTTCCATTCTCTCCCCAGCTTCCTCTGTTTTCTTTTCGACTCTCTAGAGCTCTGGTGCATAGGAGGCATCTCGCTCTCGCTCCCTGGTTGGTGTTCGAATCCGGTCGCTCTCTCCACTTCGATCTTCTTGATATGGTAACTTATTCGAGTTCTTTCTTTTTTTCGTTCTTTGATCTGATCCGGATCTCATACGTAGATAAATTTCTCCCATCCGATTTATGTACATGATCTTGAATTCTATGAATTTAAGGTTTTATAAGATCTATAAGTTTCTACATCTTTTTCTGTTTAGATCTTTAACATTATTAGTGAAATCATTGGAGGAACTCCAGATCTGGGGATTCTTGGCTGTTTTCTCTCGTTCTTGGTATCAAAAGAACGCGTAAACCTTAACATCTTTGGTGTTTTGGGACGAAAATAAGTCGCTTTTAGGGAGATCGGGAAAGATCGCTAATCGGAGTATATGGAATATCTGACTAGTCTCGTCATTGGACGATACAATGGAACAAGATCAAGAACTAGGAGTTTTATAAGATCTGTGGTTTTCAGATTTCTTATCTTTTTGGATCTTGAAATGTCTTAAAGAGCCTACTGGATAAATACCATATCTTATCATTCTTGGCATAATTCCTCTCGTTCGTGGAATAAAAGAAAACATATAACTCCTGAGAGCTTTGATGTTTCAGATTTGATTTTCTTATCTGTTTGGATCTCAAGTTGTCAGTGCGTTCATCTTTCAAGCTCTTCTTCATGGTGATGAAGATAAGTACTTGGAGGAGCTGGATACCCTAATTAGGCTGATTGTTTTGTACATATAAATCAAACCCAGATCAAGAAGAGATACATGCTAATATTACAAAGGTACTAATTAGGCTGAGAAGATATTAATATGGCGACTGACCACATTATCACTTCTTTAGGAATTTGTGTATCTTGCTGATTGTGCATTCACGGGAAAGTGTGCCTCTGGGAGCAACCACTGAATTGGTGCCTCTAGAAACATATACCCGTCATTGCTGGATGTTAATTCAAGAAAACCTCTTGTAATGTTAACTTCTTTCCCTTGTGATAACTTTAATGATAGTTCATTAGCCAATTTATTGATTAATGGAGGTTATCTTTGAAATGTTAATGGTATATAGCATCAGTTCAGGCAAGAAGTACAAGTCTGTCTATCCATAAGGTAACATGCAGGTTGCTGTAGCATTAATTGCTTCAAAATATATGAGTTTTGTTGTAAATTTGGTCTTCACCTATTCTCAATCCACGCACATTGTGATAATTTGAGTTCCACACATTTTTCTAATGTTATGGAGTTCGGCAATATTTTGGTGCCATATTTGTAACAACACAAGACCTCATCCAAAAAGGCTAGTCGGAAGATATTTTTGGGGTTATTTGGTCATGTATAAATACCCAAGATTTACTTAGTGCATAGCCGATGTGGGACTAAACTCATGCATGCACGGATCCCTACATACTTCCCCCATTTAAGCGCTTGCGTTCTTACTAGACTAAGGGTTCATATCTATTCAAATCCAATCACAAGCACCACAATCGGCCAATGGTCAACTCTAATGGGCTCGTGCTTCAGTATCCCTTGGTTTACATAGGTCTTGGGCTGGGTCTGCTTAGATACCATTTGTAACAATCCAAGATCTCATCAAAAAAGGCTAGCCAAAAAGCATTATTTGGGTTCTTTGACGTTGTATAAGTATTCAAGGTCTACCCAGTGCATAGTCGATGCAGGACTAAACATATGTATCCTTACAAATCACTAGATTTAGATGGGTAAAACAGCTACACCTATCCAAAACCATTTAAGAAGATAAAGTAATTTACATTCAACTATTTAAAAATCTAAATATAAAATAAGAAGCTCTAAAGGACCGAATTGGACTTGATTTGACTTCATACTCAAGTCGGGGAAAAGAGGTGGGAAAGATTGATCCAAGCGGTCATAATGGAGTCGATCTAAGATCCTGTATAGGGGTCCACCCAAGGGTACGCAGAGGAGGGGACAAGTAGATGATGGGATCCATTATTTTATTTTATATCTATTTATTTTTTAATCTTTTCTCTTTCTTCTTTTTCTTCCTTTTCCTTTTTTTCCTTTCTTCTTTCTCTCTCTCTCTCTCCGTTTTTTTTCTTTCTTCTCTCTCTGAGGCAAAATAGGGGGGCGTGGGCCCACCCTTCACTAGAACAAGGGAAGAGGGAGAAGGCACGATGGCTCGACAGTGGTCTTACCTGGTGAGGGCGCCAGTCTTGAGAGCCCGACAATGGAGAAATGGCCGCCCATAGGGGTGGCGAGGCCGGAGAAGAGGATGAAGGAGAGGAGGATGAGGGAGGAGATTGGGGCTATTACCTTGCTTCGATGAGGCAAGACCATGAATCTAGCGGAGATGGGGCACGACGAGCTCGAAGCTGTGAAAACAAAGAAAGATAGAGATGCAAGAAGAGGAGAAGAGAGAGGGAGATCAAGGGAAGAAATTGTTCATGGTGGTCATGGGAGTTAGGGGAAGGGAAGAAATAGAGGGAGGAGACCGGCGATTTCGCTATCTCCTCTCCCTCACCTTTCCAAAATGATGATGGATTGTCTGTCAGCAAAGAGGAGCAATGGAAATAAAAGGGAGGTGAGTTCTTTCCTCTTTTTTTTTCTCACGCTGCTACCAGATCACCCAGCCAAAAAATACCTAGATTATCACATTCTCCCATTCTTAAAAAAAAATTATCCTCGAAATTTGCAGTTCTTAAACACAACATCAGCAAGAATTACTTTCTTAAGAGGAGTGGTAACACAGTGGCCTATTCTATCTCCCAGATAAACAGTTTAAAGATCTAGCCAACTTGGAAGATACAAAGGACTTAGAAGAATCAAAAAAAAGACTCATGAGCATCTACTGGGTTTATTAGAATTGTACATGTCGCTACTTAGTTGCTTGCACCGGTATCCTTCTTCTTTTTAAGACAATCTTGCATTAGATGTCCCACCTTGCCGCACTGATAGCATGCTCAAAGCTTCTTAAGATGAGGCCCATCATGATTCTTGCCGCAATACCGGCAAGTTTCGGTATTCTTCTTCTTAGAGTTGTTCTCTGAGTCTTTCTGCTAGTTAATTTGGGTTTCTGTTGGTTTAAGCCTCTTTCTGTCACCCCTCTCTTGTTCGAATCTCTTCAAGTCCGCTTCAACCTTCAAAGCCCTTTCCAATACATCTTTATAGTTGGTGAAAAGGTGGGAGGACAAGCGGAAATTTATCTATTCTTTATTTTAACCAAACATGATCTAACTAGACAAGACTTATCTTCTTCTTACCAAGCTTTAAGTTCTACCGATGATCAAACCTATGCTCTGATATCATTAAGTGTCATAACCCAATTCCAGAACATGAGATGGCTGTGCTACTTGGGATGTTGCCCACAATAACACAATGCCCACAAAAAGAGATCCGGTAGTCAACCCATCGCCGTTTTGGGAAGGTGAGCAAGAGGAGATCGTGAAATCGACGGTCTCCTCCCTCTATTTCTTCCCTTCCCCTAACTCCCATGACCAACATAAACAATTTTTTCCGTTGATCTCTCTCTCTCTCTCTTTTACTCTTCTTCCATCTCTATCTTTTTTTCTTTTTGCCGCTTCAAGCTCTCTGTGCCCCATCTCCGCCGGATTCACAGTCGCCGCCTCACCAGAGCAAGGTAATAGCCTCGACCCCCTCTCTCATCCTCCTCTCCCTCGTCCTTCTCTTCAATGGCCTTGCGACCCCTATGGGCGGTTATTTCTCCATTGCCTGGCTTCCGCGACCAGTGTCGTCACCGAGCACGATCACCGCTGGGCCATCGTGCCTTCTCCTTCTTCCCTTGTTCTGGTGAGGGGCAGGCTCATGCCCCCTGTTTTGCCAAACAAAGGGATAGAACAAAGAAAAAAAGGAAAAAGAGAGAGAGAAAGAAGAAAGAAAAAAAAGAAAGAGGAGAAAAAAGAGAGGAGAGAAAATAGAAAATAATAAATAGATAAAATAAAATAAAATATTGGATTCCAACATCTACTTCTCTCCTCCTCTGTGCACCCTTGGGCGGATCCCTATATAGGGCCCTAGATCGACTCCATTGCGACCGTTTGGACCGGTCTTTCTCACCTCTCTTTCTCGATTTAGGTATGAAGTCAGATCAAGTCCATTTCGATCCCCTGGAGCTTTTTATTTTATATTTAGATTTTTAAATAGTTGAATATAAATTACCTTATCTTCTTAAATAGTTTTGGATAGGTGTGGTCGTTTTACCCATCTAAACCTAGTGATCTTTGGACGAACAGAGGTAAGTGACCCTAGCACAGGCTTTACTAATTTTTGAATTATTGGTTGATTTTAATTTATATAAAGTATGAAAATATAAATTATACTAATATGATTGGCTTTACATTTTCTTAAAAATTAGGATTAAGTATATGATTGTGAAATGATTCATGTTTTTATAGCATTGTCTAATGGATACTTATGTGTGAATGCTTTTCAAATTATGAAAAAGTATATTTTCCTACAAAGGTGATATATATAGGGTCTAATTATGAATTATGAACTTTTATGAAACTAGTTGATTTACCGTAAATAATTTCATGATAGTTTTATTATTAAAAATTATTTTTAGATTACGAACTCTATAAAGCCATTTAGTATCTTTATTCATGTATGATTTTAAAAAAATATATTTAAAAAAAGTGATTTAAGAAATAAGATTACATACTCTCAGATAGCTATATACGGCCCTCGCTAGCGAGTATAATAGTTGGCATACGATTCTCGCTAGCGGGTATAATAGTTGGCGTACGACCCTGCTAATGGGTATAATAGTTGGCATATGGCCTCGCCATCGGTATAAGAGTTGGCAAACTATGATATCCAATTGATTACGATTCTGTCGCCGGTATAAGGTGACCTTAACATCTAGTTTGAGAGGATTATATTTATGGAACGATACGACTATTTATGGAATTTGTGTATGCAGTAGCATGTTTGGTTTTTTGACATGTTTATTATGTGGTTATTATGAAATGCTCTAATTACATGGCAAAATGGTTTAATGAATTAGGACTATATTTAAGTTACCTACTTGGAACTCTATTTATGAATCTGCATGATTTATGGATGCATGATCGGATTTTCATGTCATAGATTGTTGTCTATGAAATGCTTGATTTGTAATAAAAGTTATTTTCTAATGATGCATTAAATAATGTAAAAATTATGTTTGATCTAGTAAGATAGTGCATGGTTATTACTGAGCTATGAACCTCACTTTTTTCTGTGTTCTTTTCAGACAAATAAGGTTGCTAGGTGTGGGAAGGGACAAACCAAGTGGAGGTCAAGATAATAAGCTCCAAGCATAGTAGCAAGCCAATAATAAATTTAGTCTATAAATATGAAATTATGGGTTATGTAGCTTGAATATTTAAATGCTGAATTTAGATGCTTTGTACCTGCACTTTGTCAATTAATAAATAGAGGGAAGCGGGAAGGGACAAACCAAGTGGAGGTCGAGATAATAAGCTCCATGCATAGTAGCAAGCCAATAATAAATTTAGTTTATAACTATGAAATTATGGGTTATGTAGCTTGAATATTTAAGTGCTAAATTTAGATGTCGTGTACCCGTACTTTGTCAATTAATAAATAGAGAAAAATTTTGGACCACTTTTATTATTATATAATTTTTTATACAGATTTTCTTTTGTGGGCTTTGTGTTATTGTGGGCAACATCTCACGGTAACACGGCCATGTCATGTTTCGGATTTGGGGCATGACAATATTTTTGCTTATACATATGAAATATCCTTCCAAAAAGTTCTCTTTTTACAATATGATTGTAATTTCATGTTAGCTGGCTTTAAATCTCCATACATGATTTGCATTACCATCTAGGATAACAAAGTGATATATCGTATAATTGATATTAGTACCACATTTACTTACAGATTCATTATGTAGTCATCAGTTCTTAATTGTTTTAAATTGTTGTCTTGGCTGTGAGTCAGCAATAGGGACTTTACATCAAGCTTTCATGTTTTCTTCTTAATACTTAAAATTCAACATGCAATAAAGATTGAAAGAGGCCATGGTATATAGTTTTCAAGTTGATTAAAACAAGTAGGGCAAACCTATGGTCATATTGGATGATTGATGAAGAAAGTTACAGTTTAACCTACAAGATATCAGATGATTGTATGTTAAATCTCGTCTCTTTGATCCCAAATTTACAATTCTATAATTTGGAAGTGTGATCTTGGCAAATCATGAATCATAAGATTGTGGATGTCATTTTCACTCAATTAACTCTCATTACAAAGTGAAAACGCAGTGCACCCAGGTAAATAAGGAACAAGATGAATACAGAAGTTAAACGAGCATCCCACACCCGAAAGGTACCCCACATAGGCTTTCCCCGAAACCCCCCAGTCACTAAGGTAAACAAAGTAGAAAAAGCACCAATTTCTGTACCGGTTCCGGAAGAGCGAAGAAAAAGGGGGTTCGAGCCCTACTAAGCCCATCTGACCTGCTTAATCAATGACTCCGGTAGTCACCTGAACCACTCTCTCGGATAGCCCACTGCCTCTCTTCTGGATGCGAAAGAAGATTAGGTCGGGGGGTTTATCTGGACATCTAATCCATGCAGGTATGCCAAATGACTTTCTCTTTATAACGAGGAAGGGAAATGGAATTTATAGGAAGAAACCTGATCGCTTTTGGATGATCATTGAGATTCATATCCTCTACCATGTTGAGCTGTTGTTTTAGCTTTTACATTTTGGATATGGTGGTGGCAGCACATGGCAGTAGCAAAGAGTTTAGTGATCACTTCATTTCTTTTCTTTTTTTGTTTGGGTGGTGGTGGGGTATCTGTGTCTGTTTCATTTTTTTTTTGGGTGGTGGTGGGGGTGGTGGTGGTGGTGGTTCAGGGTATAGATTCTTTTGATGAATATTGGATATTGTGTTGCTACCTTATCCAGTCACGGATTAAAGTATCATTCCTTCATTATGATATCTTTTCCATATTAAGTCAACTGTATGTTAATTTGTTTTAAAAAATCTAAACAAAAGCACAAGACCTAATCAGATGGTTCGAAATTGATTTTCCAGGATTTGGGTAAGAATTTACCTCAAATTCATCATTGCACAACATAAACAATTGTAGAAATTGACAAAAAAATGGTGAGATCTGATGATAGTCAAAAAATTGTCGATTCCACTCTTGTAAGGTTTATCATACAATTATATGTTGGCATATAAACCAAGGGCCTTGCTGGAAGAAAGGGGAAAGAATGACTTTAAGTATTCATTGTTCAAATATCAAATCTAAAATCTTCTAGTTTTATGTGGGAATTTTGCTTGCACTACATGTTTAAGTTCTAACATATAATTATGGAAGTAAATCTGTTAGGTTCATATTAAAGATGAGTTTTGGTTTTGTGCCTATATATATATATATATATATATATATATATATATATATATATATATATATATATATATATATATCATAATATGTTTGTAGTGACAAGCCTTATTTTATCAGCTTGGGTTGCCTTAATCTGTCCTGCTTTGTAATTGATTCCACTTCAAGTTGAAGCCTAGAAGTCCCTACTCACTCCTTTCTACCAACTTTTCTTGGGCTTCCCATTCTTTCTAGAACCTTCCAGGCTCATGATTGAAGGACTTCCTATAAATTTGAAAGCATCAACAAATATCTTCTTGCGGCTTCCATTAAAGTTTCTTCAGACTCCAATTTCATTTTCTTGTACTTTAATTTGGATTTGAGCCCTCCTCCTTATCAAGGCCCATGATTTTGTAGACACAACCAAAGTCGTCAGGCCATCTACAGTCACCCTCCCTTGCATCCACAAGGAGTGCTGAAAGATAATATCTTAAAGCTTAATTCTCAAGGTGTCCCCTAGGAATTACTTATTCTCCATTAGTTGTTCATATACAAATTCTTGCTCAACCATAAACATCTTTATTTGTATTCTGAATGTACCTTTTGTTTTTTTCTTCTCCCCTCTAAAATTAGCCCTTCTTGTACTTTGTAAAGCTTTGCCCTTCGCATGCTGCTATAGATCATGTGTTGGTTCATGAATATGGCTCCATTTAGCAAAGAACAGCAAAAGATGACTCACAAAGTCTACCAAATTAATAAATGTTCTTTCATCTAGGGGAAATCGAAATAGCAGAAAATTTTGAATGGTTATGGTAGTAATTGATGATACACCAAGATATATTCACAATTATAAAATCTTCAGCAACTTCTTTTCTTCATGGTGAATACTTAATTTTATAAATCATTTTTATGTTTGCAGGAGGCTTGTCCATCAATCAAAAACATTCTTCTTCTTGACTCCGAGGGGAAACGAGTAGCTGTAAAATATTATACAGATGACTGGCCAACGCTTGCTGCAAAATTGGCAAATGAGAAATCTGTATTTACTAAAACAATGAAGACAAATGCTCGATCTGAAGGTGACATTAATGCAATCTCAATTTTCAGTTTTCATTCATGATTTTTTTTCTTTTGGCATGCGTCCATAAATACATACATATACATCTACATATATGCATACGCACGCACACACACTTACATGCATCTGTTGACAGCTTACATGGTTTGTGCTTGCATGCTAGAATTTCTGACCTTTTGCATTATCTTGCAAGTGAAGGGTAAAATAATTACTTGCTTGACAAATTCAATGATTTTTTTGGCTAAACATATGGAACTCTTATGAAAACCTCGCACTATTATATTTCTTTAATCTTGTTTGCATGCTATATTTTACCCATTAGAATGCTCGTGATATGTGTATGTAATCTTAGCTTAAAAGGGAATTTTGGGCAAGGGATAGGCAGGCTTTTGTAGAAGAGAATATTCTATCACAATTGATGTCCATTGGTCTATGATACTGATGAATGTTCAAAAATATCCATGAGGTATATAATTAACTAGAAAAGGAGTCAACTAGCTAGGCATCTCTGCATATTATGAAACTTCTCTCACAGAACATGTCTAGAAAGTGGTTTCCTTTGATTATAATACTTTATGATTGTGCTCCTCAATATTAGCTAGATTTTGTGGGCATGGTATAGATTATCAAGGACAGAAGTTCATGTTTTTCCAAATTTCTGCCATACCATTAGTGCATTTATCCTTTTCAGAATCTTCCCGAATTATTTTAAACCCTCCTGGTCTATAATGTGTTTGTTGCAAGATATCTCATGCATATTTGCATGCATTTTTAATGCCTCCCCAGCTACTCTGTCCCACCTTAGCATGGTTTGGGAATAGGACAGGTTTCAAAATACTGGTGTTTACACGGCATCTCATGTATTAGTGCATGCATTTTTATTTTTTGATGTTTCAGAATCTGCTTGCCTTGGCCCTCAATGCAATTGGGGAGTGCAGTCTGCCTGCAACAACTATACAGCCACCCCCATCCTCTCCCCCCTTGCTCAACTTTATGGGTGAGAGATGCCGATTTCCATCCAAAGCAAGAAGCAGGTTGGCAGAGAGATGCAAATTATGAGATTTGTTTTTGAGTGAAAAATATATAGGATTATGGCATAATCTTAGTGGCTTACATTCTTTCTCCCCAATCTGGTAGATGGGAGAATTTGCCCCATTGAGATAGGCGTAGTGCTGGACGACAAATTGTCTTCTTTCTTGTGTTATATTTCATTTCTGTGCCATCTTAATCAACTTTGATATGTGATTTGATTGTCTTACTATTTTTTGTCATCTAATATAGAAGATATATGGACCTTTTTCTGTGCTGCTCATGAACTAGTTTTATCATTTACAGCAGAGATAGCAATGCTTGACAATTATATCGTTGTGTACAAGTTTGTTCAAGATCTGCATTTTTTTGTTACTGCTGGAGACGATGAGAATGAACTCATTATTGCCACAGTGCTTCAGGGATTTGTTGATGCAGTTGGCCTTCTTCTCAGGTCTTGCCAGTTTTATTATTAGCACACCTTCCTATTCATCACGACTTTTAGGTGCATAATTTGCAGACTTGTTTTTATTTGAATCATCTTATGCACAGAGCTTAACTGCATTCCCCATTCTTCCAGGAATGAGGTGGATAAACGGATGGCACTTGAAAACCTGGATTTGATCCTTCTTTGCCTTGATGAAATTGTTGATGGAGGGTACAGACATGCTCCCTTTTTGCAATACCAGGCTAAACCATGAAGCCCATTATTTATTATTGTTTCTGCTATTCTCTTAGCATTTCTTGTTGAGCAAGTAGGAATGTCGCTACCTGTAAAAATAATCTTACTTGGCTAGGTTGAGCTTATATCAAAGTAGGAGAATGCCATCGTAGTATTAGTTTTTTAACAACCAGCTATAAAAATTCTTATAGCCGGAAGTAACTCTCTCTCTCTCTGGATAGAAGCTGGAAAGTACTTGCTCCTGAAGACTAAGAACCTCTCACTACCAAAAAAAGGAAAGAAAGACAGCCTCGTCAGGATCACACTGCAAATTCTGGGAAATGGCGGGTGTGTCTTCAGGACATTGACAAAGAATTATAGCAGCAAGCTAGAAGGAACATGCTTCTGGGTATTGAGAACTACAGAAAAAGATATCGGGCTGCACAAGTTGGGGTCATAAATGACTGCTCAGAAAATTACTTTTAGCGTAGCCGAACCTTTTAATATATGTCTTTGCATGCTAGTAGATTTTGTTCTTTGGCTGTGTTGAAAGATGTGATGCTAAAGATTTTGTTTATGTTTGCCTTGCAGAATCATTCTTGAGACGGATGCTAGTGTTATTGCTGGAAAAGTTGCAAGCCACGGTCTAGAGGGGGCTGGATCCCTGTCTGAGCAGGTGCTTGCGATATTTATTTTATGCCCAAGTTTATTTAACGTAAATTGGGTACTTGCATTTTTATCGTTTCTGAAGCATGGCTTAATCTTTTGCCTGCAGACTATATCTCAAGCCCTAGCCACAGCTCGCGAACATTTGGCAAGATCCCTTCTTAAATGATGTGCTCAGTTTTATCCTTTTCCTTTTCTTCTTTTTTTTTTTGGCTGCTGGTGGTGGTAATGAGGGATGGGGTTAATTGATTGTTTAACCCAGTCAAGCCTAAATTTTCTGTAAGTTGGAATGTAATTTATAGTTCAAATTTATGTGGGGCAAGCAGCCACGAGGATTGATTATCTGGTTCTTTAAATTTTTCTAAGACAATGAGCTTGCAATTTAGTTTGCAATTACAAGTGGCAGGGAAATTGAGATTGCATCATGTGGGAGTGTTTAACTCACATTAGTAATTTTGTGATCTCTTTTTTTTTTGGTGATCGTCGTTTCTTCTAAATTTGTTTTGAAGGATAAAGATTTGCAAGATCATGTATAAAAGTTTTGAAACCAGCATTTTTTTACGATAGCAAGTAATAGCTTCATTTTTTTTTACAGGGTTGGTGGTACAGGTCAGAATGAAACCACAGCATTTGCAGGGCGCTACACAGATCAGGCATTCTAAAAAGTTACCAGGAGATTTGCCTCTTATTTTACTCTAGAGCAACGGCAAAGTCCGGATCTGCTTATAGTAAGTTTGTACGCAGCAGGCTAATGCTCGAGATCCTTTGTAGGTATCAACAATGAAGCAATCCTTTTTAATAAGATTGTGCAAAATTGTAGACAACCACTGTAGGCTTCACCTGCGATCAGACTGCACTCCCACTGAAATCTTTCTACATCCTTACAGATCGCTTTACACTTTCCGCCTGCAAATAAAAGGAAAAGACAATTGGTATCATCTTTACGCATTGTCCTGCTTTCTTTGGAAGGGACGAGGCCTGAGCTCAATCTCTCTTAAATGCTTTATCAAGGGACGTTACAGCATATCCTTTCTCAACTTCGTACCTCACCAGGAAAAGGCATCATTGTGTCCATAAATAAAGCATATTCGGAAAGGCCAATCATCACCCCCACCTACAAAGACCCAGCTCTCGTAGCTCCCATCTGAATCGCTCAGCGTCCATCAGCTACCCTCCTAATCACAGAGTTACAGCTAGAAAGATTTGGCTTGCAGTGGCAGACTAAACCATTCTGGACCCTCCTAATCATAGAGTTAAAGCTAGAAAGGTTTGGCTTGCAGTGGCAGACTAAACCATTCTGGCTTTCAGCTTCCAGGCTCAGGGGACTTCTTGCTGTTGCTGCAATCTTGTCCAACCTATCAGAAAATGTTAGGAAGCAAGAGAGATATGAATTCCCGTGAGCATAAAAAGGAATGCAAACATTGTTTTTAAATAGGGTTGGGTTAGTTGATGCTAATTCTGGATTGATGGAAGCAAATTCTTAACCAGAACAAGGGGCTAAGAGAAGGATGTGCACGCTATAAGAGTCAAACTATATTTCCCCAGATGGAGCAGGGTAGCAAGATGTAAAAGATTTCTAACCATTATCATGAAGCAGGAAAGTACTCCATTAAGTATATAAATATTTATCTGCACCTGTTGAACAAGAACATGCAATTCATTCCAAAAGGGTGATTTCTTTTTTTAAGCATTTTAAAACAGATGAAGCTCATCCAGACTATTAAAGACTCATTCAAAAATGCCCTACAAAATGAAAATACCAGCGCCATAAGGTCTGCTTCAGAGAAATTATTTTAACTGATCTTATAACACAGCGAGCCCAATTTTAAGCCAAAATGATGTTGAAAAATCAACCTGGGAGACGTATTGCTGAGACAATCTTAGATGCGGCCATATCAATGGAATAAGTGACTCATTATTTCGATGAATCATTTCTTCGGGTAGAAAAAGATAATGTAAATACTTACTCGAAATCTCATTTATTAGAGTCTTCAAAAAGGCGTGGGTTGACTCGAAAACCAGGGACCTTGGCTTAGCAATGAATGAAGGAAAGCTCGAAGAGCTTTCTCCACCAGCGGCATATGTAGCGGTCGGCCAACTAAAGCTCACTAAGTTTCGCTTCCCTCTCTTATTAAACTTCATGAAGTAGTCGGCATTCTATAAGTGGCTTGTCGAGTTTATAAAGCTTTGCTTCTTGAAGTCCATGCTCCATGCCTCCCTTCATTTGCTTGCCTCCTTTCAGCCAAGACTGCCTACTGACGTTAAGCTAACCGCCAAAAGCTCACCCTTTGGGTGTCGCATCTGGCACAGAGGCATGAAGTGAAGAGGCAATCAAACTAAATAACCAAAGTCATGTAATGAGAAGCCATCTAATAATTACTAAACAGATGAGATGGAGATCACTAGGATTATCTTACTTGTGAGCCATCTCAAAAAAGACAGGAGGCTGACATTATTAAACTATCAAGCCAATAGTCAAAAACAAGAGCAAAGGCTTGAATTTTTTTTTTTTTGGGTGAAAAATAGAAGGGGAGGGGGAGAGGCGAACCTCACCCGCGTAGCAACCCCCACTGGTCCCTCCTTCCACCAGGGAATGTTCGATGTAGGCCGCAAGTTTCCGCGTACCCTTCCCGACCCATGGGCTCCTCTCACTGGGCTCATCACCCATGTGTGAGTACGTCACCCCAGCGCCACCTCGATACCAACAGACCAGTAGCGCTCCCACCGGCAGCGTCCAGGCGTGGGGCATCCGGTCCCCGAATTTAGTCAACACCCACGGGTTTCAAACCTGGGCAACCCTGGTGGAAGCCAACGCCCCGTTCCATCTATGCTACCACCTTGGTGGGAATTTTTTTTTTCTCACCTTATCTGTCAGAATGATCCTAAGAACCCAAGTAGATGCACGTAAAATCCTTCTAAACTTAATGAAATAAAATCCACCCACTACACCCCTCCACAACCACCCCCACTCATCTGCGGACGGTGCCAAAAAAAAGGAAAAAAGAACTTTGCCTCCAAAAGTTAGCAATGAATTTATGTTATCCAGCAAGAGAAAACCCTCTGGTTGTCCACCCACTGTACAAGGTTTTTCTTAGACTTTTCTTTTCCCATCTCTTGATAGCAAAGGATTTTAGCTTTCGTAAAACTGGGGTTGCTTGATTAACTGAGAAGAGGGAACAGGAGTTGGTGAATCCTCGCAATGAAACAGAAAATGCCGAACAAACCTGAACAGATGTTTTTCTGTAATGTTATTATACTATGATAACAATGAGAAAGCAGCCACCAAGCCTCTCCCAATAACCAGGGAGTAGGATGTCAATTGGAAGGGAAAAAAAAAGGGGCAAAAGTTAGCTGTGGTTTAAATTGCAATATCAAATCAGTGGTAATGAGATATAGGCTAGAAATTGCGTCTCTGCTTGACCTCAACCATACTTGATTTTCTGATCACAAGAGGTCAGAGATGGGTATGCTGCGGAAATTTTATAGTGAATCTATCTATTCATAGGGCCCTGATAGTCATGTACACAAGTCTGCTGTATGCCCCCACTCCTGGAAGAGTTTGACGTCCTGCCTATCAACTTAAACTGAAAATCCTTGACATGCTGGACCCTTCAGAAATGTATCTTGAAATTGGATTATGTACTAAAGAATAAACGTCACAATGGCATTCCATCCTATGTCACAACTTCCACAATTATTTGTTTCACAAATTCCACATCCCATGTCATAATGACTTGGTATTAATAACTCTGCAGATTCACCAAAAGTAAAAACAGAAGCATTTTCACAGGATATAAGATAGATATGAAGCTTCATTGCACAACTTATGCCTGCATATATAGAAATGTTCCCTGTCTGTGTATATGACCCATTATAAGGTGTTCGAAGCATTAAGCTTTATGTGAATCAAGTGATCTTTCACAATTCAAATGACAACGAAGAATTAAAACAAGTAATGACCCATTTCACCTTCTTCTAAATGAAACTGGATCTTTTGGATTAAACTAGCTGAGATTATCTAAAAGTAAAATAGCAAGACACTAAACATTTTAGTTGCAATTTACTAACTATATGACAGTACATTGGTTTCAGGCAATTTTAACTGACATTTCAGATCAAGGGCTAGCCAGAACTAGAACTGAAACTGAAGCAATCAAACTGTACAGGTTGTCCTAAATGTCCATGTACGGCTTATGAATCAACTAGTGCGACTTCTTAACAGGGAGCCATAAACATAACCACACATCCAATGCATGTCATGTACTCTTATGTGTGTTTGTCTATGTGTAGGTGACATAATATTCAGAACATAAAAGTTGGTTAGAAGCCTCAAATGCTAATACAAAGGGCCACCCTTGTTCCAAGGTGGCAAGGAAACACAACCTATAATTTCCACAATGGTTTCCCTTGAACTTTCAAACATTCTCTAACATGTCATCCCTCATCAATAAATTCTCAGCTTCTCGCCACCAAGCCACAAAATGCCTTTTGAATGTTATTATTTCCTTACCAAAACCAACCTGAATAAACAAAGGATGTTTTTACTAGGTTTAGGCTCCAGCATCTGTTTCTAGAACTCGACACAGTAAACCCGACCTCTATAAAACCCTTTTGAGAATCACATGGCACCTGTGAATGCCTAAACATGTCTTATTTTCCAACTATCTTTTAAATTCCAGAAGTCACCTATCAAAATATCTTTCTTAAAATAAACCAATCATATATTTTTAAATCAGCAAACATAACAATTTGAAGACAAATAAGCAGTTCAAACATACAAATGAGGGCACACATAGGACTGAAACCATACAGAAGCTGTCATTATATTATTCGTTATATTTTTAAGTATCCCTTTCCACCCTATAATCAATCAATTTAAACCTACCAACCAACTGCAAATAGAAAAGCGATATGAAAAGCAGAATTAACCCCAATTAACATCCGTGTTCGATGATGATCCCATAATAATATAAGCCCAATTATATTATTCGTAATATTTGTAAGCAAGCAATCGGCACAACAGACCGTTTCCTTTTCTCAAAACAAATGGAAACCCAATCCAGGAACTCCTCAGATGGTGTTTATATTCTCTTTTCATGATGTTATATTCTCCAAAAGATTATAATCCCAATAAAACAAATGGAATGTGAAAAGAGAAGAATCTATAAAGAAAATGGGGATATGATTCGGCTTCAGAGGAACCTGATAAATTGCTCAGTAGTTCAATCATCTCCACCTTTTTGGCTCATATCCCCAAACCTTTGCTTGAAAGTGTCTTGCTTCTGCATCCACATCATATGTGCCTGCAAAATGTGATGGTACAACCCAAGAATTAGGAGATTGTTTAGTCCAGTAACCGATCAGTTCATTAAAAATGGAAGGAGGGAACATCGAATTGGACAAGGGACATGAAGAATTTGGGGCAAAAGGGAGTAGAAGAACCTGTAGAGTGGCCACCCACACAACAAGGAAGGAAGTGAACCAGAAATTCTTCTCTTTCAAAGGCTTCAATGCCTCCATCTCAAAGTTCCAAACCAAACCCTAAATTGAATGCAGGACGAGTATGAATTAGGCGACGACGATGGCAAAACCCTA
Source organism: Phoenix dactylifera (assembly GCF_009389715.1). Taxonomy (NCBI): domain Eukaryota; kingdom Viridiplantae; phylum Streptophyta; class Magnoliopsida; order Arecales; family Arecaceae; genus Phoenix; species Phoenix dactylifera. The sequence continues at coordinate 11,115,152 of NC_052404.1, read as the reverse complement.
GCAACGGAAATAGAGAGGGGTTTTAATTCGCGCAAAGTTTTTTCCCCTGCCATCGATCGACCATTGCCCACGCCCCACAGGGATTACATGTGCTGAAATAAAGCATTTATATGGCTTTATCCATGAGGTGGAATAGTAAATGGTGTTTCCTGTTTGCCCTCCACCAGCTGCTTTTTTGTTTTTTTCCTTTCCCCTGCCTCTCTCGTTTCCTCCATCAGCTGCTCCTCCACCCTCCGAAACATAGCAGTTCTTCTTCTTTTTTTTTTCTTCTTCTTTTCTCTTTTGAAGTTGATGATAGAACTTAGTTAAAAAAACGACTGCACTTCAAATGAGTTGGTTTGGGTACACCACATTTCTTTCAATGCAAGCTGGCAGCAAGGCCAACTTCTTACCCTGAAACTTCTTGATAATGCCATTCAAAGTAACATCAAGGTTATATTTCACCAAAGAAATTTTTTCAAAAATCACAGTGGGAGACTGAATTGAACTGAACATATAGAGGTTCTGAAAAAACATGACAATCAATATTCATACAACAACTCAGTGTTGGCAAGCAATACATGTCAGGGACTTTGTCAAATTGGATATGAGAAGGCATGAACTAGCGATGGATGTAATCTTGATAGAAATAAAGTTGTAATATACAGAATATTATTACAAATAATAAATGTAACTGAGGTGGAAAAGGTGATCATAATATGTTCAGCTCACCAAATAATAGCAGAAACCAAATGAGGTTCCAAAGTTCAGCAAGTTGTGGATTTGATACAGGAATATTGAGTAAAAAATACCTCCAAAATCAATCAAGATGGAATACCTATGAAAGTCTTCAAACAACATGGAAAAACTGTGTCCCATTGTCTCGTTTTTTTTTTGCAACCTCAAGAGAAATTTGAGCTGTTTTTTTTATCCTAAGCTGTTTTATATGAAAACCACAATGCATGCAAGTCAAAAGCTCCATATCAAAGAAATCTTTCTGATAATGCATCCATGCCTATCATCAGTCTATTAAAGAAACAATTTTACTCTATGGACATTCATTTTTCCCATTCTTTATCACCCACTAATCCTCAAAGTATGTTTTGTTTTGTTTTGATTTGAAAATTATTGAACAAGCTATAAACCAATAGCGTACTCCAAAACCTACCCCCTAGAAAAAACATCATTGTAGCCTATAAGCATGATATGGAAAATCGAAACTTACATTAGCACAAAAAATAAGCCTCATCCTGTGTATTAGGAAATGGCTCTATGCTCCTACTCCACCATTGGTTCCTATCCTACAAAGAGACCTCCCAAATGACAAGTATTTTTCCCCCACCCACTTCTTTCTTTCCTAAGCCATTCATCCTATGTTTGATGCTTTGTCTTCATATGAGTGATCTTTTCCCTAGTGCTTACATGGTTCAACAGTCTCAAAAAATCCTCTCTTACTTCTCACCCGTATGTTGCTTTTTTGCATGCTTCGTCTCCTTGTTTATTTAATATATATGCCCTGTTTTACCACATATCCACCTCAGAAACCTCATCTCGGCTCCTCAAACGTATTTATGCCCATGGTGCCACTTAACTTCAAGTGATCTCATCTTTATTGCAAATTTAGTCTAATAGTTATCTCATGATATTTCTTTAATAGTCTCAGTGGCATTGCTCAAGTCCTAATTGAAATGTGCCCATCAGCATAGTAATCTATCTTAGCAATATATGGTCCCTCGATCCTCTATGGAAGTTATGAAAGGGCATAGTCATAACGCCCACCAATCTGGACAAACAAAGAGTATCGACATCTGCACTCTGTGATAAAGGCAAGAAATTTTTGTCCTGATTAGCTTGCAACCTACAATCACATGCCTGCTGATCTAACAAAATGGAGAGTAACGGAATTTGCATTATGCGGCAGAAAACCTGTAAGGCCATATTCTTGACACCATGAAAACTAAACAAATGCAGAGTATCGGAATCCACCTTATGCGACAAAGCCAACATTCGAGCAAGAAATTCATACTCTAAATAGATCCCTCCAGCGATCTTACCAAATGTTAGTCCTTTAAAGCACCCATTAGTCCCAAAAACAAAAGCAGAATTCTTGGGCAACATCCGTCATCTAGATGTCAGTCTTACCTGATTCAATCCACTACTCCTTCCTGATTGCATAGCGTTATGGCTTGTTCTACTTCCAATCTAACAAAACAATATTTCTCTGGGGAAGAGATGAGTTATCTCTCTAGACTGCATCAAACAGTCAAAAATGCCGAGAGGACAATCACATCAAACCATATCTCGATGCACAAAAATAAAATTTCGATAGAGACCCGCATTAATGCATTCGCAGAAACAGCATCATAAGAACATGAACCGAATCAAACCAACGCCGGCGAAACACTAACGCCCCCCCCCCCCCCCCCCCCCCCGCCCAAAAGAAAAAAATAAAAAAAATCAAAGAACCGAAACCCCGCCTGGAAAACGAATACGAAACCATTCAAGATTCGAGAGCAGCAAGCAAATTAAACAACAGCACAATACGGCAAGAACGTCAAATAAATGGAGATTAAAGAAGGACAAGTAAGAGAAAGAAACCTGTCATCCTTCTTGAGAAGCCATCCCACCAATCACCAGGCTCCTGGCCCGAATCCATGGGCTCTTCGGCGGCCGCCTACTTCTCGGTCTTCTTTTCGGCCCTCCTCTTCTTAAAACCTCGCACGGCTGCCATGAGAACCGACCCCAAGTCTCCAACGCCAGAGAGAAGAAGCCGAGTCAGAAGCTCGGGCGCCGACACGATAAAGAAAAAGATGAAGAAAGAGATAAGGAATTGAGAGTAGGGGTAGACATAAGCCATCGTTCCAAGCCCAGATTCAATTCAAGAATGGGAGGAAACGAGACGGAGATCAGCGAGCGAAGGTGGAGAGGAATGAAGGGCAGGGAGAAGAGCATGCATGGCTGGACAGAGAGAGGGCGCATCTACGATGTGGTACAGGGTTCGGACACTACTATTTAGGTCTGGAAATCTGGTGTGAGATTCTGGAGCCGCCATGGGTTGCCTGGTGCAAGTTTCTCGCCCAAATTATGACAAAATCTTGGAAGAAATAGCAGTGCCTCATAAACTTCCCTTTGTTATCACACCGGAATCGGATAATATATAGAATAGCTCATAGAATGAAGAAGGGTGCGACCTTTTATGGCCAACTAACCCTCCTACGGGGATAATCTTGAGGATTCTTATTTTTGGGATATTACAAAAAAAAAGTTTCGGGCGGTAAGCAAAAAAAAAAAAAAAAGCTCCCTTGCCTTGAAAATGGCTGTTCCTATCTCTCTCCTTCCTTTCTTCGCTTCTGGATGGTTTCAGGATCACCTACTGATTGATTTCGAGCTGATCCAGGGGCTAGCTCGGCTACTGATAGACAAAAAAACAGGAAAGATTTTTCGGTGGAGCCAATCATCACAAAGATTTAGGAGTTGGTCTTGATGCTGAGTTGCATGATTTTGGGTTCACTTTGGCCCTCGTGGAAAGGACATATGTGAACGAGACGAATAGACTCGTTTGGAGGACTAAAGCAAACTTCATCTTTTGGTCATTCGCCTGTGAGTCCGGTTTTCTGTGCTACATTATTTTTAGATCCAGCAAAATCATTGGTTGCAGAGCCCACTATCTTTGTTGTCAATGAACAGAATATTGTAAACTTTAATGTTTACACAAATCCCATTGTAAACTTTTTGAACTGTTGCTGTGGAGTTCCATGAAATTTGTTATACGTTCTAGGTTGAATTTGTAGAAAGACCATGCAATACGTTGATAAGTGAGAATAAAAGTATAAAGAGAAAAACTGAAATGAATAACATAACATTTACCATTTTTCCTTCTCCCTTTTAATTATTTTCTCTCTTTCTTCGTCCCATTTAGTTTTCGTTTCTTAAGTTATCCGACTTTGATACGATGTTTTAATTAGATTTATGAATTGCATGAACAAATGGATAAGATGTGATTTTTTTTTAATATAATTATAAATAGATTGGATATGACTGAAAGTTCTAGTTTGTTTCAAATTTGATCCGATCCAAACTCAGGCAAATCTATTACTATCCGGTGTTGTCAAAGTAGAGGTTAATTTGGAGCGAGGATCATCTTCTAGTGGCAACTGAAGTGGAGAAGTCACCATCGAGTGCTTGCTTAGATAGGATTGTGTCACGTCCTTTAAGCAAGATATCTAGGATGCAATTCTTGGCGACTTCGGCCCTTACCAACCTAAATGTTCGATATAATTTAATCTAAATAGATAGGGTTTGGATCCACTGTAGCAAAATATTTAGTGCAATTTTGAGACTTGTATGGTAGCAGATTGGCTAACCAACTATATGCAAGCATCGAATAGGTTGAAAGGATTTGGATGGAAGGATTTCTACCTATTTTGATTTCTTTATCAGTGCAGATGCCGGAGGGTTCTCTTTCATCCGCTTGCAGTAAGTTTCCTCACATCTCTGTTGCCAAAAAAAAAATTTTAAAAAAAAATGGTTCCTCCCTCTAAAGTTTTAGATGCTTTGAGATGCAAGTTGAACCGAAGAGAGATCCAGAATCCTATCACCAGCCAACCATGTACTGTTTGAGAGCGAGTGATTAAAGGAAAATATGATATACGAGCACCATAAGCCATGCATGTATCTCTCTTTGCACCACAATCACCATCCACTCGTGTACCGAGGGATGGATGGTGCAGGGTATTGATCCTCCGGTTCAACACTTTAGAATCAGATATGAAACCCCATGTATGGTCCATTCTACCGTGGCGTTTCTTTCTTTGTTTTTCTTTTCTTTTCTTTTCTTTTCTTTTTTTTGGCTGAAGCAGATGTATTATATACGACGAGTACGAATACACCTAAAAAAGTCAAAGATAACAAGTTCCAGAGCGCACTGGATAACTCTCTCTCCCCCAGCCAAAGGGTCTTCCCAAAATGGTTAGCCATGAAAGAGGCTACCCAATCTGTTGCCCCATTGGCTTCCCAGTACGCATACTTTGCTTGAACAACCATCCCCTCACTCACCATAGCCCGAATATCCCTAAGCAGCGGGTGGGTGTCGCCCACCCCACCCACGCTCTGCTGGATCCAGCTAATAATTGTCGCTGAGTCGCCCTCCAGCACTATAACACATGTATGCAATAAGCGTCGAGCGTAACTCAAGCCGGACCAAGCTGCCCTCAACTCCATTCCCAAGACCGAGGTATCAAAAATCTGGCAGCCACTAGCTGCAATCACCCTGGAGTCCAGACCTCTGATGATGAAGGCCGCCCCTCTCCTACTCTCGCCATCCAGTATACTACCGTCAAAATTTACCTTCAGGAAACTTGGGGATGGGGGCTCCTAGGTGAAGAACACCGTGCAAAATGCTCCAAAAGTAAGAGAGGAGCCCCAGGTGTCCTAAGCTATCAAGGGTCCATCCGACAGGTGCAATTGAATAACCTTAGTTGCCTGGCTCCGAGCCCGCTCAATCACGAACCGTGGAGGGGGACAACTCTCACCAAACGTCGAGGCATTTCTGGATAGCCAGATTTGATACGCCGTATAGGCCACCATTGTAGCCGCCTGCCTGGAGCATGATGAGGCCACCCACCGTCTGGTCAACTGCAGAAAGGACGCCGAGTCATGCCGGGCTTCCAAAGGGGCCCTGGCAAGCTCCCAAATCCTCCTCGCATGCTGGCACTGGAACAATGCATGGTCCACAGACTCAGCCACCTGGCATAAGGGGCACTCAGAATGGGTCTCCAGGCCCCTACCACTCAGGACGAGCCTCGTCGGTAGCCTACCCTAGGCCACCTTCTAGAGAAATAAGGCCACCCTCGAATGCAGACCCAAGCGCCAGACCCAAGCACGGTCAACCCTTGTGTGCTGCACACTCTAGAGAAAGCCGAAGACATCGACAACTCCGACTCTAGATCTAAATGTTGAGCAACATACCTATACATGGAGACAAGGATAACTTGGAACTGGTACTGACCGGATCCTCTCAGCAAGCTAATCACCAAACAGCTGTTCTAAGTGGGTAGAATCCCATCCTGCCCCACCGGGCCGAAGGAAGTCACAAACCCGAAGCTCTCCCGGGCGTCAATGCTAACCATGGTCGGCCACCGCCCTACTGGAAGCAAATTCACCCATGAGTCTACTACCACGTCCATGCTTTGTCCATCACCGATCAACCACATGTAATTAGACTAAAACCAAGGCACATACCTGTCAATTTCCTGCCACAAGGGGGAGCATCGCCAGCTCCTAGTCGGTGTCTCGCCAACCCGAGCCGGACCACATCACGATACCATCACCTGACTCCAAAAACATTGGGGCTCCAGGATGAATCTAGCTGCATGCCAAGCAATCAAAGCCGCTCTCCTCGTTAAGAGAGAATGCAGCCCCAGACCGCCAGCTCAGGTTTGAAGACAAATCGACTCCTAAGCTACAAGGTGCACCTGGTGGCCCCACCGAGAGACCCCCATAGGAATCTTCGTAGAAACCGCTCGATCCTCGCCAGCATCGTTTTTGGGACAACGATGTAGGATATAAGGTAGACCGGTATGGAGCACAAGACCGATCTGACCAGGGTCACTCTGCCCATCATGGAGAGCGATGCTGCTCTTCAATCCTCCAGCCGCTTTTGGACATACTGCACTATCTCGAGGCACTCAGATATATGCAGTATCTTCCTGAAAATGGGGACACCTAAGTAGCACCAGGGCCCCTCTTGCTCTCTCCTCGCAAAAAGTGCACGGATCTCCTATCGAACCCGTAACTCCGTACGCGGGCTGAAGCAGATAGCGGACTTGTGGAAGTTCACCCGCTAACCAGACACCTCGCAATAATTCTCCAAAACCTACTTCAGCGCTCGCGCATCCTGCATCCTCGCCCTGGACAAAATAAAACAATCGTCAGCAAATAAAAGGTAGGATATCGGGCAGGCCCCAAGGGCGGGGACATAAGCCTCTAGCTCCCATGTCCGACAGGCGGGCCGCAATGAGCGGAGGAGAACATCAGCACAAATAATAAACCATGTTGTTTTGGAAACTAGTACAGCAACCCCGTTGGGTCGTATAGCTGTAGTCATCTAACCCCCTTTTTTTTTTGTGACATCATTGGGCTCCCATACGGTGGATTACATTTACCTGCCAGCCCACATCTTGGCCATAGAAATAACTTTTTTTTAAAAAAGAAAGAGAACTCTCAATACTCGCCATAACCAGTGGAGCAAAACGGATGCCAGCACAAGCACGAGTTGTAACGCAACGGACTTCTAATTAAAACCCAGACCGAAACTTCATGGCAAGGATTCCATGCACACATACGGATGCGACCACTCGGAGTCAACCCCAGATCTATCCACGCGTAGAGTGAAAACCCGACCATCAGAATCACTACCAAGAATACTGAAGATAACCTCCATTCCAAAAACCTGATACCAGCCCTCCTGCAAGTTTAAACTCTCCTAATTCTCTAATCTCCTCTCGTCTAAAGTTCTAAGCTTCACACCTGCAAACTTCCAATCGATGACCACATACCGAGGGAGGACCCAACAGCGTAAGTGATAAGCTCTAGAAGAAGACTGAAACCAGAAGGACAAAGAAGAATGACGTGTAAGCCGCGTTACCTCCCCAGCCAAGCAACTCCTGTCTTCTAATCAAGTCCTCACATATACTGATTAATTCATATACTGTTTATTCTCTCTAGTTATTTTCACTTATCAAGTGGGACCGCAGTCCGGCACCGGCCTTTGGATTCCAATGAGATGGGGAGCCGGAAGCTTCAATGCCGCTCCGTGGACAGGTCAAGATCATCCTTTTGACCGCCCTGTCAAGTTCTAAATTTCAATTGTCTAATATAAAAATATATAAAATATATAAATAAATCTACTTCATCCTTAAGCTTTTGAAACAATGAGTAATTTCAGCATGCTATCAGAATAGAGGTCAGCTTAAGCTGTTGGGACCAGCGGTGATTTCAACATCTGGTCTCGAAGCTCCTATGATTTTTAACAAAAATTTGTTGGGTTTTCCTGCAGACAGCTTGTTTGCCGACGTCGTCTTATTTTGAAAAAAGGTCTAACTCATATCTGACCTTTCGTGGATTTTGCCACTTGTATCTCTCACATGCGTGGTTCATGGTTTAAGATGCTCATAAGATAATAGCTATAACAGCGGTTTAAGCTTTCCTATCAATTATATATATATATATATATATATATATATATATATATATATATATATATATATATATATATATATATATATATATATATATATATATATGTTAAGGGGTTAAAATAATTGCACACCGTGAAAAATAATTTTTTATTAATGAGCAATTATTTGAGCAAAAACATCGTTAGATGTTCTATTATTTTAATATTCAAGCAGAATTTTTTAGGTGTTGAAGATGGACTCTTGTGAGAGAAAAATTATATTTGGCATGCATGCACCATGTGGCTGTGTGCCATGCTGGTCACCACGGATCTCATTCATCAAGTATTAAAAAAATATAAAAATATATAAATAAATTTATCTCTTACTATTAACTTAAGCTTTTGGGATAAGTAGTGATTTTAGCATAGTATCAGAGGAGAGGTCCTGAATTTGAATCCTGTCCTCGCGTTTTTGGGACAAATGGCGATTTTAACATGCGTTTATCTTGGTGATTGGCTTACAAGAAGGAAGCGAGCATGATTATGTTGGTGCATACAGTATAGGATATGATTTACTTGGTGAGGAAGGCGTATATGAACTGTGAAGTATCAATGGAACTTTGTTGGTGGGTCTATAACTCACCTAACAAGTCAGTGGAGCGTGTTGACTAAGGGGCTCCCGAAAAATGAGCGTTTTATGCGAGCGTTAGGCTTGCGTTTAAATGATTAAGCACATGAACGGGCCATAAACCTTGACTGTAGTTTGATGTGGCTGATACGCGGTCGCGTGCTCAAAGGCGTGAATGTTCCGAGTGGGCGGCATCACGGTCATCATCTCTGACGTGACCCGTGCAACATGGTATCTCTTGGCCTCGGCTGGTCTCAGCACCACCCTATAAGGCTGGCCCCCCCATGCATTCCCTTCCGGCTAAAAAACTCCACAGTCCAATGAGCTCACCCACATGCATACATACTTCCGGACTTCTTGACCAAGACTTCATGGCCAAGCTTTGCACGGCAGCAAGAGAGGAGGGGGAACTGGAGAGCACCAAGATGGGCGATCTTCTACTGCTGCTCTCTTGTAATGGAGCAAAGGCTCAAAAGATGAACGGCATCGAGAAGCCTATGGGCCGGGTGTACGAGTGCAAGACATGCAATCGCCGGTTTCCGACGTTCCAGGCGCTCGGAGGCCACCGGACGAGCCACTTGAGGCCGAGAATCCGGAGGAATCGGGTCGAGCCGCCCAAGAAGGAGAGGCCAAAGCAAAGGGTGCATGAGTGCCCTGTTTGTGGCTTGGAGTTCCCCATAGGGCAGGCCTTGGGCGGCCACATGAGGAGGCACAAGCCCACGGAGGCCGGCGAGGTCCATGCAGAGGAGAAAGCTGGTGCAGGGAAGATATTGTGGCTGGACTTGAATTTGACCCCTTTAGAGAACGATTTGGAGCTCACAACTCTAAGACTTGGATTAGAGATCGTAGAGGAGGCTTCTGGATGTCATCGATTTTTGTAGTTGCTCCGGCGGTACATAAGTAGACAGACTTGGATTTCCTCAAGAATTTTATTGTTATCCTATTTAATTTGTCTATTTCTTGACTCTTTTTTCGGCGACTTTTGCGTTTTCTTTGTTTTATTTCATGCATTTTGGGTAAACCTTAGACTACTTATTGGAAAGTATAAATTTTCATAATATGAGTTTATGTGTTTGTTACATGGATAGCAACCACTCACCTTAATTTCTTTTAATTAATAGCTCCCTGTTATTCTTGCCCATGGATTCACTGGTAGTTTGTCTCTTCTTATGCTTATAGCTAACTGGATAAAAGACAAGGGTCAAGATACATATATCTTGGAATTTATATATATTTAGTTTGTATGTATAGATATAGATATAGACATGGATACAGATATAGATAAATCACGGATATGGAAACACTTGGATCATATATCTCTTATCCCTCAACCTTTAATTTGTCCCCTTGAATATCCACTATAAGTTTTATTTGTATTTGTTGGCTGTCATCACATAGAACAACACAAGGGTCTTATAAGATCATCTCTTCTTCCTTCAAAACCTTTTGTCTCCATGATTTAATTTCCCCAAAACGTTGAGTTAGATTTGTCGACTGTCATCAGATGAGAACATACGCCTGCGTCCTACTGATGACTACTGTATATAAATTTATCACCATCTACGGTTGCAAGTGTTATGGAGGACTTATTTTTGACAGAAAATTGGGGTTCTTCTAGTTCAGAAATGATTTCTTCCAAGCAAGCCATGTTAGCGCATGTGGATTTGATTCAAACCTTGGAAATGGGTGGAGTCAAGAGAAAAATCTCGAACAAACTGAAATGTTTTAAATATGAATTATCTTCAGTAAAAGGGAAAAGAAGAAAAGAACAAAAAAGTATGACTATCCTGGTTATTCTTGACTAACTAACGGATTCGTTTCTTTTATTAGAGAAGTCCATCTGTGTTGCAGTGGAGTTTTTGGCATACCCCTACCAGTGCATGAATAGAAGCCAGATGGTGAAGATGTCATGATCTCATCTGCAACTTCCATGTCAGTTACAACCTCACAATTTTTTTGGCTAGTTTCCAAACTTTGAATCCCATCGTGATTAACATTGAGACGTACGTAAATGTTCTTGGAAAAATTACTCTATCAGTTCAAACCGACAGAAACTCCCTCAAATCAATTAAAAGATAGGTTACACAAGAACTACTATATAAAAATGACTCATCATCATCTACGATTGTTGACAACTAAAACCGGAAAATTTATGAAGCCTTCAGAGATTAGGATCTCATTCTTGTGACCTTTCGGTGGATGTGTAAGTATAGCAATTCAAATGTTCAGGTAGAAAGTTATGGCCATTGCCCATTGGAAGGTGCAGTCTGGAACTCATTGCCATCATTTTTGCTGGGGTCATTTATCTTGACTTCTTCTGCTTTAGTTGCCTCTCAAAGTCAAGCAGTCGTTTTGAACTGGTTATAGCGCCTAAGCCACTAAATATAAGCTAATAGAAGATGCTTGAATTGTTATAAGCAACAAAAAATTACGTGTTCCGTGGTTTGGTGATGAATAACCTGGATATGTGTGGTGAGATAGAGAGGATTGAGAAAGGAAATGACCAGAGTTGGTGAGATAGGGAGAAATTTTTCAGGTCTGAACAGTGCAGGTTGGACCAATGAGAGAGGCAAGGAAAATGTTACTCTTTCACTAATTTCTGTTATTTAAGGCCCGTGATTAGGATTCAATCAAAATGCCAATCTATGTTTGTGCCCAGAAATAATAAAAATGATATGACGGATTAAGAAAACTCTCTATATTCGCCCAGACCATTAAAACATCTTCCACAAGTTCTATCCCAAAGATTTGGGAAGTAAATGGAAATGCCATTGTTAAATATCTCCGTATGTCAAGGCCATATCTTTCTAAATTATGAAACTGTTATTCAAAAGAAATAAACATCATGATGTCACAATCGTTCCAAGACAAATAACCCAAATGCTTTAATAGCACGCAATGTTTTACCTCCCATATGGGAAACAAGTAAGAAGATATGACCCTGGCTCTTCTAAGATCATCTAAAAAATAAATTCTTACACAAAGATTAGGATCTATCCAGTTGGAATGGAGATTAGAGAATCCAGTCTTTACGGTCCAGTTGTCCGCGCCATCACTCGAACAACCCATAATGAAGCAAGAGCCGTTGTAAGGAACGCACCAACTTTAGAGATTGGATTTTTCGATCTCCGTAAAGACTGGAACAGTTCATGATAACCTTGCAGCACAAACATCTGTCGTGACTTCTAGTGCAGTTTGTTGCTTACAAGCACCCTCTTAGGTTTGAAACACATCACCCGAAGGCGATGCTCATGTTGACAGGTCGGAGGAATATTGTGATGACAATGACCTAAAACCAAACCAGGTCCCATGCTTGTCGCATTATCTGCACATTTCTCTTTGAGAATAAATTTTTTCTTTGTCAGAAAAAGGAGAAGACTAGTTGAGGATTGTGATGCCAATCCGTAGAAACAAATTCGAGTTGATGCATGCCCTCGCCACTTGAAAACGTAGGGTCTTCATTGTCCTTGATGGCAAGTTTAATAGAACAACAGGATCCGGTTTAGATGTTATTGGGACCATCAAGTTGAGTCAGGTCCAAGGTAGCAGCATCTGATAAGGTGATTTTGTTTTCAATCGCCATTGGCTTGTTGCTTGATGGTGTTGGGTTGAGATCAGCAAACAGTTGGCACGTTAAACAAGTGATCCATGCAATTTGACCTATTTCCTTGTTGGTATCTGTAGACTTTTGGCGTATCTCAAGCTATTGGTGTTGGAATACAGGGAGAGAAGTTTTTCTAGAGAGGAAAGGATGAAGAGATAAATACTTCAAAAATTTTCTATTTACTTTGGCTCTTTTTTTTTAATCCAATATATGAATAACTTAAATGCACATAGAAAATCTAAATATATAAACTAGTCAAATATATATATACTTAAATACATAGAAATCCCAATTGCAACATTGATCGAGGTATTGGCCGCACATCCCACTTCATGAAGCATGAGAAGAGAGTGGTGCATCGAAGCAATGTGTGCATGTGTCGTGCCTACGAGCAACATATATTTGTGACTACTGGGGAAGTTAGAGTTCTGCGATCAAATAGCCTAACACAATTAGGACCTAATCCACGGATCATTCCGAAGTACATGGACCTCCTCGAGGTAGGAACAAAATGTGGCATGTCCTCTTCCAGAGGGGCAGACCTTCTAGTGTTTTATTAGAACGAGCAGATCTTCGATACGTGCTTTGCTTGGTAGCGTTGTGCATGAAAATTATCAGCAACTATCTGTGATTGAGACAAAATTAGATTGGGCTTCTCTTATGCAACCTTTTTTAGGGCTGGATCCTTGACAAGGAGAATGGGTCCATATCAGGACTTATACACTCTCATTTTGATGGAGCTCATCGTGGTATGACCAGCGAAACTTCATCCATTAAGTTACTTCATAGTTGTTCTAAGATTGCAGATGCACGCTGAAATCAGATAGTCGAAGACAAGATAGGCAACCTAACCCGACAACGTCACTGTAAGATCACATCACCCATCTCTACGGAAATGGATTTTACAATCAGCTCCGTGACAGATACAATGGTACATTGGCCACACCAAGGTACACTGGCGATGTGTTCAAGGCAATTTTTTTCCTTTAGGGAAAATTAAGTAAGAAACTTCGCACGCTTTATTAGGAGTAGAAATTTACAGATGATAGAGAGAGGAGAAGTTACAGAAGAGATGAGTCGATTTTATAGCAATGTGGACAGCCAGCTTGAGATGCCTTGTGGCTATCTAAAGCTTTACCAGAGAACAGATAACCCCGCAATGATGATGTATGCAGGGCCTTGTGAAGAACTGAAGAAACCGTCATCCTTCTTTTCAAGAAGATCCAGCCATTTCTTTCGTGCCAAATGTGCTACATGAGAGGTATAACCAGCTGGTCCCATCCTTTCTTGAGGCTCGCCCTGCATCTGCCTCCTCCTGCATGAAGTCCAAAAGGGAAGAAAGTTGGAAGGTGTAGCCCAGACACTAAGGTATGAAAGTATAGGCGACCAGATGGCTTAGGCGAAAAGGCATCTGATGAAGAGGTGAGAAGCTGTCTCTACTCGGGTACCGTATGAGGGATAGTCGGAACTAATTTGCAAACCCTTTCTGGTTAGAATATCCGCCAGTGTGAAGCTCATTTTAGAGTTCGAGCAACATGAATATACTTTGACCTTCTCTAGTACCTCTGCCTTCCAAACTAGCTTGTAAAACTGCCAGAGTAAACCTCCACTGTTAATGAACTGGTAGTATGAAGCTACACTGCAAAGTTCATCACTACTTGGTTTTCAGACTGGCACTTCCACGGCTCTAGAAGGGCGGATGGTGGAGAGGAGGTCAGAAAGATGATTCATCTAGGCAGCTTCTGAAGATGAGAGGGGGCCATATACTCTAATCAACCAAAAGCATATCCTGCAGTTCCAGAATGTGGCGACAGGCGAATTGTAAGTAACAACTCTGATCGATGTACTCTTACTGATAAAGAGAAGCAAATGAAATTGGCCTTTGTTGCCGCTAGTTTCTGAATGCACCAAGGTCGGTAGGAACCGAGAAGAACTAAGGTCGGACGAGATCGAAGAGAATAAAAACTAGTTACAGCTGAGGTCGAGGCCAACCTGCAAGAAATTCACTTGCCAGAAGATTTTTGATAGAAACTCTCTGATGCTCAAGTTAGAATACTAGAGCAACAGTAGAAGAAAGAAAATATGTTGAGAGGAACCTCTATGCGAGCTTACTTGAAAATCTCCGGGTTGCCTCTTTATATAGTGTTAGAATAGACATCTGTTACCTTATTTGATGCGACATGCATTAACTATTTGGATCAGTTGTGCATTAACGGTATGTGGTGACCGCTTCGTGCGAGTGGTACATGGCGACGATCACGCTAATCATGCCTTACTTGCAACTTCGGCATGACAACTGGCCTTTATTGCTTCAAACAGGGTAACACCTCGGTTTACTCCAAAATTAATTATTCATCTCGATTATGGCCAAAGTCAAGAAAATCGATTTAAACCGAAGTCAAGATGTCCAATATTTTTTTCTATCCGGCATGGACCTGCTATCTTTCTATAATTTGATTTCTGTTTCTGTTTTCCAGCTTGAAAGAAGTACAATTTCAGGAGGCTTCAAGATCCCTGCAGATATCTTTGCAAATGAGAGAAGGGCCTGCAGGAAACTCTCGTGTCGAACATGAACCACGACCAGCAATGCCCAAAAGGTAAGGCCCAACCACTTAATAATTGGACTTCAAACTACATTAGCAGTCTTAGGGCTTAGATGCGCGAACCAAGCTGCAACTGGCTATGCGGTTCGAAGATGCTGATTGGACGATTTGCTGGTCTGATGCAGGATGGTTCCTCAGATCACACATTGAAACACATGCAAAAAGTATGATCACCAGTGATGCACATGACAATCAATATAAATGGACTAAATCAAACCAATATACTCAGCATTACTAGTCTGTTCAGAATTATAGCAGTTGCTACGATGATCCAGCTCTATATAAAAGCTTAAACCCCTCAAGGCCAAAGTGAACTCCAAAAAGAGGAGGCGAGGAGAAAGACCGACATGCTTCCCTTTGCATGGAAGTAGTCTCACGTGTGAAAGCCCAGATTCCAAAGACCATTCCGACCTTGGGGTTCCCTTGGGAGAAGCAGGTGCGGTGCGACGCACATGCTGCCACCCTTCCCCAAAGTCAACGATTCCTTGCCCAAAGTGCGAAGCCCTGATCGCTCTTTCCCACGCTAGTAGTCCATCCGCTCTCCGCCAGCGCACCGTATAAACAACCATTATAATAGACAAGAGAGACATTTTAGATTAAGTAGCTAGTACTTCAGTAGGTATAATGCCAGCAAATATGTGAGGACAAACTTCTTCGTCTCTGGCAGAGGTAATTCGAGTCCGTGAAGGGGAACATAGTAAAACCAAACCCTAGAGCTAAAAAGGCCCACAGAGGAAAGAGACAACCACAAACAATTGAAAAAAAACTGCGGAGGAGATGGGAGTAAAAGGTGACGCGGTTTTAGTTTCGCATAGCATCATTAGAGGTAATTCCTATACACATAAGTAAGGTTATGGGGAACCAAAACACATCTCTCTCCAATGGTAGCAACAACTCCGTGCCGTGATCGGCAAGGCAAGGCATAGGCAAGCATTCGCATCGCACCAATTCATGCTCCTCGGTCTCGGAAGACTTCTCTTCTTAATTCATTGTGCACTTTGTTCCACAATCGCTCCGCTGTCTGCTACTTTTGAGGGGGTTCGTCGTTGATCCTCCTGCTGCCGTGGGTGCTGCCGGAGCCGGGCGGGTTGGCTTCCTTCCTCGCGGTGACCCGCGGCTTCCTGGGGATGCACTTGGCGCGGACGCCCTCGATCTCCTTCTCGGCCAGCTCCAATTTCGAGCTCCTGGTCGAATTTCAGAAACATGGAGCACCCGTTAGCACGTGAAGCACAGATCACGAAGCGAAACAATGTACATAGCGATCAATGGGATGCGTGCGACTGCAGAGCCAAAGCAACCACGAAAGGATTAAATGTAAACGAGTACGCGTGGCAGGAGCTTGTGCGGTACGTGGGTACAATAACTGTACATGGAGAGAGAACATGTGAGATGGCTGGGCAATCCGGCAGGACGGTAGGTCCCACGTTCGATCGCTTTTTGAACGCCGTCGCCCACTTGCTGCGTACTGAGAGCGAACAGCCCGCTGCTCCGCAAGCAGAGAAGGACATGGAACGAGTCAACAGAAACAGTACTCTCCCGTCTGTCCAAGACGACGGCCTGCTAACTCTTGGCATCACCGTTGATTTCGATGATTAAGCAAACAAGATGGTTGTATTGTCCGACTGATCACAACCTTACGTTTACCTCATCTTTTATCGGCGTGAATCATAGAGTTTTAATCGTCATTAATTTTATCAACTGATCCCTGAGCTAATGTGTCGATATTTTTTTTAGCATTAATTAAAGGTAGTAGTAAGCTTTGAACTTTGTTTTTTACTTATTTACCGACGGAGCTAAATTGGTATAGATAATAGAACCACATAAGATTGAGCTTTTAGGCTGAATCGAAAAATTGGTGGGACGAGTACCTTTCGATAACTGCAACGCCAAAAATAAAGCTAGAACCTAGCGAGCCAATAGAAACTCTAGAGGCAAAGATAATAATATGCTCTAAGAAAAATGAAATTAATTAACGGTAGAGTAGCGTTACCTATCAGCGTTGTAAGAAGAGGAACGCTTCAAGCCAGGAAATTCTGCGACGCCGCCGCTTTCCTTCTTTTTTGTCTCGATCAAGCTGCCGCTAAAATACTCCTTGTCCTCCATCCGGATCGCGGCGAAACTAGGGTTTTCGATCAAGCCGTCCATCGCAACCCGGGCGCTCATGTCGGACCGTCCACGCGGCAGCCTTCCCCTGTAGTGCGACGCCAGGGAGAACCCGTGGTCCTTGATCGGAATGGAGCCGCAGGAGATGAGGTGCATCAGGACCGCAGAGGCCCGGAGCCTCCCGCTCGGGTAGCTATCCACCGTCCGATCCGCATCGCTCGGTGCCACGGGGACGAGCCGCCCGTCGGCCTTGATCAGCGTCTCGAGGGTCTCCGGGCTGGACGAGGACGGCGGCGGCGAGATCTCGTCCCTCCCGAGCTCCGTCGTGGGGTTCTCCTCCTCGACCCGCGGGACCTCGTCCCGCACGACGACGGCGCGCCGCCTCTGCCGCTTCTCGTCGGTCTGTGTGGCCGCGTCGGCGGCCTTGAGGGCAGTCTCAGCGGTGAGCTCGGTCTTGTAGACCTTGTACTCGTTGAGATCCAGAGAGCTCCACGGCGTCTTGTTTCTCCTGACGAGAGGGTAGTCGGAGTCATCGTGGACGG
This sequence comes from Phoenix dactylifera, assembly GCF_009389715.1. NCBI lineage: Eukaryota > Viridiplantae > Streptophyta > Magnoliopsida > Arecales > Arecaceae > Phoenix > Phoenix dactylifera. The sequence goes on along the minus strand of NC_052404.1, from coordinate 11,097,517 downwards.
ATTTGGGGATCTCGAGCGGCTTCTCGGAGTTGGAGGCGGAGGAGGCACCGGTGTCTTGGGATGTCGGAGAGGAGGCCACCGGGAGGAGAAGCTCCGACCCCTTCAGGACGTACTCGTGGCCGTGAGTCGGGTAGATGAAATCGTCTTCGGAGAGATCGTGCCACACGAATCCATTCTTGTAGCTCCTGGATCACAAGAAAAAACCATGGATATTACATAGTTTGCGCGGATCAAAATAAAAGGGGAAGAATTATTCCAAGAGTCCATGGAAAATACCGTTTGGAAGACCATGAGTACATGCTGGCCATTCCCTTTCCTCGGAGAAAATTGAGTCGATCGATCACATCTAGAATAAAAAACCGAAGCAAGGGCATTTAGAAACCGGGCAAGCATTTGCGGAAGCCAAAGAAGACCAACGTTTTTCTAATCTCACCTCTGAGATAGAGGCCATCGCTGGAGGAGAGGGAGACCTCCATGAAATGCGGGTGCTCCAATTGGTTGTTCCTGGAGAGATAGTAGACCACCGGCACCTTCCTCGGAGAACTCCTCGGCTTCGGCTCCGTCCATACCTTGGTTCTCTCGGGACTCGTCTCGCGATCCTTCCATTGCTTCACAAGCTCTGCTCTTCCCCTGGACGCCACCGCCATTCTCCCCTTATCTTACAAAAGGAGCCAAAACAATGGATGATTCGGAGATCGAACACTTTCCCGCTTTCAAAATTCAAATCCTCTCCCACAGAAAACAGAAAAGCCAACGATTCTCTACCTCGCTTTTCCGGATATCAGCTTCCGAAAGTTAAAGCGAGAAAAGAAAGAGGAAAGGAGGGGTATTTATAGAGGAGAAGGAAAGGAGAGGAGGGCTGGGAAAAAGGAAAGGATTGGAAAGTAGAGTGCCGGGAAAGGGGAGAACCGGGCGGTTTCGAAACGAGGGATGCCGCGGCCAGGGGGAAACCAACAAAAATGAGAGCTCATGGGCTTACAGTAAAAAAGAAAATATAAAAAGCAAGAGTCATGTACCAAAAAGAAAAAAAAAAAAAAAAAAAAGAGCAAGAGTCAGTGATCACAGGTTGATTGATAGGAAACGACGTGGACGCACCGATATCTCGCCCTGCGGAAGCCACGTAAAGACGAAACCGCCCTTGCTCATGTCATCCTCTCCGAGGCGTGGATCGGGAGCTATCTCACCGATTTGAAGAGAAATGCCGCGAGATTCTAGACGCACCACCATTTTATTGGAGTTTTAATTTAAAATAATAATAATAATAATTTAAAAAATAAATATATTAATTTTATTTTTAAAATTTTAGATGGTTAGAAATTTTCCAAAGCTTCTTTCAAAAAAACCTACGGCTCTTCATAAAAAAAAAAGTTTGATTTTGGTTTCGATTTTTGTAAGAATGCGGATAAATAGGTTAATTACTATTTCTCTATTTTCTAAGGCAAAACAGAATTTTTTTTTCTAATAGATTATTTTTTAATAATATATAAAATAAAAATATAGCAGTATTTTTAGGCAAAATACTTCTTTAACATTTATAAATGCTGCTATTACCACCTCACTCTCGTTAAAGCTGACTATTTTTACGAGTGTATAAAGTAGTCCACCTTTATCGGTAGATACACTCCATTCGGGTCTTTTTCTCTCTCTTGTAGTCAGAGAATGAGACGCAGACCTAGTCAAAAGAAAGACGCCTATAGCAGATTCTAAGAGCGCTATGCGAGATTTTGGATGCTGGTCCACCGATTTTCAGAAGTCCGGCAGCTTAATTAGTGCTGTCGTCGGGAGTTTGGTGTTCCGCTTTCCGTTCGATATTTTAGCCACGCGGCATTTGTTCCGGCTACCTCCAGTTTCCCAATTTTTCGAGCATTCTGAAGACCAAAGGGAGAATTGGCACCGGCATTGGCTTGGGTCTCCGGACGCGGACGATTAGTCAAAAGGCCTGCTTTAATTTAAGGGATTCAGCGGTCGGCAGTCCACGATATCGGCGCAATAGAGTCATATTAGTCGTCTCACGGTTGTACGTTAGCGGCTAAATTAAGAGCGTCCATGTTACTGCCCCCTTCCTCCTCCTCCCCCGTGGGACACGGATTTGACCGCACGAGGAAAGCGAGGAGAAAGAGAGGAGGTGAAGGCGATGAAGGTCCACCGTCCGATAGAATCAAGCGCTGTTTCCTTGCGCGATCGAGCTCAGATTAGAGTGGCAATTGTGCATGCACCGAAATGCCCCTGGGATGGCAGCATTCGTCGAGTCTGATGCATCGCCAGCTTTACACGCTGACACATGATCAGATTCGCAGGCTACACGATGCTGGCATCTCTGAAATTAATCGGCAGCGAGTGAATTTTGGGTAAAATTCCATCTTATGAAAGGGCCATGGACGGAGCTTCGGTCATTTCTATTGCTCGTGATTGCTCCTAAAAGAGATGACATAGGATCGAAAGCAGATGGCAGCTTGCATGTGACGTTGTCGGGAAAATATCATAGTTGGTGAAATTGGTTAGGCGCAGTAAAAGCTATCATCCTTTCGCCCATCATGGCACAATTGTTTTGGTGCATATAGAACAAAAAAAAAAAAAAGCGCATTGCAAGTCATTAATGTTGAACGCTCTTGCCATTTAAAATCCTACCTAACAACAGAACAGATTAACAGACGAGCTTTCTTCTTGGTAAAGTTAGAAAAGCATAGCATAATACTGTAGATGTTTTGAAACTACAGAAAACGATTAAAGAGTCACTAGAATGTGCCTGGTTATAGATCCTCCAATGCTTAGATTGAACAGAATTTTGAAAAAAATAGAAGAGATAAAAGAAAGATAAAAGTTTTAGAATATGGTGATGGGGGTTTCTTTCATTGTTACCGTTGATTCCGCAGACTGAACTGTCAAGCGAAATTTTAGGAATGACGAATCCGAACCATACTAAAAGCCAAGAGCTAACAAACATAGAAAAAAAAGCTTAAATGCATTGCAAATAATTGATGTTGAATGCTATTGTCGTTTCATATCTGACCTAACAGAAGAACAAATTGACCGACGAGCTTTCTTCTTAGTGAAGTTAGAAAAGCATAGCACAGTACTAAAGTTGTTCTAAACTACATAAAATGATTAAAGAGATACCAGTCTGGCTACGGATCTTTTGATGCTTAGGTCGGATAGAATTTTGAGAGAAAATTGGAAAGATAAAAAAGAGGTAAAAATTTTAGAATATGGTGATGGAAGTTTCCTCCGTTGTTACCATTGATTCGGCAGACTGAACTGTCAAGCGAAATTTTAGGAATGATGATTGTGAACCACATCAAAAACTAAGAGCTAACAAACATATAAAAAAATGTTTAAGTGCATTGCAAGTAATTGATGTTGATCGCTATTGCCGTTTAAAATCCTATCCAACGGAAGAATAGAGTGGTAGACGAGCTTTTTTCTTGGGAAAGTTAGAAAAGCATAGCACAGTACTAAAGATACTCTGAAATTACAAAAAATGATTAAAGAGTTGCTGGAATGTGTCTGGTTACAGATCCTTCGATGCTTAGGTTGGACAGAATTTTGAGAGAAAACGGGAAGGATAAAAGAAGGATAAAAGTTTTAGAATATGGTGAAGGGAGTTTCCTTCATTGTCACCGTTTATTCGGCGGATTGAACTATCAAGCGAAATTTTAGATCGACGAATCCGAGCCATATCAAAAGCCAAGAGCTAACAAAAATTAGATTTAAAGCACATGCGCATATCAACAGGCTAGAGAAATTAAACTTGGTATTTAAAAGAAAAGAATATAATTAGCCATTTGATACTTGAAAGCCTTCTATTTTCGAAAGATCACCCATCAAATTATCTTCTCATTGCAATCTATCTCTGCTAACCACCAGCTAGAAAAACAAAAAGCAGCTGTCCTCAATCCCCTCCTGCCTGAGGAGGTGGATGGATTACGGGGCTCGAGCTCGTCTAAAAGAGAGGAGGTCTTTTCTTGAAAGTAGTAAAAATATTTTGAGGATTTCAATAGCATCAAGTGGAGATGGATGGAGAGAACAAATTACAGCCAAAAGATATATTAGAGGGGATTTTATTATATTCTTTTATTTGTGATGCAGAGGAATTAAATGCAAGAACCTATATTAGCATGCCTTCTGAGCACGCCATTTTGCTCATTCCCATTGATGAGGACAGCTTCATTGGCAAAGACCAAAGCTTCAACTAGAAGTCTATCAAAGGACTCGGACCATGGTTTACCAGAAAATAGAAAAACATTTTCAACACAGTTTCCACACGACCTCCTTCGTCACTGGATTCTCAGAACACCTATCAGCTTGCACCCAAAAAAAAAAAGAAAAAAAAGAAAAAAAAATCAGAACACCTATCGGCGTTCCCAATCCACCACATCCATCTCTATCCACGCTATAATGATTAGCAAAATCTAATTTTAGCTGACAAAGAAACTTCTCCAGGATGATCGCTGTGATAAAACCCAGCTCATCCAAGCTTTCTTCCTCCCTTAATGGCTTGACTGTATCCTCCTCCTCTTGTCTTTCCCGGGATGCAACGCTATTTTGTATATCTTCATTTTTGAAGCAAGTAGAGCTTGCTCCCCCTTGCCTATAAAAATATATATATAAAAAAAAAACAGACAGAAGTTTGTTTTGTGCACAAGTTTTTTTTAAAAAAAAAACAAAATGCTCTGTCCATTGCCTTCCATCTTTGAATAAGTTCCTCCGGTGGTAATCTTCTAATACCAACTCTGTCTGCAATTTTGCCTTGCAACCAAGTCTATAAGAACATGGCATCAATGTAATTCAGATGCAAGGTCAACAATACTTTCTAATTAATAATAACAACAATTCACAATCAACTATCAGCACCAGAACCATTGACTTCGACAGCTATTTTCTTAGGGCAAGAAGAAGAGAGATGGCCAGGAACACCACACTCATAGCATGTTCTTCTCTTCTTCTTTGAACCTCCTTCATTTGTGCTAGCCTCAGCCTTCTTGCCAGAAGGTTCTGAGCTTGACTTGGTTTCTACTTCTCTTTTAGGAACCGCACATCTAATTTTAACCGGCCGTCCGCATATGGCATTCTGGTCTAGCTTCAATGCAATTGTGAGGGATACACTGTCAACGAAGTCAACATGGGCATAGCCTTTGAAATCATCAGTTTCCTTGTCTGTACCCCATCTGATAGATGAGATTTTGCAATCAGAGAAAAGCTTTCTCAAATCATCCTCAGTTATATCCCATGACAGATTTCCGACATAGATTCTGTTGTAGCCCTCCACCATCTCGGGTGCGAAATCTGATTTCTGGGTATGGTTGGCTTTAAAAGGTTTTATCTTTAGATAAAATCCACCCCTGAGTGTTGTGGGTCGAAGTGTTAGTCATTAACAATAAAATGAATAGAAGAATAATGATTAAAGAGAAATTTGCTTACATATCAGCACCATTGAGAGCTAAAGCCCTTTTTGCAGCAGCTTCTGTCTGAAACAAGAAACAGTTGTCACCTGATAAGCCATAGCTGGTGGATGATCAAAGAGCTTTTGTGCGAGCATGCACTGTTTGTAGAGACAGAGATCTAACTAAAGCAACAAGAAAAGCTACGGATATGGGGTGGCCATGGTTTTTGTCTCATCCTCTATAAATTGAAGCATTAAATTCAGTGGAAGAAAGATAGCCATCTGATGAAAAACTTAAAATCATTGCATGACATCAAATAAAACAAGCTTAGTACCAATAAGCTAGCTAAGTTCATATAATCTTGCTAATGCAATCAGGATAGTGAAGAAGTTCGCATAGTTATCAATCATACAAGCAAGAGGACCAGTACACAAGGTAATTTGGTGCTGTCAGCTGAAACAAACTGCATTTAGTACATTTGTTCAATAATTCCATAGTTATGTACAATTAGCAAGTTGTTCTGTCCGAATGCTCAGCAAGGAAACCACACCCAAAAACCAGGGTTACAGCAATAGAAAACCAGTTTGATAATTAGTTGTTTAAAATAGAGAGATAATAACTTCAACTAAAGAAAGCAGTAGGTACGCTTACTGTATGGTTCCACCAAGGGTGTTGTATCTAAGAACACCAATTAGAAAAGAAAGAGAGAGAGAGAGATGGCTCACTTACCTACTCACAAGTCACCCTTCAAGTTTATTAAGAAAAAGGAAAGGTGTCTTTTTTTTTTGTGGCAGGGGGGTTAGAATTTAATCAAAAGGGTGGCTAAAGGGAAACATGAACATAGTATTTGAATGCTCTACAATCCAGAGAGTAATCAAGTTGAAAAGGAATTTAATCATGTTGATAGAATTTTGACATCCTTAAATGGTCTATAATCACTACTGATATATCAATCCATCCAACATGAAGAGCCATCACCTTGTTAAGTTTCATTGCGACGGTTTCATAGCAAAGAGTTGGTTGTATTAGTCGACAAACATCAAACAGGTGTTCTAACTATATCCCTTGTGAAAAGCTTCCTGCAAAAAATGTTTGAGTTTATTGAGTTCAACTAAATTTCCAATTTCCCAGAAGCTCAACATTTACAGAGTCTCAATTTCCATCATCCTCCTTACCCAACCTCTAAATGCCCAAATCACTGCAATGAGAACACTTATGTTAAACGAGATCTCAACAATGTCAGCTTACCTTAGATTTGATGCCAGCAACACGATGACATCCTCTGTGATCACTTTGCACTAGCTTACCATCATCACCATCAGTTTGATGCAACCCTTACCATCATATTGCCTCAAGCAAAATGGGACCACTTTGCCTGAAACAGAGGCTAACACAGTTACATTTTAGATTCTCTAGAGTTTGAAGTTATTTGCTAAAGATATGAGAATGGTGGTAGTAAGCAGTGACCACCACTTCTCCCGGGGTTAATTATTTTATTTAAGACAAGAACTTTCCCTTTGGAATGTACTTAATGCCTGTACGCACACGTTGATTTTCAATACTTCAGCCATTCCTGAAAATTGTTGCTCTTTAAGCCACAGCTAATGCTAACATCAGCATCCTTCCTGAACATATTCACCAAAGCATGTTTATAAAGCATGACTGAAAACAAATCCAACACTTGGTTTAATTGTGAAATAGAAAAATTTACTTCTAAAATGAAACCATTGACCTTTCCTCAGAAGCATTCTCATGAGTATATTTCATGCTTCACCATTGCAGTATCTAGGCTCCCTACAACCTCAACAGCCTTCCACTCAATCCATAAGGCAAATTATAGGGTTCCATTATGGCCAGCTCTGTGAAGTCAAGGAGAGTACAAAAGCCAACAAGGTATAGCAGAAGAGTGGACCAGAAGAAAAGGATATATCTATCTCACTGCAGAGAATGAATATCACATAGTAATATATCTTGCAACTTTAAGATGAAATTTAGCTATAATTACACAAAGAGGGAGCAAAGGGACAAATGGATGCTGTCAGTGGAAGACAACAATCCTAAATTGTAAAAGGAAGCAAGAGCACCTAAAGAAACTGCCATACTTTACAGAATTATATTAAACTATAGCAGCTAAAATATAAATAAACTATAAACTGAAAGCTGCACAATTTTAGTTAGGTTAAAAGCCATAGTCAGTTGCATGAGCAATAAAATGCATAGAAACACCAAAACATACAATCTTCTTGCAGCCACGGGTTTACATATATTTATTGCATGATGGATTAATCTAACATCCACTATCCAGAATACGACATTACAGTTCTAGCCAGTACACGACAGTGCTTGATAACAAGTCACGTTCATATGCAGCATATGGTCAAGAATGTTGTATCATGGCCAATATTGAGCAACTTTTTAAAGAAAACTATGTAGTGCACCCAAAAAACTACTTAAAGGCACTTAGTGAAATCTATTCCACGATTTGGCATAATGCTAAAGCTTATTTGGGCTTTTGATTGCAACAGACCATAAGTTCCATACTAAACACTGCTCAAGACAACCTTTGAATCAATGCCCAAAGGCAGAAACACCACAAGAAACATCTTTACGTAACACATTAATTTCCACACTTGCATAACTCCACCATACTTCTGCTTCATCTGTTTAATCTTTAGCACCTTACTCAATGGCTAACATTTCTATGTGATTAGTCCAGCATATTATAACATACCCATGGACACTTGTACTTGAGCTGCACAGATCAGTCAGTTTACCCCCAATTATGAATATTAGTTAACCTAGGAACCAGATACATTAATATCGTATCGATATGGTAGCCTTTCATTACTCTCACATTCCTATTAACTAGGTTGAGACAACATGTATCTATGAGTTATCTTGAACTATTGCAAATCCATGTTGTACAACCATGTCAAGCTATTAATACATACCAAGGGATCCCATCAATTGCAAGACAAAATATATTATGACAAAATGAAGAGCCACTACAACTTATGTGATATAATCTTTGTAGGGAGATTGCATATGAGAACTGGCTATGCCTGAGATAAGCTTGCACAGGGGAAAGATGTCAGGAGAGGAATCCAAGAAAAGGTAGAAGTTGCCAATGAAAAGAGCTCTTTGGAATCCATTACCCCAAATTTTCAGGATAATATAAATCACTTTTAGGTATAATCTATTATCCCCCAAAAAAACAAGGAATAGTGGGATCAGCAGTTTCTCAGTCCCTCGAATTTCTCCCTTTCATCACTCCTTTCTCCTTGCTCCCTTCACACCAGCATGAGGTTATCGGAAGATACTGCAGAAGGCCATTCAAACAGGAACTAAGGGGATGGAAATTTCATGGGACAACAAACAAGTAAAGGCCACTGACCCCAGAAAACTGCAGAAATCATAGGCCATCAGTCATGCACAGTTGCTTAAAGACATGATTCGTAGCCTATAACAAACAAGTAAAGGCAACTGACCCCAGAAAACTGCAGAAATCATAGGCCATCGGTCATGCACGGTTGCTTAAAGACATGATTCATCTATGTGGCCTTACATATGCCCAAGTTTATTGTCAGAAAACTGTTATGTGATTATGGAGATAGCTGGCAGTGCTATCCGGGTAGCACCCCCAGCAAGAGTAATACACAAACAGAACACCCAGTATCAAAAATAAGGATAAAAATGGTGTTTGCAGCCTTAAGGTCAGAGGATCCGACTTGGCTTGCTCATAGATGAAGGATAGTTACTAGATGATCCAAGTGCTCAGCTTGGCTAAAGATGGGGAAAAATGTAGCAAAATCGAAACAGATTCATAATAGTGTTTTCGAACCAAATTACACAGTAAGAAGTTAACTGCATAAAGACTCAATAGCTCCCAATGTCCTCCATCCAATAGCCTAGAGTGTTTGCTGCATAAAGCATCCCCTGGTGGGACTGATCAGGCCTTTTGATTGATGATGGATGACAAGATGGATACTGATACTTGAGCCGCAGATATCAGATTAAATGAATGTCTAAGCAATTGTTGCAACTCAAATCAACAGTCCAACTGTCTAATGATCGCAAATATCCAAGTCCAAACTTTCGAACAACTGCTGTAACTTTAATGAATTGAAAAGTTTCAGTTTGACAATATTGTCAAAATCAGCTACTATTGAGAAGAACAAAGTCTCACTTATGGTTTCAAAAACCCATGAAACAGGATGGTACAACCAGTTACCATTCCGGCGCAAAATCGGCATTGGTATAGGTGTCGGGATGCCAAAAAAGCTATGGTGGTACACCTGTACCAGTCAATACCAATGGTTCGTTCCATATGTACCATTGACACCAGTACCGTAATGATAGGAAAATGGTAACGGGGTTCATTACCAGCCTTTAAAACCTTGGTCTCACATGCCTTCAGAAATAGAGTGAAAGAAAAATTTTTATGCGCTTGAAGAACATCATAAGGTTATTAAATTTGATGGGTCATACGAGGATAGCATGACTTTATACAACTACACAGGTAAGATAGCACATCTCAGAGATACCATACTACTGGAAGAGCCCGTCTTCGTAGAACATATTGATGGGGTCAACTCCATAACACTAACTCTTACAAACAAACTGGTAGTCAGTTCATTCTTATGAAAATCAATAAGAAAATGATCATATGGAGAAAATAAACTTAACTGTTCCCTTAGATAAATATGTAATGCTAAACTGAAGTTTGTGAATTTTCTTAAGCCCTTGATGAGTATTATGAGAAGAAGATAGGTTGCATAAATATTCAAGAAAGGCATTGTATATATTTTGCTAGCCATAACTTGCTGCTGGTAATGTCGTGCATATGCATAAGTAGAGTTATGTGAATCACTGTCGATTGCACAAGTCACAAATTTATCACAATAAGTCTTTTACTCAGAGTTCTTCCCCAGCTTGCCAAAGACGGACATTTATTGTGAGATCAACTATTGTGTTTCAGTATCTACTGAAACAACCATCGCTCACTATATTATGGAGGTAACTGATTACTATAAGGATAAGTATTAATGAATACTGAGTGTTATGCTACCCAAAATTCATTCAACTTGATTTTGAAAGAAAACTCATATGAATCAAGCGCTAACGGATAATACCAAACATTCTGGCAATTCGCAACTGAAACATCAAGTGAGATTTTAACCTAACCTTGAAAGTAAGAATGGCAATTCCCCTGAACTTCCCACTTTCAGCAAACCTCATGCAATCCACTTCGGTTACAGTGCCACAACCCTCAAAGAAGCTCCTTATATCTTCCTCGGTCGAGTAGTAAGGGATGCCACCTACGTAAACCTTCTTCGCATCTTGTTCGCTGAAAACAGAAGCTCAAAAATTAAATAGCACGCAACAAACAGAACCCTAAACCCCAATTCAACAATTTAAAATCATCATAATCTTCTAGAGTAACATAACTGAAGAACGAATCACTGAGCTTTACCAGCTCATGAATCCAAGCATCAGAGTGAAACCACAAATTTTGACAAAAGAGCAACTGGATTGTAATAGAAACATTGGCATTAAAAAGAAGAAAAAGGAGGTCTTTTTTCAAACCTTCGCTCGATATTGATGGACCCTTGCACCCGTCTCTCGTTGCTCTCTCCACTTATACTCTCATTTCCCTTCTCGTGCTTCTCGTCCTCTTGCTTATCTTCCTTCTTCCCCTTCCCCTTCACTTTCTTCTTATCCTTTTTCTTCTTTTTTTGCTTCTTCTTCTGCTTCTGCTGCTGCTGCTGCTGCTGCTGCTCGTTTTCTGTTGCTTCGTTGGCTCCGTCGCCTTCCCTCTTCCTCTTTCCACTCTTCTTCTTCTGCTGCTTCTCCTCCTTCAAGCCGATCGACTCATCGTTCTCCTGGTTTTCTTTCTGGGCGTCTCCGCTTTCCTCGACGGGCTCCGAGTCCTTGGGCTTCTTTCTTCTCTTCCCCCTCTTAGACGACGGCCTGGGCTTCTTCCGGGATCCCAGGATCTCTTTGACGCTCTCGAGCTGCTCATTAACGTCGCCGCTCGCGGAGTCTTTGGGTGCGGCGAGGGATTCCGCGAGGAGGGATCGGAACTTCGCCTTGAGCTTCTTGTTGGATAAAACCATCTCAAAGGGAGGAGGAAGAAGAGGAGGGGACGAATGCCCAAGGCACTCTCGATTCTCCAAGGGAAGCCAAGCCTTCGCCTTCTCAGGCGGCGGATGATGGAAGACCTTCCTCAGGAAGCGAGAGGGAAAAGGAAGCTAGGTTTGACATCAAGAGATTGAGTTCGGAACCAGGGATGATACCCGGGACCAGGACCCAGACCCAGCGCGTTAGGTCGGTCCAGAGACGTAAGAGAATGCGCTTTGTTAAATCCAATCAACTACCAAAATGGTTTAATTCCAAATATTCAAGGAAACATGAGTAGGGAAGGAACCGGATCGGATTAGACTATATAGGGTTTGGGTTGGAGTAAAAATTTATCAACTCAAATTCGGTCTATTTATTAAATAGATCAAAATTTTAAGATTCAACTTATTTGTTAAATAGGTAAGCCAATCCGACTTACATAACTCATTTATTAAACAGGTCAAGTGAAGTTGAACAAGTTGAATGCATTTAAATAGATTAAACAGGTTAAGAGATTAGGTTACGCAAATAAAAAATAAGTCGGATCAAAGGTTTAAATCTGAACTCAACTCATTTAACAAACAATATTTTAGATGAATTGGCCTATTTATGATCTAAATCTATTTATGTTAAGCCCAAATCTGCTTAAAGCGGATTGTTTGCAAGTCAAATTAATGGACCATAAATTGCCCTTCATTAAAGCACGCACTCTGCTCTTAGGAATCTCATCTGTTTCATCCTTCTTATGATAGCCTTCAATCACATCGCATGGGAATGGTAGAATCAAGCAAGAAAGATCACAAAAATAATAATAATAACAAGAAAGTTTCCCGCCTCACACGGTTCAGTATTTTATTCTTTTTGTACCCCATCAATTTAGACTTCATAAAAACCACCATCTTTCATTGTGGAAGGCAAGCCATTAGCAAATCGTTTGATGGAAAGTTCGGATTCAGATCCAAAGGCGAGAACAAGTCCAGGAGCCAAATCTAGGAGGTCAACTCGGTTTAGTGGGGTTGACTCACCGACGCTCCATGAGCTCCTTTTTTTGTTTTTTTTTCCTCCCCCTTCTCCTGAGTGGTTTGATGCGGACTTCCAAGGAAGGGAGAACATGTGATTTCTTTCACGGGCCGGTTAGGATTAGACCCGCACCTAAATCAACGCATGGGCTGCTTCCAGGTTGAGCTCATGATGGCTGAGCCCAAGTACAGCGTGAGTACCATAGCTTACACTTATCGGCACTTTCCAAGTCTTATGCCCCAGGGCACCAAAATCCCCAGAATCCCATCATGACCTGGGTCCATAAAACTCTAAAAAATTATGTGAAATAGAATCACAAAAGTGGGTCATCTTCGCATGTGAACCACTTGCACCAAGTCTGGTCAACATTTCACAGTAGTTCAGACGTCTACAGGCAGAGGCAACAAGAGAAGCCCAATAAATAACTTGGTGAAAAATTGGGTACAGTATTTATATGGCCTAGTTGATATTTATGTGCCACTTTGGATACGCACAACTCGGTCCATTATATTGATAGTATTCATAGGAATTATTCCTATCTTTCCCATTTCTTCATATTTGGTGACTCTTCCGGAGTCTTAGAGGCACGCCCGTTGTAGTGGAAAACAGACAAAGCCGTGATGGACAGAGAGGTTGCAACTGGCCTCCTTCAAGGCTATCTTTGTTCTCCACTCTTTCCCTTCCAGACCTGCGCCCGCTACCATATTTAGTCATTTTTGCTGCATCAACGTAGTCATCATCATTCATTCCTTTCATGCGACGGAGTTGTGGTTGATAAGGCTCTTCCTATTTCTCAAAGCCATCGAGTCGCACACTGTTGTTGAGATCCATTGCCTAGTTCTAATCTTATTAAGATCCCTATTTAGTTGGTCATTAATTTTAATGACTTTAGGATTCTATTACTAGTTTTATTCTACTTGATTATTCCTTCTAGAATAGTTATTTTTATCCTTTAATTGTTATTAAGTTTTATGTTTCGGTGAATATTGATATTTGAATTTGAGTAGAAACCAAACATACTATTTATATGATATTCCATTTAAAAGAAACTTTGGTGTCTCCTTTAGTATAGAGAGAGAGAGCGAGAGTTTTCCTTCTAAAGTAAGAGAGAGCCTTGGCTAAATTCTTCTAATAAAATATTTTTTTCCTCCTAATTATTTTTCTTCTAGCATCTCTTTTTTGTTTTTTATTTGGTGTTTGTTCTAGATTTTGGGTCGGCATGGTCGATCTACTCCACGAAGCATGCTATTCTACCCACTTAGTTTAATTAGTGAGACATGGTCAAGTTTAGGGGAGTAGAAGGGCTGCAACTGAACCCATTTGATGCTATGCCAAGCCAAATGCAGACAAGCTATCCACTTCGTGGACATGTCCTTTTGCATCTGTGTACATTATTAAACTCAAGAATCAAATTAAACAAGCACTCAACATCCCTTTGACACTGTTGCTGCTGAGAACCGATCTGCCCCAGGCGCGAGCAAGAGAGACGCTAGAGCGCATGGCAGCTAGCTATTCCGATCATGCACGGCTGCAATTGGAATAGAGAGCTGTCATCGGGGTTCTGGCCTGCGGTCAAGCTTCAACCTAAAACCACAAAAACAAAAAAGTCCTCTTGTTTGAGTGTGTCTGATGGGGAAACCCTTCGGTACCTAAGTCAGGACGATGATCAAAAAACAGAAGAGGTTCTCGGCACGCGAGCACTTATCTGGAAGGTCCTCTAAGAGTGGATTGTATAGATGGATGTGCGAGCCTGTCATCCTAAAATTCGGGCACATGGGTCGGTCAGGATTGGCAGCCTCCGCACATTCCAAGAATCAGGCAACATGGGCGCTTTGCACACGGATCTCATCCTGTCCATTTGGCTGGCGTGATCTTAAAGACCGTTTGAGATTTTGATCGAGGTGTTGCCACTTGTGGAGAGTCTTTAAAATTTAAAATCAGTTGCAAGCTTTTTGGCTTATTATATGGTAGGCTTTAATTGGTGATCTAGAGGCTTAATGGGGTGAGCTGTGGTTGACCAACCTTTCATATAAACTACGGTCGATTCCAAGATCTACTAGACTCTATAAAAAAAAAAAGTTATCCTCCAAACTGCAGCCCACTTATATCCTCCCTCCGACATAAACAAGAAGGCATCCAAAACAAGCAAAAGGATAAAAAGAAAGGCAGGGGTGGTGGGAAAGGGATAATGTAATGGCAAGGTGGAGCAAGACTGGAAAGGGAAGATGAAGATGAGAAAAACAAAGAAAGGATGAAGTGGGCTGCCCACAAGTTGGTGGTTTCCACGTCATGGTGCCCGTCTTTTGGCTGCTTCGCACTTCCTTGGATGGATGATCACCGATGGGCCTCGACTGCTCGCCACCTGCTTGGGAGCTCTCGTACAGTGCTGGTAGTGCGTCAACATCTTCGTGGAATGCAGTACTTTCCACTTGCTTCGATTCCATCGGCTCCCAGCGAGCGCACTCACCACTCTGCGTCGCAAGATAATGGCAAGAAGTCCTCTCACGTAAGATGAATAAAGACTTATGATTGGTATCTAGTGGCACAGTGGGAGTTGAGCAGTACTGTTTGTATCGATCGACTTCACTGCCCAAGTTGATAGTTGGACTTTTTGCTTCATTGGAAGACGAGGAAAAAACAAAGTTGGGTCAACGGAACAACAAAATTCATGTTCATTTAAAGTTTGCAGAGAAAAAAAAAACCTTTTGATTTTATATTTTATAATAACATTAAAAAAAGTTCATATCTATTTCCTACTGATTAAAAGTTAGATATTTTTTTTACCAAAAATAAAGACTGAAGCCGGATTTTTTTACTTTATTAAGAATACAACAGATACTTTATATAATATTTCCAAAAAAATACATGGTGAATTGAACCAAGTAAAAACTACTTTGGTATGTGTCATTTCTTATATATCTAGATATCGGTTTTTACAAAAAAAATCCTATGGCATTTGATGTGCTATTATTTCTCATAATAGAGCTCCCAGCCCAACTGTATGCACTTGTATTTGACTTTGTTACTGAAGGCTTCGTATCAATCTGATAAGCACCTTATATTTTTAATGGGAACATCTAATTTCAGTAGAACTATCACGGATGTCGCGCATTCTGGTAAGAGTCATCATGGGATAATTCTTACGTCGCTCTCGTGTTCTTGTGAGGGAGATCGAGTGGAGAGAACTGTACGTAGTGTTGCACTTCAATGCTCAACGTCAAAATAGCGTGGCAGCGTTTTGAAACCCTTCCTCAAGGCTTAGCTAAACTGGGCTCGTCCGATTCTGATGCTCATACTACCACTAGTAAGTGAGGAATGTCCACATGATCGCCGTAGACCTAGAAAAGAATTCTTTTTCAGCATCTATGCAGGAAGGAGCACTCCACTGAGAAGATATCTCCTCTCCCTGCCTCAAAATACTTATGCATGTAAAAACTAGTGCAAGAGCACCAATGAGAGGTTGCCAAGGTCCTTAGTCCACTTCTTTTGAAGCTTTCCGTCCAAGTAGAATAACTATTCAATTGTCAGCAGAAGTAATCTTAGCAGTGTAAGCATCACCTCACAGAATTGCTTTGCTGCCTTGAGGACAAGGGATTCCTCCGGTATTATCCATTATGGTGGCATAGAAAGAAGGGAGAAGAAATTACTAGATTCATTAGATGGACTCCCGCACCAAGAAGACTTCAGGAGAGATGGAAGATGATGTTCGACCTCATTGTAAAATATTGGCCGGATGTCGATTATCGACAAGGTTGAATTTAAATGAGGATTTCGGACTTTCACTCATTAACAGGAATTCAAGGTTGGATATTGTTGCTATATTGGCACAAGTTATTTTAAACGAACTTCCACTTTTCTTCACCCTGTTGATTTATTAATAATATATTTAATTCAAAATATTGAGGTTTTAAAAATAGTCCCACATTGGATATTAAACTAAATATAAATCTACTTAAATATAAATTTTTATGATGGACACCCAAATAACTTAGTCTATTAAGTAAACTTGAAGAACAAAGTTCACACATAGGCGGTTGCTTGTTAGAAAAGGATGGGCATTTAGACCATCTTTAGAACTTGTCTTAACATCGGAGAATGGCCCACCAATCTACATACACTTTGGACCTCTTGGAGGAAGAAGTCATTGCGGCCTACTTTGCCCAAAAATTATGGGAAAGCTTATCTTCCTTGGCGACCACTCATTGATTGCTGTTCTTCCCTTTTAAAAGAGGCTCTTCGTGCATTCCTCGTCTAAACACCTCATTCTCTCGCACATACTTTTTCCTATCTTAATAAATTTGGGGAGGTGCCTTGCTTCCTCCTAATTCCATTAAAAAAAGCCTTTCGAGCATATAATATTTGGCTGTTATCTTAATTTCCCTCTCCACTCCTAGAGATTTTTCATTTGATGATATCTCTCTCCGCTCTTAAAGATGCATCTCGAAGGGGTGCATCTAATGAAAGGATATCTAAGCACCCAATCACACCCACTCTGGCAGCACAAGTGAGTTTTGAGAAGAAAATTTACAGAGTAAATTGAGCGCTACGTGAGTACTCAAGTGCACTGTTCGAGCATTATTCGGGTTCAAGTTCATTGCATCTCGAAAGTAGACCGCGAACAACTATCTGCATCTGGGCAGAATAAATTCTACTTCAATAACATCTACAATTTATTTTATTACACTAATATGTGTAGAAAGTTATTAATTAAATAATCAAGACTGAGTAATAAAATTAAATTAAGAGATTTTCAGAATTGGAGAAAATTTTTGAACAACTGAAAAAATAATTCCAGCACACCTGCTTTACACTTCAACATGAACTGAAAATTTAAGCATCAGGGAGACAAAAAGCTGACGATATGCATTTTTTTTGGTAAGTCGGATGCATCAAATTAAACAAAATGCGGAGTCAAAACATTCTTGAGAATCCCAAAATAGATGTCATGCTTTAAAAGCCTGAGTGCCTGATCTATTGCGGGATATAGAACAACTAGATGTTGCTTTTATATGTATATATACACACACCAGCAAAAATAAGCTAATATATATGTTGCTGGAAATTGGACCCGAGGGCGGCCGCGAACCGAGGAGGAGGAGCTCCGGCGAGAGTGGCGGGTGGCGGTCCGTCGGCGGGTGGCGTCCTCCGGGGGACCTGCAAAATGCCGGTGGCCGGGGTTTCCGGCACCGGCCCTCCGATGCTTAAGTCAGAGGGGGGCTTAATTTTTGGAGAAGGAGAGGGACTGTATGTAGAAGTCCGAACCTTCCCTTTCTTGGGAGGAAGAAGCCCCTTTTTAGATGGAGAAGCTCCCCTTTTATAGGGGAAGTACCAGGGTTACCTGTGATGTGACTGGGCGAATTAATGGGTTACCGTCACGATTCGACGTGGGCGTGTAAGTAATGAGTTGCCGTGGATGGCCCGTTCCCATCATGGGAGAAGATGGCGTGCAGCCAGAGCTTGCTTGTGGCGCGTAGTGCAGTCCATTCTTGGGAATGGTGAGACGTTGACAGTCATAGCAGGGTATGGCCCCTGGTTATATATCGTGGCGTGGCCGACAAGTAAAGCATGGTGTGGTGAGGCTGCTGCAGGGCATGGCCGCAGCATGTGGACGACGAGCTCGGCTTTCTGGCCTTGGCCTGCATGAGCTCGGTCTTCTCGGCTCGGCCTCGGAGCTCGGCTGGGCCTGCTGAGCTCGGCTCGATCTTCTGAGCTCGACTCGGCCTGCATGAGCTCGGTTCGGCCTTCGGAACTCGGCTCGGTCTGTATGAGCTCGGCTCGGCCTCTGAGCTCAGCTCGGTCTTCTGAGCTCGGCTTGGCCTGTATGAGCTCGGCTCGGCCTTCTGATTTAGGTGCTTTACTTGTATTTGTGGGGTGTTCCATTTTTTCCCAACAATATACATTTTTAATCACTTGGCGCATGTCTCTTTAACTAATACTCAGTAAAAAGAAAAAATATGCGGTAAAAAAAGGTGAAAAAAAAAAGAAGACGGAGAAATGGTGCAGTAATTGTTGGGTCGTCCCAGTTGTATGTCCTCCCAAGGACCACGGAGAACCGGAGCCAGTAAGATCTAAATATCCTACGTCCATTTCAGTAGTCACAACTTAGCAGCAGGGCTACTAAGTAAACCTGTACCCCAGAGTGCTACTAATCACTAGAGATTACTGAGGATATCAGTAATAAATGCACGAATGATATCCTGGATTTGAAAAATTAGATATGACATCATCTGGCCATGCGGTTGGTGCGCATAAAAAGGGAGGAGCGGGCACAAAGGCTGCCAAAACTATTCTGTATCAGGAAGTGGATCTGGTGCTGGCCAAGCAGTGGAGAGGAGGAGAAAAGCTTTGGAAGGCATAGCAGAGAACGAGAGAGAGAGAGAGAGGACAAGTGAGAGCTATGATGATGGCGAAAGGAGACACCAGAAAGGGCCCCTGGACGGAGCAGGAAGACCTCCAACTGGTATGGTTTGTGGGCTTGCTCGGTGAACGCCGTTGGGATTTCTTAGCAAAGGTGTCAGGTTTGCGCGGTGGCGGGTGGTAGGCCATAGGAGAGGTAGAGGACGATACCGGTTTAACCTCTGTGGTTTGATATGTGTTGTAGGTCTTAATAGGACAGGAAAGAGTTGCAGGTTGCGTTGGGTTAATTACCTTCACCCCGGTCTCAAACGCGGCCGCATGACTCCCCAGGAAGAGCACCTCGTGCTTGAACTCCATGCCAAATGGGGCAATAGGTTTGATCCACTCATGCAAATGCTCTACTATTTCTTCTCACTGTCCTAAAAAAAAGAAGAAAAAAAAATCTTCTTATCTATCTAGGAATCTTTTATCAGTCAATTCTAGTGAATCGTATTTCTGATGATACTACTATGTCCATAACTTTCAGTTGCAATGATCTACTCCCCAAATATGATCATTGGTTGCTTGTAGGTGGTCTCGTATTGCTCGGAGACTACCCGGCCGCACCGATAATGAGATTAAGAACTACTGGAGGACCCATATGAGAAAGAAAGCACAAGAACGGAATAGAAGCTCTCCCCCTCCGTCACCTTCTTCGTCGTCGAGTAATCCTTCCTCCCCTCTCGTCAGCGATCCTCCATCGGAAGAAGCTGGGGAAGGGAAGCATGAGCTGGATGGCGTCGCAGAGGGTACCTCTTCGATGACATGGTTCGAAGAGAATGAGGAAGGTGTGAAGGGTTACCCCATGGATCAGATTTGGAATGAGATGGCCTCATCCGAGCTTATCAGTGAGCTGATGAGCTTCGAGGGATACAAGAACGAAGCTTGCATTAGTGTTTCCTGCCCCTCGGTGCCCTCTCCTGTGTGGGACTATTGTTCTGACTCGCTTTGGAAGATAGATGATGAGGAGTTCAAGGTGCTCGCTTCCATAGGAGACAACACGATCAGGGAGTCCTAGAACCGAAATGGCTAATTTACTTCTCTTTCTACTCCTGTCCATAACTACTGTCAGATGTTTTATACTGCAATCTTATAAGAATTTAGTAGAACCCGTTGTATGTCACAAAATCATCTCATGTATTGACTACCTTGATAGCACTGTAACAGTTGTATCCCTGCTTGCTATATAATAGGGCTTGTTATCAAGCTAACTTTCTTTGAAAACTCATCTTTCAAGGAAAGAGTACTACAATCCTCATGCTGAATTGACATTCCCTTGTTCGCTTGGCTTTAGCTTTTTTTTTTTTTTTTTTTTTTGCCATTTCTTCTCTTTACGAATTCCTTCCTGTCCTTTTGCCTTTTTCTGCGATATGTACATATTGTCGTTCTATTGGACCATAATGATAATGCAATTTCTATTTTTTTTCTAGACCAATACAATATTGCGATTTTTTTTCAGAACACAATTAGTTTTTAAGATTATTTCCGAATTTAGGTCTTTTACTAGTTAGTCCTGGTAAAGTCCTCAGACAACATATTTTTTTGTTCCTTCAAAAAAAAAAAAAAAAAAAGGTTGCATGTAAACATAACAGTGGGCTTTCGGTAGGGAAATAATGAAATATGTACCATGATTGTTTTTTTTTTCTTCCTCTTTTTTTGAGAAAAACATTGTTTAACACAAAGCATCAATTATCACATAGAGGAAGAAGACACCTAAGCCGCTAGTTCCATGTTGAACACTGAGATATGCTGTGGAAATTGGCAATTCATGCATGATAGGAATTGCTATGAGGAGTCTCAATCCTAGTTGGTGATGGGCCAACACACAACCATCTTATGGTTTGGGTTGGATGATGTGCATCGATCCCCTTGTTAATAAAGTTTGGGACATATTAGAACCTCCGCATCCTATCTCGAACATCACTCAACAAAAAGCAAGTTTTCATGAAAAAGACCCAGGAAAGTTTGCCTCAAAAGGGCTATAATATTGCCTTGTAAAGGAAACACAATGTTTTATTTAATTACAAAGATGAATCCACCCACTTTCTCCTATGCCGATCGTATGGTTGTTATTCCCTAAGCTTGGAAAGCATGCACGCGTGTGCTCTGTCACTTTAATCCCATTATTATTGCTATTTATTATTAGGTGGCCTTTTAAGAAGGAGATAGAAGGCTCCTGGTGGGAGTGGAAGGACCTTTCTCTCTCTCTCTGATTGTTTTCTTTGTCAAGTAAGGTTAAGGAAAAGAAAGGGCACGTAACGGACTCTTATTAGTTTGGACCTCAGATAAAATAACAAATAAAAAGAGAAGGTTTTAAAAACTAGTTCCGGCTCCAAGGGCTTCAAGCGTCGTTGTTTGCTTTTGTTTGGGTGTGGTCCTGTTTTTTCTGATTACTTTAGCATCATCCTCTGATTAAAATAGCGCTAGTGCGTCGCCGGCCGGCGGGGACCCCATCAACCATTATCATTTTAGTGTGACGGTAAACTTACATTTATCACCCTCTCACCAATACATGAGCCCAACCACAAGCGGATGACGATGTAATTGCAATACAGGTGATCCTGTAATTCTAGACCGGATTACTGCTGAGCTGGTAGACCAGTCTAACTATAAAACAACATGCATATATAAATGCTCGTGTATCACTCTTCTTTTTTTTTTTTGCTTTCTGTCTCTTTTTGTCTGTATTTATGCGTGTTGGTTTATGGTTGAGCTAGTCCACCGCTAAGCTAGCGCATATGGTTCAACTCGATAATCTTTCATTAATGGAAGGTGCAAAAACTAAGACTTACACGGCCATTGAGACACATACACAAGGGGCTCCAAGTAAGTGGATTATGATGTGGACACAGCAAGTCACCAAAGCGCCATCATTATGGTGCGCAGTGAAAACTTTTCAATTTGGAAGGCAGACAAGCCGAGCACTCCAGCTACTCCATCAGCTCGCCGCTTTGGTTGGGACGGTTTCTAGCTGCAACAAGTATCAAAATAATATAACATATAGATAAAAGGATCGATATTAAGAGAGTAACAACTGTGCTATTTTTCTTAATGTTAATTTTGCAAATTAATAAAAAAAATTAAAAATACTGAAGTTATTTTGGCATCCTCACCAGACTAAAAGTCCAAATCTAAACAAATCAAATCACAAGCGCCATGATCAACCCATGGTCAATCTTAATGGACCCATACCAAAAAATCTAGTCGAAAGATCTTATTTAGATTTCTTGATCCTATATAAGTACCCAAGATTTATCCATATATATATATATATATATATCAAAAATCTATCTAAAATAGAGCCAATACGAGATTAAATACACATCTGCATAGATTCTCACAAACTGAGAGATCTATCAATGGTGAGACTCAACTGAAATTATTTTACGATTTGTAAGAGAGCAGATAGTTTGTTGTAAAGCAATAATCCATGGCACCTGCATGGTTCTGGCTAATTATCTAGAAACCTAACAAATTTTTAACATTCCTTTTTGTGTTTAGGCGCGAGGAAACCTAATGTCCACTTTTAATCTGGATTAGTATCTCGTGAGCATAGATTACCGGATAAGGTTCTTGCAGATAGCTTCAAAGACGTACACAGCTGAACCTAGAACCTGAAGATACACAAAACGACAACAAACATTGGTGGGATTTGTCAGTTCCCACGGAGAAGTATGAGAGTTTAGTGGACAAGTTGATGACGTCATGAATGAGATGCTTGAGGCTGACCAAACTTGTAAATCTCCAGACGATAAAATATCATATCATTGGCATACAGATATAATATTTTCTTGAAGTCCGACCAACCTAGCTAATAGCGTCGTCACAAGCAATGTGATGAGGATTGGCACGTCCAAGTTATCTTTCTGGTCGGCAGGATAATTCATTCAAGCATTGACTAAAGCATTTGGTTTTTTGTTTTTTTTCTTTCTTAACTTTGTCTTTAAAGGATAGAGGATCATATATATGATGAGCATTTCTGCAGATAACCTAGACAACAATGCATAGAAGATTATCATAGCGTGCAGCAGGAGGGACCGGATTTGTTCTGTACAAAATATATACTATTTGGTGAATTTTTTTTGAGCCTATTTAGATATTTTTATAGAATTCAGTGAAAAATTTTATAGAAATTGGATCTGCTGGTCCATCTAATTTGTATTTTCTAAGAGCTTGTTCAAACCCAGTACAGATACTGAACTTGTATTTCTAAAGAGTTTTTTTTTTTCTTTCTATAAAATTTATAGTGGATAGAATTTGTTTGATATAGAGCTATGCTTAAATCAACGGTCCAATTCATGAGTCCTACAAAATTTTCAGCCTAATTCTATAGAAATAGCTAAATAGATCCTTCGTTGTTAAGAAAATTTGTGCCCCGAAGTTAAGATATGTCTAGCCAAAGATTCTAGATTTTTTCATATTGCCATAAAGTTACTAAGTGGTTCCATTAGTCTAAACATCAAAAAAACAATATTATCCCATCATCTTATGTAAGAGTGGCTGGCACAAAAACCATGCAGGCCCTACACATTTACACCAATACAAGGGTGCGCTGATGTGGGTGCACCAATATCCATGGAATTCTATAAATGGATAACTTATCTTACACGTGTGCACCTGAGCGCACTGGCACTAGATTTTCTTGTCTACCATTAATCTGCATGCGTCATAGCTTTATTTGTGAATCTAATACATCAACACGGTCATATCTTAAATGGGAGTGGTTCCTTCTCATGGATGACCAGTAATACAACTGATATTAATCTATCTGGCCGCTTGAAAAGTCGAAAAACCCAGCATCTTTTCAGCTTCATGAAAGATTCATGAGTTGCCGCTTCATCAGTGGAGGTGGGCATTTTAAGTTAGACACGATATCAGCTAAACAGACAAGATTTGAAAAGTAAACAGATATTAAACTCTATTCACTGTGAGAAGGTCCAATATAATAGTTATGCTAGTGAAATTCAGAATCTTTGCTTGAGTTAGGGAGATCTTCCATACAATAATGGATAGCACCTCTAGATAAGGCAAAACTAAATACGTGTCTCATATATTGTTGCTTGTGTGGGCAAATGTGAAGCCCAGCCTAGAATTTAACCAGCCTGGCGAGTAGCCCAACAAGAGCTTGTGCTCTATTCGAGTCTGAGGAGGAGACCGATTCTGACTCCAACTCCTCTCCGATTCTGCTGGAGGTTAGAAAAATCTATCTTCCCCTTCTATATAATCACCTCGATCCCTTATACCCTTCTGTGAATCACAACCGACCGGCTTCGAGCCTTCACTTCTCCCAATTCCTCTTCTCCATGCTGCAATTGCACCCTGCATCCTTGTTCGAGCCGACGCCATCTCTGCGGTCCTCCCTCCACTTCTTCTATTTTAATGTCCGGTCAAAGAATAGGAATGATAGGCCCACCACCAAGTTCTTGGTTGAAGGATAGGTGGTGCAGCTGTATCCTTTGGTCCATGGACCCGTATTTTGTGCTTTTCAATTATTAAGTCACTTTGTACATAATTAATGCAATGATTTTTATACAATATATATATATATATATATATATATATATATATATATATTCATGCTTGGCATTAGCAAGTTATATATGTTATATATATATCCATACATAATATACATGCATGTTATATAAGATCTTGACCAGTCTTAACATTTCATTTATTAAACGCTATCCGTACCATGTGTGTTTCTCTTGCATGGCATAATTCTAATGGCCCTGTTGTCGTATTCGTCACCTTATGTGTGTCGTATTTCAGTTATCTGTTAAAGCACGTCACTTCCTGTCGTTTCCCCAACAAAAGCACCAACGAAAATGGTTTAGACGGCGGGAACGGTGGAGGCACATGCACCTTGCTTCATTGCTAATCCTGGGCGTTTCATGTTGCCTCCCGACTCCAGGATCATGACACGTGCAACAGGTTTTGTCCGGTAGCGCGCCGCACGTCTACGATCGGGACGTCGGTCTTGGACACGTGGTCCAGTGGGAAACGAGAAATACACATGGCGTGTAACTAATGCCCATGTGCTCTCTCGTGGACAGCCGTGAGGAACGCCGCTGGGCCATGACTGAGACGGCTTTTTCTTTTTTTTATAAAATCAGATTTATTAAAACAAAAAAAAGGGCATTCATGTGGACCAAAAAATAAAATATAAAAAAAATTAGAAAAAAACTAAGACGCCGGGACCTCTCCAAAGAGCATCCGAGCCACAACTCCGAAAAATCCTTTTTTATTATTTTTTTAATCATGAAGATGAAAATTATATGTACAGAGCATCAATTCATCATCAAATATTGTGCTGGATTGGTATAGTTATTGTTAAAATATTTATAAAAAAATTATTTTTCTATTTCCATTATATTCGGTACATCTCGAGGGTTATATATACTTCTATATAGACTCTATACAAAAAAAATAATATAGGCTGATATAGAATCAAACTAATAATAGAAAATATTACTATCTGATACAAGTTATTATGTGATCCCTAAATTCACTCTAACAAGATTATGCTAACAAAAAATATATATATATGTTGATACAAAATCACGCTAATAAAGAAAAATATTATAAGTGATATATGTTGTTATGTGATCCCTAAAATTATGCTAACATTCTCCCTCAAACTTAAGATGGTACTATAGGTGCCAATTTAAGTTTGAAAATTAGATCACGAATGTATCGAGAAACTGACTTACTAGATCAAGAGCTGAAGTAGCAGTTCAGAAGCTGACGTGATAAATTAAGAGCTGACATAACAACTCATAAGCTGACATTATGGTAGATCAAGTGCTGATGTGGCGGCATAGAGCCTGATATGGCAGAACACGAGCTGTTATAATAGCTCAAAAGCTGATGTAGCGGATTAGGAGTTGACATAACAACTACGGAGCCGATATGGTAGACTAATTTGTCTGACTGATGCAATAAACTGACATGTCTAACGATGTGGTTGATTGACTTGTCTAATAATGTGATAGCGAGAAGATACAGAAAATGATAGTTGCGGCAATGACAGAGCTCAGAGAGAAGTTAATCGAAGGTTGATGATCCTCATAGATGGAAGCACCATGGAAGACAAATATTGGTTAACGTTAGCAAAAGTTTGGGGCTCACGTAATAACCTGCATCACTCATAATATTTTTCTTTATTAGCATGATTCTGTATCAACATATATTAATTTTTTTGTTAACATGATTTTGTTTGATTGATTTTAGGGATCACATAACAACTTGTATCAATCAATAATATTTTCTACTATAATCCTATATCAGCCGATCATTTTTCTTGTATGGAGTCTGTACATAAGTATATTAACCCCTGAGATGTACTGTATATGATGGAAGCAGAGAATTTGCGGATCCACCGAAAAAGAGAGGATATATAGGTATTGATTCATCCAAGAACAGAGATCAATAAATTGGCATTGGGGGTCTTCAAAGCTTCTAAATATAGTAACGACGGCCACAATAAAGACGGAAGAGATCAGCGACTCTGATACCATATTAAAATATTTATAAAAAAATAGAAAAATATTTTTATTTTTTTATTTTCATTATATTCGGTACATCTTAGAGGTTATATATACTTGTGTACAGACTCCATACAAAAATAATAATATAAGACGATATAGGATCGCACTGAAAGATATTACTAACTAATACAAGTTATTATGTAATCCATAAAATCATTCTAACAAGATTATGTTAACAAAAAAAATAATATATGTTGATATAGAATCACCCTAATAAAAAAATATTATAAGTAATGCAGTTTATTATGTGATTCCTAAAATTATGCTAACATTTATACTTTAAAAATTCTATCTTTTCTTATTGTTACACGATCTATGTTAGTTTTCTAGTCACATAAACTAACATCTAGTTGAAATTCAAGTTTCCATGACAAAGATCTTTAAAAATTATTTTTTATTTTTTCATAAATTATTTGTCATCGCATTTTGTTTGAGCGTAACATTATTTTACAATAGAATATACAATGACTTAAAACTAAAAATGATCTATATGATAAATGGTTGCTTTTTTGAATCCAATAATAATTATTGGAGTTCAATTTTGCAAATTTCTTTAGTTGTACGGTCATTCTATAACCTCATCTAATATTTGAGATATTAAACGCTCCATACTATTAAAAGACACTGAACAAAATGAAGTTCACTCTAAAGTGAAATACTTCGAGCTCAAAATCTTGGATTATCTCTTAAACTTAATGTATAAGTGCAACAAAGTGAAGTACTTTCCATTGCAGTCCCTACTGGTGTGCCAATTGCTATAAACATAAGTAACGAAGTGACTACGTGGAACAAAGCATAAATCTATATTGATAGAATTTGCTTGCAATCATGTAAGTGCCAGATATTCATGCTGGACCCAACTCGAGATTAGGTCATGACCTCTCAATCCATACCCACTGATAGGTTATTTCGAATTACCCACTTGACCCTAATCTAATTGATGTTGCAAGAATTAATCCCCAACAAACCGAGCCTAATCTATCAAATCCATTTACTATAATTCTTGCCAATTATTTTGCATAAATAATTTAAGCAACTAGCACCGAAAAAGAGACCAAATATTCAAAAAACTCTTGTACAAAATCATAACTCAACATGTCTCAAATTGATTTGCCCTAAATAAATGAATTAGATCCAACCCCCTAATGTAAATTATGCTAGGGGGTCAAGAATTTCAA
The DNA here is from genome assembly GCF_009389715.1 of Phoenix dactylifera. NCBI lineage: Eukaryota > Viridiplantae > Streptophyta > Magnoliopsida > Arecales > Arecaceae > Phoenix > Phoenix dactylifera. The sequence continues at coordinate 11,069,875 of NC_052404.1, read as the reverse complement.
CTGTATACAAGTTAAAATATGACTTTGACTTAGATGGACCCTTGAATTCTTTACCTGATGAACATGTTCAGCCTGCAGAACTTGCAAACTATATAACATCTCCTTCTATGGATCCCTTTTTGGGTGTAGTCCTTTTGTAGATCTTAGACCGTCCGATTTTACAAGCTTCTTAACCTCGGTGATCTTATGGCTGATGCCAATGAAAACATCGAAAAAATGCATTGATATTGCCTCTATGACATCACAAGTTTTGATCCATGCACCATGAGTGCCCAGATCCATCAAAGCATCACGATAGGTTCGCACGCCATCTGATAACAGCATTGGTGCATAAATAAATTGTACACCAATTGATCACAAAATAACAAAGATAGTCTATGTATGTGTATATGTGCGTTTTTTTTCTTTTAAAATCCTTTAAGCCTTTTTTATTTGAGCCTTTGACGGTATACTGAGTGAGGGTGTATCTCTTTATAATCCACCGCCCAACATACAAAATGAAAAAGATTTTTAAGCTAATTCATATAGGAAAATTGCTTCAAACCCCACTAAGAAAAAGGGAAAAAAATGAAGAAAATATCTTTCTTTTTTTGAGTAATTAAAAAAAGAAAGAAAATATCTTTCATAAGGCAAGTAGTTCGCTATAATCCAGAATTTCAGGTCAAGTCACCGATCATAAAGAATGAAAAATATTTTTAAGCTAATTCATATAGGAAAATTGCTTCAAACCCCTCTAGGAAAAAGGAAAAAAAAAGAAGAAAATATCCTTCTTTTTTTGAAGAATTAAAAAAAGAAAGAAAATATCTTTCATAAGGCAAGTAGTTCGCTTTAAATTTATTGCAGTCGAATATTGACAAAGTGGGGTAGAGAGGAATCCTGGACTAATTTCTGTATAAAGACTAGAGAGAAGAGAATCGGAGGAAGAAGAAAAGATTGTTTGCCTGGATATGGGTGTTGATCCCTGGGCTGTCGCCATGGACTCCTTTTCCTCAGTTTGGACTTCCCACCATGAGGTCTCTCTCTCTCTCTCTTTCTCCCTCCCTCCTAAACTCTTTTGTTTTGGTTCTTAGATTTGTTTGCATTTTTCTCCTTTTGTTTTTGTTGTTAGATACGTTTTGGTTTTGATTGTTCTACTAGATTTGAATTCTAAGTAACATTACCGTTTCCAGAGTCTTGGGTCTAATGTCTCTAATAAGATCTTTTGGATGGATCATTCTTTGAGGACGAGTCATCGTTGTCTTGGTTATCCAGTGGTTTCTCACACCTCTCATGTTTGGTAACCGGGTAATGCTGACTTCCACAACTAGAATTGAAGCATATAATAGTACAAGGCTTTTTTTTTGTGCTCTGCAAGGATTCTTTTGATCGTACTATTGTACTCGTAGATTCTCCGTAATAAATTTACTACAGAACTTCGTACAAATCTTAATATATGGAGTTGGTTTTGAGTGAGTTCATGCGTTTCGATTTAAGAAAAAAAAGGAGAGCGAGTGCCAATGTCAGAAAGATTCATTTAGAAAATCTTTGATGGCACCCTTTCTTATATATATATAGTTTATGAATTAATACGGATTTGGCACATCTATGTCCTGTTAGTAATTAATAATGTTAATGAACAGTTCACCGATTTATCCTTTCTGATTCGCAGTAATCCTTTCTAATTTAAAGAATATCTAATACTACATAACTTTTTAGCTTTGGATTGACGCTCTTTGTCCCCTCTCAAATGACTCTCAACTCTCCTACGCCTCCAATTGGACCTCACAGTAGGTACTCCATCGAATGGAAGACAACAATAATATAATGTGGGGTATCATAAATATCTTGGTTATTTGAGTACAAATTCGTTGGGTTTACTTGTTTCTGTATATCGTTGTGGTTCTTTAAAAGTTTCTGCTTGGTTTTTTTTTTTGGAACAGAGGACGGGGGAGTTGCTTCATAAGCTTCTACGTGCCACCTGGGAACTGGAAGCGCTTCAAAGCAGCGTCGAGGAGGAAAGGAGGGAAAGAGAGGAACATATCAATCAGCTAATCCAAATCCTGAAGGCAACCACCCAGGAAAGAGATGAAGCCAGGGAACAACTGCAGGTCTTGCTCAACAAAATCTCCGAGCCTAACTTGCCCGAGCTTGTTCATGCCCTCTCCCACCTCCAACCTCAGAGTCCACAGATTTGGCAGGCCAGAGGCAATTCCATCGTCATGGAATCCGAAAGCCTATCCGAAGCTCCGAATCATCACTCTTATGGATCCTCTCCTGCCGAGTCGTTCTCTGTGACGAGCATGCATGGTGCTGATTCCTGCGCCATGGGACTCCCGCGGCCGCCGCTGTTTCTTAGTGAGAATGATCGCTCTTCGTCGATGGTGATCTCGCCGGGCGCGGGCGCTGCAAGATATGATCGCGCTGATGCTATAATTGACGCCATGTCTGCGAAAAAGCCATTGCCTGAGAAAGGAAAACTGTTGGAAACCATGCTGAAACTTGGCCCGACGCTGGAGACTCTCATGGTGGCTGGTTCCCTCCCTCACTGGCGAAATCCTCCTCCGCTGCAATCAATTCAGGTTCCTCCTGTGACGATCAAAGCTTGCCACGCTCAGCTGCTGAACCGAGTTGCCCTGTTGAACTCTAATCATTTGATTCAGAGTTCTTCATATGAGAAGGCCAATGGATTGTCTCGGATGCAACCTGCGTCGATTTTGGAATTTTCTAGTACGCTGAGCTTGCATACCGGGGCTTTGCCTTGTGTAAGCGGCGACCAGAGCTTGAGGCCAAGCGACAGGGAATTCAATAAACTTCTAGTAGATGATGCGAGGGAAATGTCTTGGTTTGGTTAGGTTTCAGGAAGACACGTGTTCTGATTTTCTTTATTTTAGGAACTGATAATCTTTTTTTTTTTTTTTTTTTTGGGGGGGGGGGGGGGGGTTTAAATATAACGTATTTATGATGCAAATGGCACGAGTTTTTGTCCTTTCTTTTTGGTGAACAATGCTAAGATTTCGTAGTGGAAGTAATGTTTTTCATTACATGTCGACTGCCTTAAATTTGTGATATATTAATTCTTAGTGGCTAGGATAATCCGAGAAGCTTCTGTGCTTCAATCAGTATGCATTAATTTAGAGGTTGGTGCTAGCTATTTGTATAAATTATGATCCCTATTCTAAGTTAGAAATGGCACATATCCTTGATTATGCTAGAATTTGGAGACAATAAAGTTGTTTTAGTTTATGAATTGATGTTATCAGGTGAATTATTGTGAAAAATCTTGATCACTTTTTGATGCTGCTCTTTGACGCATCTTAGACAGTATGCTATTACCACTAGTTATCGCGTAGCAACTGCATACAGATTACAGTATGAATCGTTGAAAGTACTTTCTTCTGGTCTCAGATGGCCCAGGAGAACAACTTTGTTTCGAGGTAGCTTTGCATGATTCGATCCACATGTAAAGGCTTTCCATAAAATGCAGTGAAAACAATTGCAGAATCATGAAGAAAAATCAGAAGTAAATGCTTCATAGATTTGCATTAGACTGTAGTGTATGTGTAGAATCATGCTCCATGCTGATGTATCAATCTTCCCTTCGGATACAACACTGTGATGATTCCCAGTACTAGAGGCTATATAAGATCATGAAATCATTATGATCAGTAAGTATGCTGTCCATTCTGGGGAATCCTGCTTCTCCCATTAGCTGCCCTTTGGTGCCATGCTGCGGTAAAACATTCTGACTCACCAAATTTCCTCCTCAAGTTAAGATGTGATGCCGATCCAACCACACATTTAGACGTGTACTTGCAGCCCAACGAAAAGGTTAAATGGTTAAATAACCAGAAGTTTAAACGAAAAATTGATGTAAAATTGATGTTCGTTCAGGTAGACAAAGGCCATGTTCAGGCATCATCTGATATTCTCTTCAACAGGTGAAGACAAACTTGATTCACGTTGTTTTATAATTGGATATTAGTTGTCAAATGAGATTGACAGAAAGAATAAAATATTAATTGAAGCTTAGACGTGGGCAACATTCATGTTTTAAATATGTAACTAACTAGCTTCGAGGATTCCCTGGAAACGGCTGAAAAAGGTAATGCCAAAATATGCATTCCCTGGAAAGGGGAATAATAATAATAATAAAAAGGATCGATAAGCCTACTTGCCGTTCTTCAGTACGTAGGCGAATGTCAGGATAATGTCACCAGTAAAATTAAAGGTGATGACCGGCCCCGGCCAGTTGAGCTCGGCCCGTCCATCATCATGAAACGAGCGATCGCTTTCACGCCGCGCTCCGAGCCTCGACCTCTCAAGCCTCGTCTCGAACCCTGACCCACCCGTGTGGCGTGGCTGGAATAAGGCCTTGCACATGCTTTTCAATTTGGGCAGGATCGTGCGAGGGCATAAGAATTGGGGCCCTGGCTCACAGTTGCCCGGCTCAGTCCAAGACCATCATCATCAACAGTATTTGCCCACGAGAATTGGAAAAACATATTATTCAAACATGTTGATATAATTTCCAAAACCTTGAACGTACAGTATAATGTTACAGCTTAATGAAATACCACAGGCAACTCCACCCTTGTATACCGACCAATGATGATGTAAGACCTTGTGTTGGCATGGAAAAATTAAAAAGTATGGAACCTTTTGCTAAATGAGTAACTAAATACAATTACATGGACTAAGAAATCACCAGGAAAAGGGGCTTGCTCCCAACAAAAATATCTCATTTTCCGAATCCCTTATCCATTGGCAAACTCTGTTGCACACTTTTATTGCCAGAGCCTGCATGTTCAACATAATCTGAGTCAAGCTTTTGAATGATATGGAGGGTAACAAATCACTCAAAAACTCATTTTCAATTATTTCGATTACTAGAGTTCCAGCATCGCTGACCAAAAAGCTTCTTGCCAACCATTTTTCCACTAGAAAAATCAAATATACAGAGGAAACCAAGTAGAATTGGCAAGGGCAATAAAATTAAAAAAAAAATAAAAAAAGGAGTGCATAACAGCAGTCGAAAACCTTACAAACTTTATATTTCATCCACCTTTTTCCGCCTGGTGGCACTAAAATGTCTGACAGTATGTGCGATACATGTGCACAGCAGACTTCATGATTCAGATTTAGTCATTTAAGTGAGCAAAATAAATTGCCACACTTAACGCCAATATATAACCTAAGCACTATTTTGGTTGTAGTGAGTCATATTAATGAATGGCTTCTCATATAGCGTGAGAAAAGCGGGTTAGGGCTGCAGCACCGAACCCAATAGCAACTAAAACCAAGCAAACATGTGCAGCCTGGTGACTCCTCCAAGATGCAGTCAAGCATCCTTCATATGCACAGGAAGCTAAGTCAAATGTAGGTAATTGGTCATCCATTATGAATGATAAACCATAGTATGATCACAAAATCAACCTTCAGCACCCGATCATCCAGACATTTCACAGCCAGTAAACAACTATAGCTTTTCTACTCACCAAGCATCATAATTAGCTGACTCTAAGTGGTCAAATAATCCTTTTCCATTTCTTTGAACTGCAATATTTTCATGGCTCACCATGCACCAATCATGAAAATCCTGCTTCGATTCCTGATTCACACCTCCATAGATATCAACCGCAAAGGGGTAGTCAGGAGAGATGGTAGCAGATGGGAGAAACTGCGAGATTGGAGAGGCAGATCCACAATCCAGATATATTTGGGATACCCAAACATCAACAGTTTTAAGGACTTTTGGTATCCCTAAAATCTAGGGTTGCGAGGTCCAAGGTCCTCTCAATCCCCCTACTGTCCCCCACCTCATCTCACTCTGCTGACTCCTGCATTTGTCCGAATCATTCATAAATCCACAATGAGCCGTTCAAATGTGCAAAGACAAAAATGATGAACCAATGTTTGTTTGTCTGAACCTTGCATATTATGCTTTAACATTGATAGTAGATATGTTTTAAGATGAGAAAATGCTATCCATGCAGAAGAACATGGTATGTTACTGTTTTCCATTCCCTACAAGTTATTAAAGCATAAAAATTATTAACATCATGAAGAGTGAAAAGGTGCAAACCTTGTCTGCAAGTGGATCAAATGCTGCATAAAGTTCAAAATCTTGAGTGATCCAGCACAGCAGAACTGCCACATAACACACTGACATTATAATTGAACTTGTTAATATTCATAAATGTATGATCAAGAGAAACCAGACACTAAGAATATGCCCTGGTGTTCTTCTTTTTTAATCTTTATTATTTTAAGCTGTTCTTTAGTGGTGAACTGTCTTCCCTAACTGAATGTGGTTGATTGAGAGAAGGAAACACTGTGTTAGGTGATAATACATCAAGAACAATCATGATGGATTTGAGACAATTAGCTATTAATATTGACAAATCTGCCTGACATCCTCTGGTCATCGGAATTTATTTCCTTTAATGGACAAGTAGAATGCCTGCATACAATAAACAATAGAACCACAAACCCACGCAGGCAAAACAAACCACATTCTTAAATCACTTCAGTGATGGAAACTATATTCTTCAAATCATTTTATGAACTTACCACAATTTTCATCCCTTCTAAACTGTGTTTTATGTGGACCAGTTCCTTTGTCATGCATGGAGGTGTATAACTTTTGATAAGCCCTATACAATCTGCATGTGTCATAATTGTGTTATTTTATAAGGGATGGTACTAAATAGACAACCAGAATTAAGGAAAATATAACAAGTAAAGTTTAGATGTTGTTGCTTTAGGGAAAGCAACAATACCTTTTCTGTTGATTAAAGTTGTTTATGGGGGAGGAGAACTCTGATGACACGTACTGGTCAAGGTATATACTCTTATACATGAAATGCCAAAGTCCAGCTGGGCCACCAGTGCCTAGGCAAGAAGACAAAGATCCAGCAGTCATTTTATCCAGACCTAAAGGAGGAGACATAGATCCAGAACGGAGAGAAGAATCAACAGGCAGGTCCTCCACATGTAGACCACCATCTAGCATGGATCTCTTAACTTCACAGAGAACATTTGACTTCACAAGCACCGCCTCAATGCGAAGCCTATGTAATATCAATGAAACTGAAATTATCATTTTACTTGGGGATAATGATATTCAAAGTAATTCTATAAATTGGATGCAAAATTAGATTACAGATGCTTATGCTAAATTAAATATAGCCCTTTCTCTCTTTATGTGTAGCAACTCAACCTGCAATCTTTGAGATGATAGAAGGCATCTGAACTGGTAGTAAGCAATGTCAAATATGTATCCCCCTGTAAAATAAGGCAACTTGCTGAGACAGTAGCCAGTGGCCTAACAAATGCATATATGAAGAGAAATGAAAATTTTGCAATTGGGTGTCATGTAATTTCTGGTCAAACAGGTCTTCTCACATGATTCAAAATCAAAGATACCATACATGTGGATGTTAAATACACATCTCACTCACATCAAAAAAATGGACATAAGCATATAGGAATGCCATTGGATTATATCTTGGTAAGCAAATTGGTGAAAAAGATTCAGAAGTCCTGCACCATGGAAATATAAAATATGTAAGAGCATGATCCCTTAAATAAGCTTATAAAGTACCAGCATAAATTCTGCCATTCTTAAAATTTTAAGGCCTTGGCCTTAACTCTCAAACAGTCCAGAAGCTCATACATGTGACTTGGGTGTATGAACTGTTTATGCAAAACATACAATAAGCAAGTAGTACTATGAAGACATATATACTGAACACACTCCTTTTGGAAAAAATAGAAAGTAAAAATCCAGGCCAGCTATTCCAGGTTATTATTAAGAGGTGAAATTAAAGAAGGCATCAGCAGTAGATTCTGCACATTTAACTTCATGGACACAGATGTCCTGAAGAGAGTTGCATCTTTTCAATGAATATCCACATTTACTGTAGCACAAGAGATTTTTGAATTAGTTGATAGAAACCAAAGATTACTCAACTCACCTAAATATACCAAGTTTACTCAGAGAATATATACTATAAATCGAAAACAAAATTGTATACCATGATAAAGAACCATGACCTATTTTGCATGCAGATAACTCAGCGAGTTGAATATGTTTATACATATTCAAAAGTTTAAAACTGATCTGAATAAATATTGAAATAGGTTTTGTATACAAAACAAGCAGGCCATGTTGCCTCATGAGTATCTTTCACCAGTTATTTCCTCGCAGGTTTGAAAGAAGTTAGGACAGAACATGGTCATTGGACACAACTTCCCTCAAAATTCCTTAGAGGATCCTGCTCTATCAATCTGAAACTTTCATGTACATCTAGTTTCTTGCCATCTCAAATAAATCTCTACTGGGCCTACTTAATCAAGTCCACTAAATTTTGACCTCGTCCTTATTTGATTTACCAAACATATAGTTCTATATTTTCTAGTGCTAGATCTTCTAGATAATACCAAATTTTCCAAACAAGTTATTTAGTTACCTAAATGATTCGGAAGACAATATAAAGTTGGCAAGTAAGAGCATGTCATCCGGACGAAGAGAGGCCTTCTGTGCTCCAACAAGGCTGACAACCTGCAGTTTTAACATAGAGTCACATCAGACCAGCAAATGAATGAGAGAGTATTAAGAATATCTCTTGGATGACAAGAAAGTGAATTAATCAATAGTTTATTATAGAAAAAAGGCAGCGCACCATATTACCAAAATCAACTTTGAGAATCCAAACTTTGATCAAGGAGGAGAGAGCACATGTTACCCGTGAAAGAAAATATTAGAAAACATTTCATCTCCTTAAGTTATTTCCAACAGGTCGATATGATTTCGATGATTACAACAAATATATTGTCATTACATACACCAAGAGTTACTAGTCAATTAACTACTTGTTGATAAGATCTAAAAAAAAACTTACAATGAACGCCTTGAAGCAGATATACAAAACAAAATTGTAGGGTTCCATTTAAGAAGCAAAATCTTTAAGTTGCAACTCAATTTAAACAAGTCAAAACAAAAGATGGCTGTTTCAAGCAAAAAAAGAGCTGAACAAAAACCAATTCATATTGATATAGCGGCTTCTAACATGGTTCCACAACAGATAGACAACAAACAAAAAATTGAGGCCTACGAGATCAAGCATGTCAAGTAGCAATAATACATTGAAATAGGCAACTTAATAATTCAAATTTATCGCATGGAAACAAGGCAGCTGATTATGGCCAGACATGTTATTGGCACGAATGCTGGGTTTCTGTAAACTGACATGGTTAATCCTGATCTCATTGTAATTGTAACGACTAATGCCATGACTTGTACATACGGTAGAAAGAAGTAACTTGGGTATTTCCCTGTTTCTACCAGAAGAAAAAAAAAAAACAAAAGGAGAGAACTTAATCTAAAGAGATGACAGGACAAGATGATGAAAGAACAAAGATCCATTAAATAATATTGAAGGACAGGCTTTGTCAAAATTCATTCACTGGGATGCCATCCACAGGACTCTATAAGAGGAACATACTTGATGATACACCACCATCGTCTAAACATAGGACCACTTGTAAAATGCATGAGATACTCCATGTTTGTGTTGCAGTAGAGATCACATTCAAAATATAATCTTCTTTTATACATTGTATAATCAAGTGACATGAAAGAATCATATATCTGGTCAAACAACATACCAGTATTTCCATCTGATGTGTCATCAGAATCTCTTATTTCACAGACAATTAATCTAATATTTCACATCATATTAAGATAGACACGTGAAAGCCACTCAAGCTGCAAGCACAAGCTTAGGGCAAGAGTAGTGCTAAAAATATGCACATGGTGCGTGCACATATAAAAGCCATGTGTACCTGTTAGTATCATTATCCAACTACATTACTACTCAGGCATCTATTGGTAATGGTGAAAGAATACCAAAGACACTGACATGATGAGATCTTGCTTAAACACTTGGAACTGCACAGTAACTAAAAATAAATTCTTGATAAAATTGTCTCAATTTTCAGATACTGAACAAGAAATTTTGGATGAACCTTGTGCTTAGACATCAATAGTGCAAATAAAACTCCTGAGTCAGCAACATCTTGCAAAATAGCACCAGCTGCTTGTCTTGTTCCATAAGCAAGAGGAAGGCATGTATATGCATGAAGAAATGCAGCAGGATTCCTGAAAGGATAGAAACTGACATCAAGAATAATTTACTAGATGCACAACAATCGTTCACGCATTGTGATTCTGCTTTATCATGAACTTTTGTGGTAACATTCTTGTAACATAATTGTTTCTTTAAGCAATATACTTGGCGATTTTTTACTCTATCACCACCAACTATAATCCATAAAAATAGCATGTTTACTCATCTGTATAGGCAATTTGATGATCATCCTCATGCCATTATTGAACCTTTTTACCTATTTGTTCCATCAAATGCCATTTGAGAAACAACCCATAGCACCTTGCCAACAGCTGCCAAAAGCCCAAAAGGGGATAAGCCCTGCTGATTATGCGATGATGTTTTGTTGATTTTTCAATACATATCCTCTCCACACATACAATATCTTTGCAGTGGTTACTATTGGTTACCATGCAAGATATACAAGACCTATCCACAAATGTAGGAGGACAGGTACGAGAATCCTAGAAAAGATGTCCCATCTCCTGATTTATATACAAGTCAATATTTCCCCAAACTTTTCATGTTTGGTATTGATCGTTAAAGAACTGTGTGATTGACAACAGGCCCAATCTCAAAGGAACATCCCCAGTCTATATGACAAGAAGTTAAGCATTAAAATTTACATGACAGGTGTCATGAAGTGCACCCTGAAAAAAATTGAATAAAGCACGCTGGTGATGATATTACTTTCTTAACAAAAGGAAAAATCATTTTGTGCATATGCTCACACATCCATATTGCTCTAGCATAATTCACCTAATCAGGATTTCAATTTTTCTCTTATTTTTGGTTTCATTGTCTTCATAGTCTTCTAATTATCAGCACATTTAAGCTTTTAATTAATACATGATAATTTCAACATCCATGTAAAAATAGAAACTGAGAGCTTAGTTTACTTTACTAAAAAAAATGTACTAAATTATGACTAGTGGTTGTAGGTATTCCTAATTATTTGCTTCAGGAGCACCGGCATGGAAGGAAAATGTTTGGTTCAAACCCAATAGCTGACTCGCCTGAAGCAGACTTACCAATAGAAATTGAGGGGACCAGTTAGATAAAGTTTAAATTTCCACAAATCCATATTAACAGCAACAGAAAAGGAAGAATACAAACCAGCTGAAGGAATGAATCAGAGAGGAGAAAACAGCATCTGTTCCTCCCAGCAAGGAAGTCATATCAAATTTTGGATTTTTCTCAAAACATCTATGAACTGACTTTGTCAAGATAAGCAGCATCTGCACCATATCATGACCAAAAAGGCAATGGGATCAATAGAAATGTATTGCTGATGTCTAGGTGCATAAAATGGATATAATACCAGGAAAAGTCCAAGAGATGTAAATGCTTATGTTTATATAAATTTCTAATATGCTGCCTCTTAAATCATACCATATCATTAGTACCTGACTGTAGATGAGCTCTAATTGTTCCCTCAATGCCTCACAGGGCTCTTCTGTACAGCTTATGCAAACTAAATAAATCGGACCTTTCACAAGAAAAACTACCTGAATATACAACAAAGAAAATAACTCAGAAAAGAGCAAATGTGATATCTGCAACCTACACACATGAGACTCTAAAATATTTAATCTATAATGGTCCAAAATGAATATAATCATATGAAATATTCATCTATCTGCATCCTTCCAGATTCTACAAAATAAAAGTTCAACCATCAATCTACCAAATAGTCTGATACCACCTTCAATGACCCAAGGCACCATAAATTCTAGCACATAGTCCTAAATTAGCCCCCAAGGGCCAGTGAAGGTTAAAAAAGAAAAGGACTAAACATAAGAATTTAGGATCATTTAAATTCATGCTTCTTGTGGCATATACAAAAAACTTCACAGTTTGCTATTTTACCAAACAAACTGATTAAACAAAGCTGGAACAGTTCAAAATTTCAAATATTGCGCCAATTATTCAAAAGATTTTTTTTCTGTACGAAGTATACGGATGATATGTCACTATGACATGCAAAGCTCCATTTCATGTCCATTTACACGAAGGGAAAAATAGCTGCTACTGACAAACAACAAGATTTCAGAGATCAATTATTGTTGGTGAGAAAGGCCAGCTGACCTGATGGTTACCGGCTCTTACAAGTTTGACACGATCTCCACTGCACAAAAAGATAAACAGAACACTGCAATAATCCATCTTGTACATAATTTAACTAGATCATGTAAATGACATAATGTCTAAGAAATGGCTTGCCAATCACAAGTAAGTAGGATGAGGATTGCTGGTCAGCTCCCACATAAGCTGGATATAGCAGCATACCTGTTCTCAACAAAAGAAATGATAGCTTGCAAGGTTGCTGAAAATCCTGCTAGTTTGTGTTCATCTCCATACCTGAAAGTGCAGCAAGATGTTACATAAGTAAACAACATTTTCAAAAAATCAAGATGCATTGTATCTACTGAACCATGTTGTTCTTTGTCCCAGTGTAACAATAACCAAATATGAAACTATGTTAGTGCTAAATTCTAAGTGTACCTTGAGTATATTGGTTTCCCGGAGTGACTCAACATGAAGAAGTGTTTCTTCCGTCTTCTCCATGAAATTGAAGCATCATCCTGCACTTCAAATAGACATCAAGTGTTACAAGAACAAATTTCAGAATAGAGGCTCTTTTACAGGGTGATAAGAACCAACATGTTAGTAAACATTAGTTCCAGTTTGGAACCCAGAAGCTTAAAAAAAATTGGGGCACAAAGCACATTGATGAAAAACAAGAAGATTAAAGTAACCGAATGTTGACTTACTAAAAAAATCTGACGATAAAGATATAAAAATAACTCATGCATACAAATGATAAAAAATTTGATAAACATTTTGTACTTCATCTGCTGTCAATCAGATGCATGACAATAACTTTAGCAGCCTAGAAATTGGAATAAGCATGGCAAGAATCAGCAAGTAAATCTAGAACATAGTTTCTATCTACAGCCAGTTTCAAAACACTGCAAATGCCACCATCATAGTATACAAAGGTTGTTCTGAAAAGCAAAAACTCATTGGTCTAAGTGAGTTTAGCCTAAGAACTTTTAGGCGAACATTTGTGGAGCTTTTAGAGGAATATCAAGGGATTATTTTTGAGAAACAATATCAAAAGAAATTAAATGCATGAAAGGATAATTATAAGAATGCATATTATGAACATTTACTTTTTTATGACCTAGCACCTTTAAGTCCACCCAAAAGTAAAATAGGAAGCATATAGGTACCTTGCCATTGGCATCAAGTGACTGTCTCAAGATTACAGAGAAAACACTATTAAATATCTCGTAAGGTCTCAATCGATACTATAGATAGTCAACATCAAGGGTAGCGAAATGAGCAGTGAAATGTAAGCATTAGCATGAAAGTATTCATCTACTATTATCAAGGTACATCATCTCGGTACTAGGGCCCATACAGATGCCACCCTATCGCCGTGTTGGTATGCCTGGTACGAGGGCCGGTTCGGCGTACCGAATGTCGATACACCTCCTGTATCGTGTACTGATACCGAACCGGTACATTACAGTATGCTCCATACCATCCGGTTCGGTACGATATGACATATCTTGACTATCATTTTAAAGAACATTAGCAAAGCACATTTTTGTCCAAGAAGATATATTTAACTTGTCTAAAGAACACCAATAACTATAAGAAATCAAGCGAGATAAAAGAGAGGAAAAAATCATTACTATATCCAAGGCCAGATTGCGACGATTTACTATAAAACACATGATCGAAAAAGCAAAAATTGCCTCCTCCTCTCTCAATATATAGGGCACAACCATTAGAACCAGGCCGAAGTTTAAATGAAGACTATGAATAGCCACAATCAAAAAAAAAAAAAACAATATTGTGTGAAAAGCCCCCTAATTGCCAAGGGTACTCACTGTTCAAGTGCAAGTCTTCTTCAGCTGCAGCTATCAATTTTACTACACCAGCTTTCAATACATGCATGTTGAAATACTTTCTGGAACATAACATGATCTGAAACAAACTCAGGGATGAGCACCTATTTCATATACATTGCTCACCTACTTAAGCATAAATAATAAAGGAAATATTAGGTATGCTTCTGCTTGCCAAGCATGCCAAAAAAAACATATAAAAAACTTCACTTACAAAACATGAATAGAAAAAAAGATTAAATTCCCTTGTTTGTAAGCATGCACCTCAGTGATCATAGACAACAGAATTTTAATAATGAGGGAGAAAAACAAGAGTTGTCACAATATGATTATATTCTTATGACTCTTCTCTGCTTACAAAGCATGATAAAGGATTTTGCACAAAACCATGTCTAAGCCAGTGGCTGAAACCTAAATGTTCGCTGATGACTGGTTAGCACTAATCCATATGATGGAGTCAGCAAAAGAAACTTACACCACCAGGCAGACAAGAAGCAGTAATTAAGCATATCCAGAAACAATACCAAAGTGTATGAATTATTTTGAGAGGAACTAGATGGAAGAAGAGATACTGATTCTATCCTGCCCTAAACCATACTCTTTTCATAGATTTGCGGAAGTCATCGGATCCAGGCAGAAACTAGTAGAGCACCATAACTTTTTCACCTTCTTTTATAGAACCAAACTAACGTCAGACAGCTTAGAATCAAAATATCAGAAGAAATACCAGCCAAACAAGCCTAATAATTTTGATAACGTGCATGTCTCCATACCCCTTAAATGATCTGGTGATTTCAGCTTCTGTTAGCAACACTTACTAATTGAATTTAAAGAAGATGGACATAAGTCAGTACTGTTCATTCACTAAAATTTCGTCGTTTTGAATATATTCCACAACCATGTTTACTTCACCAGCCAAAACATGAAAAATAAAAAAGCATGGAAGCTAGCAAATCCTTTTTTCGAAATACTTATGACTGCAGACACAACCATGCAAGATGGAAGCAAGCCCGGGATAGGAAAGACAAACACTTACAGCACAGATGTTCAATGTTCTACTTACTATAATTCCCTGAAGAAATATTCACTCTTCTCCTAGAATACAATTGAGATGGTTCACTTTCAAGTAGTCTCCAGAACCTCCACCTCTGGAGTCAACATTTATAGAATGCAATGAATACTTCATACTTCTCTGCGTGCATGTATGAATGTTTCAACTCTTGCTTTGAGTACATCGCAGTAGCTATGTATTGGTTCCTGATGAAGTAGGACCATTTCCATGACATTCTCCACAATGCTCGGGTGGATAAAATCACCTATAGTTGTAATACTTTTATGCATTAAACTACCTAGTTTCCCATATCATTTATAACAACATTATCGTGGTTTCCTGGTGCTATTCTAGAGAAATAAAGATGACGGGAGGGAATATCAAGAAGTAGTACTTTATGGGCGGTCCTAATAGGTCTAAATAAAATATCAGCAACAACCACATTCCAGATATCCTAGCGCCAAAATTCAGAAACCATGACGAAGAAGCAAAGAATTGCAGCACTCACCTCATCACGATGCTCTTTTCGACGGCACCAATCATCCTGGGAAGCACCTCCGTCGTCGACCTCCTCGATCCCACTCTCTCCACTGCTCCCCCTCTCTCCAGCATACCCACTACTGCTAGGGCTAGGCGGCGCGTCCTCGTCCTGCTCCGAGCTCTCCCTCCAAGACACGCCGCCGTGGGACGACGACGCCCGGGCCTCTCCAGCAGCACCATCAATCTCATCCACCGAACACGAAGCAACCGGAGGCTCCTCTTCCTCGATCTCATCGCCGGCATAGAAATCCGCGCACAGAAATCCGTTGCTCGCAGGCGCTCGACAGCCGGCGGCATTGCCTGAATCCTCCCCGGAAAGAGAACTCAGCCGTTCCTCCACGGTGGATTCTTGAGGCTTGGGATCGGGGTCGGGCTCTGGTCTAGGGTTAGGGCTTGGATCGGAAGGGCCGTCGTCGGGAGGAAGGCGTGGATCGGAATCCATGGCGGGGTATAAGGATAGCAGAGGGGCACAAGAAGGGGCAAGGATTTAGGGTTTTGGGAGGGGGGAATTAGAGTTTGACGGGAATGAGGAAGAGAAGAAAAGGAAGCGAAGAAGAAAGAGATCGTCCTAGTACCCGTCGGTCGCTCGCAGACAGCGGCAGTAGAAGGTGAGGGCGGTTGGTTTGACCAGTAGATCGGGGGATATGGTGGGGCTTGGAAATGGCCCAGACTGGGCGGCCCACTCCCTTACCCTAGGCCGGCCTGGAAATATGTTTTTCCTCCGGCTTGGGCTGAGCACAGGTCCGAGTCCGACCCGAGCCCAAGACCACTCAGTCAGGCCGATGGAGAGCTAGTCGCAGGAGCCATCGAGATGGGCGCTGTACATCTTAATGCAAACGGCCAGGGAGACCTGGGACTCGAGGTTGCCGTTGGCGAGGATGACGTTGTACTCATACATACGTACATACGTACGTACGTACGTTGGGGCTAGAGAGCTCTTAAAAAAAGACGTACGTATGTGTATGTATGTAGGTATGTAATGTATATGTTTGTTTGTATGTATGTATGCATGCATGCAGGCATGCATGTAGGTGTATGTATACATGCGTATGTATATATATGTATGTATGTATATATATGTATATGTATATATATGTGTGTGTGTTAGCGTATATATATGTATGTGTGTACATATATATTAACGAATTACGGCTTTAAGGGCTCGTGGCTAAAAGACAAAAAAAAAAATAAAACCAGCCAAAGAAAATAATAATAATAATAATAATAATAATAATTAGAAAATGAGAAAACCCAATAAAAAAAAGTCAAAATTAAAAAATGAGAAAACCCGTGCACGGGGATAAGGGGGTGACTTGGAGCACGTAGCGTTCACCCAAGAAAGGCCTCTGTATGCTCGCCATTTGAAGAGTGGGGGAGATAAAAAGATAACCGAGCACTCAAAATCTTTCTCAAGCACTTCTCTAATGGAGGCCTCTGGTTCGATTTTATTTTGACTGCAGCGCCTTCTCTGGGCTTTTAGAACTCGACCGTTCTCCCGGGGCCCTGTTGATTGCTTTGAGATGGCAACACTGCGGAGCTGGGTCTCTTCTCTTCCCAACCAAGTGCGCCTTCCTTTTCTCTTCTATTTATTTTTAATATCACAGCCGCTTACATGAGAAACTTGGATATTAAGTCCTTCAATGCAAGTAACTTGTCGATATATTTCTTTAAGTTTGCAATGCAGAACTCGGCCGTGAGCAGCCGTTCGACGGTGGTTCCTTCATCTGTTATCAAGGCAAGTTCGGGAGATTTATTGATGAATGAGAAGGGTAGGTTACTCATCACTGAATTAAATTTGGATAGTTTTATGTCTGTTTTCTTTTTTTTTTTACGTTTTTTGGGTTTTATGTTTGATTAATATATAATAAATGGAATCACATGAAAATGGATTGTGACAGAGGGTTTGTATCTCATGATACACTGCTCTGAAAAAGGATGCAGTGGGCTTTTCCTTTTAGCCTCAGATGCTGTAGGTGTAGCCAAAGGAGAATTGCTCGGTTTCTGTTATCAATGGAAACCATGGACCCTAAGGTGGTTGGCATCCATTCTTCTCTCATCTACTTCTTTTGTCTAGCTCCCAGATTCTCTCAGCCAATTCTCTTACTCGTTCTCTGCCAGTATACTGCAGCTTGTGCATTTGCGTTCTAGCGAACACCTGGAGTAAGTTAATAATGGTGTGAGAGCCAACCAAGTCTATAGCTGACAAGTTATACTTATCTAATGTTGTAATATATATATATATATATATATATATATATATATATATATATATACTGTGAAAAAGGAAACCATAAGATGTTCTTAGATGTGCGACCCATACAATCAGCCATAGTTTCCAATATAGGGAACAGATTCGGGAAACAGCCCTGGCAGTCCCCTTGGAAGGGCCTCTTCCTGCTAGGAGAGCTTGGTGGAGGAAGTCCTAGCAGTCCCAAAGCTTTAGGAGGAGAAGAAGAAGATAAGAAGGAGATGGCATTGGATTTGTGAAGCCCCATCGACAAGTCCAAAGCCATCTGGGTCAATCCACCCTAGGTCAGCTTTGTATGGTGAAATGTTATTATCTCTTGATGTGTGGAAGCCTCTAGGTGTGCACCAGAGAGATGGTGATCCAAGAGTAGTATCTCTTGATATTGTGTGCCAAGAGAGGTATCTCTTGATGTTGTGATCCAGGAAAGGGAGTTCTTGATGATATCGTGATCTTTGCCTTGGCCAAGAAGAACTACATTGGAACCACATTATTTCTTGGAGATAATAAAGATTTGGCCTTGATCCCTGGCTTTTTCTATCGGGGTTTTCCACGTAAAACTTGGTCTCTTATCCATTGGTGATTTCCAGTTGCTTGCAAGCACTATCTTGTATTACCATTATTCATACATAGAAGGGAAAGATCTACACTTCCATTGTTGCTGTTCCTGGTGTATGTGCACTAGTTTGGGGTCGTGCAGCGATACCATCCTCTGTATGCACTGGTATCCTTCAATGGCCTTCAATGGGTACACTAATTTGACCCAAGACAGTTTGTTCTTAGCTCATTTGGCCTTCCTTTACCATCAAGTGGTATCAGACCATGCCACCGATCCTGACAGTGTCTGTATATTAGTGTTTTCCTGATATACACTAGGATTTAGTAGTTTATATATTAGTCCTTTTTATCTCTTCCATGTTCATAATTTATACGTGTTGCTTCTCTGCGTATCTCCTTCAAGCAAGTGTTACAACCAAAATCTTGGTGCAGTATACTGTTAAGAAGGTGTAGCAGGTGACTAAGTAGGTGACTGTATCTTAGGAGAGCACCGTGAGCAACCATATCTCCAAAGTGGCAGAAAGATCTCCTGTAGAGTAGGAGCCTGTCAACTAATCTAAATGAAAAATCTTAAATTTATACTTCTTCGTTTTACTTTCCCTAGAGCTTCTGCTGTGCATCTTCCCCACCCACACTGGATACAACATTTCTAAGACCATATGGTCATTTGTTGTTTTTGTTTCTTTGCTTTTTCTTAGTTGTGAAGTGTGAATGGTCTGTAAACGATGGTGTATGTTAGGTTACTACTTTTGTTGTTAGTTGCCCCTCATCTACATGAATTTATTTGGTGGAATCAGTCATTAATTTAGATGCTGAAGATAAGATCCAATATGTTGATAATGCCAGAGAGTCCAAGCAACAATTTTTAAAAGACAATGTCTGATTTCAAACTTTATATGGTGACTTACAGACTGCTTGAAGAGAAGACTAATATTAGTTGGTGTTGGGGCAGTGACCACTAGTTTGTTCCCTGCAAGATTTGCATCTGCTGAAGGTAAAATCATGGTTTTCCCTGTTTGTAGTGGCATTTTTTTGGGTTCTTACTCATCATTTTCTCTCAAAAAAAGAAGTGAATTTTCATTTCACTCTTGTTCCTTGGGATGATATGTTGCATCAAAAATGTGAATACCTCACTTTCATCTAATGGCTTCATAGTCTTTCTTCTTCTTTTTTTTTTCTGAAGGAATATGTTAAATATGTTCACAGAGTTCTTCCTTATAGGGCCTAATATAATTTTATACAAGATTGCAGGAGTACCAAAGGGCTATCAAGCTTTTGTAGATTTTACAGATGGATATTCATATGTTTACCCATCGGATTGGAGGGTAAGTCATGCAATGGATCTGCAAATATTCTATCTTCGAATTATTATGAAAAATGATTTAAATTCTGTCTTTAATATTGTATAGGACTTTGACTTTCGGGGTCATGATTCAGCATTCAAAGATCGCTTTGCAGCATTGCAGCATGTGAGAGTCAGCTTTATTCCTACAAATAAAAATGATGTTCATGATTTGGGTCCCATGGAAGAGGTAATACCATTGGTCCTTTAAATCTTATCAAACGTGTTCTAATTTTATACGTAAGACATGAACTTCAAGTTTATCTTACCTATTTAGGGCCTGTTTGGAAAATCCAGCAGGATTGAGCTGGATTTTCTATTGGAATCGGGCCTATTGGCCTGCCTAGCCCATATTCTTCCAAAGTTCCATCCTAATCTTAGCTTAGATCCCATCTGCGGGCCTTAAATTGTTTTCTTCCCAAGGTTGTTCACTAGTACATACCTCACTTTGTACAATGGGTTAAGTATGCCCAGAAAATAATTACCTTCAGAATCACTTTGTGTGCTTGCTAAGATGCATTTGTTATCAACAAGTTTTGATATGCTTAACAGGTCATATTCGATTTGGTTAAAAATGTATATGCTGCACCGACTCAGATACCAACAATATATGATATGCAGGAGGTCTGTTTCTTTGACCCTTACATTCTATCTGATTCATTTTTGTGCTTTGGACTTACCATATATGACTCTTTGTGGCGATAGCCATTATTATTCTTCTAGATGATTGCACTATCATATTAAGGTTAGCAAAGACTATTGTAAGTTAATATTGTCGTCGGCACATGAGAGAATGCGCATTGAATCCTTAAAAATATGGTTTTTCTACTTGTGGATACATATTGAAAAACACAAAATCCACATGCTTTTGTCTTTTGAGAATAAAAATCCATATATTCAAAACAATGTAAGATTTTCTACTTCCATATACTTCAGACCATGTTTTCTCCTAGTATAAATTATGTAGAGCAATTAAGTACAGCACAGAATTAAGGTTGTTTTTCTCCTAGTTGCCTTTGAAAAGGCTATGTATAACTCCATTTTGCATTAGCATAAAGTTGTTCTAGCTTTTAATATTTCTCAGCTCCAGAGTGCCTGATTTCTTTAGCAGATTGGATTATTTTAAAATGTTGCTTCAGATTAATTCATTAATTGCAAATTAGAGGCTGTTTATATATTGTTCAAAACAAATTTAACTATGAGACTTAAATCAGAAAAACAAAAAACATATTCTGTAGTTTCCTAGACACCTCTCTCTCTCTCTCTCTCTTGTATCTCATTATTATTTTAGACATTTTCTTGATAATTGTGGGCACGTTGCTGTTGATGCTTGCACTAGCCATGTTATCCCACTTCACTTTTTTTATAGTCTTCCTGGTATGCATGATTCAGAGACACTACATCAAGGAGAGAAAACACAAAAACACATGTAAATGTATGAGAGTTATATTTGTATTGCATAGAATGTTTTCCTGTTTGACTACTATGTGCAGGTTCAGGAAGATGCTATCAGTCCATTAACAAAGCTCTACCAAATAAACCGATCACTAAGAGGAATAAAGAATTGTTCTTTAGATGAATAATTCATCCATTTACCACATCCTGATTAATCCTTCTTGTATCCCACCTTATGCAGCGTACAATTGATGGAAAGAACTACTGGACATTTGAGTATGACCTTGCATCTTCAGGCTTTTCCCGAACTGCCTTTGCAACCATAGCAATTGGCAATGGTATGTACTACCACTTTAACAATCTCCTTTCATTTTCTACTAGATGACTGCTTCCTTCTGTTTAAACTTTTGGAAGGTCCATGGAGCGAAAAGGACAAAAAAGTTCCTTGATTTCACATATGAGAAGCTTTTACCATGAACTTCTGATTTACAAACCCAACCTAACAATTTCTTATGGGCTAATATTGTGGTATGATTTGATGAAAAACATGAGCATTTTCTACCAAATGACTACTTCCTTCTGTTTAAACTTTTCGAAGGTCGATACTACACATTAGTGGTAGGTGCAAACGAGAGACGGTGGAGTAGACTCCGAGACAAGCTCAAAGTGGTAGCAGATTCTTTCAAGATACTAGACATATGAAATAAGAACTCCAGTTTGGCAAAATTGCTAGCTGAGTTTGAGTTACTATTAACCGTGATCATGGTTTTCTTTTTATTATGTATATAAATATTGTTCTGTGGAATATTGCTCGTGATATGATTACCACTATCTTAAACCATCTAGATGAAGAAACCTTTCCTGCATCCTTGTATCACAAGAACTGAGTTTCAGCAGCAATGATGTCATTATATCTTCATTTCAAACAATTGCATGTGCATGTGCATGTGCAAACAGCGTACGATATATGATCGGTTCTCATGGAGTGGGCTAATTTGTTAATTTTATTTTTCTGGAAAAAATTTGATTTCTTCTCATGGGTGCTTTAATCAGGACTAGAGAATTGGTGATTGCTTATTAGCAATTTCATTCATCGTTTGCATAAATCTTCATAGAGAATTAATCCTGCATGTGAGTTTGGAAGAGCAAATATCAATGGAATTTAGGTCTATTGGTTGGTACCCCCTCTTGTCTGTTGGGGAAAGTTCTGGATTGGAATTCAGATGATGGTATTCTTTACAGAAAAACCACATACTTCTTTAAAATTCTTCTATGAATGATCCCATTTCTTCGAACTTCTGCTAGTGATCAGTGTGACTGCTTTAATCACCTAATTAACAAAAGAAAAGTGCAAAGTTTGTAGTTACAACATTACGATTGCTAATACTGGAGCAAGGGAGGATCCAGTATGTTCATATCATGTACTGAGATAACCGGAAACTCTTAATTATTGGGTCATTGCAATATATAAAGCAAAACTATGGTGCAACTGTGGCAAAAGAAAAGGTAATCTGAGAAAACAATGGCACAGGTTTATAGTTTCTTGAAACATTGTGTGGAATGCAGTGGTGTGCTATTCCTCCAATTTATTCATTAAATCAAACAAGTCTCAAGAACTGTGGCATGTAAGATCATATGCACTAGAAGCCCTAATCATAATGATTGCTTGAAAGCCCTGTGCAGAGACCATGACTAATGAATTTTATGATATTTGTCTATAACTAGTTTATCTATTATCTATTAACTTTTTGGTTGATACTCTATTCATTATCTATAAATACTTTTGGCAGATAATTTTCTGTACTTATATATTCATGTTGAATTTTGTAACATTTGGTTAATCTTGAAAATGGA
The DNA here is from genome assembly GCF_009389715.1 of Phoenix dactylifera. Classification (NCBI taxonomy): domain Eukaryota; kingdom Viridiplantae; phylum Streptophyta; class Magnoliopsida; order Arecales; family Arecaceae; genus Phoenix; species Phoenix dactylifera. The sequence continues at coordinate 11,046,822 of NC_052404.1, read as the reverse complement.
GATGAGCATGACATGTCCATCTTTTGAAGTGACAAAGTTCCAAGTCAAAAAAACTAAGAGCGAGGCTGCTGGGGATAATCATGAGAAGGGGTTTAAGAAGAAAGCAATCTAAGATCGTAAAAGCCAGGTCATTTTTTGAACTATTTTAAGGAACTTGTATGGGGTTCATATAGACCAAGTACTCATTTCAATGAAGAAAGGTAGGATTTGTTACTCAAAAAGTTTAACAAAGAGGCCAAGAGAGATTATGATGGGATCCAAGTAAAAAATCATTGGGATAATATGAAGGAATGGCATAGCTGGACTAGGTTAGGTTGGGTTCATGCAAAAGCAAAATGTGAATGCCCCACACAATGGATGGGAAGAGAGATTTTGACATATCTTTATCCACATTGTTTACATTCATAAATGTTTTCTAATATTCTGCAAAGAAATGCAGATTGACAAAATACAGAGAGAAAGCCATGAACATATTTTTTGCCTTGAATGAGTTGCACAGGACATAGTAGACATTGGGAGGCAAGCTGTTGGGCTTCAAGCTCTAAAATCCTTTTTGGGGCATTAGAAAATGCTGCAAATGAGGAGATTGGGGACACTGCGAGGCATGAGGATGCATCAAAATTGTTCTGATTTGGATGACGGGTACTTATTTAATGATAGCTATTTGTAAGAGAATAAGGTAAGAGGATCAACTCCAAAGGATAGCAAAAGAGTGTCGGCCAACTCCAAGTTGCACAAGATAATTGATCGGCTGGTTGATGTTGTGGAGAGCCTGGTACGACCATCTGAACTAGACATGATTTTTCTGGTTGTAGCATTCTAGAGGTGGTGAACTTACTTGGTACACTCATGGGGTTGAGTGTGGGAACAATCATTTTTTTTGGCTTGAGATCCAATTTTTCTTGCATTAGGAATGTCGAGAAATGCTTGCTTCCTTCCCTTTCCCAGTTGAATAGCTTCCTTGGCTTAAAGCATTTTATGACAAAGATAACAACTTCCACCTGCTGCCCCAACTCCTTTGCTAGATTGCTCCAATCTCTCGATTCTAAAACTGACTTAGCTATTCTAAACTTTGTGAGGAAGTTTATTATATTTAATATATTACGAGTGTTATATTCTGAACACTAATTGTTTGGTTGGTTTGGAAGTATTATTTTATGTTTGGATTATTTGAGTATCTATATATTCTTGAAAACAGATTCTTATAATTTTACAGAATATGGATGTGGATAATTGGGAAATTCTATATATACATTTGAAGTTTGAGAGAAGAGATGGGCATATTCAGTCGGATGCTTACATATAAGTTAGGTGGCTGAACAAGTGCAAAGAATGATGAGATATTTGATAAAGCTGTAACAATATTGATTATATACTGTTTATCATGGGTGATATTGACCATGAGGATAACATAAAAGAGCACCTGCTAAATATATATGATGAGTTAACTAGATAAATTACTGAAATATGTTAGTGTAATCTTCTCTTTTTGCTAAAATATGTAAAATAATTATTATGTATCTTTGCATATTAGCTATGAGCCAAAAAACATGTGCTGTATGACTGTTATTAAACTCTTCTTGTATCATGGTACTTATTTGCCGGGGACAAAATTTCAGTCATTTTTGGATATTTGTCTTTTCTGAATTTTTTATTTTGCCCAAAACAACTTTTTAAGACCGAAGTGTGGCTTCTTCCATAAGCTATTTTTGGCTAAAAACTACAGCATCATCAAGGTCTGAGGTCGAATCTTTGATGACCTAAAACTGACCATTGACCTCAGTAACCCAAATCTTAGGTCACCTAAGATTGACCTTCTGACCTCGGTTGCTTGACATGGGAGGAAATAGTCCGTATCCTGATTCCTGACCTGGTCACGTATAGGCCACCAATCACGGGACCCAACCCAGGCCGTGACTTATAGCTGACCGGACGTAGACTGGTACTAGTATCCTCTGCGACTCTATAAATAGCTGCCTGGTAAAATAATTTCTATTACCAAAATATAATATACCATCAGATGACAAACATTTGACTTCGCATGGATCTAGGCAGTAAGGAGTTAAATCTCGACACTGCAAATTAAAGTTTCGCACTATAGAATAGGTCACTTGAAGTAAATTCACCTACATACCGAGATACACTCCAATCTGCAGTTTAATTTTCTAAATATTGGCCATCACAATCTCGTATAAAAGCAGCACAATCTTGTTGACACATCTTCAAAAGAAAAGGCAAAAAGAAATCTCGCAAGATACATTTTTATCGCTGAAGCATGGAGGCGGCAAGTAGCATGCTGGCATTGGGAGAATTAGCAGAATCAGATGTTAGCAGAACAAGGTAACATACCCTGCTTAACATTTTTTATTTTTACCCCTACATTCATGAACATCACAGATTAGAAATAACAAAGCTGTAGATAGAAAAAAATTTCAAACCTGCAAGAAGTGAAATTGGAAGATTAGCATTTCCACTATCGAGCCACGAGCTGTGAGGAGGAAAAAAGCCTTTTGATTAACAAATTAATACACTATGGAGGCAGCATAAACCCAGTAAAGAGTGTCCAAGCCTCCAAAAGAATGCATAACACAAACCACTCCAGAATCCCGCCTCAGTCGTTCATCGTCCTCCAAACTCCACAACTATTTCCCAGTCCTATCAACCCTAGCATTTGAACAATTGTCAACTATCACCAGCCACCACAATCAACCATGTTACAAACCTGTCAGTTCTCCATCACACCCATTCTACATGCAAATTGCCACGACAATAAATTTCATCCACTGATGGGGTGGCAGTATTGAAATTCCCAGAAATGGAGAATGGGTGAAGGAGAACTCGAGCCCACACTGAAAAAAATTTACAGATACCATCAAAGAAACCTCTATCTAGACAAGTCGATGCTGACGAAGGCCCTTACTGAAATGAGGTTGCATCAATCTAACATACAAACCATTCATCTGCACCAGGGAATCATGGGTACCCTGTTCAACTATCCTGCCACAATTTAGGACCACGATGTTATCCACGTGCCTCATCATTGCTGCTCTATGTGCAATAAGAATTGTTGTCTTGTTTCCCATAATTAGTGTGTCAAGGGCCTCCTGCACCACTCTACCTGACTCGGACTCTATTGCAGAGCTGGCCTCATCCAACAACAGAATGGGAGCATTTTTCAGCACGACCCGAGCAATGGCAATCCGCTGCTTCTGCCCAGGTGTCAAGTCTACCCCTCTCATTCCCACATGCGTGTCATAACCATGTGGCAAGCTGCTGATGAAATGGTGGGCATTTGCTATTCTTGCTGCTTCTTTCAACTCGGCCTCTGTTGCATTGTGCCTTGCATAGATAATGTTTTCTTTTATTGTCGTTGAAAAGATAACCGGCTCCTGTTGAACCAAACCCATGTGGCTCCGCAACCATCTCAAGTTGAACAGCTTCAAATCCCGACCATCCAACAAAACTTGCCCAGAAACAGGATCATAGAATCTCTCAATTAAAGAAATTATCGTGCTCTTCCCAGATCCTGAAACACCCACCACTGCTATCGTTTGTCCACCATTGACTTTAAGACTGAAATTGCTAAGCACCATCACTTCAGGGCGAGTAGGGTAGCAAAAATCGACATTTCTGAGCTCGATGCTTCCATAAACATTAGGAGGTTTAAGGCCAGTATTATCATCAGGATCAATCTTCGGCTCACGGTCAATGATTTCAAATACTGATGTGAGGGACTTCCGCCGTTTAAGAATATAAGGAGCAAGCCCAAATGGCTCCACCAAAGCAAAAGTGGCAAAAGAGAAGACTATGTACTCTTTAAGTGCCGTAGATATCGTGAGACGATCATCCTTCACAGAAACTGCAGTGTACCAAAGGAGAAGAGCATTACATGCAAAAAGCATGAACTGCGAGAAGCCAAAGGCAAAACCAATGCCCATTCCATGAAAAAAACTCTGCTTGAGTATTTTATATAGCTGCAATCTGTACAGCTCCATCACCTTGTTACCAGCACAAAATGCCACTACAGTATAAATGTTTCTAACTGCATCTTCAAGGACCAAAGAGGCCTTCCTGTGCATCTCCTGAATTCCCCTGGAGAACCCAGCAAGCCACATTTTCTGCAAGTAAAAAAAAAATGGTCACTCCCATACTCGAAGGAGAGAAATTTACCCTCGTATAACCCTGATGTGATCTCATATTGGAGGTCCTTAATGTTATGGGACATTATAAGCACTGGCAAAAAACCCAAACGCAAATAATGTTGACACTTCAAGTCATCATGCAAACAATGAGCACAGAGCACCAGCAAAACCACAAGCAGTCAAGTTGCTGTATTAGATAATCAATTAAGAGAAAAGAAAAATTCAAAAAAGATGATTGCCAGAGATATAAATTAATTGCATGTCATTACCTTGTATATTCCATTAGATTTTTTGCATTATGGTAGTACATTAAGTATTTTCAATAAACATATTAATATATTCCTGAGAGAGGTGAAAAAAATTTAGCTGACTTAACCCAGCATTTGCCATTTCACGTGTGAGAAAAATACCTCAAAGTACCTGTCCCATTTAAAGCTCCCTTGGATTGCAAAATAAGTGTCCCAAACAAATGGATTAAACTATCCCTAGCCCACTTCAATCCAGAGTAAAATATTACAAGGGTGGTACAGTGTACTCATTGTTAAAGGGGAAAAGTGGTCGTCTTACCTCCCTAGTTATCTAGCCTACACCAAGAAAAAGTAGGTCGATAAAGGATGCTTAGCAAGAATATTTGGATTAAGTGGGTTAAAGGGGGTCTTATTTCATCTTAACCCTGAAACAGAGGCAACATAAGTGTTTATAGTAAATAAAATAGATACTCCGAAGGAATATTGGTGCTGAATGAGTTCTATTGATAGGATAATTCAATCCTCTTGAATGTATTTGTCTGCCCAAGTCTACAGATTCAGTCAACCCATCCAAAAACTAAAATTGCACCCATTCATGATCCTTATGCCTAAAGAATTTCATTTCTGCAAGAATCGAAGCTGCCAAAATTATTACAATGCAACAATAATTACTGCAAAGCGCCATATCCATGACTGTTGCTTCAGCAAAGTTCCCAAAGCTGACAACAAAGACATGTATAATTCACTTCTAATCTCATGCTTAACAATGGCCAGAGAATGTTCCAGCGAACTCACAGTCTTGCTTCTCCCAAACTGTTCACAGAATGACTCATAAAAAGGCGACCAGATTAATTGGAAGGCGATTGAACCCACGGAAATAAGCTTAGAAGGCAGACTAACTTTCATTCTATGAATCCAATAAAACTTTGAGGGATGAAACTCCATTAATATCTTATATTGAATCATGTTTCTAACACATCCCCTTGGCACTAAACTTTGAAAACCATATCAAAGATTGTTGTCTTTATATAAAATGCAACTACTAACCTGTGCAATGGCAGAAACTATTAGGATGGGTATGGTTGCGAATGCAACCAGAGCCACTCGCCATTCTAGCAGCATCCCGATAACAAGCGCAACAACAACTGCTGAAGTGTCCTGTATGAATATAGAAAGTCGATTGCTGAAAGCAGCACGGACAAATGTCGCATCATTTGCCAAACGCATGGACAGCGTATCTGCACTGTTCTCTTCTTCATCAAACCATCCAACTTCATTACGCAATATTGCTGGAAAAAGTTACAGATCAGTTGACATGCATGTTTACTGTGAAAATATCATATGATCTGCCATAAATAGTAAAAGTTCATGCAAAAAGAAATTTCCTACAACATAAAGACAATGTTAATTACCTGAGAACATCATCCTTCTAACTCTCTCGGTCATCTTCTCCCCCATTATGCCAAAATAGAAGTGCTGTAGAAAGTTGGCAACCACTGTAATAATACCCATGCATGCAATGATCAAGCACCATTTGTTCACCTCGTGGTGTATATCTTGGACATCAATTCTGTAGTATGCTGCCACTATCAGTGCAATAGTGTAAGCAAGAAGCGGATTAAATGAACCAAAAATTGCAGCACCTAAGCTCCCTAGAAGAGCATAAAGCCATTCTGCGAAACTAAGCCCTGCAAGCCTCCACAAGGAAGGCAGTTTTTGGTGCTGCAAGTCATTCACCTCCCTCTGTTTAGCATGCATATCATCAAACTGATTAAGAGGACGGCTAAACGTTTTCGAATGAGAACGCTCATTTTTAGGATCAGATGTCAAAAGTGGAGAAACAGGTGATTCGGGGTCTGAAGCATTTGAGGATTGTCGATGTACAGAATGAACATCAATTTTGGGAAGCTCAGGCAATCTCATTTCAAAACTGTCCTGTCTTTTGATGGATGGGGCTCTTTCTGCTGCCACCAAGGGCAACCCATTTTCCACCATTTGCTCTGAGGGTGGGCTGTGGACCTTTGGTGATTCATGAGAGCTGTAACTGGAATCTTGCTGCCGAAATGTATGAAAACCATGTGCTCTTTGAAGAGAGGGTGATTTTGCCATCTTAGGAGATGAGGACTCTTGAAAACTGTAGCTTGCTGATGAATCCCTTTCAATTTGGAAAGTTGTAGACTCTCTATAATTCCTGATTGGTGTCCTGGAAAGGTAAATAAAAGCCTCTAAATATTTACTCAGCTTGATGCATTGAAGGAGCAACGAGCATGTGATGAGTGCAAGCATGAAATGAATTAAATAAATGAATGTTGGATCACTCAAATGGACAATGACTTGATATGAGATGTAATGCTTCATGATTTTAGCCATTCAAAAGTGCATATTCGTGACAGTAACAATGTCATTAAATACACAGCTTTCAGGAAAATATAACAGCAGATAGATCTAGAAGCTTGTAGTTCACAAAATAAATAAAAGATAGGAACAAATTTTAACAAGCTGCAAAAGCTAGTCTTCATTTTTTTGATAAAAATAAAGCATGCCTAAGTTTTCCTAAAAAGGATAAAGACAAGTACTAAAAATAGAGAATCACAAAATATAAAGTAGCATAATGTATATCACAGTTTGCCGAACCATGCCGAACTGGCCAATTCGGGGTGTAGCAAACTAGACCGGTCAGTTACCAGCATTGTTCGAGGGGTCAATTCAGTATAGAAGGATCGATCAATCGAGGGCTCACATTTTCTCTATTCACTCTTCGCTGCCCTGCTGCACCTGTTTCATTCGCCCCTCCCCCTTCGAAACCCTAGCCCCTCCATCGTCGTCGCCGACTAGCTAGGTAAGTCACTATCTCCCTCCCTCTCTCCCCTTGACACAAGGAGGGCTGTTCGAGCCCTCTCTCTCTCTCCCCCTCTCCCTCCCCCCATCTCTCCCCCCCCCCCCCAAAAAAAACAACGAGGAGGGCTGTTCGAGCCCTCTCTCCCTCTCTCTCCCTCCCCCCATCTCTCCCCCCCCCCCAAAAAAAAAACAACGAGGAGGGCTGTTCGAGCCCTCTCTCCCTCTCTCTCCCTCCCTCCCCCCCCTCCCCTTTCGGCACTCTCTAGTTCGATATGCCCCGGAATGGCACGGTACGGACCACCACCATGCCATATCGGTCATTGGCTAGTACATCCTTCGGTACCGGTTCGGCAATCCTTGATGTATATCATGACAATATAATAAAGACCAAAGCCAAAATAGCAAAATACATAGCAAGTTCTCAAACTAACAAACTACAAGCTTTTCTCATGATAATCTTCCAATCTGCGATCTAGACTTCTCCCACAATTTAGACAATCAATTTCTCTACAAAGATTCACCAGGTGTCCCAAAATATGTCACTTTACCTTAAACATTTCGGTGACCTGACTTCTACGAGGACAAAAGCTTCCTAAGCCTAGCATAAAGCACTTGATAAAGTCCTTCCCACTCTGAACAAAACAATAATGATAAAACATCCACCACTTAAACATACAGCAGTCGGCAGCTGAAATGTCTCCAATGACATAAACATGATATTTAGCACCAGCCTAAGTGTCACACAAAGAATCCACCCTTTAATGTCCTGGTCCTTGTTCAAATTCAAGTTCACCTCATGTTGAGGCATCCCTCCAGACTTTCAAGAAGATTGGAAAAAAGTCCCCTCTATGAGAGTGGCATTATGGCCATACTCAGCACTCAACAAAACCTCAAGTGTATCTAAACACACGACTGTTTCTGGATTTCCACAAGAACCACCTGTGAAGCTACATGCCCGTAATCTTACGGTAATGCATATATTCCTCAGAATAGCCTAGAACATCATTTTCCATTAGATGGGACTGATCAAAGTAATAAAAGGGAACTAATACAAGAAGAAAGTATCTGGGGTGACATAGGATGCCCATACAGTAATGACTATAAACTGTTCTTTAGAAGATGTTATGTTTGACTTCGTAAATTAATCAGCTGATATGCAAAATTCCATCAACGATTCTACATGATGGTTTTGCTGTACGTCTAAACAGATCTTCGTTCAAAAGAACTTATACAGACTAGACAATTCCACATACACTTGGTCTTCATTTAAGCATACCACAAACAATACAGTGCATGGACAATTCAGCAAGCAAAGTTATTTAATCAGTAATGCTTACTTCGTGCCAAATGAATGCAAGGCATCCCCCAAAACAGCAAACACAATATATTTCTATTTCATAAAAGCTTCTTTAATCTCCTGAAAATTTTCCATTTTCCGCTGATTTTAGACCCCTCTCTCAAATGGGATCTATACAATTGTGCATGATTAACCCATCTTAAGTACCACTCCCTTGCCAAGTTATTCCTAAATTTAATCTAATCAACTCACACAATCCTAAAAATTAATTACATTTACTTTAGCATCCACATCATTGCCATAACCATCACATATTCGAGATCTATACAATGTTTAGCATTCCAACTCACAAAAAAAACTGTTACGTTGAACTTCTCCTTTGAAAAGAACGACCCATATATGATACTCAACAACTGTACTAAATCCATCCAGACTGCTATGATCCTATCTATAACACCCTCATCTATCAATTGTTTCTATTTCGTGATGCATAATAGTGAATTCAACTTGCTTGGGTAATCTCTGGTACTTCAGTTCAAACTACATCTTCATCTCCAATTCTCCATGTATATCTCACCACAGGAACATTCTGTAAACTTTGTTCTTCAATTCAGCTATAATGTCAGCCATCAGCAGCATCAACTTCCCTAGCTTATCAACTAAAATTACACTGGAAGCAGTTTATCTTGCCTCCAAATGGATTGCATCAAGCAGATGGCACAACAAATGATTGGAGCCAAATCCAACGAACCCTCATGAACCTTGCTCCTTTCCCCAGAGGAACAGCTGAGAACAGCACCATTCAGCTGTTGGATACCATTCATGCCCTGACTGCGTCACTTCAGGAGGTAAGTCAAACCGGTTCCCATTATACCATCTACATACCGCAAACACCAAAGGCCTCTTGTTGAACATACCAATAGGACACTTATCAGCAGGTATCTGCTCGTGCCAATGTTACTTGTACACTCCAAACTTTGGGTCTTCTTATGTGTTAGATGTAGCTAATTATGTATTATATGCATATATCAATACATATTTACACTTACATATATAAAAAAACAGACCTATCCTCATGTCCGATTTTTAGAAGATTCCCATGTCAAATTTTTTTGGACACGGACCCTTGGTACCCACATCATGAGTCAAAGTGTTGGCTAATTCAAGCCCATATTGGTAGATACACACAAGATAGCCAGATATTGGTCAATAACGGGCCCCTTAGATGTAAATTTTAGGGATGCATAGACATAAATTAGATATTGTGATGGCTGGACCAATACGTAGTCTCTTTTTTTTTCATACTGAAGATACATCACTTGAATATAAGAATAATAGCAGACACTTAAACTAATATAACTTGAAAAAAAAAAGGTCTCTAACTTGGATGGTACATTTATAGATTGATAGATAGTTACAGATATGAAAAGAGGAAAACGATACACAAAATGGTTTTGTAATCATCCAGAGAAATAATATGCAGGTGCTATGAATGATGTTACAAAGCTGAAGCACACTTTAACTAGTGTGTAAGTATTCACCAACACACAAGCCATATGGAACACCTAGAAAATGAATCAAAAGTAATGTTGGCTTTAAATTGACAACCATATAACAGACGCTAGAGAGTCCAGTATATAAGCAATTTTCAAATGGAAAGGTGCAGCAAAAACTAATCATTATAGTAAACTAAGTATATAAAATTCTTAAACCATATTATGAAAGGATATCACACATCTTTGAGCAGAAATTTGTCTTAGCGTATACATACCTCTTAGGAAGCTTTGCTGCTTCCTCATATCTTAGGAGTTCTGCATAAAGGCCATCTAGATTCAGCAATTCATCATGTGTACCCATTTCAACAAGCTGACCCTCTTCCATCACTGCAATATAATCAGCATTCCTTATAAGGCTAAGGCGTCTAGCTATTATAATAGTGGACCGTCCCAACATGAGAATATCCAATGCCTCCTGAACAGCTCTTTCTGCCTCAAAGTCAAGGCCACCTGTGACCTCATCGAGTAGAAGAATAGATGGGTTTGAAAGCACAGCACGAGCAACAGAAAGCTTTATTTTTTGTTCTTCAGTCAATGCTAAACCAGCCCTGCCAACCTGATATGCATTTAACTCCATCAATGAATGGGGAGGGAATCAATATAGATACTCAGTCAAACAGGTTTAAACATATTGTGTACTACCTGTGTGCCATATCCCTTTTCAAGTGAACTGATAAATGTGTGTGCATGTGCTGTTTTAGCTGCCTCTTCTATTTGATCAAATGTAGCAGATCTTCCATAGGCAATGTTTTCCCTGATGCTCAAACTTAACAAAGCCGGTTCCTGGGTGACTAGTCCTATTTGGCTTCTTAACCATTCTAGCTTCAGGTTTTTTATATTCTCACCATCCAAAAGAACTTCACCTGCACCAAAAGGAAATGAAGCCTTTCAACTCTGCAGTCATGAGTCCAAGAAATGCACATGAAATCTGCACAGGGGGGAATGAATTGATGATAATAATACCTAATGTAGGATCATAGAAGCGCTCCATAAGAGGAATTATACTGCTTTTTCCTGAACCATTCCTACCAACAAGAGCCACAGTTTTCCTAGCAGGTACAGTTAGGTAGAAACCACTTAAAATGGGAATCTCAGGACGAGACAGATAGCTGAAATATACATTCCGGAATTCAATATTTCCTTGCACTGAAGCTAAAGTATTTCCATCCTGATTAACAGTGGAGGTCGAACGGCTTATCATCTCATAAAGTCTATAAGCTGCAATTCTCCCTTGTTCAAATGAGTAAAAGTTTGTGGCTGCTTGATTTAGTCCACTGTAAATGATAAAAATATAAATAAGAAAAATGATATGATTGAAAAAGAAAATAACATTTCCACTTCAAAAGATGGCAAATGCTTACAGGCCACTCAGAATTACAGCGAACAGGGCTGTTATAATTTCACCACCATTAGCTTTTCCATGTGAAATCAGGAACCTTCCAACCCAGAGTTGTAAAGCACAAGAACATATTGCAAGTCCATATGTGAATCCAAGACCAAGGCCTTGCACGAGACTTATCAATATCCCATACCGCAGAGTTGCTTGAAGTGATGTAGCATACGAATACTTCGCCAGAGTTTCATTTGAGAAGGCAAACAAAGTCCTCACGTATGCAATTGCCTGCATAGATTAATGATAGATCATCAGTTTATAAGCAACTGCCATGCCATATCTTACTACAAAAAAACTGGACCAACTTATCACCAGTGATGGTTTTCAGAATGTATGTTCTGGTATTACTTGTTTCACAACATTAACTGCATAAATTTGCAGAATCACACCATATGCATTCTGCTGCTAATAATTCATAATGTGACTGGCAATCGCATAATGGCACTGCTATTTGATTCATTGCTGCAAACTATTATTACTAATTTCCATCTCAGACAGACACATGAAATAATAACTTGACAGCATATACAGTTTTGGATATATCAAAAGCCAACATCATAATATAACATCCAAAAATAACATCCAAATGGGAGGGCAGGGAAACAAACTTGCAAATTGTTGTAATTATGGGAAGTAGATATTTCTATATATATGTATATTAGTATTAGTTAAAGAAGGCCGTGTAACAAATTTACTTTCCAAAGATGGTATGGTAAAAGAGCAGCCCACAACAGCAGTATCACCAAAGTTTCTCAAGACAAAGATGATCAGTTTTCACAGTGGCCATAGGACATTGTCTGCATAACCAAATGATCCATGCTGGGTTCTTTAACAAGATCATGCATAATTGTATAAGCATCACGCTCCATTTAATCAATGCAGTTGGCCTTTTGATTGCAGATTTCATTCATGCAATTTCATAATTTGGAGTGTTGAGTTGTTATTAGAACCACACACAAGTATCTTTAATTTAATTATAATCCTTCAGATGGCCTCTAGGAAATGCGATAATGACACAGCAGCTGAAGTTAAATATCATATTTAAATGAAGAAGACAACATAGTTCTGTTCAGGTACAAAAGCCAAAGGAATAAAGAGGTCCATATGCTTAAACAAGTGACCTATTCAGCAATTACAATCATCAAGCTTTCTAGGCAAAGGCAAGAGAGCTATTTAAGAGGGCATTTGGTATAGGATGATAATCCCAAGATTAAGGGCAATGTGGATGGAGGCAATGAGATCATCATGTTTGGTTGCACCATTGTGATCATACGTGGCAATGATCTCAAATCACCCCTACTCCTCAAATCACCGCCCAACATAGTGATGGAAAATCCATCTTTGAAGTCGGATATCCAAAATCACCCCAGGGCAGTGATCTCGAGGTGAAATTTGGGGACAAAAATGCCCCTCAATCCAACAAAAAAATAGTATAATATACCTAATATATTATATCAATATTATATATATTATATTATATTAAAATTGCATATATGTATTTATGATACATATTATATTATAATATATTATTATTATCATATTATTATTCGATTATAATTTTAAATTATAATGAAAACATATTATTGCACTTTATATTTATATTACAAAATTATTTAATATATTGCTTCTGTTTGCCTTATTTTCCTAATCAAACTATATATTAATATTAAAATAATAATATATTATTACAAATAAAAAATATTAATTCTATAATAACAATTAATTTATTTTTTATAGAATTAATAATTATAGGATTAAATAAGATATTTTTATGTAATATATTAATAAATATATTGATAATTTATTATAATATATATATATATATATATATTATGGTAAGTAATAATTTTGATATTATATGGTCCGTAATCTTGGATTCCTGCGAAATACCAAATAAGTTACTCGTGGATACCCAAGAATTTTTAATCACTGAAACATAGCAAACCAAACACGGTGATCTTAGATCATCAGGGATCATATTACCGCAAGATAAGAATCCCCAATGATTTAAGATCACTATAGCAATCCCATTTGGGTACCAAACGCCATCTAAGCAGTGTCTTGATAAGCTGCAATAATTTTAAATAGTCAAGCAACTTGGTTTATGTATTTAACCTCTTTGAATATATTTATAATGATCATAGCACATAGTTGTTATGATAAACATGAAGGAAACATTCATACTCAACTGAAAACAATCTGAGGAAGCAAACTATCAGCCAGAAACCAATCAAACAGACACACGACTAACATGTGCCCAGACTATGAAATTTTATTAGAAATAGTGTTGATTCATTGCACCAAGAAAAACCTGTTCAGCTATGCTCGCTGCTTCAGCATAGGCATCTTGAATATTTTCAGCAAGCCTGTGCAGAAATATATTTGATATTCCGCCGGCAGCTACAATGAATGGGCCAGTGCCTAGTGTTAGAAGGGCAATCTGCCAACAGTTGATCAACCCAATGACCAGACCACCAAAAAATGTAGCCATGTTATGGATATAGTTTCCAACCTGTAACAAAGTTGCAACAATTATCAGATACAATACCCGTTAGTTGAGACTCCAAGGAAATCAATCAGATTTTAAAAGAAATCTATTTTACATACTACAGCAGTGACACAATGGAATAAGAATATCTGTCTGCAGCATGAAAAGAATGCTCAGCTTGTAAACATACTTTCTCACTTAGTGCAGATTGAATGAGCAACACATCACTCAATACTTGACTGACAATGTCTCCATTATTCCCGTAAGTATCAAAAAAGCTCATGTCCTGGTTTAGTAAGACTTGGACATACTTTGACCTGATGACTGCAGTCTGCCTCTCTCCAGTAATAATCCAGCATGAGACCTCTATAGAATTAATCAATTTAGTACATGCATCAAGAACATATTAAATAATAAAAAAGTTGGATGGACAATAGTTTGACATTACCTATCCATCCAGCAACAAAAACACCAGCAGCTATATAGATAATGTACAGGGCATGCTGCAAATTGAGAAGAACAGCAAATGAGAGAAAAGCTCGTGATTACATTATGATCAACTTTGGAAGGTAAGAATTTTTCTACACACTGAGTATACAAATAGAGCAAGTTTAGATAAATATGGAGCAAAATGCACATATAAGGAGACCTCAATGAGAAGAATTGAAATGAAGAATTTTTCTTTAACAATAAACTATAGTTACAAGACAATAATTTCTAGAAAGAGAAAAGATAAAGGAGGTAGCAAATAATTAAAACAAGAAATGAACAAGTAATACACAGTATAGGAAATGGTTCATGCATCTTGAAACATGATGTCAAGAACATGTGGAAACTTGCATAAGTAAGGAAATATCCCTTGCCATGCAAAACCCCCCTCCCCCCAAATAAGAACCAGAAAAGGAAAAAGGGCATATCTTATCAGTGAGTAGATAAATAAACAGCGAAGAGTGGAATTAGCAATGACTGCCACCAACCATGTAATTCCTCAAGAATCTACAGATGCAAGAAAAAAAAAGAATATCTAAAGCAAAATGTACATAACCAGTCTCAAGATATTCCCAATTGTAGCACTAAATAAAGTTCTGATGATACTTCTCAAATTAAACATAAAGTTTGAGACAAGTGAGATACCCCCTTTTTTTTTGGAGAATACGGTAGTTATTCACCACCACTTCGAACCTAAGACCTCTCTCTTAGAGAGAAAGATACCAACCAGCTGAGTTAACAGCTGCTCGTTGAGACAACGGAGATATCAAAGCAGTTATTTCTTTTAGTTGATGGAGTGTATATACATCAAATGGTACACCATGAAAGGCAAAAACAGAGAAAGAATCTGCAACCTCTACTCTATCACCTCTTCTCTCTTACAGGTAGGCCATTTGTAGTCATACTGATTGATGTCTTACCAATGTAGCATTCCCAAGATCTTGATTATATTGAAATATTCTTTCTCGACAACTCCCATACGGACATAATTCTTGCACCTAGCTTGACAATAGCAGATCACTTCAATCATACTACTTCACTTACAGCTTCCGTCAATATGGATTTATTTACAGTTGTAATCTCGAAGTAGAAATAAAGCTTCAACTTCAATAGAGTCCCCAACTCTGTACTCAGCATACACTGTCATAATAGTGGAATTAAAGTCGCACAAAACACACAGACCGGCAGTTGGCCTGACTTGAAAAAACATAGTGGATTTAAAATGCAATTAATGCTTTTGAAGATTCCTTACCATTTATTGGGCATATTCTATGCTCATCCACTACAAACATCTCTTCTAGACATATAAAAACTGCTAAGATAGACATCTTAATTGCCATGATTGGGAGTAGATGTGTGGACAGGTTAGGGTGCAGGGAAACGGATATCTTAAAAACACTTATAGCAAGGAAGCACTTTAGAAGCAAGTGTAAGTTCAAGATTCTGGAGAGATTCTGATACAGGTGTGTTGCCCTCAAATGAAGATTTTGGGTTACTAAGGTATAGACTCAAGCAGTGTCTGCGGTACCGATAGTACCGATGTACCGGTGAAGACCGGTACCGGTACGGTACCGGTACCAAACCGGTCGAGATAGGAAAAAAATGCGTCCGATGCGCGGACGCTCGCGTGCACCCGTGCGCGTCCGCGTTACCACAGAGAGGCATTAAATGCCGCCCTATGCAGCATTAAAAGACCACGCAGGGCAGCCCACGTGCGGGGAACCACGTGCGGGCGCGGAGAACTGCGTGCGGGCGCAGTTTCCTGCGCGTGGAACGCGAGCAGGCACAAGCGGGCTCGCAGTTCCCCACTCACCCCCGCGTACAGGTTTTTTTTTTTTTTGTCCTTTATTTTTTTCCTCCTCTTCTTCTTCTTCTTTCCGAACCCTCCTTCCCCTCTCTCCTCCTCTCTTCTCCACTCTTTCCCGATTTCCCCCCGTTCTCCCACGAGCAAGGAAGAGAGGTCCTCCTTCTCCCGGTAGTTGCCTTCTCTTCTTCTTCTATTTCTCTTTCTTTTCTTCTTCCTCTTCTTCTTCTCTTCTTTCTTCCTCTTCTTCTTCTCTTCTTTCTTCCTCTTCTTCCTCATCTTCTTCCCCGCTTCTATCGGTGCTAGTCGCACCGGTTTCGGTTCGGTACCGATTTTCACAGCCGAACCGTACCGGTAGCTGTCGGCACTGGTTTGGTACAACCTGAACCGCTCAGTTCCGGTCAGTTCGGCAGATCATGGACTTAAGCCATACCGAACCCTTCTTATCCAACTTATTACTGCTTGTGCATTTTCCTTAGTCTTCTATCAGAGATCTCTTATAACATCTTCTATTTCTATCTTGGGCTTTCTTTCTTACCATAAGAAACTTAAAAAATTTAGTAGATTATGCCTCAAGCTATCTGCTAAGAGATTTTAAAGGAAAGAGATAGATGTCTTTCAAAAAAATTTACTCGTCTGGCAGAACTTTGGGCTTTACTCTTTCTTCAAATTAAATATTGGAAAGGGATTATATCTTTCATCAAGACGTTGACTTGAAATTTTTCAGGAGATTTTCTCAATGTCCTTTTTCTTCTTTACTTCCTAGAACATCTTCAAAACTCATTTTCTTGCTTAGATGGTAGTCCCAATAGACCATAGTTTTCCTTAAATATCAAATTCACTTCTCAAAAATAGAAGAAAGTTTTATGAACCTTGCAAACTTAATTCACCATTCAATCTATACAGGGTTCACATCAAGTCAAGAGACTACAATAAATGCGGGGTCTATCATGATAGATAATATCTTGATCCATAAGGGCAAACCTTTGGAGATGGAATAAGGCTACAACTAGATTTTATCTACCATAACTAGATTTTTATCTAGTGTATTCCAACATAAAAGTTGAAAAGAAGATAATTAAGGAGGCTATAAGAAAGTGAACTGATTATTGGCAATATATTCGACTGACCGATCAGAGCTTCCAAAACAAAGAACACTCTTCAAAGCAAGTATGCATTGTCTAGAGTAAACGAAGTTGTGAGTACAACACAAGTGCACAAGGACGTCCAGACATGTAGACTAACTAAAGAACTAAATAAAAATATCAAGCATGATAAAGCTTCTGTCACATTTTATGAACCGAAGCTGCTTATAGTACAGGAAAGTTGATTAACATAACTTTTCTTTACAAAACTAAATACTAGGAGAGGCAAGGTATCGAACAGTGCAGGATAACGCGAGGTAGTAAAAATGCCAGAAAAGTTATTAGAAACGGTTGCCCATCTTGGTTCAAATAATCTCGTGAAGAAACTGGCAAGGAAGAAAGAGATGTCCAAGTGGCTTTGCCCTAGCCCATCAAACTACTGAATAGGTCTCCAAGCAAGCACATAAATGGGAAGTTTCCTACTTGGGTTCTCCTTAATCACACCGTGCCCATATCCGATAACCCCCTGAAACCCTAACGCAAAGATTCATCGAAATAGGTAAAACCTCAGATTTTTCAAACAACCCCTAATGTAAACACTGCAGTCATTATTACAGGCAATGAATTCTAACGCTGATTAAAAGGAAGAAAGAAAAGATTAAAATCATCACCACAGAAATATGATCATGTAGCATAAGAGAGATGGAAAAAGATTCAATTTGTCTCCTCTGATTTACCTCTTTGAACTTATGGAACAGCAAGCCCTCATGGCCATGGAGTTCGGAATTGAGGCTCTGCGAATTGAGCAAGTTGATGGCCCTCCCAAAGAAATGCAAGTACACGACGAGCGCCATCCCATGTGCCGCCGCGGCGAGCGCCCCGACGACCATCAGCACCCAGTCGAGCCCGTCGGCGCACGCGAACAGCCTGGAGAAGGGCACGGCGGCCGGCGGCGGCTCGATGTCCTCCACGTCGTCCACCGGCCCTTCATCATCCACCTGCACCGCCTCCACCCCGGAGTCCATGTACGGAGACGGCGATTCCGGCGGCTCGGACACCTCCGATACCGGCGTCAGCGGCTGCATGTGGGGCGGCGACCACCCGAACAGCCCCCTCGACACCATCATCCTCTCCACCAACCAGACCCCCGCTCCCTCTCCTCCAAAACCCTAAACCCTAGCAATCCATCAAAATCCTGGAAATCGCCCGGATCTAGGGTTTCTCCTCTTCCTCCTCCTCCTCTCTTCCTCTTCTCCGACGCCTCCCGAATCGCTGCCGAAATGAGATGCCGTCTTTTCTTGGGCAACCTCTTGCCTCCTTCCTTCTTTGTAGCGGTTCTTTTTCTTATTTTATTACATCGAGCGAGCGAGTCCCCGAGCCGAACAGGCCAACAAATCGAGACTCGGTCAAAGAAGGCGGGACGCAAGAAGAGAGAGAGCCAAGAAGAAAGCAAGAGCGTGAGTGAGGGAGAGAGCGAGGGCGTCTCACGCAAGAAGTCGCGAAGTATCCGAGATGGGGGCTCCTCTCCCGGCTTCGACTACCGCGGCTGTATCTTGGAATCGTCGAAAGGCGAGAGTAGAGGGGGAAGGAGGTGCGGAGGTTGTGGGAAGTTCGCTGTCCGGCCTTGATGGCTCATCCGGGACCATCATTACAGTGTCTCTTTTTCGTTGGCCCACCCCGCTCGGCCTTTTGGGTAAAGAAAATGTTTCGGACGCACGGAATGAACGGCGGAGACGGGATCTGACGGACCCTCGACGGGGTTAAATTTAAGGCTGGGGCGGATTGGTGGAAAATTTTTCGGGGAAATGCTAAGAGCACCTAAACATCGAGAACCCCCTTGATCTGGTGGGCCCGGGTATGATCGAGGAGTCAGACGGGCCACCTAAGGGAGTGGGTATGTTTTTGGGTCTTAATTCAAGATATAGGAATCGGCGCTCGTTAATCTGTCATCAAGTTGACTAAAACTAGCAGTAAGGGGAGACCGGCAACGGTCGTGGAAGGTGGGAAGAGAAGAGTGGCATTTTTGGAAGGTAAAAGGTTCCGAGGGGAAGGTCATTTGGGGAAATGTCGGAGTTAATCAAGGTTTTCGTGAGATTGCGTGAACGTGGCCGTTGCGTTCCGGTACGCTAGACGCGCTCCGGATCCGAGTCGCGGTCCTATCACCTCTTGGTGCAGTTACCCCTAAATCATATGCTCGAGGGCTCCTTTGGCTCGGGTGGTTCTATATACACCCCCCCTATTGCTCAGGACACCCCCCAAAAATTAAAAAAAAATTAAATACTCTCTACACCCCCCCATTTGCTAAGAACACCCCTAAAAAATTAAAAATTCCTAAATTACCCCCCACCCTCCCCACCCCCTCACCTAAATTGCTCTCTACACCCCCCAAACCCCCCCCACCCCGCTCTTCCCCTCCAAAACACCTCGCCAACGCCCAAAACCCCCCCGTTCCCTCTTCTCCCTCTCGTCGCCAGCATTCTCCTGATCTCCGACCACCTCGCCGGCTTCTTCCGGAACCACCTCGCCGGCTTCTCCCGAAATTTTTTTTTTCATGGTTCGTGCTCCGTTCGGCACTGGATCGCCGAACAAAAGGCTTCTGTTCGGCTGAACAGTGCCGGACAGAAGCCTTCTGTTCGGCACTGTGCAGCCGAACAGATCTGTTCGGGTGACGGTTGCCGAACAGAAGGCTTCTGTTCAGCACTGTTCAGCCGAACAGAAGCCTTTTGTTCGGCGATCCAGTGCCGAACGGAGCACGAACCGTGAAAAAAAAAAATTTCGGAAGAAGCCGGCGAGGTGGTTCCGGGAGAAGCCGGCGAGGTGGTCGGAGATCGGGAGAATGCCGGCGACGAGAGGGAGAAGGGGGAACGGGGGAGGAGGGGTTTAAGGGGGGTTTGAGGGGTGTTTTTTTTTTTTTCTTTTCAAAACGAAACGGAGGAGGAGGAAGGGGGGTGTATGAGAAAATTTCAAGGGCAATATGGTAATTACACTAAAGGTTAGTTTGGGTATTTTTTTTTGGTTTTTGGGGGGTGTCCTGAGCAATAGGGGGGGTGTATATAGAACTACCCCTTTGGCTCCGTGACTCTGAGGGTGCACGAGTCTATTCTAACCTTCAATTAAAACTATGGTCCCTAAAACGTACTAGTTTACCAAGATAATAGATTAACACTCCATTCTTCTATCTCCATTCAGTGGGTAAATCTGGTTTCTTCAATCTATGCTGAAAGTTTTAATTAGGTCTACGTCATCTCAACAGCATGATTATATGATTTTGATGACTCTAATCATGTTGCTGCAGACACTGATATCCTTCTATGATGTATTCCTGCAACTTTTTAGTTGGCCTTCATGCTTGTTGATTCCCATGTCAGCTGGCAGAGTTGGTTTCTCCAATTTTTTCACTGAAATATGACTTGCACTTATCTGTATGAACACTATTTATTGGTTTGCTGATCATTCGCATTGATTTACATGTGTAAGTTCTACCATTGGTTGCCTTCAAACAACTCAATTTTGAGCTGGAATTTGTGATAAAATGTTGAATTCTTTGATTAATGGCTCCATAACCTTGCGTTGCTTATGCTTGTATACTGTAGTTGCTTCTACATAGCCCTTGCAGTTTTTGCTTGTTTGATAAACATGTTATCCTTTGCTAAGAGTAGTGGTGATAGTTACTGCGGTCCGCGGACGAAGTGGAAGCTATGATGGTGATGGTGGCAGTGGTAGTGATGACAAAGGCACCAAAATAAGACGGTCGAAATAGTTGGTTTTGCCTGTTTTCTTTTCTCTCTTAAATATTATTATCTTTCGCTGATGCCTTTCAAAGCAATATAATGAATGATGCCTGCAGATTATAGGACATTCACTGATAGGAAAAGCAAAGCATGACCAAGACAGCCAACGAGACAAAAGATTAAAGACATAAGAAACTTTAATTCTTTAATATCGATTCTCCTTTTTCTTCCTTTCACAAAAAAAAAGGCTCACGTCTAACTACAAGGGTAAAAGAGAACACGAGGGCTTCATTCAGGAAGTCACAAGAAGGCACAGGAAGCTGAAGTAGATATTTTCAACCTCTCTCAGTCAAACACCACAGGCTTCTGGTACTCTCCTGAGATCGCCTCCATCATGAGAGACTCCGGGTTGACGTTCCATCTCCCTCCAGGAACAACTTCACCAAATTCTTCGAGAACCCGCTCACCAGGGCCACCCCCTTCTGTTTTGATGGCACTGGCGTGGCTCTCGATCGAGTCCCCCAAGTTCCAGAACACAATCTCCGGCACCCGCCGACCCGTATCCGCTCTCCCTAAACTTCATGCAGATGGCCTCGAAATCTGTCTCCCAGTCGTTCTCGGATGCCTGATCAAATTCCATGTCTCTGAACACAAACACCCTCCTTATCATCTTCTCGGGCGGCAGCTTCCGCTTCCCACCGCCACCGTCAGAATCCGATCGAACACCGACTGGAAGTTGGTGTTCATTCCGAAATCCATCGTCGTCATAAACATCGCGCGTCTTCTCCCTGATAGTGTCGCCCGTGATCTTGTGAATCTCCGGCGTTTCGCTGAAGGTGATGACCCTCCCCTTCCACGGCGGCTCGCTGAGCTCCGAGATCAGAAGCCCGAGAGCAACACACACATCCATCGGCGTGCCGGACATGCTCCCGGACACGTCGCAGACTGCGACGCAGTTCTTTAATTTGCCCTTGGTGGATAAGTCTTCCACCATCCTCCGCCACTGGAGCTCCGCCACCACGTCGTCTTTCACTTTTGCGTTGCCGTCCTTCACTTTTGGATTTGGTCGTGCTTCATGAACGCTACCATCCAGCTAGCCATCTACGTATATTTTATTATTTTATTTTAATTAAAAACAAGGAATGCCGAACCGGTTGTTTCAACCTGCACCGAATCCATACCAGCTACGCCAATTTTTTTTTGACTTTTGGATGCATGAACCAGGCTAAACCAATGGTACCGGTTTAAAGCGTTCCAAACCGATCCAGTGGCTGACCGGTATACCTACTGGTACCGATTCGGCGATCCTTAAGTAAAACTATTAAATATATAAAAAATATTTTTATTTTTAATATCTTAACTGAATTGGCTAGTGCAGTTTGATGGTCAAAGTTAAAATTGGCAACGGATACGAATTATGATATATTGTCGATTACGAAAATAGCATTATGATAGATTATAATGATCATAGCACAAATATTTGTGAGCAATATTTTAATCCATGATAGGATTAAATAACACGAAAAATAATTTACGATTTTATTTATAATTTAAACATAATTATGAAAGATAAATGATTTGTTCATGCATGATTTGCTTTATGATTTGTTTTAACATACTGTATTATGAATGCTTATTTTAGAATATTTGTTATTTTTCTTAAGTGATGCATTGATACAGAAAAATGTATGCTCAATTTGGTAAGGTAGTAAAAGATTTACTCACTGAGCTGCGACCCTCATATATTTATATTTTTATTTTTCTCTTTCCAAACAAATAATATCAATAGGAACGAAGGATGGTACAGACTTAAAGCTCGTACTAGCAAGCTTGGCGATCTATATAGCAGAACTTTAGTCCTTCAATTGATTATGAATTTGTAGCTTAGTAATTTTCTAAATTTTAAAAATTATAGGTTTGGTATTTATATTTAGACTTAGATTCTCTGGAACTAATATTGGTTGATTTAATGGATAATGAACTTAGATTCCTATTTATTTTATTTTATTTGAGATGAATTTGGAAGTTAAGATAAATTCAAAATTTAACATATAATGTTTGGCTTTGTGTTATCGTGGGTGCTACCCCTCAATAATAAGGCCATGTTGTGCTCCGAACCTAGGAGGTGACGTTGAGAGCAGCAATATTGAAGATGCTACCAGTTCGAGTGTGTGCTGTTAGCCATCAAAATATCCTATACAACCCAACCTCTTCGTAACATCTATTCATGACTCCTTGAAACTATGCATTAATGTCCTGCTGGTAATGTCTGTGGCAACTAAAGGCCAGCGAAGGCCATGGAATGGGTAGTTCTAAATACACCCCCCCGATTGCTCAGGACACCCCCCAAAAACCAAAAAAAAAATACCCAAACTAACCTTTAGTGTAATTACCATATTGCCCTTGAAATTTTCTCAGTACAACCCCCTTCCTCCTCCTCCATCTCCTCCTCCGTTTCGTTTTGAAAAGGAAAAAAAAAACCACCCCTCAAACCCCCCTTAAACCCCTCGATCCATTTACATCGTTTAGGCGATCTTTGAAGGAGATTTAAGCCCCATTCGAAGCATGGACAAGCAACTAGTGATTTGGGACGAAGAATCGGCCGCAAAGGTACGTGTTCCACCTTGTTTCGAAAGTTTTTTTTTTCACGGTTCGTGCTCCGTTCGGCACTGGATCGCCGAACAAAAGGCTTCTGTTCGGCTGCATAGTGCCGAACAGAAGCCTTCTGTTCGGCAACGCTCTACCGAACAGAAGGCTTCTGTTCGGCTGCACAGTGCCGAACATAAGGCTTCTGTCCGGCACACTGCAGCCGAACAGAAGGCTTCTGTTCGGCACTCTGCAGCCGAACAGAAGCCTTCTCGTGCCAAATCGCGTGCCGTGCTGAATTTTGTGCCGAACAGATCCTCTGATTCATTAATTCTTGATGATAAATTATTTTATATGTAGGGCTATGCTACAACCGAATCTAGTATAATTGGATCAGAATTTGTACTGGATTACACAAGCGAATTTACAACTTACGAGGTATTATAATATATTGTGCAATTTTGTATTAGTTTAGCGAGCTATTTTTACAACTGTGTACTTACATAAATTGTTTAATGTATAGATCTTCAAGAGTAGAGAGGACTTGTGTAATTGGTGTCGTGAAGCTGGGAGGCGAAATGGTTTTGTTGTTGTAATCAAATCATCCGATGCAGGTACCATTTCTAAGAAACCCAGAATTACGTTAGGTTGTGAGAGGGGTGGGACGTACCGAACCACAAAAGAAAAGCGAATAAAGACTGCCTGTGGGACAAAGAAGTGTGGATGCCCTTTTGCATTAAGAGGAAAGAAATTGGATACTGCGGATGATTGGATATTACTGGTCGTATGTGGAGTGCACAATCATCCCGCTGCAGAGAATCTGGAGGGGCACTCATATGCAGGGAGATTATCTGAGTAGGAGACGGAATTGTTAGTGGATATGTCGAAGAGTTTGGTTCGTCCAAAGGACATATTATCCACATTGAAGGAAAGAGATGCCCTCAATGTTACGACTA
Organism: Phoenix dactylifera; assembly: GCF_009389715.1. Lineage (NCBI taxonomy): Eukaryota > Viridiplantae > Streptophyta > Magnoliopsida > Arecales > Arecaceae > Phoenix > Phoenix dactylifera. The sequence continues at coordinate 11,022,209 of NC_052404.1, read as the reverse complement.
TCAAGACTATCTACAATGTACGTCAACGGTTTAAGGTTGCAGAGAAAGCCGGGAGGTCTGAAATGCAACATCTATTAGGTAAATTATCAGAGGCTAAATATATTGAGTGGCATAGGAATTGTACTAATACGGATGTTGTGCATGACTTATTTTGGGCACACCCTGGCAGCATTGATTTGTTCCGTGCATTTCCCCGTGTGTTGATAATGGATTGCACGTACAAGACGAATAGGTATCGTCTTCCGCTCTTAGAGATTGTGGGGGTGACATCTACTGACATGACATTTTCAGTTGCTTTTGTATACTTAAATTCTGAGGGGGAAGAAAGCTATACTTGGGCATTAGAGAGATTGCGCAGTGTCATAGCTGATGATGTTTTGCCTGAGTTGATTGTTACAGATAGAGACTTGGCTTTGATGAATGCAATTCATAGGTCTAACTCTGGCGGGACGGGGATCCATGTCTGAAAATATAGAAATTCAATGTTAGGCTATATCAAAGAAAATAATTCAATTGCATACATAAATGTTCGGCACAAAATTCAGCACGGCACGCACCAGAACCCTTCTGTTCAGCTGCACAGTGCCGAACAGAAGCCTTCTGTTCGGCTTCACCGAGCCGAACAGAAGGCTTCTGTTCGGCTGCACAGAGCCGAACAGAAGGCTTCTGTTCGGCTGCTCAGAGCCGGACAGAACCATTCTGTTCGGCACCGTGCAGCCGAACAGAAGGCTTCTGTTCGGCACCGTGCAGCCGAACAGAAGGCTTCTGTTCGGTTGAGTGTTGCCGAACAGAGGGCTTCTGTTCGGCACTGTTCAGCCGAACAGAACCCTTCTGTTCGGCGATCCAGTGCCGAACGGAGCACTGGAGGCGGGGGGGCGGGGAGCTACCTCGACGTGGTCGTGGAGGCGCCGGCGAGGTGCTCGTTGCTCGGGAGATGGCTGGGGAGGTGGTTCCGGGAGAATGCCGGCGACGAGAGGGAGAAGGGGAGAATGCCGGCGACGAGAGGGAGAAGGGGGAACGGGGGGGTTTTGGGCGAGGGAGAAGGAGGAGACGGAGGGGGTTTGGCCGCCGGCGAGGTGCTTGAGGTTCTTGAGGCGAAGTTTTTTGGGGGGAAGGGAGAAGCCGGCTGGAGTGGAGTTTTGGAGGGGAAGAGCGGGGTTGGGAGGGGGGGTTTGGGGGGTGTAGAGAGCAATTTAGGTGAGGGGGTGGGGAGGGTGAAGGGTAATTTAGGATTTTTTAATTTTTTAGGGGTGTCCTTAGCAAATGGGGGGGTGTAGAGAGTATTTAATTTTTTTTTAATTTTTGGGGGGTGTCCTGAGCAATCGGGGGGGTGTATTTAGAACTCCCCATGGAATCTATGAGAAAATTAGATTCCTCAAGTGGCGCCTTCAAACTGGTATATACGGACCCACGCTTTTTGTTTATATCCAGTTTCAAAAACCGTCCAATCCACCTTTCCCAAAATCTTGCATTCTTGCTAACCTGCTATTGGGTGCTCACTAATTGCACTCCTTGGGTTTCTTCATTCTCCCTCTTCTAAGACTGAATTTTGTTAATGCGGGTCAAAATTTTAAATCTATTGCACCTATGAAAAAGGCAAGGCTCCCATCTCTTGCCATCTATCAATTTCTATTTTTTAAAAAATAATTAAGAATTGTTCCAATCTAACTGAAATAATTTTTTTTTAGGAGCCATCATAAATTCGTAATATTACTCCAAGCTCATGTCTGTTGCACAAGGATTACACCAACTTTCCTTAAATAGTCCGGTGCAATGCAAAGGGCACGCTCTCAAATATTGCTTTCTAACCTTGTAACATCATAAATCATTTTGTGTAACCGAAACTAAACGTTCTTTAGGGATGAGGGATGAAAGACAGGCTCATTTGCTTATGGAATGAAGGGAAGGAAGAGTATAAAGCCTTATCTTACTGATGGGTTCATAAATTATTAAAACATAGCCTTTCTTTTGTATGATCTGACAATTATTGAAAAATATTTCCTCATCATTTTTTTATATTTTTATCTCTTATTTATAAAGTGCAATTAGAGCGATGAGCCTCCTTGATTCTTCCTCCCATTTACTTTGCAGTTGCATGCCCTTTCATATATCCTTCAATCTTAACTTCTACAATATCCTTTAGCAAAGTATAAATGATTTATCGTGCTTGTGCTTATATATATATAGTTTTATCTTATGTAATATAACAATCATATCATAGTAATTTTACTTTCAAAGCTGTGCATTTCTCAAGCAAAGTACTAAATTTCTTGTTAAATTTTTATGTCTAAACTTATTTATCCCGTTCAATCCGTATAAGTATATGCGTATATATATTTTTAATAGTACTTCCAAACCAGAAGTGACATCAGATAGAAGCTGAGTGAGCGGGGCGACGTCCGGTTGGGGGAGTCCGTTGACTCCGTTCGGAGTTTGAATATTCTACGAGATCCGCTGCAGCTTGCAACCGTTAGAAAATTCTGCCATTAATTAGTCAACCACGCGGGCAACAATTACAACCTAACCGGGCTCGGCCCCCACTCACCCGTTCTTAGTTATCTTGGTCCCTCCGCTCTCCAACGCCGCGCCATCGCCGACGACGCCGACCGCCGGCGACGCTTTCCTCTTTCTCCCCCGCCTTCTTCGCCCCTTAAACTACTGCCGAGTCGCCCTTTCCTTTTCCCACCACGTGCCGCTCCGATCCACCCTCGCCCTCTCGATCCCCACATATCGCGCCCGATATCCATCTTTCTCCTCTCGATCCGACCAAGAAAAGCCAAGAAAAGCAAAGAAAACCCTTGCCGATCGCTCCCACATTTCCGGGTTCTCCTCTCCCTCTACGCCCCCTTCCGATTGATCGACCCACTTCTTCCCTAAGGGAAGAGGGGGCGAAAATCTCTTTTTCTTGCGAAAATCTTGTTGTTTTGGGTGTTTACCTCCAAGAGTCAACCTTTCTCTCGTTATTGGGGCTGGGGGACAGCGAGCGGTCGGGGTTGGATTGGATGGAAGATGGCCGAACCTCCTCTCGTTCTCGTTCCGGTGAAAGAGAACAAGGCGTTGAAATGCGCGTTTGCCGTGGTTGGGATCATGAGCACTCTCGTCATATATGGGGTCCTCCAGGTACCGATATATCGCATACTCTTTGCTATTTTCCACGATTTATAGTCCAATTACGAGGATTTTATCGCAAATTTCTTATCAGGAAACGTAGGTAGTTGTCCGTAGATTTGATTCATATCTATTGCGGTTGGTTCCGTACTGATTTATTTCTTCTTTGTTTTTGTTTTCGTATGTCCTGAAAAAGATCCTTTTTTAAATTTTAATACAAGTTTTTAAAGCAGTCCTTCATATAGGCTATCAGAATTGGATTTTTTTAAAGCAGTTCATTTTACACTAGATTTACGCAAAAGAACTTGACGGAAGAAATAAATAAATAAATAGTCACCATACATGCTAAAGCGTCTAAATCGACAGCTTTAGGTTTTTCCTGTGCCTGCAGTCGGTCTCAACTCGGTTACCAGCTTGGCTGCTGCGCCTGCCAAGTTAGGGTTTTTACATCTGAAATAGTTTGAGCACAATCGCATACAAGAAAGAAAAAGAAAAAAGCAGAGCTTTCCTATTAACCTTTTTCGTATCTTCCTGCGTAGAGATGTGCTTCAGCATGGGCCGGAACTCGGAAGGTAGGTCGGGTGGTGCTTTCTGGTAGTGGGACCCATAATACTCTGTACGAGTATGGTGATTCTTTCTACTCTTTATTCCTTCTAACTTTGATCCTTTTTTTTTCCTTAGTTAGGTTGTTTAACGCCAATAAAAAGAACCCAGTTAACACATATTTTATATTGTGTTTATTGAGAAGATAATTACTATGCATGATGGCATTATTATCGTCTAGGCGAGACCAAGGTCCTCTGATAAGCTTTCCAGGTCTATTGTCTTGATCCTGTTTTCCTGTATCTGATAGCAATGAAAGTTATATTAAGTCAATATTTTTTGTTCTTTCGACCCTTCATGGTCTGGGTCACCAGAGTATGGAGCTAATATTGTAATTTGGGTGTTAATATTATTCAGAACAAACTTCAGTAAATAAGAAGTGTTTTTGAGGTGCCAATAGCTCACTATCCTCCTAGGATCTATCTTGGGTAACTGTCATCCTTTCTTATCTGACTAGGCTACATTTCAGCTTTCATCCTATAAATTTGGTGTAATTTATAGTTTGTCTCTGTTGCCAGCACCAAGACTCTGACTGTCTTCTAAACTCCTGAGCCATGTTGCAATACATTAGACATGCCTATGGCTGGATTCTCACCTACTTCAGTATCATACTGAATGTTCTTTGATGTTTAATTCAATAAAGGAGGGATGCTATATCTGAGGCTTTAAAAACTACGTTGGTCCTTGAAGCTTGAAATGTAGGTTTAGATACGTACAAGTTTTAGTGCAGCCAGTTGTTTTTATAACTTTCTCTTAGTTCTTCTATAACCTTCACTAAGAGGTACATAGTGAACTATGTTCTTCCTTTAAAAGCTAACAACTATTTAGGTTGCTTTTGAGTTTTGAAGCTGTAGCTTAACCTAGATATCTTTGCAATGGTTTTGTGCATTTCCAATCCTATGCTATACTATTTTAGCTAAAGCACTGCACACACCTAGTCTAAGCAAAGACAACACCAGTAGGCTGTGCAAAATTGGTACCCTTTTGTTTTCCCCATTGTCCTGTTGCAAAAATGCGACAATGCCCAAATTGTTGATTATTTTATTGAATTTCACATGATTCTCATTTACTCTCGATGAACCTTGAGTTGTGCTGCTAATCATGGTGGCATGATCAACAGAGGTGCACGAACATGAGAATGATTGGTTATTACATATGTTTTACGGTAGCCAGTCTGATACTCTGGTCATTAACAACTTATTACATTTTAATATTTGAGGTTCTTTTTCAGCATATCTTAAATCGATGCTAAAGGGCTATTACCCCAGATTGGCAGTTAGGTCCTGGCAATCTGGGGTCCTGGGAGGGGTGGCATTTTTTTTTTGCACAAAATGGATGCCCCAAGACTTGAGCCGGCATCATTGCGCTTGTCAAGCCCAAGCCATTTATTAAGCAAGCAATGGCCCCTTAAATCGGCACCTATCATATTATTTTAATTTAAGCTATGTAGCTCTGCTTGAAGGCTTTACAAATCATTCATCTTAACTTTTTGATATGCTTCAAGTGTGTCTTATTTTAAGAGTCTGCTATTCAATAATACATTAATTTGCTTGGTCCTTGCTGTTTTGGCGAAGCATTCTAATCATTTTCTAAAGCTGGCAATTTATTGGATAGGATGCCTCTTGCTTACTTTAAATTATTTTCTCATGCAGGAAAAGATCATGAGAGTTCCATATGGCGAAAACAAAGAGTACTTTAAATACTCACTCTTTCTTGTTTTTTGCAACCGTATTACAACATCTGCAGTATCTGGAGCCATATTACTGGTAACTTAGCTAAGCAATTTGTTTCTTAGGACATGTAGGTGAAGTTAGATTGCTGATTTCTTATGTCTTTATTTAGGCAAGTAAGAAATCCTTGGATCCTGCTGCTCCACTCTATAAATACTGTGGAGTGTCAATATCTAACATACTGACCACAACATGTCAGTATGAGGTAAGCATGTTTTATTTGGTGCCCTTGATAGCTAATTTCTTATTATAAGAATAAAATGACATAAGCTCATTTCAGTCTGACACTCAGTTTCCTGGTTCTCCACCGAAACTTTTGCTTTAATGAAATTCCCTGTATGCAATGACATGAAAACTGATTGTTTCAGGCCCTGAAATATGTAAGCTTCCCAGTTCAGACACTTGCTAAATGTGCAAAAATGATACCTGTGATGGTAAGTCACCACTTTTAGATATTAGAAATGATGACTATGAAACACATTTCCAATTTCATGTATCCTGTGTACTTGACATGGCTTATATTTATTTTAACCCACCTTTCGTTGCCCTCTTTTTGGCTCACTTGATAGAAGGTGAATACATAATAATCCCCATTCTGGATTGCATTTGATGAACTTCTATCTGATAAAAGTGGCCGGTTATGTTTGGAAGATTTATTTTAGGACAAAGTTGCATTTTCCTTTTCAAACATATATAACAAGACTGAAGCTATAGATTGGAACATTATGACTTGATAAATATTTATTTACTAAAGAATATGCATGCATATTTGTATCTTTATCATTATCACTTTATTAGTTACAGACATTTGATTCTAGGTTTATAAACATATCTAATCAACAGGAACTTAGTAATACCTTTTTTGTCTTTATATTAATTATGCCATAATTGTGATATTTAGTGGGTTTTCGAATTTGCCATTTTACTTGAGATAATAACTTCACTCTCTGTGATGCTTGATGTATACTTCTACTTAGAATTACTGTATAAGCTACAACTTTTTCTATTTAGAGCACGTATGCATTTCAGAGATAATAATTTTTCTCTCTGTGATGCTTGATGGATGCTCCTACTTAAAATTACTATATAAGCTCCAAGTTTTTCTGTCTTTTGTTTTAGAACATGTATGCATTTTGGATATTTATGTTCATTACCTTTTGCTTTTTCTGATTTTTTAATTGATAAACAAGGAAAAATTGATGAAAATATATAAAATTTTTCTATATTGCATTTACTATTTCATATTATCATATTATTAATATGTTTTCGTCAATTTTAACATGAAGTTGTAACTTTTTTAGCTTTGGCCCCCCCTTTTTTTTACAAAAGCTTAAAGCTCGCATGCTTCTCTCGGTTGCAACGAGACGTGCCCAGGAGCTGAAATTTAGAGTTAACAACTATTATATGGATTTCATGAAGACATGCATTCATATAGTGGACAATTTTCTTTTTCTTCTGATGTTCTCAACAATACAATTCAGTGTCTTCTTTGTCATCTTTTTGGTTGCTATCTGATAGTTTTTTAAAAGCAGTTGATAGGTTCCTTGTTCCATTCCTTTTGAACTTCTAATTTTTATTGTTGAAGAGTTCTGGAAGATAGACATATTGTTTTATAATTATTGTAATGGAGATGCAAGTTTGAGTTAGATCATAAATTAGTTATTTCAAGATGATTGAACCTCTAGTTGTGGTGGCCTGCACCAAAAGTTCGTCTTAATTCCATGTCTCTTTACACTTGTCACAAAGTAACTCATTCTTTTTATTAAGAGGTAACATGATGCACATTTTTTGTGGATAATTGTGTAGCTTATGACATGAGGAAAAAAATTATGTATAATTGTATAGCTTATGACATGAGGAAAAAAATATGTCAAAAATTTGAAATATGAAAACATTTCATGTATGGAGTGGGTATGCAATCTTGGGGTTTTGGTTGATCATGACCCCACTTTGGAGACTCATGGGGAAAATATTGTAAGATGGAAATAATGCACAGATGTTCTTTGGATTGTGCAATAATGATGTTTTAAACACATAATATGAATGCAGAAAACATAAATGCCTAAAACTAAGAAAGGTGGTGTTATTGTGTTCTTTGCAGGAAGTTTCATATTTGGAGAATTGAGGATAAATTGACTGACCATATGAAATGATGTGGGCATCCTAAACTAGAATTTGAGGAATCCTTCATAAGGAGTGCAGCCTTGGTTTTTGTGGGTAAAAATAGAGGAAAGGAGGGCCTATAATAACATAATGTAGATAGAAGTGAGAAATAAAATAATGAAGCTGGCATTGTTATTGGATGCATCTTTTGATATGATGAATCGTAAAGAATAATTATTAAAGCCAAACCCAACTAATTTGGGTGAAATTTCTTGGTTAAGGTCTTTATGGAACTAAATTCTAAATTTATGGCCTCAAAAACTGGAAGCTTAAAGCATGGTTAATGGGCTGCTATTTAGGTGTGGGGCAATCTTTATAGAACAAAGTGTAGTCTTCAACTTCTTATATCATTCCAGAAAGTACTTTATACGCCAACAAAAGAAAGGTCGTGAAAGGAGGAAAATACATCATCAAGTTTCAACTTGCAACAAGCAAACAAAAAACTTATATGTAACTATGTAAGCCTTTTTATGATATCAAAGCTTCTTCAGTGAATCATCCTCATGGGCTAGATGATTATACAGTCAAGTGACAGTGGCTACAGGATTGTAATATGGAATCCATGGAAGAATTGGCTTAGTGTTTAGCAGGACAGTGGCAAAAAGAAGAGGAATTTAAATTCTTAAAGTTTAATAGGTATTTTAGGTAAAAGGATGTGTGTAAATAGCTATACTTTGAGATTTTCACAAAATTAAAGATGAGATCTGATGGTATGATCTGTTGCAAATAGCACCTGGATGTTTCTTTTTTTGTTTTTTTTCATTTTTTGGGTGGATGGGGGGATGAAAAGGTTGAGTGAATTAGAAGAATGAAAGCTCAAGTGTCACATGGCTGTCATGGGAAGACGAAAGAGGGAACTGGGCCTTAATCTGAGAGAGGAAGAAAGAGGCAGCCAAACTTACTCAAATATATTCTGGATCTAGCCCGTCTCTACTTCCAGTTGTATTTCTTTCTCAAGGGGGGTGGCTAATGTACATCTCAAAATAGGCCTCTTAGGACTTGTTGCTCACAGACAGATCACATGCATGATGATCTCTAAATCTCAAAAATAAAAGCAGAAATTTTATCAAGTCTTCTGACTGACTGATTTATTCTCTAACCTCTCTCAACAAAAGGCTCTAGTGATTAACAATTTTTCTGTAGGCTCTTGTCTATTAAGGGGTAACAACATGCCCATATCTCCTAATTTTTGGCCTAGTTAGGGCCCATGGTGGGCATTTTGAGCTTCTTTGCTTCTCCTGCTAGCAAATTAAATAATTGGTCTGTATATAATTTTCTGTCTATGTAAATCATTGGTCTTGTATATAATAGCTTTGCAGATTCACTATGAACTGGGGTCAATAAATTATTTACCTGTAGATATACAAAATAGAGAAGTTCACAGGATCTACATTATTGATCTTCTATTGCTGTTGGTTCATATATAAGGCTAGATCTTTTTAGATTAAAGCATTTTTTTACATGCATTTTATTAGACAAGTTTGAAGTTCTAGTCATTGTCCAAGATCCTGGTTTATGGAACAAACTTGGACTTGTAGCTCTCTCTACATTCAAGTTTTTGATTGCATAACAACTATAAAGTGCTATCTGCACCTCCATCAAACTTGAGACATTCCTCTCACTCTAATTATGGTTTTATTTTATATCATAATGGTTGTAGAATGATTTGCTTAGGTTTTATCATGTAGTTCTAGTGACATTTTTGACTAAAATGCTAAATCATCCTACAAATGAGTCATTGTCCAAGATCCTGGTTTATGGAACAAACTTGGACTTGTAGCTCTCTCTACATTCAAGTTTTTGATTGCATAACAACTATAAAGTGCTATCTGCACCTCCATCAAACATGAGACATTCCTCTCACCCTAATTATGGTTTTATTTTATATCATAATGGTTGTAGAATGATTTGCTTAGGTTTTATCATGTTGTTCTAGTGACATTTTTGACTAAAATGCTAAATCACCCTACAAATGAAAAAAATAACAAAGTAGCAACTCTAACCATTTTTTCAAATCTAAGTTTACAGTAAATGCATCAACTAAGTCGCTTTTTGTAGGCTTATTTTTATTCCTTTGGTGTGCAATTGTGTATTACAGTCAAGTACCTTCATTCTGACTAATCTTTTTATTTCTTGTTCAGGTTTGGAGTACTCTTATAATGCAGAAGAGATATAATGGGAAAGACTATATGTTTGCTGTTCTAGTTACAGTTGGCTGTACATTATTCATTCTATATCCGGTAATTAGTGAGCTAAAATATTAAAAAATTTGAATCTTTTTCTAATTTGTACAAGTCACTTGTAATTGCTTAGTTCATAAATTGGTGATGTTTGCTCATGTGCATTCTTTTAGTATTTTGCTTTCTATTCATATGCTCTTCAAAATTTTTATCTAAAAGATTGGCACTTAAGCAAACAAATGATAGACCAAAGCTATATAATTGACACATTGTATGGGTTTGGAGAAAACATAGTAGCCATTAAAGGTGTCAGTATGAAAAAAATATTGCCAACAGAGATAGGAATTAGCAACATCAAGTTTATGTTTCACATAGGAATATGAAAAATAAATAAAAGAAAAGTAAAAGGAAGTAGCTAAGCCAAGTGCTAAGAGTAGTTATAGAATCTCGAGTTTCAAGTGACAAATGACAGGTTGAATACAGACTGGAAAGAATCCCACTGAGGTTATTATGGATTATAATCAGTATTTTGCCAAGTGACAAAGTATTTTCAAGTGCTGGACAGCCTCCAAAAATCTAGGCATGGGACGTGGCATTGATACTGGAAGCCATTTTTTGAGCTCCAGAAATGAGAAACTGAGAAAGGGGAAGGAGAGAGAAATATATGTTGTCCAATAAACAAAAATAATAGAAGAAACATGAATTTGCAAATTGCGTAAGTTATTCCTTGTGTGCTTTTGAAATGACTTTACATGTCAAGATGCTTAAGTTGATAAAGAACTATGGAATTTTTACAATAAAAACATAATAGAACTGCCTAAAGTGTCCATCATTTGTGGCTGCGGTTAGTTCAGTAGGCTTTTTCAATAGATTTGCTCAAATGTGGGCTCTCCATTAGCAAATAGGAATACAAGCTTGTCAAAGAAAATCATGATACACAACAGGGAAAAAAACGGAATTGTCGTACATGCATGGATTGGCCACATGTCAATAAATTTTGTCTTACTAAACCTACTAGTCAAATACTTAGATGGCATGATGAATATGTTTAGTCGAAGTGCACACATAAAAATCTTGTTTATATGAGACTCGTATAGTTGCACTTTGGAGAACAAGGTCTGACCTTAGACTCGTGTACCTAAAGTATACCTTAACCTGAGCATTAGCCTAGTGGTGCACCCTCTCACTTCTAGGCGAAAGATCAGAGGTTCGAGCCCTAAAGTGCTGTTATCCCTTAAGATATTTGGTGGCTCCAACCTCCCTATTCTCAAGAGAAAAAAATGAGTAGATCTAAATATTGATGCATCTGTGAGTCCTAGAGAAAAGGTATTTTGTCCTTTAGTTCCATAGGAGAATGCCCAATTTCTCTAAGAAAGAATAGGAAAGATGCAATGAAAAGAAGAGAAAAGTTATATAGAAGCTTGCAACTAAAGTCTGCCGTACTAGTTGGTACCGAACAGGTACACAGTCTCATACCATACTATACCAGTAACGAATCGGTACATAGTCTTGTATCATATAGACACTCGGTACGTTTTGCCATCTCGTTTCATACTGCGTACCAACACTATAATATGATGGTATTGGCACGGGGTTTGGTACCGATATGGCGAACCTTACTTGCAACCCTATGTTTCCCCAATTTGTGGCAGACCTCTCTTTAAAAGCTGTCCATGCAAGATGATGGCTCGCAAGGATCTACTCTAGTCAAGCGGCCAATTGCAGCACTACTTAATCTTCTTATGATAATAGATAATATGCTGGCCATGTTTTTTCTAAAAACGAAATAAATGTTACCTAAGGTACTCTCGCATACTCCTGCTTAGAGGTTTCTAAGTTCCCTCACTAGTTGTCCGTTTTAGTTTTTTTTAGCATCAAGAAGATGGAACACTGTTCAATTTGAAAGGATTGTGCAAGTAAATTTGGATTGGCACTTGATCTTGATAGCTTGAATTTGACATTTAATTTACTGACTCTAAATCAAGTAGTGGCTAATATTATCATGTTGAGTTGTAAGTTGTAAGTGACCTGGAAATATTGTGTTACTACAAAAGCCCCAAGGGAAGGAATAGCATAAGAGGGCCTTACAATGCTACTTCTACGTGTAAATTCTGCCACATAATTGGCATCCCACATGTTCTTTGAGATTCCATATGTCATGTCTAAACTGACGTAACCCATATGCAAACTGTTTCCTTAAGCTTATTTGACCTTAGGGAAGTCCTATGTCCAAGAAAACATTTTTTACAAAAAAACATTAATATATTTGTGCATGCATGCATGTGTTCTCTGTGTCTATGCATATACGTGCTTGCTTGTTACTTCTCTAAATGTTTGATCACATCTAATTGGCCAAATAACCTATCTTGGATTTAGTCATCTAATTAAACTGCTTGACCCTATCTATGTACACCCTTGGTAGGATGTGCATTCCATGCCGAGCACCTTATAGTTCCTTAGAATAATCAAATTTATAGTTCCTTAGAACAATCAAAATTTCCTTTATGTCATTAAATGTGACCAACTATCTTATTTCATGTTGCTTAGTTATCAGACTAATCACACTAGATTTAGGAATCATGCAGCCATCATAGTGATAACATAATGTAGGTATTGTAGCTATTTTTCACGTCAGCCTATCAGTGTGTAATGATGCATCTAGGTGCATAATTATCGTTTGTATAGTTGAGATTCTCCCTCACCATACCACCAGAAAAGTGAGTCATTGAAATTCAGAAGCAGTTGCAGTGGTTATAGCTGCAAGCAATTGAGCACTGAGTTCTCCAACAATTTCTTAAAGCATACCATCTAAGCAATTCTGCAACCGACTGACTTTGCTGATGACACAGCCTGTCATACATCATGTTAATATTGATAAATTTGATTTGTTATTTGTTAGTGAAAGAAAGTTATCTCATAAATATTTAATGATGTATCAAGATAAGATGGCTTCGTAAGTGCACCAACTCTAATATAATATTATCTTGAAAATTTCTAGTTCTATTTAGCAGCAATGATGACAAAAAGTGAATCTTGTTTATATCGTTTTTCAATAACTATACAGTCATGCTATTTTTGATACTGCATAGCCAGCCAAGTTTAAGATTCCGATTACCGTGGTTGAGAACTTTCACAACTCTTGTTACTGCAAGTGTGAATTTTCAGTTTTCTAGGATTACTTGGATTTACATATATAACTAGTTGAACCAAGATTTTAAACAAATGTGAGTCATTCAGATTAACAGTATATAGAAGAATTATGGGCAGATATTAAACGTGATTCAATGTCAAGAAGACTGCATCAAGGATGGAGGGATCTTCAACTAATTGAACATACCATGAAAAATTCTATGCTTATTCGCATTTAGGGTCAAAGCTGAATAGAAACGCAATTATGGTTTTCTCCTAGGGCGCTCATCACACTGAAATAATTAAAGTATTTAAATTATTTATGCATGTAAAATATAAGTGATACTTGCTTTAAAGCTTTGTATATTTCCACATAAGTGTTTTAGCATTATTATGTAACTCGGTGGAATTTTCATTAGGCGGGTGATTTGAGCATTCTCATTCTAATATAATTGAGTGCCACATGCTATTGATACAGTTATTCTGATATTGGTGTTTGGTTCAGTAATTGTTTTGTTAGTCTAAAGAAATAAAGAAAAGATCTGTTTATTTTTGCTGTCTGACATATTTTGACTTTGAATTCTCATATGTAGGCATCAGCTGACATTAGTCCATACAATACAGGAAGAGAAAGCACTGGTTGGGGAGTTTTGCTTATGATTGGTTATCTTGGGTATGTCCTGCTGCTTCTTGCTAAATTATTCCCATGTTGAATGGTTGCATGACACAATTTACTCTACTTTTTAAGCGATCTTCATGTTTTCCTTAGTCACTTATGAAATATACCTATTGGACGACAAAATTGAACATTCATAATATTCTTGTCTGTATATATTATAACGAGTATCTTGATTATTAATAATGTTATGTACATTCAAATTTATAGAGAATCTTTAAACTGTTAGGACAAAACTTTTAAAGAAAAATCACCTGTGTCGATTGAAGTAATGTGGCCTTTTCTGTCCAAGACGAACCTCACGTGATTCAACCCTGACCGAGCCCACAAACAGGTCAAGTTTGTTGGACTAAAATCCTCTGGCGGATATTTAGATGCCCTGGATGTGATATAGAGGAGACTGGAAGAATAGAAGATGTTGGAAAGGAGGAGAGGAGGAAAGGAAATGTGTCTGCTGTGGGGTGGAGTAATGAGTGGTGGTCAGGATTGGCGAGGAGGTTGCTGTGGAACTGATGTGGTGGGTGGGTGTGTGAGACAGCAGTAGGGTGGGTTGATGGGCAGGCAAGGTGGTGGTTTGGTGATGGTTGGGCAGTGCTTAAGATGAGAGAAGGGTGGGAAGGAGAGGAGAGGAGGGGTGAGAGAAGAGAGGAAAGTGGATCAGGTTTAGGATATAATTTCCTATACAGTGAACAAATATTGATACAGAACAACCCTAGGGAACCTAATAATTAATGACATACAAATATGACGAAACTTAACCTAAACTTATGCAGACTTAAATGCTATGGATGTAAATATATAAAAATATGATGCTATGCAACACTAAACAGCAAGCTGAAATGAAGATTGAGAAACCAGGCTTAGGATTAAATTATAATCTATTCTAGTGCAAAGAAATGCTTGATATAGATGATTAAATGCCACTGGCTGAAATCAGATTCAGATGATAGCTTTTCACAAATAAAGCATACGATCTTGCAGTAGAAGTATCAAAAATTACCTGAATTTTATGAAGGATGAAAACCAATGAATCTTCATTTGCCTAGGTGAATTTGCTGCAATCACTGTCCAGATCCAGTCTTTTCCCATTTTCTGCTTGTAGATCGTGTGATGGTCCAAGATCTGAGACCTTCTTTTCAGTTATCATAGGAATGGATGCGCTCCGAAGACTAGGTTTGTGATTTGCTGATTTACTGCAAGGTTTTCTAGAACCAAAGCAAGAGGGCTAAATGGTATGCAGATGTTGCAAATCTGATTGGACTCACATGAATTAGGTTTTAGATAGATCAAGGCCTGAAATAGGTGGTGATTGATTGTTGTTAATTGACAGTGGGAGAATGGTAACAAGGGTAGAAGGGAGTTTGCTTTAGGCTGTAATATGGCAAAAATGAGGAAAAAGAAAATAAAGAAAATAGAAACACAGCGAGAGATATTTTTGAGAAGGAAGAAAAAGAGAAAACAAACCAATCACACGCCAACTCGGTAGGAAATCACTCCCTTGGGCCTCACTCCCATATTCCACACCTCACTTGCAAAGAAAAGAGAGAGAATTTTTATTTCATTGATGAAAATTTTGCATAAAATGTTCATGAAAAACCCTAAAACAAAGAAGCGTTATAAGGCATGATACTTTAGCATTACCTTTCACGCCACAACGCCATGAATAGTAACCCGCCCCTTATTTATTTTCTAAGTTGCCCTCTTGACTCTTAATAACGCGTGACTAAACTAGTCATTTAAATCCAGTTTTTCTCATAGTATACTAAACAAAACATAGCTAAATATAACTAAAATGAACAAACAAATGACACTAAGACCCAAAATTCGACAAACTCCAATGATGCTCAATGATATCCGTGAAGCTCCTGTCATGGCACCAGATCATCCAAGTCAATGCAAAGTTTAGATTATTTCTTTTGTGTATACTCGAAATCCATCATGATCCCCATCAAATATGTTATTTTATCAAAATATATATTAAAATATTGTACTTATAAGGTCTGTTTCCCAACTTCTCAACCCAAATTCAACTTCATACTTGCATGTCAGGTTTGCCTTCCTTGTTGCTGCCTTGTCAAATTTTTTCAGTCGCGTCCAAGATTGACATCCATATTTGTAAGACTGTTTAGATTTTGATTTACATAGGTGCATGTTGGTCATGTATGAAATTGTTTAACCTGTTCTTTACATAGTTGAGGTATGTGTGAGCTAATGGTCAAGGCCCTAGTGTCACCATATCTTGCCCCATGCTCCCTATCATTTTGACCGGAATCTGGTTTTTGGGTTTCATGGTGTTTCATGTTAAACAAGTAACATGTAAATATGGATTTTTCTAATCCTAATGGAAGTTGACTTCCCCGGTATGTGATGTTTGCTGAAAGTGTTAGCAGAAGTCAACTTTCATTTCATATTTTACTTCTCTCATGCTAGTTCAGTCACCATCATTTCAGAACATCATCCAACTTTCAAAAGAAATATAGTTTTAAATTGTTGTCATTTCTAATTCTTGATATATGGTTAATGCGGACTTATCATTTGCTCTATCATAAAGTTCTATTTAGCATTAGATGATTCTCTCATGATATAAGACAATGCAACTGTCCTTCTGCCTTTGGTGAAAATGCCATCTATTGCATTGATCTTTTCGTAATATGTTGCAACCAACCTATCATTTATATGAGGATATGCCACTTTAGAATTTCCAATGTCAAATGTAGTCAGTGAACTAGCTCTCTCTTGACTAGCTGTCTCAGATGATGTCTTAATTTTATTGTTATTATGCATTTGTTCATCTGTTGACATCTATACATTGCTCAAACCATTTCGGCGTGTTTCTACAGGTTTGCAAATGGTTTTGGCAAGCTGTTTTTGCTCTTTTGTGTGTCTGCAAGATACATCCTCATTTCATTGTGATAATATTTTTAGCTAAAGGTTATTGATTTTTATACATGCTTGGCTGTTCATGCTTTTGATATTGTTTTCAGAACTTGTTGAATTGATAGGTGTATCTCTCCGCTTATGTGCTGCTTGATGTATTTCCAGATTTGATGGCTTTACAAGCACGTTCCAAGACAAACTTTTTAAGGGTTATGACATGGAAATCCATAACCAAATATTCTACACGACAATGTGTTCTTGTCTTTTCAGCTTAACTGGTAACCACTTGTCCATTCTGGATTGTCTTTTTTATGGTTTAAATTTTCTTCAATATTTGGTTGCTGATTTTCGAACTGGAATATGGTAAAATGATGCATGTACCACTATAATGAATAGAAGGTACTGGAGATGATAAATCTTATTTATTTATTAATTTATTTGAAGCGTTGGTGGATGGGCAGGTCCATGAAGTTGTTCTTGTCTATATGTTTAATGTTGCATGCAATATATCCTGTGTAGAAACATTTTGATGATTGAACTTCTATTTGACTACTTTTTTTCATAGACAGACATGTTCGGATTAACCAAGTACCAGTGTACCACCTTGGAATTTTGTAAGACAAATTAAGCTTTAGTACAGCATTCATATTTTTCTTGAAAGGCCCAAGTTGTTAATTAGTGATCTTAGTAATAAAATCAAGTGCCTAAACTACGAGATCTTATTTCAGCCTCTGAGAAGAGGATCGTTTTTTTATTCTCATTCTTTCACCATGAAAGCAATGTTAAATTGCTTTATTTTTATGAGATGATTCTAACTCTTGCACATGGGTGTTTTAAAGATTTAATTCTTTATTTGTTCCCGCTGCTTCCTGTAATGATTTCCCTGGTATCAAACACACAAGATTAGGTTTTGTTGCAACAATCTCTTGCAACTTTGTTTTTCTTTTTCCCTCCTTTCTCAAGTCATTTAACAGACGCTTTACCTCCTGCTTCCCACCTGTCCTGTCCAAAACTATGGAACTCATCTGAAAAGTGGATTTGCTAGATCAGAACGTGAACTCTGACTCCTAGGGAATAGGGTGCATAGGCACGAAGTGATTGACCTTCGATGAGGAGTTGTCGCCTCTTCTAGGTCGGGAAGGGCTGTCAGTCCATGCGAGTTTCCTGCGCTAACCCCTTTTCTGCGGTTGAAGTTGGATTTTATGTGGTTGAGCTGTCATAGGTCCAGAATCGGGATAGGACTAAGCAAGAAGCAGTGCCCGGCTAGGTGATTGATCCTTTACTTCAGTCCGACCAGCTTGGTTGAAGGTTCAGTGCAGTGGAATGGAAGTTCCGTTCCTGCTCATTCATCTTTTATGAAATAAAAGTTTCTTGCTTATGGCTTTTGTTTCTTTGAGTTCCGGGTATGTTGCAAGAATTTAAGCATCTCGCAACTTCATTTTTTTGCCCTCCCTTTCTCCGGGCACCTTATAAAAGAAAATTTTCTTGCTTCGTTTCCTTCTTGGGTTTTTGTTTCTTTAAGTTCCTGCTTTGTCAGCCATTTGGTAGTAAAGGGCTACTAATTTTCTTTTTCCTTTATTCAAGATTTTTTTGCTATATCAGTAACCATGTGTCTGCTTTTTAAAATTTCTTTGCTTGCTAAAATAATTGTTTATTTTGTAAAACAGGACTTCTCGTACAGGGTCATCTTATGGCTGCAGTAGATTTTATACTTCGTCATCAAGATTGCTTCTATGATGTTGCAATTCTATCCACTGTGAGAACTTTTTTTTAGTTTCTCTCTCTCTCTCTCTCTCTCTCGCTCGCTCGCTCTCTCTCTCTTCCCCCACACAGACACATGCGCACACGGACACATGCGCACACGGACACATGCACATACGTATGGTTGACTGTTAAACCTCCAAAATCATTTCCTTCTTTAATTAAAAGAAGAATATGCTAAGGTCCTTTGTAAGAAGTAACTAAACTGACATAGTACTGTGCTGTATCTTCTGATCAAGCGCCCATTTCATCACTGAGATTTATGTTTGCAGGTAGCGACAGCCAGTCAGTTCTTTATTTCCTTTACAATCCGAACATTTGGGGCTCTTACATTTGCTACCATAATGACAACAAGACAGGTACCGGATATCCCTGGGCTTCTTACACTTTAATCTAACGTATGGATTTGTCTAATTGATCTGACAAATTTGCACCCATCATTGGTGCAGTTGGTGAGCATATTGCTGTCGTGTGTTTGGTTTTCTCATCCCCTAGGTTGGATACAATGGATTGGAGCTGTAAGCATTTTCTTCAATTGATTTCCTTGTCTCATGGTTTTTCGAATTTTAAAAGTGACATCAGCATTTTATCAGGCCATCGTCTTTGGAGCTCTTTACACGAAAAGCTTCTTAAAAAGCACACCGCACAAGCCAGGGAATGGTTTGGATGCAAATTCAGCAACGAACAGTTCATGACACTGGAACTTCAAGTGGTTTTCTTCTGCATGGGAAAATCTTTGATATTTTCATAATTCTATCTAAATTCTATGAATTTCCTCATCATGTTTGCTACCTACCCATTGGCGTTGGTAGACAGGATTATGAAGAGATGGAGAAAGGATCCACTATATTTGATCTTTCGGTTTACAGGAAGAATTTCATTTCTGATAGGATGAACCAGGTAGGTGGAAATAGGGTGCAACAAGAAAACGAAGAACTTGGTAGCCCAGATACATGCAATGCTTTCAGGTGTAGAAAATATAGGAAAACATGGTGGTGTTTCCATGTAAGATAGGATTTTTTTTCCTTTTCATTATAAGATATACATTTTATACGTGAAAAAAAAAACAACCAAATGGTGTCTGTTTTATTTCATCAAAAAAATCTGATTTCCATGATTCGATAATTTATAGAAAACTGCAATGACTATGCACAACTTTTTTCTAATGCAAACATGCCACACTCTGACAGCGCATTGCATCTTGACAACTCACAAGGAACTGTGCCCAAACGCGTTGACTGTGATTCAGGAGCTTAAAAAATCGAAACTCCTGGATGACTATTTGTGATCAATAGCAGCAGCGTATGTTCCCAGCTCGATAGAGCTATGCTGATATGTTATCAATTCGAATTTGATAGCTATTCTGAATTCCCCGGACGATCATATGAACTTGGAATTTAGGAAACTAAATTCCAAATTCTATGGTGCTGGAAGTTTACATTATTATTCCTCGACAAGTTAGGAAAGTGTTCCATAAAAAAGAAAAAGAAAGAGGTGAGACGAGAGAAGGGGGGAGAGGAAAAAACAAAGGAAGAAAGGAATTCCCGTGCATAATTATCATTATCACATGCTTTTCTTTGTTCACCGACTGGCACATAAACATTTTTTTTTTTCTGAAGAAAAATAGTCGTCCATCAAATTTCGTTCAGTCAGTGAAAATTAACAGAAGCTTACAGTTCTACAACTAGAAACAGAGCAATACGAAACTTTTATGTTCCATGAGTGAATCGCACCTTTTTGTTTTCTGGGCGCATCCGAAACGAGACGACCCTCAAACCTCCCCTCCCATCCCGGAACAACACGTCGTTCGGGCAACTCCAAGCTGCCAAAATCGGCCACTTTGTGCCCATTTACAAAACTGACAGTCCAGAAACACTTTTCGTCATCCCTCCCCTTCCAGCATTCAAGTTCAGGGATGGGAAGCAGGCAGCAGCTTATAACAAGGAGTAAAGCCAACGTGTTCGTGATCAGATATCTTCGTCTTGTGGCAGCTGCAGAGGCCTTCCTTCTGGAGTCCAAAACGAAGGCGACCATAAGGGTTGCATTTTTAACCGGTCAGGTGGATGAAAATGACGATGCTGGAGGATGAGGAGCTCCATTAGATTTTTTTTTTTTTTTTTCTTGGATAATGAAGGAGGTAATACTATCCATAACTTTCTTGATACAGTGGTTGTGTACAGTGGGAACCCAAAAAGTGCACGCCCGCGTTTACGTGGTACATGCGTTGGCTCGGAGAAAGAGGATAGAAATAATAGAAGAAAACCTGTTTGTTGCCGATTATCGAGTAACCTGGACCCGGACTGACCTGATCCACATATAGACATGCATATGTGTAAATGTAAAGTTAATTATAATTACAGTCTATAACATACTATATTTTAGATTTATAGATATCTCAAATTTTATTTAGTATTTTTTTAAAAACATTTAATGATTGCTATTTGTAATTCATCTATTATTATTAACTTATTTTCTTGAAAAATAATCTTTTATTTTCTGATTTTTTGTTTACTTTTAGGTAATCCAAGAAAACAACAATTTTCATCCATTCTAATTGGTACCATTTGGTATGGCTCTAGTTCTAAAAACAGTGAAGCAATCGAGATTTAGGACTTGTTTGATTCGCAGAAAGAGGAGGAAGAAAAATATGATCAATGAAAACATTAAAAAATACCTCATATTTTGTTGGAGTTTTCACACAAAAACAAAAAAATAACTTTTTCATAAAAGTAAAATTTTTATATATCATGAAAAAGAAATATCTACGTAAGATATGAAAAAAAATCCAATTAGCTTAAAAATTAAAAAAAATTTATTACAAAAGTATCCTAAAAATTTTAGATAAAATGAGACAACATATTTTCTTTTATTAAGAGCATAGTAGATATTCTATATAATTTTTCAGGCATCAATTTTCAGAAAAAAACATTTCAGTGAAAGTAGAATTTTTGGTTCTAACTTGGCCTCCAAAATCAATGTAATCCAAATGCAAGCTTTGGATCTGAATCAGGCAGTTCAGATGACGAACGCAGAGGGATTGGATGATCCAGATGATGAAGTTGGACGAAAGTTAGACGCCAATATTGCAGGTGCATAGGTAAAAATCTCTATAGAAAACCAAGACGTTTATTAGGAATTAGAAGTACGTGTACGGACAAACTGGGGGAAGTGGTTGCATCGGCAACCAAGCTTAGACTTGCTCCCTGTGGGTCTATCAATGCTGATGGCATTCCTCGTAGCATTGCTACCAAAACGTTTATAGACTCTGTTTTAGGCTTGATCCGAAAGACTGATACGATACTACGAGGTCTACGACGCAGCACAACTATTTCCCCCATTCAACTTATAGCCGAACACGGCCCACAAGGTCAGTAGATATGATAACGGGCTTAGACTTTTGGGCTGTGGACACTTATCTATGATAACGGGCTTAGAGTTTTGGGCTGCGGACACTTATCTTCATCGGGCCCATGCTTAATCCAAGGGTCGAGAGGACATTACCTTACGCCACTCGCAGTTTCACCTTCGTTAACTACAATATCGTCGTCTCCTTAGCGCCGGGATATGGGAAAAGTGATTGAGTTGATTCGTTACGAGAGAGGATTGAGTTCATCAACTAAGCAAATGAGGTATCAAATCTGCTTGTGATAAATGTACATCCAAGCGTGCCAAAACCTTAAAAGTAGCCACAGATGTGACACTCTGGCCGGCCTCCTGCCATTACAAAATGACAATGGAAGCTAATTAATTGTCTTTACAGAAAACTAACAAGAGTTGAGGTAACTGATGATTAAATTTATTCAGGTGACGGGGAACCTTAGTTGATTTGTACCTCACCGATCGTTGCGGACTCGAGCTATTTGAGCAGAATGTCATAGAATCTCCACTGTATAAGAACTGGAGAAAAGAGAGATCAGAGTCGAGCTTCAGGAATGTTTCATTGCAGAGCGAACGATTAAGTAGAATGCAGCAATTCAAGGAATTTCTCGGTCTCCTGTTCTTTCACAACCTGTCATCATTCAAATTCCAGAATAAGTAACCCTTGTATGCTAAGAAGAGATAAAACAAGGATATTGTAAAAGCATATTAAAGTGAAAATAGAAAGAAACATGAGGTAAACAGAACCCTTTAGGCATTGTAGAACAAGACCAATCTTCTCATTTTAAGAAGGAAACAAATTACTGAACAAGAATTTAAGATGCGCACTTACTCCTAAAACTGATCTTAACTTTAGTAGCATAGACAAGCTGCAATAACAGCAGTTTCATGCAGGGATGTGCACTTTGAACGACAAAGTAGTTATCGCTTCTAAATACATGCATTCTACTACCATCCTTTTCATGAAATTCTGTTCAGTAATTTCCTTTTTCTTGATGCCATTTATCAAGAAACGTAGGCACCTTATTAAAAAGAAATGCTCTCACACAATAAAAACAGATGATTCAGATGCAGTCTTCTTTCATCAGGCCTGGATTGATAAAAAATAAGCTTGGGGAAATAGGTAAGCAGTCCTGTATAAAGGAGGACATGCCTCAAAACAAGTGATCAGAGGAGAAATTCATGAATAAGATTCTGGAGTGGCCTGCAAAAGCCTAACTTTATGCCGACCCTAAAATAATGTTTAGAGGGTGCACTTAAAGAGATGAAGCAAGTTGCAGGTTCCACTTGAAAAACAAGTATATTGGTGTAAGATTTCATGTCAGAAGCAGTGTGCAGAGAGGATTTATCTGGTTCTAAAATGCCAAATTTCTTAACAAGAAGATACAAATGCAGATCGAGTAGTCTCCTCCAACTGCCAGCCTCCTACTGTAACAATTATCAACAAACTTCCTTTAAATACCCTATCCACTCCAGGAGACCAAATGACATGACTGAGAAGCATAACAACACATAATTAGTTCTCTCTCAACACTACAGTCCAAAGTAGTAATTCCAATTCCCAAAATTCGCACCTGTCCCATGGGGAAAATTAGATTGTAGCTGACTTGATGTACACCAGCAAAAAGTTCAGGCTTTGCTTTGGCCATATCCACGCCACATATGATAAGGTTTTCATGAGCATGGTGCACCTTTTTGATGGAAAGATGCACCATGCTCATGACAACCTCATCAATGGTCCTGTCTTAACAGTTTTTAACTCCCTCCAGCAACAAAAAAGATGCACCATTCATGCTCATGAAAACCTCATCAATGGTCCTATCTCGCCAGTTTTTACACCAGCAACAAAACCTTGCGCACCCTCACAGAAATAGTGAAAGCCTCAAATCTTATGTGATCTACAGAGTAGGTCTAAAGCAAATGTATGGTACTCCAACCATGAAACCATCATCATGAAAAGAGATAAGCACAGCTTACATGAGCTTGTGCCCTCCCCAAATCGAGTTTACCACTGAAG
The DNA here is from genome assembly GCF_009389715.1 of Phoenix dactylifera. Lineage (NCBI taxonomy): Eukaryota > Viridiplantae > Streptophyta > Magnoliopsida > Arecales > Arecaceae > Phoenix > Phoenix dactylifera. Next base: position 10,998,587 of record NC_052404.1, on the reverse strand, counting down.
CAGAAAATGATCCAAATATAAGACCCATCCTTCATCCAGTTTAGGTGAAGTAATTTGGTATTACATATGTCCCAAGATAGGTTTTGCTTTCAACCCAATGGCAATTTGTTTCTTTGTGACGGGGGAGTTAAGTGGAAGGAAGGAAATGGGGCATTTTGCATGGGGGCTCTTCCCAGTTCTCTCCCAAGTCTATTACACTCCATAGGTACCACCACCACGACAATCTTCTACTACCGACAGTTCCGGGCTTCTAGAGGGATCAAAGCCACCATTGCTACCATACCAGAACCCATGTCCTCCAACCAACATATCTTTTACTTTAAATACAGTTTCAAGCATAATTATTATTGAAAACCCAGTGAACTGGGGCTTAGTCCAGTTCAGATTTACAAGAAGACAGGACTTGTGGTTGACCTGGTGACACCCACCTGACCCAGCTGGTTTCACGTGACCTGGACAACCTGGCCAAGTTTTTAGTGACCCGGCCATGTCCTCCTTTGAAAAAAAAAAAAAGAAAATCACCAATGCACGAGGCTAACCTGACTCAAACCCTCAATCACATGAACATACTTTAGCCCCTTAACCACAAAGAAACATTATTGTGCTGTGATATTATTCTAATAAATGTACTTATTGCAAGATATCTATATCGGAAATCGTTTTGATAAATGTCCAACTCTAACCAGAAGTGACTTGACCTATCCTCTACCCTCTTATTCTCTTAGATTTCAAAGGTATTCGTAGAAATGCATAAATGAATAGGAATCACATGCTTTAACTTTTTATTATTAGCAAAAAAAAAAGTAATTAAAATTTTCTAAGCTCGATTTTTCTTAACAATTTTGGGGCTTGAGACATCATATAAGTGGTCTATGAAATATGAATTATTGCTAAAGAAATTCTTCAAACTTTTAGTATTTAAAGTAGATATGTGCGACTAATTACACATATTTTTCTAACATTATATCTAATTTTTAAATATTTTAAATTTTTTAATATAACTTGGTCCAACCATTTGGCCTGACGGTTGGACCACTGACATGGTGACCTAGACCCTCGGCTGGGGTTGTCTTTCGTCCAGGTTTAATAACTACAGTTTCAAGTGAAACCACACATTTGTGGTTGTTTCATAATGATGAACCTAGTAGGTTGACATTAACTTTTTCCCTCCAAAATATGACAAATGATGATTTGGGGCCTTTTGCATGTTTCATTTTCAAATAAAAGTTACTCACCAAACAAAACATATATTAATATAAAATAGTACACATTATATCCACACAAATTTCTAAAGATGTAAGAATCTTGCTTACTTATAAAGGCAAGTGACTGTGTTATAGGTAATGATGTTTATAAGGCCACTCCAATTCATCCACCCAATATGACTATGGCAGCCCCCAAGTCAAGCAGCAAACAAGTTCCAAAAACTTGGTTTTGGCCAAGCCAAAGAGTTTTAGTTCGAGTTTCTTAGTTTCAATCAAACTAAAAAGAGTTCATTGTAGCAAGCTATATGGTAAATATATTGATTTAAGAACATCTTTGGAACCTTAGGGGTACTATGTATAATTTTAGTGAGATGAAGCCTTTTGAAATTATTGAAACTAATAAAAAAACAAAAAGTATTACATGAAATTTTGCTAAAAGGAAAGAAAAGTTAAAAATCCAGCAAAAGTTTTAAACTTTTAGAAATAATATTTATATCCTAATTTGGGAAAATAGTGAAACATGTAAGGTCAATAACATCTTACTTCGTGGAAATTTAAGATAACAATATGTTAATTCTTTTCATATGTTTTTTATTCTCCTAAATCTCAACTGAATAAGATCAACCGCAAATATTAAATTATTTGAACAAAAATCTTTTCTAGGGGCCCTCACTAGTAAGCTCAACTGAAAAAGTCAAGAAAAAGACAACTTGGATTTCGAGTTTTTATCCTTATATTTGTCATTTTGGTCAAAACAAAGTTAGTTTCAGCAAAATCTAATAGAGAATGCCAAAACTCAGGCAGTTTCAAATTGGTTATGGCCAAATATTCAACCTTGCTCAGAATCACCAATAAGAGATAGTTGATGGAAACATAGGGTCAAGTAATCTAGGGACTTATATGAATATCTAATCAATTATATGAAATACAAAACCATATGGAGAAAAGAAAGAAACAAAGACAATAACCTCCTTCCTTCTCTATTAAGTTCTCTTCAACCGTTATATCTTCTTGTTTCTATCATCTTCAACCGAGTAATTGCTTTGCTGCAACAAATCCTACGTCGTAACAGGACCTACTTTTGGTAAAATGCGTGGTTATTTTGTTTTAAAGAAAACTTATCTTAAATCCACATTCCCATATAGACCAAAAATGTCTATTGACGCTGCATACCACAATTCAATCCTTCACATATGGACCACACACCTGCTGTGGGGCCCATCCCATGGGGCTACCAGCATGAAGCACTTGGCATTTAGACGGGTTATCGGACACTTGCAGCTGTAGCATGCCACAAAAAGGGATTATTACATTTTATTTCCATAATTGCCGTATTCATATTAACAGACTAGAATGTTCTTAATAGCGTACATGCACACACCACTATGTGGATCAATACAGTTGCAATCTCATGCTGCCAGTCCCTATTTAACGTATAGCTAACCTTTTCAACCTTGTCCCAACTTTTGACCAGTTGCTTGTGCATTACATGTCAAACACGTGGAAGCATGAGATCATGAATGACTTCATGCACACTAATGTGTGCAGCATTATAGAGCATGCTCATATGCTGCCAGAAAAGGGTCCCCCAATAATGTCAAACTAGGAAGAGATCCCACTTCTAGTGCTTGCACACACACATCCAAGCATGTCTGGGGGAAAACCTCCACATTTCACATTGAATCTATTACAGCGACATATCTTACTTGTTTCTCTAAAGAACATATTTCAACTCTTTCTATGCTCTGCAAAGATCTTATCAAAATATAGCAGGTAATGGTAGAACATCAGAAGCTACGATTGATTCATTTATTTGATTTCCAAATATCATCAACATTCAGAGTGGTAATCTTTATAAACATGATTAAGGATTTTCTAGTCCCCCAACAAGATATTGCGACAGAAAATAGCAAGACATAGAATCACAGAAACAAACAAGAAATAACTAGATACTCGTTAATCTTGCCGCAAGTAAATCTAATGCTAAACTTATTGACTAAATAACAATAATGATAGTAGAACTTTCTGACATATGGAGACAATGAACCAATTCACCATTTAACAATGAACACGAATTATATTTGCATACCTTAACAGGAAGGTCCTTCCGCAGGCCCATTAAATCAAGAAACTCACAACCAACTCGGTGCCAGTCACTTGGAATAACTTCCCCTACATCGTTGCTGCTGTTTAATTGAATTTGCACACTAGCCTGTTCAATGCCACTTCCTATCCACAAATATAAAATCCTATCTGCCTCTCCACTTTTACCAGAATTAGGAGTCAAGAAAAGAAACACTGCTTTGGAATCAAGATCTTCTTTAGCAAATGTTGCTAGCTTTTCCATCTTAGGCCAGCGATACACTAAAAGACTTGTAGGATTTGGACTCTCCAACCTAACATCAGCCCTTCCAGTTGAACCAGGCAGAAATTTATCATCTTGTGCGAGATGACTTTTCTGGGAACTCGCCCTACTTTCTGCACTATTAACAGCAGATTCACCTGTGCACTTGACATCTGAAACTTCCCCTGCACTACCTTTCTTGTCTAAAGCATCATCTTTGGACATGTGGTTGTCATTACTTCTATCTGTGACTTCATTTGCACTTTCGGCATATACAGACGATGTAGACAATGTATTTAACACCTTCTGAGATAACAATGAAGCATCATCTTTGTTTAGTGATGGCAATTTCAGTGGTGAAAAGCTTCCCCTTCTTTCAGCAATAGAGAGTGCAAGCCCCTTAGATGAAGAAGAACCTGATTCCTGAAAACACTTCGAGGATTCCATATTGCTTGAGAATTGGACAGAAGGCCTAGATGATGGTGCCTTAGATGGAGAAAAACCTGATTCCCGAAAACACTTTGAGGGTTCCATATTGCTTGAGAATTGGAGAGATGGCCAAGATGATGGTTCAGGCAAGTTAGATGATGCATGTGATGGTGTAAGTGAAGGAGAGGAGGATGTTGAAGGAGACTCTGAACTACACTTTGAACTAATACTCAAGTCAGAGGAAAGTGAACTAGGAGAAGGATATGGAGGGGATGTAGATGCCTCTGCAGTCAAAAGCTGCACTCGGTCCATGCGGGGATCCATATCCCTCAGCAATGCAGAATCTGAATAAACTCTGCAAATAGCACCAGGTATAAACTTACGCCTCAACATACTCCAGTTGCTTTCTCTTGCCGGAAGGTGGGTTTCCTGCCCTGGTCCCGAAGAAGAGAATGGTGGCACAACCCCTCCAGCAATTGCCTTATAGAAAAGCTCAAAGTCTGCATCATACGACTCCACTCTCCTCTTACCAATGGCATCCTTGATTGCCGATTCAATCTGTTCCTTGTTAATCTTTGTGGCACTGTCCGAATTCAGAGGAGCACTTGAAAGCGCCTCCCAAAACTCCGAGGGCTCATCACCTTCAGCAATCATCATGATAGGCCCCTGCACCTTCTCATATCTTACCACCTGAAAGGCCGCAGCTTTCGCATCCTTTTCCATCACTAGCTCGCAATTCTTACCGACCCAGACATAAATGGATGAGAGGACATGAATGATGAACGCCCCCCTCGAATCCAAAGCAGCTGATGAAGGATCGTTCAACATCTTTGGGACTAGGTGCAGTGGATCATAAGACGAGTGAGGTGCCATTCGGTACATCCTCAGCACTGAATTGGGGCTCAGCGGGATCGCATGGACCCTCTTCTGGCACTGAAGAAGCTGGCAAGCGAAACCCATGTTCGGATTAGCGATCCCCCTCGCAGCCTTGACATACTGGAATGCATCATCGAAGCTCTGCCCTTCCCTCCACATAAGGTAAGCTATAACCAGCGAGGTGGACCGGGACACCCCCTGGCAGCAGTGGACAAACACCCTCCCGCCCTGCTCCCGGACATCCTCGAAGTAATCGAACACATCATACAATATGCTCGTGATATCCTCCGTCGGGCTATCCTGCAACCAGAGGGTCTTGTAAACGAGATCGGACTTGAAGTACTCCGGGCAGACGAATCCAACACAGTTGAGGACGTGGGTGATTCCATTCTGGCGAAGGATTTCACGGTTCCTGGCCACGGAGTCTCCACCGAGGTAGATGTGGTCGGCCACCTTGGAGCACTCCTTATCGAAGAAGGCGATCTGATCTTTCTTGACCTGGGACCGCAGCGAGGACAGATCCAGCTTCAGGCCCTCACCGGGCTTGCCGGCGCCGGCCTTCCCGCTAGGGGTGGGGGGCTGCGGCCACTCCCCGACGTCGTCGCAGCTGGCCTTGGGCCAGTCGTCCAAGCTCCGGCGGGCGATGGAGAGGGGCTGGAGAGGGGGGAGACATGAGCGAGCCTTGCCGCTCTGGGATCTGGGGGTCAGGGGAGGCGCCGGGCAGCGCCGGAACTGGCCGTTGGTCGCATTCTTTTCTTCAGCGGAACAGCTGGAGCGGTCCGACGCAGAGGTCCGGGAAGAGGACCACGACGCCGACCTCCAGAAAGTTTTCCGGTTACCAGAGAGAGGACCGACGGCCGCATCCTCTTCGCCTCCCATTGCCGGGACTGCCCCTCTCGATCAACAAATCCAAGAAAACCCCAGATTGGGCAGACGACGTCACATCTATCCCGACAGAACCCGATCGAAATCCCCGAAGCCAAACGGCATGAAGAAGCGATGCTTACTTATTCTAAAAAAAAAATCCCAAAAAACGATTAAAAAACAGCGAGAGCGAGATGGGGGAAGAAAGCGGAAACCTGGAAAGAATCAAATTCCAGCTTTTGGGGAGCAGAAGGAACTCGGTTCTTTTCGCGAGCTATTGAAGGAGAAAAAGAAATAAAAAAGCAAGCTTCGAGAGAAGAAAAGGCGGAGAGAGTGGGGGGAACCGGAGAAGAAAGAACCAAAGATAACTCGCTGAGGCTACGAATGATCTACGAGGCTTCGCATCGAAGATGGGATGATGCCATGATGGTGAGAGCGGGGATTAATGGGGATAAGGCGGAGATTCAACCGCGGTTAGGTGGATTCGGGCACACCGAATCAACGAGCGTGAGTGAACCTCGGGCGGACCAATCGGCGCCGTGCATTTCAAAAATACAAGGCAAGTAAATAGATCATATCCGTCGGATTTGGTAGTCCCCGATCATGACAGCTGGCAGTCGAGTTAAGGGGGAAAACTACTTTGACTGAGCTGTGGGCCCTTTTTGACCAGCACTCGAGGGGACTGATCTTCGCCGGAGACTGCAACGCTCGTCGTGCAACGCCGGCGAGCTCGAGTCCGGTAAACGGGACCCGCCGAGGAGTCGAAACGGCCAGCATCCGTAATAAGCGAAAAACACCCGGGATTTTTTTTCGGGGTTGCCTTCATTATTAGGTAGTGGATTAGCTAAACTAGGGAGCTGAGGCAACATCACGATAGTTTGGATGACACTGACACGTGTCCCGTTATATCAATCCACGGAACCCATTGAAACAGTCAGCCTTTCATGAGCATAACGAACTCGTGGTCCTGGAGAGACGAAAGTAAAATATGAGACTCCATGAGTGGGTGGAAGCACCTTGAAGATGATTCGATAGTGATGATCGGATGGATTCAGAATTCATCTGGAGCATGTGGGGAGCATCTAGTGTGCAGAATATACGCAGGCAAGCAGGCGATAGATTGTGTCGCCTTTCGAGTTAACTATATATATCGGAACGCGAATAGGGTGGCTAATCGGATCATCTCCTATGTGGCTTAATATTCTGATAGTTGTTTGTAAGATGGATATGAGTTTGCTGCTCTTTCTTTTCATCTTGTTTTATTCTTTGACCTCCATAGATGTACTCATACTAGTATGATCTATCCATCTTATTAGAAGAAAAAAAATATGTATTCTCACCCTACTGCCGTTCATACTTTAGTGGGTCCAAGGAGAAATGGATGAAGTGCGTTAAACCAACGGATCCCTTATTTGTGGAGCGGTAAGGATACGTACAACTAAGGGCCATTCAAATGTCTAACCAACAACCTAGCTCTACAAAACATAGAAGTAGATCAATGGATTTACGGATTAGACTACCAAGAAACCCATAAATGTATGTTGATGGCTGCGATCTGGTTTGTAGAAAGAAAAAACGGAGAGAAACCAGTTGAGAAGACCTTTCTGTTGTGCGCTAAGAGATGAATTTAACGTTTTGTTTTGGCCATAATGTGATCAAAAGAAAACCACATAAGCATGCAATTTGTATATCAAAAATATAAGTATTGAATAGGGCAATTATTTGAAAAGGTGGCATTTCCACCATTTTTTCCTTTAAAAAGTTTAAACCAAGAAAGATACACTTTGCAAAAGTGATTTATTAATTTGTATGATATTATTTACATTTAGCTAGGAAAATCTATACTTTCATTATTCTTCTCCAATCATGTGGTTATGCTCCTCTTCATAAAACTTAACGAAGAGAAATTTTGTGACTTGGCCAATAAACAAAGGTTTCTTAAAAAAAAAATAAAAACATGAAGCCAAAAACTTGCAAGGTGCAACAAAAAAAGGCATGCAAAATGGCCTCTCTAAAGTAGCATCGTAGAACAAGTCAGGTCCATAAAGAATAACATACGCTGTATGATTAAAGTGATTGTAACTTTTAAGATGAGTAACTATGTACTCTCTTTTTTTTTTTGATCCAATGTATATAATAGTTTCTCCTAGCCTACTTCGCTTTTGGTACTTGTGGCAAACTAGGCCTAACCATTTACGAGAGTAAACATCTAATATATGCAAGCTCACCAAACCAATGAAGGAAAGAAATATTATGGAATACTCTACTCAACAGAACTCAACTAAGTCTTAATTTCAAACCAGCTAGCATAGCTACTTGAAATGTTTTTTCTTATGTGGGTCAACAATCATAGCTAAATTCTAGGAGATGATTCATGTAATATATTAAGTTTTTTTGCCTATAAATCTAGAATTGCATTGCAATAAAATCCAACATCAATCAACAAACTTGTGCTGGTCAAAGATTTGATATAATAGACTATCCTATCGTTACATAAATTCAAGCACCCAAATTATGTAAGTACTAATAAAATATTATTCTTAATAATCTGGAAGTATCACGTTTTCTTACTTCCACCAATGCAATGACGATGCTTTATATGGCCCGGCAGCAATCAGACTTCTAGGCATCCTTCAACGAAATTTGATAGCAGAGTTCTTAATCTCCGCTCGCATGTCCGTCCGAAGTCTAAATTGTGGATCATCTTGCTTTGAAAAACTGCTCCAATAAAATGATTGACAGGATGACACGATGCCTACTTTTCTTTTGGATGGAACCTTTCAGGATCCAGCTTATAACCGAACCGGAGGAAGCGAGTGGAGGGACCATCGGATTCGTGGAGCCGCCCAAACGGCCGCAAATGATGGCTAAATAACATTTCAGTAAATAATAATGGCCAAACAATTAAACCGGTAAGTCAGCTGCAGAGATTTTTTTTGTACATCAAGTATCAGTACGGACATGTCTATCGTGCACGGCCAGTTCATTTAGTGCGCAGCTGCCTAAGTGACACGTGCTAACAGGTCCGGATCATAAAGCTGAAAAGAGGTGAAAAAAGAGCAGCGGGGAACACGGATGTCACCAGTATTCCCGTCTTCCACCCCCGTCTTCATGATACATATTATATATATATATATGTATCAATCTAAGCATATAATCGAAGTAAGAACAAACTTATTTCCAATCAACTGCCAGCAATATTAATTTATATATATATATATATATATATATATATATATATATATGTTTTAAATTTTAAAGTTAGCTCTGGGAAGCAATAAGATCGTCAGATCTTGGGCCCCGTTCAGGGTGGACCGTAGTATATATATACTTGTACCTATGTATATAGACGGAAGCCCGATTGGATATCTCTAAGATTATCTCATTGCCGTACCCACCTTTTCCATATTGGATTTGTTAGTTTACCGGGCTAATTCGCTGTTAAAACTGGGTCCAGCGTTCAAGCGAGTCAGTGATTTGATTAGATTATACATTTCAATAATTGCCCCCTTAGCAAGCATTTTGCATCTGCCACGTGCATCTGTTCTATATCAGCACACCACTGTATGGGCACATACCCTGCACTGTCTGCACATGGGAGAAAACATAAATTTTTTTATTTTATTTATTTTTCAATAAGGAGCAGCGGACTTTGCCAGATCTCATAAGAACCGGAAAGCAAGCACCGAGAGCGCGTGCAGGACGAAAATAAGCTATAGAAAGCAAGAGATAGCTGTTGTAAAGGATTAGGTTAATAAAGAAAATAGTGATCGGGTTAGGATAAGAACTTTATAGATGAGAACATATAGGAGAACCGTGTTAATCAAGTTTTACTTATGAAAGATAATGAAAAATTACCCCCAAAAGAAACCAATCATAGTATCGTCAATAAATAGTTCTTTTCATCATGAACAAAACTAGCAGACACAAAAATCTTACGTACTTTTTTAATATGATATATAGATAAATTCTCATGAAACGCAATTTATTACATTTGAGGAGATTGCTTGATGTTTACAACACAAGTATCTCTCTCTCCTAGCCATTTCATTATATTCACTGTTTCATCATCGCTTGGAATGACACTGTATTGCAGTAATTCTTATTTTCCTGAAACAGCTCCCAGAAAAAAAAAAAAAAACACTCTTACAAAATAAAAACAGCAGCAGATAATCTCGATTGTACATGCATTATATAAACAACCCACTACCTGGAAACAACCACCAAGTGGCTCAAAGTTATTTTAATCTCATCAAGCCAAATAACTGTCTAATTTAGCCCATCCACGTTGGATCATTTCTAAGGCTCCAAGAGAATGCTGGTTAAGATACAAAATAAATTCTTTGAGATATAAAATAAAAAACTTTTTCATATTTTAATCCAAGAAGTTGAGACATGATTGCTTGTACCCTTATTTTCTACTTCTTTTCAGTCCCAGCATGAACAAAGAGCCTAAATATACAGACCGAGAGACAGATAGACAGAGGGAGCGGAAAAGGCTGATAAAATGACTTTGCAAAATGGCCAAGTATTTCATATAATGCGACCCAAACGGAATAATGTGATAGTTTTACAAAGTATAAATCTGACAGATTTGAATCGCTCAACAAAGTACAGTGAAGCATTACTTTTAGCTATACGGCATACTAAATTTAGTCAATTCACATGAAAGTAGCAGCAGCAAGATCATAGGAAAATTATTTGGAACCGTAATGTTTATTGACGTACGTCTGGTATATTGAATTACATTACGACAATAAACAGCAGATCAATAACCATACACCTACAGAAATCATAAATAACGGACTAAGTAGAGACTCTTCATCCATACCTTACAGCAGATTCAAGATTAATGCACGACACTAGGCCCAATTGGGCCTTTTGTGCATGTCTGTACAGCACCTCAGATTATTGAGCAAAGCATGAACCGGGACCTATTGGGGGTTGTCGTGCAAGACTATTGTTGACTGGGGCAGCTGCAACTCCACGATGATTCAGCAAACATCTAAAGTAATGTAGCCGGGGCAGCACAGTCGAGTTTAGGTTTCCAGCGGAGGTGGCATCTAATGGACTCCACAAGCGCTCTACAGTAGCCATTCATAGGCATGCCAACAATGTAAAAATCATCTTACTGGCTCCAATAATCAAGGGTAATGAAAAAGATATCGACTTACGGCAAGATAATATGAGCAGCCAATGCAAAATATAAGGAGAACGAAATACACTGAGATGAAAACATGGGAAAAAGTGCACCATCACCCTATGTATAATTATGGTCTCAAGTTGATGAAGTTTCTGGTACTAGCAGGATCATAATCATGACAATGCAAGTCCATATATGTAACATGTTAGTACCAACAGGATCATAGGCGGTAACCTATGCTGTGGAAATCTTTCAAAGGTCATCTAATGTCTTATTGTATTGGAAAAGATAATGAACTAGCCAATGTCAAAATATTATTAAATGGAAATATATAAAGGTGGAAGGTACAGGGAATATTCTTCCATAGATGGATAGACAGAGATTCAAACATATTCAATTTTAACCCCTTTCAATCTTCAATCTAGTTAACCCTGCTCGCATTACTTGAAAAAATAAAGACAGAAATGGACCTATGTAGCATGGCATTTAGTTAGCCATTTTGAGCATCCAAGAGATTAGCCTCAAGATGCATGAGTGCTTAAATCAAAATTTCAAATCTGCATCTTTTTTCAACTTGCAGGCATCTAATGCTTTTCTAGAAGTCCTGGCTAAGAAGATTTTAATAGCCCAATGAATTTTAGTTTTCATTGATATGATAATTAACTATAACCTGTAAGAAATGTTAAAATCTCAGTTTAGAATGAATCTTAGATGATCTATGTTTGAGGTTAATTAATTACCAGAAGATTTAGTAGTCCGATGAATTTTAGTTTTCATCAATATAATAACTTAATTTAACTGATAATCTAGAAGAAAGGTTAAAAACTCAGTTTAGAGCAAATACTAGATTATTTATATCTGGAGATTAACTGGTAAAGTAATTACCAGAAGAATAATTGTTAAAAACACTAAGGAATTATGATACCAGACTTCTGCCAAGTAAAGTTATCCGCATGGATCCATAAACTAAGACTAGGATGCAGCTGCCTTCTTAGTACATTGGATCATGACAAATAAGCTGTAACTTCTATGGACATTCTTATTACAAATTACTATTTTCATCTCTTGCATACCTGCAGCTGCAGCAGCACGTGGCCATATTGTTTGTTGAACAACAGATGTATCAGCTGTCTCGCCCCACATGCAAACCTCTCCCCCAAGTACAAGTTCTTGCTGCAGTGTACTATTTATTCCATCCAATGGTTCACTATTATAGAAATCCTCCCATGGAATATCCAGATGATCAAGGTACCATACACCTTGGTTGCTGACAATACATCTAAAACCCTTTGCAACAGCTTTAGGGCAGACTCCAGGACCCAACCTGCAAGATATCAACACCCAATCAACATTTATGGAAGAACCAAGCATTGAGTATCTAACAAACAGAAGGAAATGGGATGTCAGACTTAAAAACAAGCCCCATCAATTGCTAAATAGGAATTAAGGATAACAAAGTTAACAATATACCAGTTATGTATAACCGTTTGAGGATCAAGCTTTTCCTTGAATGCGTTGAAGGTTTCTTCCCTGGGAAAATGTGAAATGGGTACATTAGAAAGTTCATATTTTCATGGCCTTTCTCTCTCAACTCTCTGGAAATGATGATGATTTATGATAATAAATAATCGAATAGATAAATAAACACACCAGTTAACCGGGATCCAACCAAGATCAATTGCTATCTCTTGAGCCCTCAATACAAAATACTGATAAGCATCCTTTGTAGTCATGTTGTGTTCCTGAAGCCTGCACATACATTGGACAGATTCATGGAAAAGCCATCAATTATGCTTCTGAAATAAAATGCTCAAAATGACAAAAACCACAAGTCGAACCCTTTTCTCAGGAAGAAGACATGGAAGTCACATAGGCAACACATTAATTATTTGACTGTAAATGGTCATATCCTAAATCGAACAATGTATTTGAAGTTTGGATTGTTAGACTGATGGTTACTAATTAAGAGCAATCCTCTTCACAGATCATAAAAGAGAAAATAGCTAGCGTGGTTGCAGCCATGGAAATGGTTCTGGAACTCAAAATTCCATCAGGAGGGAGGAGGGGAGGGGTTACCATAGCAGCAATTTTGCGTTTTATGCACATATAACTCTACATCTTTCTACTATAGTTATTATCTCTTGAAGCTGACCTCTTTTTGCTAGACGTTGGGATACAAATAAAGTTAACAGAAAAAACGTGGCATAATCTTACCGGTCGGTACCATACTGGTCAGTACAAATAAAGTACCAGAAAAAATGTGGCATAGTCTTACCGGTCGGTACTGTACCAATTGGTATGGCAAATTTTGACATAAACTAAAGGTTTTAATAGCTAAAAAAAACAAAATCAACATCTCTAGTTACAAAAACAGTTAAAACAATTAGAAAAGCTGGAACTCAGTAGCATCAGAGGAGAAACACTGTAACTCTAATAAAGCCTTTCTGGAGGTTCTATGAAACCCAAGCTAGTGAAACCAAGGAGGTACTTAAGCATTTCCGTGAAAATCCTTGTTTTTTTGATTTCTTACAATTTAAGAGACTTAAAATAATGGAAATGAAGGGCAAATTCCTTCTCTTTATAGTCAAATCACTTCTTTACCATAAATAAACAATAAACTTTAGCTAACAGATTTCTCAATTAAATTATATCTTCCATTTGCAATTGTATGTACCTCTTTACTATATACTTGGTTGCTTAGTGATTTAAGATTTTATTGGTAATTGCATTTTTGCTTCTGCATTTCATGCATAAGATGCTCTATTGTTATGTAGCACTATTAACTGACATAATGCTTCACTCATTTTTTCCTACCAAACTAATCATTCAATCTTCATCAAATAAGTACCCATTCTTTGATATCATCGCTGCATTGACCATGATGCAGGAATTTTTGGGCTTTCAGCTCTTGATAAGGCCATTATCCTTACAAGTGCTTAATAATCTTGGATTCATGTAAAATATGTTGAATTCTGTAGTTTGAGAACATCTTAGTAACAAGACCAGGAATTATCTTGGACTAACCGGCAGAAATATTTAAAAGAGGTGCACTTGAGGAACCATGCACCAAAATAAAAACCGAGTTAATTACCACAAGTTTGTTAAAGGATCTTTGATCTTTTGGAGGTACCTGTTGACCCTTATCCTGCATAACTTTAAATGAGTTTCCCGGTCTACTCCAAGGTACTAAAAAGTAAAAAGTTTAATGTCAACCAAGAATTTTGATGTTAAGATATAGTTGCTTAACTGATTACAATGATTTTGGCTACTAATTGATGCACGGAAAGGCACATATACAAGATCATTTGCAGGCAATTATCAAATAATAATAATTAGTATGAACATTTAATCTTATAGAATAGAAGGTCGTTTTAAGTGGCTCTTACAACATATAATTCTACTGATTGAACCAATGAATGGAAGGCCATTAGAATATTCATATCGGGCTTGAAATATTAAGGAATACACAATGAATGTTCCTTCACAAATTTTTTAATTAGTGTCATAATAAACAAAATTACTGTAAAATCACCAGGAGACTTGATTTTTGGCTATTTGTGTGACTAAATGGGTCAATTAATTTAAGAAAGTAGATGGAAAGTATAGTTTCTTATCTGTAAGCGAATTTATAGAAAATAAATAAATTTTTTGGAAAGTATGCTATATAAATCAACATCTAGTCATTTCTTGATACTATCAAACTTTATGCCAATCAAATTCTATCAATTGATAAAAGACAGATTATAAAACATCCAAAGTAGTGCTCGCCAAAGCAAACTTGTGGCTATAAAGACCGAGTACAGACACAAATGATATAGCAAATGATAAAACTTAACACATAGATTCAACTGAATATAGCTACATTATAAACCCTTCTAGTATGATTTGGCACTACATTGGCTACTGCAAAGGACAAACTTCTCATGTAACATAACAAATGACTGAAGATTTCATAAATCCATACATGTTTACAAACTTTAAATTTAGTATTGTTCAAGTTGCATGTTCTGGCAGTAACAATAACAGAAAGCAAAAAAAATCTAAATTAATATGTATGAAAGAATCTCATACCACTGCTTCACGTGGGGGGTTGAATACCAGCAATCTGCCAAGCATTGAACAATTTAATAAGGTGCCAGGATTTCAATTACAGAGATCAGGGATATTACCAATATGCAAGTCAGATTAGCAATTTTCAGCAGTATTTGTATAACTAATATGCCGATGTCTACCGAACATATATATATTATCCAGATGAAAATTAGCAGCATTTTAGTTTTAGCTCAAGATAGAGCAGGAAATAAAAAGTTTGAAACCAAAATTTAGATCCAGTCCCTTCAAAAACATCTCCAAAAGAGAGGTTTTCAAAGTACATATTTTACAGAAAGAAAGGTTGATATAGTGCAAAGTTACATTAAAGAATTGCAGACATAAACAAGAGAGGTCTTGTGTTTCTTCTGAAATAATATTTTTGTGGTTCACATTGCACATAAGGTGTTGATGGTGTCTCGCCACCAAAAAAAGTAGTGGGAAACCTGGAAATTAAAGAAATGTAGCTTTACCCATATAATCAAAACTCTTAATTTTTTGTTCCATGCTAATCTGTCTTCTGCATTGCTTTTGGTAAGACTTATAATGGTATCTCTCCATCAATCCAACCCTAAGAGATAATCTAACAAGGCTAAGTCAAAGATGAGAAGAGAACAATCTATTCTAATTATATAGACCAAATACTTAACATTCTATCCAGTTAATTAATTATATCCTTCACTCAATCCTTGTAATAACCCTTTCATATATCACAAATCAACCCTAACTACCTAAACATGTTAAAGTTTTTCCTTCTTTCTAAAGGCAATATTAACAAGGAGAGTAGGTGGACATATCTGCATTAAATTCTAACTTACTGAGCATAGGAAAATAAGATATGCTGTCCTGGGATTTCTATTGAAATATGTGGCATGGGAGCAAAGCAAAGGGTTTATTTGAGTCCCCTGCAAGGAATAACCTGTAATATGATAATCAGGCTCAATGAGCTAGTTTCATTTATATAGCACAGGGCAGGTTAGCAGAACTGAAATATGCTTGCAAGGGATGATCAGATCATTAGGGTTAGAGCTTGGGATAAGAAGCATTAGAATTTTTTATTGGTTCAGTGCCAAGTAGATACTTGGGATTTTAAGTCAGATCAAAATCATGATTTGCATAAAGAAAAATCTAGTAGTTCAGAAAGTCGTGGCAGTAAACTATTAGAAAAAGGAGAAGAATATAGATTTGAATGTGATCATTTTTGCTCAAAAAATTTGATCTCTTCTGCAAAGTGTCAGTAGATAAGAAGAACAAGGGCAGTAAGGAAAGCAGGAGGAACATAGATGGAGGGATTGGTTGAATAGATCTAAATAGCCAGACCAAACTTTGCAGTAAATTTCTATCTTCAAAAATAAGTCAAAAACATGCCCCTCAATAGAATCATAACCAAGGTTTTGAATACCGTGGGATGGGGTCGTCCTAGTTTTCTATCAAATGGGATGCCCCACGTACCGACACCCAAAACAGTGGATTACCTGTCTTGGTCCATTTCCCAACCTATTCTGTCCCAGCACTCAGGATGATAGGATGCCCCGTTGTCTCACCAATACTTGAAACCTTGATCATAACCCCATATTCGATAATCCAAAATGCACAATCTGACCAATTAAAGTTCTAGTAGGACTCTACATTATAAAGGAACAAAAGCAGCACTTAACCCATCAACCTATACCATTCTTATCTGGTCATCTGGCACCTAAACCTTGTCTAATAAGTAAACAAATAAATGGAAGAGAGAAAATACAACCTGGCTAATCAAAGATCTTAACACTTCCCAGTTGACCTTTAGAACTATAAAACATCATTTAAAAGATTAAATCCTAGATGACACCCAGGCAGACATATAAATAGATAAAAATATGTTTATTTATGTGCATTTATTGTACGCAAACATATAGGCATACACCTACCTACACATCTCATGTGTTGTTTAAGTTGGAGCTTCAAAACAAGGATTGCTAAACTATAGTCTTTGAACCCGTTCTTGAATCAACCCTGTATGCTCCTGTACTCATTTCTTGTGCCATATTAAGTTATGTGCAACATAAAATTTATCCATTTTCCAATTAAATTTCTAGTATTCCATGCTTTGTACCCACTCCTGACTTCTTAGGGCAGGGTGTCCACTTCTATCTCCTCTTCCTCTACCTTCAGCTAGGATATGTAGTTTATACTACTGGCTTCCGCTCAACTCTTGGATCCCTTTTGATGCTCAACAATGGTTGTAAGTTTCTCAAGTAGCATGCCCCCTTTTGATGCCACATGTATGCACACAGAAACTTCACAATTGCAAGCGCACAGACACACAAACAACATCCATCCACATGCGGAAAGAGAGAGAGAGAGGGACAGAAAGACAGAAGTGGGGGGGGAGGAGAGAGAGGGGGGGTGGATGGACGGAGGGAGGGAGGGGAGGAAGTTCACTCACATCTGAACATGTAGAACTTGTGTTTTATTCAAGATTATAAGCAGGTCTGTAAGTTATGATGATGGTGTATTCTTGTTCCTATTTATGTGTGGGCAATAGAAGCGTTCAAAAGGAAACCAAAACAAATATTCCTTGAGAATGAATAACTTTTCATGCTTTACCGATACATTCAGCAACACATTTTAGGCAGAAACAAGAAGCAAAGATAAAACCAATACTAAGTTTAAACAAAAAGTACATGTTGTCTTTTTTTAGAGTAAAAGTACATGATAATAAGTCATTTCAGTATATTAAATATTTCAGAAATTGCATGGGGTAACTTGTCACTTTTTTATGAAATCCAGAGGACAAAATTGTTTACTGGTGCTATTCATTTAAAGAAACACTAATGGTCAAAAATTAGTTCCCATCTATAGGTTACCTATCACAAATATTTTTTAACTTCTGCTAGAGTATCGATGTTCATCATACTTGATGTAAGATTAAGTGTCTAGAATTTTTTCCACGGCTTTGCCCTCTGTTCCAGATATAAGATGTGTTGGCATGTTGGTATGTAAATCATGTTTGTCAAGGAAAGTGGAACAGTTACATCATGTTCCTCAACTCATTGTACTCAACCATAACCCAATGTAGATATCCACAACAGTTTTACATTAATTTTGATTTAAAACAGAGTTTCCATGTTATAGCAGCAAAGATAGAGTAACAACAGCATCACTCTTTGTAATCACATTTCAAGATGTTAAGCCTTTGCTAGAATAGCTTGCTCATGCCATTGAAAGAAATGCTAAATTTGCATGACTGAATATAAAGTTACAGGTCTTTAACTATGATTAAGTTTATTTAACCAAAGCAGTCATCTCACAAAAAGAACAACAGTAAAAACCTTCTCACAAGCAAAAAGGTAATGCACATCAGTTTGTGTCGAACTGTCAGTAAGAGTGACCAACTAACCTGTATTTACTTCATCCCCTCCCAGGTGAAACAGGCCAAATGGAAAAATTTTTCTCATGTCTGCAAAAGAATATCGGGTCAAGATCTTATATAATAGTTCATAGCAAAACTAAAATTTTTATGCTGTCAAATGCAGGGCTTTCCCAAAAGATAATCACTAAGCTTCTGAGGAACCAGACCAAAATACAGTGAGTTCCAGGTATGTCCAGTCTAGCTCTATTCCTTCAAATTATGTGATATATAGATGTTTCGGTTGGTCTAGACCTGAATACAGATCTGTTATGATATCTAAATGAGTAAATGTTGCTATGGACTGACTCCAGCATTAAAATCAATGGAAGGTTATAGCTGATATATGAGACTGCTATATGGTAATGTTATTAAGCCTAATATACATTGTTGACCCTTAAGCTTTTAGGGTCAACTGGTTAGTTAACAGAGGTTTCTACACCAATGTCATTAATTATATAGTCATAGTTCATGAATTTCAGCCAGGCACCCTGCGAACGTAGAGCCATGTTATGGACCATTTCCAGCTCAGGGCCAAATGGAGTTTGCTCAAGCAAGATCATTGATCAAGGTTAATAATAACTCATCCTCATTAGCTTGGGGTACTATCAGGTCCTTGTGTAGTTCTTTCATCTAGTTTTGTTTGGAATTTAAATATGACACGATTTTGCATCGGAAGAATGGACTTGTTCAGCATTTTCTAACAGAATTACTGTACAACAATTATTTTAAATCCACATAGAATTTTCCAAAACATACAGTAGTTGCAAGATTGGTTAGTCGTGTATAATGCTCTTATAGATGACCCATCCAACTTCACTTACTGCTCATGAGAGGGCATTCATTCATTGTAATTGCATACTGATGCATTTGTTACTAACAAATGCATTATTATGCAACCCATCCAACTTCCTTCTCCTCGAGCATCATTTTAGATTAAGCAAATTTTGATTTAAATAAATATATTCAAGTTAAAGTTAAAACTGTTGTAATTTAGAGGATTACTTAGTTGATTAAGAAGTATATAGAGGAACTATAATTGGGAAATGTTCATAGAAAACTGCATCTTACTGCATCAAGGAAGAGAGGATTAGATTCCAATGACATTTTCTTATTTGCTTCAAGTTTTTGCAGTGGCTGTCACTGTTTGGAACTTTTTGAAGCGATTTATTTTAACCACAAGATGCTAGAGTGTTGTAAAGTAGACTAGTAATATGAAAAATGATAAAATGCACTAGATTAATATGCTAGTCAAACTGTACTGTTATGCCTTTTTTCAAAAAGAAAAAAAGAAAGAAAGAAAACTGACCAGTCAGGATTCCAGAAATCACTTCAAATGTGAAATTTTTTGCGACATCCAGGGGCTCGGTACAGTTACAAGAAGGCCAAAGGTTAGGGTAACCAACACCCCTGTGCAAAACATCAAATATGTTCACAAAATAACGAGTACAGCTCTACAGATGGAGCAGTAATAGTCATATGACAGAAAATTGAAGCCTTAAATCTAGCAAGATCATATGAACATCTTTCATACTCATAGAATCCATATATAAGGGTAGATCCAAATTTCTGCAGAAAAAAGGTGGATAATTAAACCCCAGAATTTTAACTAATACATTCTTTTTTTCATGAATAAATTATTCTTTTTAATTAATTATGTTAGAGCCATTTACTTAAAAAGTTTATTATTGTGAAAGCTACCCATTTTTTCACCAAATATGCCTGAAACAGTTCATTGTTCATGAAACTACAGCATATTTGTAAGCATATGTTTGCCCATATCATTCATATTTGGTATAGATAAAAAAACTATACACTTCAATTTACAAACAACATGGAATTGAGATTATATTTGGCTTTTGGACTTACAACTTGTACCTTAAAGGCAAAGTTGGTGCCCTTGTACCTGCCAGCTGGCCTTTTATGTCTCATGGTAAGACCATCTCACGCCCAAAGTTGACCACCAAATATTTGGTGCCAAATCAAAGTGTCAAGATCAGGTCCAGAGAGAGGGTGGAGGGTGGAGGAGAGGGCATTGGCAAGTTTTAGACTCAAACACCTCATAACCACATTAGACATTGAATGATCAAATTCACTTGTTCAACAATGGAAGACAAAAACTTGCTTCCAGAGACCCAACAAACAAAACTAGTATTAAAGATATCAAAGACAAAAGTTTGGGACGGTGGAGAAGACAACAGGGGAGAGAGAAAGAAGCTTGGTTTGGCCCGTGGGAGAGGGGGGGTTGGTGTGGATTGTCACTCTTAACAGCCACAGCTTTTGTCATACAGTAAAGTCGCAGTACCTCTCTTTTCAACATTCCAGCCTGAAAACTGTTTTGGTCTTGCTGTTGTCTCTTTAGGATCATAAAGCATTAAAAAAAACATAATCATACATCAGAAGTTGTTAAAGTATTGTTACCATGATTCTGCATGCCCAGGGACGTCAATTTCTGCCATGATGTGGATACCTGAAAGAAAACAATTAAAGCAGCTAGAGTAATTGATATCTCATCACTTCTTAAGTGACAGGCAGTAACAATCCCCATATGCATCAAATAATAATTAGGAAAATGATGATCTATGCCATACGACCTACTGATCTATGCAATATATACTTGTATCTCATAGGACAAGAGTTGTAGTTTACGGTTACAAAATATGAGATTGAAGTAAACAAAAAAGAGATCTTGATACCTCGTTTCTTGGCAAAGCTGTTCACCACAAGATATCCATGCAAAAATCAGAGAAAATGCAAATATTAGGCCAACAAATAAGTAAATAATGATAAGTCAAAGAAAGATCTTAAGCAAAAAACTAGCATATGAAAGAAGTGCAAACTCAAATATGAATACTAAGAATTTTCATTAATAAAGATAACTTGTATGTGAAACATCAAAACATAGAAAATGTAGAAGGATGTGCTTCATAAAAGAGTAAATATATTAACAGAGTAGGGTTCAAAACATGGTCTGAACCAAGACTTAGTACAGGGAGCATGCCGAGTCTTAGTACGCCGAACTGACCACGTATCGAGTGTACCAACATTGCACGAGCATGGTACTGAGATGGCAAACCTTGGTACAAAATATAACCACGTCAAAGATAAAGCGATTTCTACAATCCTGATTAGCTCTTATTAATAAAAACTGATTTCAGAGCACTATACAAAGGTGACATAAATGTGACATCTTTTCCTTCTTATTGGAGTAATACAATATGTCAAGGTTTGGACTACTACACCAACTTCCGTGGAAATTCTCATCACATCTGGAAAAATGCAACCAACCATGGAAGACATGGAACAGGCAACCTCTCAGTGCAATCATCATGGTCCTTTGGACCTGAGCAACCAACTGTCCCATGTTTTCCATGATCCATGTTTCTCTGTGTATTTAAATTCTGTGAGTCTTGTAAAATACATCTTTAAACTTATCATATTCTTATTCCTTGTGAGGATGTAACATAAACCAGAAGATTAAGATCAATACTAGACAATTTTCTTTCACTAAGATTTCTCAGGATTCCTTCTATCTTCTAACTTTGTCCATCTCAAATGCCATCTTAATCCTTGATCAGAATCTAAACATATCATTTCTGTCTTATTTTTGACTGGGCCACTTTTAGGGTTTTTATCATTTAAGCATTTTCCACCAAACCTTGGGCCATAATGTATTATCATGATCCCTGTAAACCCACTATTTCCAGAATTAATTGCATTCATTAACGTTTTTTTGCCTTCTTCACTGTAGAGTGGTCTTTCTCGGAACCTTCCTGGATGCTACTGATGTTGGTGCTATGTCCAAAATATTGGTTTGACTCTATATAGCTTTATCTTTGTGTTAATTATGAAACTGGTTGTTGTTGCTTGGATCTTCGCAGATTATGTTGTTTATTGGGCTCAACTTGCCCGACATAATAAATTACATACTAAACTATTTATATCTGGCATATTTGACTTCGATCCTATGCACTATGATTGTCTCCAGGCCTGCCATCAAAGTCTTGATAGTTTGATATGCACAAACAGTGACTCTGATACCTGCTTTGTTGAGCAGGATGACTGCTGGTCGCTCTTCTTCTTTCAGCATTACCTAAGGATTCAGCTATGCTTCATCCTGTGTTTAGTATTTAATGGTGGCTCATCTTTCATGAGCATCGTCTGCTTGTATGCTGGTATCATCTTACTACATAACCATATTGCTGTCCTGAGACATTCCACATTGTTATCAGTTGACTTCGACAATTAGCCATTTGGTTGCTGGTCAACTTTTTTAGCCAGTTCATCATGCCACTTTGAAGTGCTCTATTTAATTCGCACTTGCCATGTTACATTTGTCTTTCTTTCTTTCCTTTTCCTGAAGAAAGTTACCATTTTATATTGTCAAGGGCCATTAATCCACAAGATCTCCACACAAAAGGTTTCTAGGTTGATGCTCTATGCCATTGTGAAACCTAGTACTCCAGCATATATCAAATGGCTTTAATCACTTCATCGGTTGCCATTTTGGTTCTATATAGCTTCTCTTTTAGTATCATCTCAACCAATTATGGACTTCCTTCTTCACCATCATTTGCACCATGGATTCAAATATCGCCGAAATGGGATGATGCCATCGGTATTATGTCATTCCAACATGGAAACAGGATCGAGACAGGGACCCAATCACTGAAATACAGCAGAAAAGGGATGAATCATGCTAGAGAAGGGGAAGAAGCCTACAGTTGGAGTAGGAGCAGGGGCCTCCAACACGTCGGCTCGCAGCATTCATGATGGTTTTTTGGTAACTTCGCCATTGCCTCTCACCTCGAAGCCAAGGTGGGGATTTCAACAGTAGCTCAGGAGGGAGAGAGAAAAAAAGAGATATACCAGAGAAAGAGAAAGAGGAGAGATGGTGCATGGCAGCTTCATAAGGAGGAACGCTACTGGTCCTGATGGCTTATTAGGGGCTTTAATACCCAACCGGTGCTTCAATATCCACTTCATCCTTGAAGTCCAGTGGAAAAGCCGGTCTTGGGGTGATAGGGAGACAACTCATCCCGAGCATCAAGACTTATAATGGTACTTGAGGCATACTATTCCACAAGGAAACTAGTACACCTCCGTATCATGAGATTTAATTTGCACCTTTATCACTTTAATTTATCAGCTAATCCTAGCACTCATACCCCTCCTTCCGCAATTCACGCTTAGGAATCATTGTAGCTTGTCAGCATCTAGCAAGGTTTCCATATTGGCCAAGATCTCAGGGATGTCAATTTATACCAATGTCGGCCAACCATCAACATGGTATTATCAATATCTTGTCTTAGATAAACTGAAATATCCCGGTATATCAAATTGATATGTTGATATGCCATCAAAATTTCAGCCAATATTTCTGAATCAAGATTTTATCACATCCAAGTGATTATTACTCAACATTCAAATTAATTTCTTAAAATAGCACTTAATGCCTGCATTGCATTTGTAGGCAAAACAGTAACCAACCAAACATTGAATAAGACAATACTCAATGGTTCACAAGTCGCTGAATATTTATTCTGTAAAGGTTTATTTGACCCAATTGTACCACGTAATCCATTAAAAGATGTTCAGAGTGAGTTATTTCAGCCCCACGGTTTTTTTCCCTAAATCAAAATTTCTAACATACCTTACCTGTTAAGATTTTGATTCTGAAATTCTAAAATACCTACCGAGATCCTAGGATATCTTGGCCTTCCCTTTTTGGCCAAAGCCTCCTTCTACCCAGTATCTCAGACCATCTTGGTATTTGTGACCCACTTAGATGGCCGAGTTCAAAACCTTGACACATCGTACACTACTTATCTGGTAACACTCATACCATTGTTGCTATGCTACCTCCTCTTTTCTTCTCTCTTCCTCAGCGCATCTACTATTCACCACATGGTTGATTCAATTTTCTCATAAAAAAATCATTTCAATTGGAGATAAGGGATGTTCGAGGTAGTTCATCATAATATGAATGTCACAATATATTAAAAAGTTTAGTAAAAATATCCATTACATTATTTTTTCCTATGAGTGTACACATGCATGATATGTACATAATAGTATGTATTTTCAGTTCTAGTGGCATCATACCCATAGGGTATATTTCATCGCAACTGCCCGAATATGTAAATATTCATATTTCTAGGCTGACTTTAGCCCATCACCAATGAAAAACAGATCAGCACTTTTTGGAAAGTCAAAGGCTTGAGCTCTGCACTTAGGCCCTGACTTCCCAAAAACCAAGAACACAGAAATAGCAACTTTTGCTGAAACCCTAATTTCAGGATGTCAGTTCCAACAAAACACATCTGTAGTGTAACTCTTTCAGCTATATGTGTCAGCTTCACGACTTTCACATACATATAGACTTGTTCATTGTACAACAATAACAACCCAATGAGGAACACTAAATACAAGTTGAAATGGGATTCTGGAAGGTTTGTGCTATTAGAGAACAAAAGAGACTCAGATAGTTAGACCTGACATGGGAAACTACCCATTTTTTTGGACCTAGAAAAAGAGAAACAATTGTGAACTAGATTTCACAGTCAACCTCAAGGCTCAAGCCAAAAGAATTAGCCTTGTTTATGCTTTTGTTTAATAATGTTCACATCAAGGTCCGCCGTACCGGTACCGGTCGGCGTACCGGTGGCCGGCCGGACCGGTACGGTACCGGTCCGGTCCGGTACGTACCGGCTGGTACCGGTCCCGTACCGGCCGGTACGCGGTGGTTTCAAAAACTACAGCGCGCGGCGCTGTGGTTCTTAAAAAAAAAAAAAAATCGTACCGGTGCGAACCGGCCGGTTCGCACCGGTACGAGGCCGGTACCGGCCAGTACGGGCTCCGAACCGGCCGGTACGGGCCCGAACCGGCCGGTACGCACCCGTACCGGCCGATTCGGATAAAAAACCGAAAAATACCGGTTTTTTATCCATTCCGGTACCGGTCCACGGCCGGACCGGTACGTACCGGCCCGTACCGGCTGGTACGGCATTCCATGGTTCACATAGTGCCTCAAAAATAGGAAATGGGCCCAAAAAAATAGTCTGATAAGGTCATAAATTTGTTGCCCGACATAAAACAGTTCCTAGATAGCTGGGTGCTCCACATGCAATTTCTGAAGAGTTTTACAATAACAATGGATAACCCATTGTTTTAAAAAAACAATGAAGATAACTCACAGGATTTAAAAACATCATATGTTAATTTAATTTATAAGAAGAATCATCATTAACAACTGAAGCAATTGTCCACAATCTTATAAAAAAACTCAATGTAGAAAGAGTACTTATCAAAACTAAATTAGTAAAAATTTCACAGAAATAACACTCAACAGAAGAAATAACAAATTTAAGAATATTTGAAATTCTTAACATACTTCTGACTAGAATATTACAAGTTTTCTGAATACTGTGCTTTTAAGGATGAAAATATTTAGAATGTTTAAGCAGATAGTCAAGTTAGCAGCACACAATGAGAGCTTTTAAAGTATAGAACCCCAAAAGAGCATAAACCTCCATACTGAGAAAAATGTGAAGAAGATGACAAATGACATACTCAACAACTTCATATGCATCCTCAACAGTATATCTCTCCCACTTTGTGTATGAACCTTTCCACAAATCTGGAAATGAAGGTACCTCCAAAGGAAAGGATTGTTCGTCTATGATGTGCCAGTGAAGAACATTCTACTGAATGCCATTCACAATATCAGTAGATGGAAAAAAAAGTCATGAAATGTGAGACGGAAAAAGGAAAGAAGGAATGAGAAGAAAAAAATGGTGGAGTTGACCACTCTGACTTTACAAAAGGAATACTTCTTACCATTTTAGCATACGACATAGAGTCAATCACTTGCTTGATCACACTTAGTGGTAGGTAATGCCGCGAGGTATCTGTAAATGAGTACAAATACACACAAAATGGAGAGTCATGTACTTTTAACATTCGAAACACTAAAAAAAAAAGAAGCAGAAAAAAACAAAGTAAATTTGTGTGATGCACAGCACAATCATTTTCTTACCAAGAAGAAGCCCGCGAAAAGCAAACCGTGGTTCATCTTGAATGTACCATGGGGCCTTGTACACTTCTACAGTTTTAGTTTCATAATTAAGTATACACAATTGGCTGAATGTCTGGAAACAATGAAGTTCAGTCAGAAAGGAATTTTCAAGCATTTGTATGTAGTGCAACAAGTTGCACAATGTAGTGCATCGAAAATAAGCTACCAAAACTGACCGTTATTTGGCATACAGAAATAGCAGTTTCAAAGAGGAAAAAAAAGGTAGACACTCATTAGGAGCTCTGAGAACAGTATTCCTATGGATATGCATGCTCTGTGTGTATGCGCACATGTATGCGCATATATCCAACTTTGAACTGGTGATAATGAAAAATTTCCAAACAGAATACATGCACAACAGGAAGAATCCAACAGTTGCATTAGCATTTAACCTCTACACTTACCCACCACCAACATTTAGTATTATTTTATCTAAGGTTCGCCATCTCGGTACGCCATCCATACCGGATACCGATGTTGACCTAGTATGGTACGCCCCGTACTATTCGGTTTGGGCCAGTACGGCATACCATGATTTTATCAATATATATTGTATATGCACATATACAAATACGGGCATATGTGTGTATTACATATAGTTAGAACTTCTTTCGTGCAATAGCAGTCATGCACATTGGTTAACATCAGAAAACTTGTCATCAATTACAGGTTCCAAGATGTTCCTTGCCGCACAACCATTTCTGGCAACTTCCAGATTACCCTTTGGCAACCACATGAAGAACATTGGAAATATTTGAGTCCTTGGCATGTTAGTAGTAGAGTATGATGACTAGAATAACAGAGGGTCACAAATTTAAATATTACTACGAAAAAAAGGATCCAAATTTTCTGGAACATTTAAGAAAACCCTAAAGCCGTCATATAGTTAAACTTTGCTGGCCGAATAAGTGAATCTTGGGTTATAATAGAACCAATTGGTTGCATGATGACATGGTATGACAATATGGCACATGTAATATCGATGGGATGATTAATAAAAATAGCCCAAGATTTGTAGCATGAAGAGAAGAGGCATGAGAAGGACTTCAAAATGGGTCCTATGATCCTATCTGTTTCATAGTGATTGAAAGCTTTTAACATATGAATCAATGAAAAAGAGCTGCAAGAGCAATGATTTCCATATATAAGTCACCAAAGATTGGATTCTGGAATAACATTGTTAGTGCATAGGGATGGTTTTTGGAAGGTGGAGAGGGCACTTGGAAGATATAGATGAGAAGGATCTTGGTCATGCACATGAGAACATGTTCTATGGATTGTGGGATGCAGGTCTGGCCAAGGATGGCACAAAACAGAATCAAGTAAATGCACGTGAAGCTGCTATAGAATAATACCACATTAAAAATATGAGTAGTAAGTTTTATCCATGGCTGTACAGTACAAATTCTATAAGGTGTAGAATAGGGCGGCAAACAGTCCAAGCCATCCATGAGCAGCTCAGGTGTGGCTTGATAATGGCTTGCTTCTGCTCAGCTCAGTTAGAAGATAAGCCAGGCTCAAACAAATTTCAAAAATTGGCGCATAAACAAGCTGACCCTGAACATAAGTGGCTTGCAAAAATAAAGGAAAGCTCAGCTCGACTTGTTAAAAGCTCCACTTCGGTCTTTTATGAACCAAGCTTGAACAGATTTTGTTGAGCTAGGCTCAAGCTCAAGCAGCCTTTTTATATATCAAGCCAAGTCCAAGCAGCTTTACACTTGGCTTCAGCTCATTCGCACCCCTGGAAAATGATTCAATGTGAAACTCATACAGCAAAAGTTCTATAAACATCAGTGTTCATGCATACCTCTAACCCACGCATAGCCCCATAAATAGTATTGGCCTGCAACAAAAGAAATATTCAAGAGACATTAACCCATATTAACGCATCTGAGGGACATATGCAGATTGTGTACATAAAGAACAAAGTGTTGTTAAATCAATAGTGAAAAAGGTAAGATTTGAGAGATGAACAGTGAAGTTCATTACAAAATAGGAAACAATAGGAGTAACATTCTTATTTTTTATTCCCATCGATTATGAATTTCAGAAGATAAATTATAAAACAAATTATAGTTTTCTGATTAAATGTTTTGTAAATAGGCTTGACACGCGAACAGACTTTAAGTGACAGCAGATATGATCAAAGATTCAATCATTGAATATAACAATAAAATAACAATTAACATTTACTCTTACTTTTCTCAAAAAGTAACACTTATTCTTACAAGATAATACGATACGTATAGGAAAAAATGATTTGTTTTTTAGTAGACAGCTATTTTTAGATCATGATGATAGGCAACTTAATCAAACAAAGAGCTTACTTTATGTTCAGATTACATCTTACAGATAGCAACTTTTTACCAAACAGGGATGGTTTCCCTAACTTCTACATAAAATTGATTGAACTTAAGAAATAATCAGAATAATAATCAATTGTCAAATAGCAATATAATGTGTTAGTTACAAGATATATCACATAAATGATTCTGTACTTGCATATTTTGTCGTTTGTCAGGAGATATGAAAAGAAGCTGTCAGTTGTTCAAACCAATAAAGTGGAAATTATTCATAATAGAACTCAAAAAACATTATTGTTTGGAGCTTGTAAGGATTAGTTTGGACCACTGGTGTTTGTCTTATTTTAGATATTTCCAACATCATGTGTAAGATTGCCTACTTTCACTACTCCAATCTTGGGGAAAAAATCTGCCTCTGCTCTTATTATTTGCCATGATCAATATACAAAAAAAGCAACCTTTATCTAATCATTTCATGGTCAGCTACAGGGCACCCGCTTCACCAACAGTTCTGCTTGAAGACACTGACAATTCGCACTAAAAGAATATGTGCTTCTAACAAAGATTCCAAATCTTAGAGTCTCAGGAAACTCTATGAATCCATCACATCATCAAATGAAAAACGAATTACATCGGTGCATCAAATCAAGTACATAGTCCAGAGTCAAAGCAATTACTGGTTGCAAATAAAAGAACGTTAGGTTCCAAATTAGATCAGAAATCTTAACGACTCAGGAAACTGTTTAAATGAATCAAACTATCTTATTAAAGACAGAGTACATAGACGCATCGATTCAAGATCGTAAGCCATAGGCCAAAGAATTATAGGGAGCAAATCTTAAACGAGTCAACAAACGGTTCGAATCCCACTAAGATGAACGTGATCCAGATAAGATTACTGGGACAGGAAAGGAGTATAACGACGCATCAAATCAAGAACGTGATCCAGATGTCGAATTCTTTTCAAGAAACAACATCAACAACTATCTTCCATACCTCGATCGTAGCTCCTCGAAAGATCGAAAGGCGCCCTTCGCCACCCACGTAGAGGGTGTAACTCTCGTCCACGCCTAATTGAAGCTGCTCGCCAGCGGATCACATCACGTCAGAACCCGAAGAACCATAAGCAAACGAATCGAGAAACCCTAAAAACCGAATGCTCCCACCGTTTCGTTATCGGACGAGACGAACACAGTCAGCTCGCTGACGTCGTACACCCCCGACCACCGCCGGACGGATCTGGCCCACGGCTTAAAGATCAAATCCTTATACCTCTCGAACGCCTCCTTCAAGATGGTGGAGTTGTTCCCCCCGGGTCCTTCGAGTCGGAGAGCCAGGTCGGGGTCGACGGCCAAGGTCCGGTCGCCATGGCGGAATTCTTTGGGGAGAGGCCAGATGTAGACGGTGGAGTCGTCGAGAGCAGCGGTGGAGTTGCGAAACCTATGGGAGGGAGACGAGAGAAGGAAAAGGGAGAGCAAAAGAAGAAGAAGAAGAAGGACGGGGAGGGAGTTCATCGATTTGGGGAAGAAAGAGGCTCCGGGGCAAGGAGTGCCGGCGGAGAGAAAGATCTCCGATGAGGGCGGTTTTTATAGTGGGATTACGAACTGGAGGAGGGGACTGGGGTGACAGCTGGCACGAGGAGAGGTTATGATCGTTTCGGCTCGGGGATCGGACGATGGCTGGCGTACTGACACCTGCGTCGGTGGGGCCTGCCTCGCTGTATGCGTCCGTTTCTTCTCTTCTATAGTGGTTGGTGGGGGAGGAGTAACGTATTAGGTGTAACCGACGGAATATTTATATGACTTCATACTTGGTGTCCGATGTGATGGTCTTGTGAGACTGGTAGTTCTTCTCCTCTCTAAGTCGAAACAAGAAGCGGAAGCAATCTACGAGGACACGGCCAAAACAAAAACAGGAGAAAGAAAAGGCTGGGAAAGATTTGTCATTTCTTTAAACAGTAATTAGATTCAAGTTTTTCTTTTTTTCTTCTTATCCAAATTGGCCAGAAACAATGAAATAGTTGAGAAGCTTTTAAATATGTTGTGCTTAGCTAAGGAGTCATGTTAGCTACTGGAAAGTCTCATGATTCTGATTTGTTTCAATGTAGGCTGGCATGGTTGCCTTCGAACCCAAAAATATGGAGAAGTTTGTAAATGATATTTAGAAATGCAATTATGCAATTTATTATTTATATGCTAACAATAACTTATCAACCACCATAGAAAGTTGGTCAAATTTGCTGTCCCTGCTCTCAAACTTATTTAGATGAATAAGTTATTTTCCGTGGCTAGCGTTTATCAATAAAATAGAAAAAAAAATCTTACCCAACAAGAAAATAGATAAATTATTTTCCAATCAGCCGAAAAAATAATATTTTTATTTTATTTCTAAAATACCCCTAGTCTTATAAAAACAATAATATAATATAATATAATATAATATACTATTTTATTATTCAAAATAAAAAAAAATTGGATGTGCATTAAATTTTTTAAATCGAGCAACCTTTGGGACGTGAGTTGCCTAATCTGCAAGGCCATGCTCGTCCAGGTTTTTTTTAAAAAAAATTTATGAAAATTTAAGCGTTTAGAGTTGCTCGCACAAAATTTAAACTAGAATTTTGACATGCGACACATGCCAATGATCCCTTTGCGTAGCAAATTAAAGATAAGTTTGTTGGTTATCTCCGCAAGAAAAAAAAAAAAAAAAAACTAATTGCTTGTTGGACAAACTGAGCGTATCAGGTCGTTCAAAAGAATTGTTGGCACAGATTTGCCATTTTAAATATGGCT
The DNA here is from genome assembly GCF_009389715.1 of Phoenix dactylifera. Classification (NCBI taxonomy): domain Eukaryota; kingdom Viridiplantae; phylum Streptophyta; class Magnoliopsida; order Arecales; family Arecaceae; genus Phoenix; species Phoenix dactylifera. The sequence continues at coordinate 10,967,074 of NC_052404.1, read as the reverse complement.
ACCAATCAAGTTCCATCTCAGCCATTTACTAGAACTTCAGTTTCTTACTCAAAGGTTGATGTTCAAATGCAAAGAAGATATTTACCCAAAAGAAGAAAAAAAAAATACTAAAGAAAACTTTAGGCAAACGTCCAGGGATTCTTTCGGAACTATAGGTGGGTAAGACAGTTCATAACGATAATGAGTGCCGTGCCAATTGCCCATCAGTAATTTAATTTCAACTCTTAAAAAATGCATCATGACTCATGAGTACCATAGCATTCTATTCGAGGTACGCCGTACCAATTCGAACCGAGTAATACAGAACGTACCGATACTCGATATGCTAAATAATCTTCATACCGTACCATATCAATATTATACAAATATGGTACCGGCATGGAATATGGTACCGAGATGACAAACCTTACGCCACTTAATATGAACATAACAACACTCAAGTGAAAAAGTGATTGCCGCATGAATTGGATTGGAGGAAAAGTTGATCATAAGAAAACAATTTAAAGCATCATCAAAGCAATACGATATAACATTTCAATACAACATAATAAGAGAATTTATATATCCAAATAGAACATATCATCAGCAAACTCAAATGGGAGAGGAAAAAGCACTCAAATGCTGAAGTCCATAAATCGCCTAAACACAAGGAAAAATCCTATCAGCCTTAAGAAACTTAGAAGCACTTCCGGTGGACAATTGATGGTCCTGCTTCATCATATTCTCCCTTAGAAATCCACATCTGCAAACACAGAAGTATGGTAGTTAGGCATAGAGCAACAGCAGATTTCTTCAAAGGTGACAGAAAAATGCAGCACTGAGACATCACCTGTTGGAAGGTACTGAGGGAGGCAAGGATGGATCCTCCGATCCAGACGCTGTATTTCCGTTCCGGGGGGGCAACCACCTTAATTTTCATGCTGCTTGGAGCAAGGGCAGTGATTTCCTTGCTCATGCGGTCTGCGATTCCAGGGAACATGGTGGTGCCCCCACTGAGCACGATATTCCCATACAAATCCTTCCTGATATCAACATCACACTTCATGATGGAGTTGTATGTGGTCTCATGAATTCCAGCAGCTTCCATACCAATCAATGAAGGCTGGAAGAGCACCTCGGGGCATCTAAACCTCTCAGCCCCAATAGTGATAACCTGCCCATCGGGCAGTTCGTAGCTCTTTTCTACGGTGGAGCTGCTCTTGGCAGTTTCCAGCTCCTGCTCATAATCAAGGGCAACATAGGCTAATTTTTCCTTTATGTCCCTGACAATTTCTCGTTCTGCTGTTGTGGTGAAAGAATAACCTCTCTCAGTAAGGATCTTCATCAGTGCATCTGTGAGATCACGGCCAGCAAGATCCAGACGAAGGATGGCATGGGGTAGTGCATATCCTTCATATATTGGAACTGTGTGGCTCACACCATCACCAGAATCCAACACAATTCCTATAAGCAGAAAACAACAACTCAGTGGAAGCACAGATGAAGATGATGGGTTATGCGAATAATGCAGCCATTCTGATACAAACCGGTTGTACGGCCACTGGCATATAGGGAAAGGACAGCCTGAATTGCAACATACATAGCAGGCACATTGAAAGTCTCGAACATGATCTGGGTCATTTTCTCTCTGTTTGCTTTAGGGTTGAGTGGAGCTTCAGTGAGGAGCACGGGGTGCTCTTCAGGGGCGACACGAAGCTCATTGTAGAAGGTGTGGTGCCAAATCTTCTCCATGTCATCCCAATTGCTGACGATCCCGTGCTCGATAGGGTATTTCAAAGTGAGGATACCTCTTTTGGACTGAGCTTCATCACCCACGTAAGCATCCTTCTGGCCCATCCCTACCATGACACCCGTGTGACGAGGGCGCCCTACAATGCTGGGGAATACTGCCCTAGGTGCGTCATCGCCGGCAAATCCAGCCTACAGATGTATTCCAAGAGGGGGAAAAAAAAAGGTTACTTTGAGATCATGAGCAAAATGCACTAATTCTCAAAGAAGGAAGAAGACAATTAAGCCTGATAAAAGATTTGGTTAATTAACCTTGACCATCCCAGTTCCATTGTCGCAGACAAGAGGTTGAATATCCTCAGCATCAGCCATTTTCTACAGCTCTGCAGAAGAAATATTGCATGCGAAAGAATTTATTTTGTAGCCAGCAAAGAACAACTGTGCCACATATTTGACCTTGATAACATATCTTGGCAAGTTATTTTGAGCTTGATTTAAATTTCCAGTTCTAAATTATGCATTTATTGTTTTCATACTGAGTGATGGAAGGCCATGCGACACCAATAATTTTTGAAATAGTGGATTGTTTTTCTGGCATATGGAACAAAGTTGTAATATAACCAATGCAAGCTTTAAATCTGTAACAAGCAAGACAACTACATGATCAACTATCGAGTTCTGCTTCAAATTCAATTTATATTTGATACAAATTAATCATCATGAATAATAAGGTGGCCATAAGATGTGCCGATCCGGTGGTCATTCGTAATCTCATTATGTGATTTGTCTCCTAGCTTTCCTAACAAAACATATGGCAAGAATCATAAATTTAACTTTCCATATAGCAGGTGGAAATGAAATCATACAACTAACTGTGAGCAAATCGATCCGTTGTTCCAAAGAAGAGCATCCACACGCCATTTACTTCCAAAATACAATCTAGAGGGCAGATACATTTCTCAAGCATAAATGGTGGATACGATCGACACGACTTTACATGCATATCTACAGCCATATCGGTCATAGAATGACAAACCCAGAGTTTGATCAGCCACCAAAACGGCAATGAGATAACAGATGACAGCGCTTAAGGAATAGATCAAAGAAAAACTTAGATCCAGGTCATAAAAACTTCAGAAAATTACTCATATATCACAAATCTCTGGAGCAAAGCTAATAACTGGCATAAAATCTTCTTAACCTCGGGAAATCGAGAGATCTGAAACTAGGAAGCATGACTCTGCAATCAAACGACATAATTCTCCATATTTTCATCGCTCTTTAGATTTCCATCAATAAAAATGCGAACTTTGCAACCAAATTCAAACGAATAATCACAACATTGAACGGATCCACCGAAAAAAATATCAAGAGAGAGAGAAATAGAACTCGATGAGGCAACGATTGCGTACCTCGTGGAGGACTGGCGATGGATGGGAGAACTCCCCTTCCTCGGATAAGATCTCTAAGTAGAGGAAAGGAGCCAAGGAAGCGCTCTTGGAGCTGCTACAGAGGAGGAGGAAGCCCCCTTCATACGATGGCCGCGTGGGTAAAAGCCATCGCAAAAAATGGCCTGCCAGCCTTTTGTCCCCCCGTAGAATTTGGAAGTACATGGATCCGCTGAGATTCCAAACAGCGGATACTGTGTTTCAAATCATCATAACCGTTGATGCTCTTAGATCGAGAGCTTTGGTACACAGGATACAGGATGTACCCTGTTTTCGAGGCTAGCAGCGTGTGAACATGGATCCAGGCTGGGTATTGGGCAGCTCCAGGGGCATGTGGTTAGCCACCTAAGAAGGCGCAAAAGGTCTCGCTTTTTTAGAGGGAGCAATGATTAAATGCTTTTTATAAATGGAATGCAAAGGCAGTGTTAAGATGTTTAAATGCTTGGCTTTTTATTTTTCCATCTTGCACAGATGCAATGCATTTGAACAAGCCTGGTGGAGCTTTTTTTTTTTTTTTTAAAGGTTTCTACTTCAATATGATCTAACATGCATGCTTTGTAAGCTGCGAAAGATTAGATCGGTTATTTATCTGAATCGTATGTTTCGATCCGAAATTGGGTTGCATTAGAATCTTCAATGTTTCGGTTGACCTTAGCGCTTCAAATTTTGATCCTAGTATGTTTAATTGGATCAAAGTGACGCTTCAACATCTAGGTTATATCTTTAGTAAAAATAGTTAATGGTTTCAATTTGCTCTGAATTTTTCGATCTGTGACTGAAAATCTATTTTTTCTTTTTTCAATAAAAGAAGAAGGAAAGTTTTTAGGAAAGGACTTGATCATATATATACATATATATATATATATATATATATATATATATATATATACCACTTAAACTCCATGTAAAACAACTCAAAATGCGGATGCTTTCTTTTCAAGTAGATGGAAAACGAGAAACAAAGAAATTATGAAGTTTGTATGGAACCCTAGAAATAATAAGATAATTGTTCAATGTGACTCCATAAACCAAGGGGAAACTCATGAGTCATGTAAATTATATTGCTAAAAGTTTAAACAAATGGGTACAACTAATACTACTTTGAATAGAAAATAATGTTTCAAATTTGTTCTGATACAAACATATGTTTTGTAGCTAATAGTGTACACTGCTTGCAAGAAAGTAGTTAAGTATTATGTGGAATATTCATGCATATTCAATTATATATTCACTGTGCATCTTTTTTAGATGCTTTAGCAGTCTATCTCTTCAATACGTAAAAAATATAAAAGACAGAGAAATTATTCCTCTCCCAATTCCTACTATCTTTTCAAACAAAAAATATATATAGTGGTAATGTGTTGTCTATAAAGTTGGAATCTAGACCTCTTTTTTTTTTTTTTTGGTACATCGGTGGCTCACACTAGCCTTACGTGAGCACTGCCATAAGAGTCCAAAGAAAAAATACACCTCATAGGTGGGAGAACAGATACATGGCAGGTCCAGAAAATCTTTCCAAAATGGTGAGCAGCAAAGGAGGCGACCCAATCTGCAGCTCTATTCGCCTTCCGATAAATATGCACAACTTGGAAGGCAACACAAGCCCCCAATAGCCTCCGAATGTCGACTAGAAGTGGATGATCTGTCTCCCACGTCCTTTCCTGTTGGATCCGCTCAATAATCTCCACTGAGTCTCTCTCTAAGATAATATTTCCAGCCTCAAGTACTTGCCTGGCATAGGAGATTCCCTCCTACGAATTTAGACCTCTTTTAAGAGCAAGCCTTTGAGTTCTCCTAAACAACAAGAACCACCGTTCCGCCATGAGTTTTGTTGCACCCCATGAAAAACTTTAGAATTTATATTAGAGGTATTATAGTAATTTAACAAAATTTCAAAGAAAGTCAGCAATAACCAGCTATAACGGATCAAAATCACATCTGGGAAATTTTTTTTGCATAAATTAACAATTTCTCAATCATAATTTTTCCACCTTGACATTTTACAAAACTAAGATTAACATTAGGGGCATGATGGTCATTCAACAGTCTTAAAATGCAAAAACCAAGCATAATAGATTTGAATCGCATCCTACAAAAGATCATCTAAACTAGTAATTTGGGATTACGTTGACCATCTCTCTCTTTCCACCATCTTCTTCACAACTTGGCACTTAAAAAGGAAGAACGTTACGCAAATAAACATTTTCTTACATATGAAATAGAATTTTACAAGAAAAATAAAATATAGCTTCAAAAATTATTTATAGTCATGGTCATTCTATTGGCACAGGAGCTAGCTCAACCCAGGTGCCGAGTTAACGAGGTCAATGGATATCTCGACTTGTTTACCGTTTGCATTGGAAATATTGGATGGAATCACCGCATGCCTATGCAGCGATGGTCCGATGGCCATTACGCTCAGTCGATGATGACCCGATGATAAGCACCTATAAGTTGGTGTTAGATGGCAGAGGATGGCTTTGACCAGCGCTCCAATGCTGGCTCCGATCTGAAATAGCGAAAACAAAAAAGTCCACCCATCGGAGTATGTCTGATAGGGGATCTTCTGATGCCTAAGTCAAATATGGCTCTGAGAAAAGAGGAAAAAGCCTAAAAGCCTAAGAGGAGTGGAGAGGCAATGTAAGAGAGTTGACCTGGAGGGCCCTCAGGAACACAATATATAGATGAGGCCTGGAGCCCGATGTTGAGTAGTTCAAGACTATATGATAATTGATAAGGTAACAAACTACGCATCTCACCCATGAATCATGCCTATGCTTCTCAGTCGTAGGGATTTGTTCAGGTGTCGCGTTTGTTAGGAAATAGTTGGTGATCACGATCAATTTGTTGCCAGTTGGAGGGAGAGTTTGAAATGCAAAGAACTCTCCGTGCATCTTTTAGGTCGACCATATGGCAAGCTTTAAGTGGTCGGCCCGCTATTAAGTGGCAAGCTTTTATTGGTCGATTTGTCTCATCGTCAAAGATTGGTTCAAAGGTGTATTACTCCCCCCCCCCCCCCCTTTCCGAGGCTAAGGTAACTTGATCATCTTAGATGAAGGAAGTAGCTTTCCTCGGGCGAAACCAACCAGCTGAGGCAAGCCATGAATCCAATCAGCCAGAGCTATCTTATCAGCTTCGAAAATCTTCTAAAGACTGCATTTTATGATTGAGTAGTGTTTACACTTACCGAAGTGGTATCATGAGTGGCCAAATTTTTGGGACGATGATTGGATGCTTTGCTGGTAGTGATCCTCACGATGGATCGGAATCGAATGCCCGATTGATACATGGTGGAGATGGACCGATTGATCTTCGTTTTGAAGTTTCTGCAACCAGACGTCTTCAGAGCGGCTGAAGGTTAACCAGCTCTCCAACCCTGAAATCCTTTCTATTCTTCATTCTCGACCAAGGCTCTCTTTCGTTGCCGCTGCTAACATTCGTTCTTCTATTTTCCTACCTAAGTTTCTTCATCTTAAGCTTGTGGTAAGCTTCCTTGATTCTTTCTTTCAGTTCCTTCTCATGTTCTGCAATTTTCTCCTCTTTTCTTTGATTTCTTGTTTGGGAGAAGTAATGAGACAGATGGCGAAGAAGTTGTCGGACGTCGAGCCTGTGGCTCAACGCTCATTTTGTCAAGCATTTAGGGGCTCGAAGGGATCCTCTTCGGCAGTCGACTTTGCTCCATCTGCTAAGAACTTTGAAGTTGCCCAACCCTTCTAGTCGGGTGACGCCACCAGGAAAAACGAGAAAACTATAAAAGGTGAGTCTGAGGTTTCCCATTCCGTCCCTTTTTGTTATGTTTTTGTATAGGTATCGGCTTGTTTCGACCCAACTCATCCCCAATGCATGAAGGATGATCGTTAGATTCTTTTCTTTTGTTATTTTTCACGGTCTCCCTCCTTTTTGGGTTGTTCCAAGCTTTCTTTCAGTCGAAGGAGCACCCTCGAAAATAAAGATGGTGGTATCTTTTTAGCATTAAATGTTGCCATCTTCTTCTGTCTAGTCCTTCCTCTATTTATGGCTGGAAAGGCCAATTATTTTTTGTGTCCTTCGAGAGGGGTTGTGCCTTCCGATAGAGAGGGTCCATGCCAAGGAAGAAGGCAATAAATCTATTCCCAATATTATCCGACAAGGAGCAGATGACGGTCGATACCTTTTGCATTATGCAGGCATCATCTTTGACCGAACTGCTTTCCATGGCCATCTTGGCAAATGCTAATGGTTGGACAATCTTTTATAGTTAAACTTACCCTAAGATGGCAATCTTTTATGCATCATTGTCTGCATAAAATTCTGAGAGCTGCAACTGGTAACTTGTGATAGTTACTGAAGCAAGCACATGCTGTAGGGTTTTGGGATTGTTAGTGCACATGAGAGTGTCATGGAAGCAGCAATATCAGCAACAGATGCACTCTCCATATTATGGTGCATGCTCATCTTTTGCCCCCTCTTTATGTGACATAGACAATTAATGTTTCTACCCCACTATGAAGCGTTTCTAGTTTCCCCCTACTTTTATTTAAGAGATACGATTGATTTGGATTTGGCACCTTGGTCATATGAGATTCAATCCACCAGGTACTAGAAGCACAAACAACAAATTTGTATGCAAATAATTGCAAAGCGGTCTAAATGGATACCCTTGAATTTGGGCATATAATAAATATATATATACACGCTGAACGGCCTGATTCGCATTATTTTAGTATGAATATATTTTAAAAAAAATCAAAAAATAAAATGTACCGAAGTGCCCTTAGTATTAATGCCAAGTCGGTCCAGGGGCACAATTTTTTCATTTAAGATTTTCACACAATTCTGTGATGGTAGGTAAGGACGTGGTCAACTTAATAACACATATGCCTTGGTTATTGCAGGTGGATTATAAGGAAGCCTTATTCCCATGGCATGTAGTGATGTAGATAAGAAAGATTTTCTTCTTTGGACCATCACCTGCATCACAACTTTATTTCTTGGGATATAGAGATTGGTGCGCTTGTTGGGGTGAGTGTTAATCTGCATGGCTATGTGAAGCATATAAGTTTCTTTTCAGAACTTGTTATTTTATTTGACAACACCAAACTTTAAACACACACATGCCAGTCTCCAAGTCCTATCTCGTACCACCATGAGTTACCACCTCCATTCCCATCCTCATCTTCCTATTATCAGCAACAACTTATTAATATAAATGTAGACAAGAACATAAAAACATAGCAATAGTCCTCAACTCTCATTACAAATATTATTATTTGGATGCACACAGCATTGACCTAACCTAGTTACACAAGCATTAGGCATTAACTTTTGGCGCCCATCCAGCAACCACATGCTCCTCCGCTGCCTTGGTCTTTATGAAGGACTCCCGATTGAAAAGCAGCTGGACAAATTGAGAATCTTACATCAAGTCTTTTACATAAAATTAATAATTAATGAGACATAGTTAGCATAAGGCAACATGATAAGTAATTCATGCATAGGACACGGTAACCATGCATTTCTTCACTGAGGGAATATAGAATCCTAAAAGCGTGATGACAATTACTTATAGATTCCATAAATAATCATTCATAGATAATATGAGCCAAATATACTCTCCATTAAGTCTTTTACGTAAAATTAATAACTAATGAGACATAGTTAGCATAAGGCCACACGACAAGTAATTCATGTATAGGACTTAGTGCGCATGTTTCTTCACTGAGGAAACATAAGATCCAAAAAGTGTGATGACAATTATTTATAGGTTCCATAAACAATTATTCATAGAATAATATGAGCGAAATATAATTTGCGCAGAACTATATGAGCATATATTAAAGAATACAGGCAATATTCTCTGAATTAGCAGCAGTAACAATTTCACAAACTTCACAAAAATATTTTTTTTTAAAAAATGCGCATATTCCTTCCTTTCTTGTAACTAGTCACTCGAATAGCAGATATATATATATAGCTAGTTTGTCTCTACTGCAGTAGCATGACTAGATTTTAAGAAAACGACCTATTAGTTCCCTCCCTAACATGCATAGCTGAAGCAAACTCATCAGCTTGTCTGTAGTCCTATGCTGCAGGAATTTTTTTCCCTAAGCCAGTGGATATCCAAAAATATTTCATTTTGGTCCATTGTAATAGAAACTTTCTAATGAAAAAACCAAGGGACTTGGTCTTTAACATTCAGTTCTAGTTTGAGAATTGCTGTGGTTATTTATATTGCAAGTTGTTACAAAGGTAACAGAACAACTAAACACAGCATTGTAAAATCATTCCATCACCAACAGAACCATATTTCCGCAAGTTTAAGCAATCATTCCATCACCACCGCACACACGTGAGCATACCCAGACAAGCATGGATGCACACCATACATGCACCTGCATGCACGCCAAGCATAAAAGCAATTAATCCTAGGAACTTATCCAGCATAGTCAAGCATCAAACTTGTCTTGAGAGAGACCAAACAAGAACCCAATAAACTGAACAACTGAATGAGACAGTGATTTCACAAATAAAAAGAACCTAGTCATGAAAGATTGTTTCTTAACTTTTACCCAAGAAGGTACTACCATCTAGCATCACATTAAAACACTCCATACGAGTCGACACACATGTTCTGTATGAGAAATCCATTTTGATCACTGCAACAGTCAATAATAAGACTAAGATCACAAGACTTTATGTAACAGAACCTGGATCAGCTATAAATCACAGCTCTAAGACAAGAAGTCATCATATAAATGTCAAACTGATGCATACAATAAACTTCTTGTCAAACCACCCCAACGTCCTACATCTTATGCCAACAAACCTTGCTGATGATAGTAGAAAATTCCAAAAAAATCATGATGATCATTAGAAACCCAAATGCTTCAGAAGCATTTTTTCAATAATTAACAACTTGATGAGACTAGAAAAATCAGACTCAGTGAGTAACCCTCCCACTCAGGTTCCCAGTTGCCTATAAATGCTCCAGACCATCCATATTCAAAAGATCAATACAGATAATACTTAAGAAAACTATAGAGGACACTAGAAATTATAGAGCTTAATGTCTTAATCATTATATGATTATTAAGATTGGAAAGTGAGAAACTAAGAACACAGATCTTCATTACAATGCATGAAAAGAGAGGAGAATCAGAAGTGGTTGGTAATTATTATATAAAGATTTATCCATTATAACACAGAATCTAGAAAACAGGACCAAATGCCAAAAGAAAGTATACAAAAAACAACTAAATTCAATTATTATGAGAATTATTTCACTAGTCATATCACCTGCATATATCTCTTCACAGAGATCCTAAAATCAGTTTAATAAGGACTAGAGGATCCATAAAAGGCCATGAAAATAAAGCATAGCTCAATAAGGAACCGCTTCTAAGATCGAGGTTACACACTCCATCCCAAAAAGACAACTGTCCTGATGCAAACACATTTCTGAACAGTAATAAGGATTAGAGTAATATAAGTGCAGAGGACATGACCACACTGCAAATGCAACACTTGGATTTTACAACAACCTATAAGGACAGATGCATAGCATTGATCACCGAGAGGTGCTGCCTGAAAGAAGACTTTGCAGTGAAAATTTACAAGATAAAAAGAAAACACAATGTAGGAGACATAGATGTTAACAAGAGAGAAGTAAAGCTTTGATCGTACCTTCATGTAAGCATGAACATAAGTCAAATTTTCTGGTATCTTCCATCCTTTAAAATGATCGAGGGCTATCTCGAGATGGAACAACTTAGGTGCGAGGTTCAAGTCAACTGCTGAGATGTTCTCGCCATTAACATATGGGCCCTGCCAGCATCATAGGCCATGAATATTTAGAAAGAAAATATTTATACGCATGTGGTCCAATTTCTGGATGCATGCATGTCTTTTTATTGCCTGTATGCATTCAAGCTAGCCCTACATTGAAGAGAGAGTAAGAGAGAGGGGTGAGGTGGATGGAGGGAAGGAGGAAATGAACCATAAAGGTTAATATTTTACATGAGCTTTAAGATGCTCATCCAGTGCATGTAATTCATCAAGCAATGCTTGTTCTGACCCATCATTGGGATCCTTGCTCTTCAAAAACTTGACAAAAGAAGAGAATATTTTTGATCCCCTGAAGTGAAAAATAGAAGAAGTTAGATGGTTGGACAGTTGATCATCCAGTACTCAAAGGCTGCAGCATTGGAAATATTTATTAAACTTTTATGTTCTGAAACAAGTAGAACAATATACTTGATAAGGGTTTTTTCCTATATGAATGAAAATATCGGAGGATTTAGACTTACCTGCTTGTTTCACACCATAAAAGGACTCAAGTTTCCTCATTCCACTAACCCAATGAGGAAGTATTAAGTTAAAATAGTTCGGTGAGGGGAGTACAATCTACTTGTTTACAGTATGCTCCGCATCCAAATGTTCTTACAAAGCTTTTCTTAATCTTTGAAAGGAGACTCAGAGAGAAAGAACAGAGAAAACAAATCATCTTAAGAGGTGGAAGGGGAGAGCATGCTCATATTTGTATGGAAGAAGTTGTGTATTATTATCTAGAGTATGATGGAGGAAATTAATAGTAAAGATAGTCTCGTATGATGAGGGGATGCAAGGTAGAGTTTATGATAACAGAGACTGTTATTGCACGTTTAATGCTTACTGAAACATGATTTGCACGTTTGCCTTTGAATTTAAAAATAAACAAAAATGTTCACTAATTTAAGATCCAAACCAAGGTTTTAAAACTCAGTTTCAGTTTTTGGTCTCGATCTGCTGGGTAAACTTTCAATTTTGGCAGTTTCAGCAATTTTCCTACAAGTTTCAGCGGCGTTTCAGTCAAAAAGGTTAAAAAAAAATACAAATTAAGAAAAAAATAAAAAAATTTAAGGCAAGTTACTTATTATCATTTTGTTGTGCTTTAAGTTATCTAGGATCATAATTTGTATAAATTTCAGCAGTTTTTGGCTGAACATAAACTATATTGAAACATGACACACTAAATATATCAAATGAATGCACTTATCTATTGAGTAAAATACCAATTATCAGCTAATCAAGCATAAAATAACAAGACAAGTATATAAGATTATAAAATTGAGTACATATACCTATTTTGCATGACATACTATGGCAAGGTGCGCCATGCAAATCATTATCATAATGACATGGGTGAAATATTTATTTGGATGAGGATAATGAGATAGCTCATCATCATCATTGTGATGAGACCGTAAATTTTATTTCAAGGCAGCCACATGAGTCTTGAAATGGAATTGTGGAGAGTTTATTTAAAAAATTAAAAAAAGGAAACTAAAAGAAAAGGGATGGATCACTCTGAGCCATTACGATCTCTTAATTACTTTGTTTAGAATAAAAATCAGAATTACAAAATCCAAATCGTATGAACGGGAATCCCATCCAATAACCACACAACTCTCAACAATTCAGACTACCTAACCCCTGATTTAAAGAATACCGAAATCCCATCTAATTTACCAAAATAAACCCAAAAAAACTGATCAAAATAGATATGAACCCCAAGAAGGAAATGTACAGAGACAGGGAGATAAAGACTTACACGGAGGAGTATTCCTGGGGAGTGACAAGAGAAGGGTTTGGATAATTCTCCTCGATGATCTGGGTGATGACATCCGAATCGGGAACCCATTTGTCATCGTTGGCCTTGAACACTGGCACCTTCCCCTCGGGGCTGATCGCCAAGAACCTGACACCCCCACCCCATTCCAAGAAACCCAAAATCGTGACAAGAACTCATCACAAAAACCATTTCTTTCAAACCAAAAAAAAAAATCAAAGAAAAATCAAAAGAAAAATGACTGGCTCACCAATCGGGCTTGTTGTCGAGGTTGATCAGCTTCAACTCGTAGGGCACCTTCTTCTCCTCCAGCGTTAGAAGAACTCTCTGACAAAAAGGGCCTATATATTTTTCCCCCCCGGTCAATTAAAAACCACAGAAGACACGGATTGCAAGCGAAATTAAGAGAGAGACTCACAGTCGCCGACGATGTCGGGAGCGCCGGTAGCGGCCTTGACGCAGACCTCGACGGGTTTCACTGAAGCGGCGGCGGCCATTGGCGTTTTAACGCTCGTCTTGGGTTCAGGAGAGAGGGCAAGCAACGCGAGGGAGAGAGAGCGTCCATTTATAGTCAGATTATGCCGTCTTAATCGTGTTCCCTCGGGAAAGTTCCGTGTTGGAATTCGGTTCTGGCGTTCCTGCGGAACATTTTGGCAGAGGACACTTGGTCGGCGTTGGGGGGTTTGGTCCCTGGTTTGAAATACGGCGGTCTTCCGTTAGGGCGTCCAGATTCCGTGGGCGTACGTTATGCGAAAGGCTCGTTGATGAGTATCAGAAGCGCCACCAGGCGTGCAAATGAATGCGACGATGCCAAGTGTCGCTGCGCAGGCCTCGTGTCGGTGAGTGGGCCGCAAACTTTTAGAGCTCTTTTGGTTCGCGGGAAGCATTTTCCTTCCTAGGAATATGATTCCTGAAAAACAAATTCCTAGGAGGAGGATGCCTAGGAAAGTACTTTTGGCATGTTTGGTTGACCATGGAAAAGTGACAAATTTACAAGGTGCTTATGTTTGGTTGGCCATCCACTTTCCTAGGAAAGTTATATATAATTCCTATTATGCCCTTAATAAAAATTAGGTTTTTAATGCCTCTTTAATGCTTCTTTAATACTGAAGGGACTTTTTGGGAAAAAGTAAAAATGGAGTGATTCCCGTCTCATGGGAAAGTAACTTTCCCATGTTTCTCATGGGAAAGACTTTTCCATGAAATGTGGGAATCACATTCCCATGGAAATACAACTTTCCCTTCTCTCTCCTTTGAAAACTCCAACCAAACAAGAGGCATCTCATTACTTTTCCGTTGACCACACTTTTTTCCTTTCTTTTTCCACGAACCAAACGAGCCCTTAGTTTCGTGCTTGGTAAAAGAATTGGAAGGATTTTGGTATTGCTGCTCGGCTAAATAGCCCAAATCTTATGATATCGCGAATGTATTACACCTAAGCTATGGATATGTCCGATTTATATGGCGACCTAAGCGCACTCAGATTTCAAAGATTTTCTCAGATATTTTGAACAAAACTTTTAGCACAAGCAGACGAGAAGTAGCTGACATCTAAAATTAAAGTCTCTCGACTCAGTCCGACAATTAGTTAGCTCGACAATCAACTCAAACCGAGCAAGACTTTCTCATGGTAGAGACAGCTCGATTGTTTCCTCTAATTGTGCATGAGATCCTACCAATTCTATCATCTGTCAAGCAATTTTGGCACATTCCTGAGATGTTGCTCTATGTCTTTAGGATGCTATTGTACGATATCAAGTTTGTTAGAATACGATCCACAGAAGTTTTGGAATCCCAACTATAAATAAAATAGGAGATTCTTTGTGAAAGGTAGGAAAAAGTAGAACCGCTCTACCACTCAATATTCACCTACTAAATCATTTAATACTAGTATCATTTTTCCCATTAACAATCATCTTTGACTCAAATATTGGAAGGCTCGGTTGGAGCCAATCCAACGAGCTCTCTAACCTTCTCCAGTTGTCTTGTAGGTTCAGAAAACTAGCCCACATTATCATTTCGGGATTGACAGCAACATGCCAACAAGTGGGAATAACTTTTTTCTTAAATGAGAGAAATAAAAAATAACTTTTTTATGAAAATAAGATTTATATATTTTAAGGAAAAAAAAACTCATGTAAGACATGAAAAAATTCAATTCCTATTGAAAATTGGGATAATTTTTTTCCAAAAGTACCCTTAGTTTTTAGACAAAATATGGTAAGGTCTTTATTTTTATTAAGAACATAATATGTATTTTACATACTTTTTAAGAAATTAAATGCTTAGCCAAATATAAACTATTTTGGAATTAGTCATTTTTTTGTAATCAACTAAATATGTAAAAATTATTTTTTCAGATATCATATTTAGGCATCAACTTTAAAAAAAAAATATTATAGTAATTTTTTTTTTCATGAACTAAATGGGTCTTTGAAGCCGCAGCCAAAAAAAAAAACAAATAACTTGGTGAGCCAAACGGCAAACGTGTGATGCAATTCTTCTAGATGCTAAGGTGTGCCATACAGTTGTACAAGGACTATAGAATATCTGGTCTAACATCAATTTCAAGCAAAGTAGTTGAAAAAATAAAAAATATTATATTTAGTACTAGAAGGAAACAAGTGGGAGGTTGACATTGACTTATTTTTCTAAAGCTTGCTTATCTTTAGTGTAAAACTTGGCTTGTTTTGTTTGATACTCAATATGAGATGGGTGACATTATGAAAAAAGAGAGCAGCAAATGAGAATTCATGTTCAAACAAATGCAATGACAACAATCATTAGCTTCATATATCAAAAAACAAAAATTATTAGCTTCAATATCTATAATATATACTTAAACAACAGAAAATGCAAATATTTACATTAGCTCATGATACATTGGCAAATGTTTATCGTATATCTTGTATTAACTACATTTGTATCAAACATATCACTGGACTATTTTTTTCTTTTTTTTTTTGCAATGAAATAAATAAATGGATAAATAAGAAGCACCCTTCATCAAGTCCTTCTAGCAAATAGTCAAATATTACAAATTCTTTTGATGGCCATGAACTCCATATACACCTAAATTTAATGAAAATGCTATCAAATGAACATAGGTAGTGTGATTTGAGATTTGCTACATGGCACTTTTGTGCTGCAGGAAAGAACTAATACCATTTTATCAAAATAAGAAAGTTTTATATATTATTCTTCTCCATGATTTGCAACTTTCTCTACTATTGTACTAAATTCAGGTGTCATGAAATGAGGTTTTTGAACTAAACTCTTTTGTAAACTAGTCAGGTTTCCAATAGATCAAGCTATTTGCAAGAGTTTAGTAATCAAGCGCTAATTATCAAAAATGATCAATTTCATTCATATTCTTCGTCAAAGAAACCCAATTAGTTTGTAGGCACCTTTGGTCATAATGATATTCTGGTCCCATTTGTAAATAATCTAAGATTAAATAACACTCTTCGTATCGTGTGGACTTCAACTTTTACGATGCACAACATATAAGACATGGTTAATAATTTCAACAATGTATGATGGATGGCTGCAGCCTGCAAGCATCACAAATAGCCAAATCATTTCCTTTATCAAATAGGAATTGCATGATGGATACAAGTTATGTCATAGTTTTTTTGTACTTTATTCACTGCATAGCAAAAAAAATAAAAACTATCGATGGAATATGCCATATTTCCATGGAGTATTAACAAAACATTTTTTGGGAAAAAAAGTGAAATTGCCAAATAGGTATATTCGTAATAATAAAGTCACGATAAGAAACTTAAAGAGTATCTTTTGTTTAACATTTTTAGTGAAGTCCGGAGTTATGAAAAATAATATCAAAGTAGTTTCAGATCATGATCTATATGGACTAAAGGATATTACAGCAAATGCTTGTTTAGGCTGATCACGAGCTGGTTATGGTGTTTGTAATTGGATTTTTGATATTTGTAATTTGACTCGATGAATTTAGACCTTTTTTTTGACGTGGATGTTATAGCTTAAACAGGAGAGCATATGAGAATCCGTACGTTTAGCCCACATAGTAGATTTAGAGTATTGATACAAGCTCGATGAATGCAAATAATACTTCTCGACTAGTTTTTTTGGATAAGATTCTAGGCCATGACATTTCTTTGCTTACTACTAAATTCAAATATCAAGCAATATATTAAGCTATTTGCAGGAGTGCTGTAATCAAATGCTAATTATTGAAAATGATCATTTCATCCATATTCTACGTCAGAGAAACTAAATTAGTTTGCGGGCACCTTCGATAATTATGATGATTTAGTCATACATGTTTTGTAAATAAACAAGATTCAATAGCACTCTTGTCATCACGTTGACTTTAATGTTACACCGGAAAGCTCATTGAAGATACTGTTAATAATTTCCAAACAAATATTGGATAATTGCAAGTATTGCAAATAACCAAATCGTATGTCTTATCAGATCGATAGGAATTGCATGTATTAGACTGCTTGAAATTTATTCACTATACGGTGAAAAATAAAAAATATTCATGGAACGTGCCATGTTTACATGGAATACTTTTGCTTTTGTTTTGTTAAAAAATTGTTCGAAATTGCTAAATAGGCTTATTGGTAATACTAGAGCTTTCTCAGGGGTATTTTATCGAATATAAAATCTCAAAACTTAACCCTGAAGTCGGCGCCGCTGCTCGACTCGTCGGAGCTCCGTGGCCGTCGCCGCTGCTCCCCATCATCTTTCCCGCAATTCCATTCCTTCTGCTCGAAGAAAACAATGGAATCCATTTGCCGAGTCCATCACCACCCAATCCCCCGCCACCTCTCCCTCTTCTCCCGCCCCGCCTTCTCCAAACCCCTCTTCTCCCTTAAACCATTCTCCCCCAAACCCAGACCCCCTCTCTCCTTCCGCGCATCCTATACGTCCGCCAAAACCCCAGATCACCTCTCTTCTCTCCTCCGGCCCGCTGGCGTCGCCCTCGCCGCCGCCGCCGCCCTCCTCCTCGCCCGCCTCCACGGCCCCGCCCCCGCTGCCGCCGCCTCCCCGCTTCCCGCCGCCGTCCAGCCCGAGACCCTCCCCTCCTCCCCCGCCTCCGCCGACCCCGAAACCCTCGCCGAAGCCGAGGAGGAGCGCACCCTCGAGGAGTACCTCGACTCCCACCCCGACGACGTCCGCTCCCTCCGAGCCCTCATGGAGCTGAAGGTCAAGTCCCAGAAGCTCCCCGAGGCCATCGACATTGTCGACCGCCTCGTCGCCCTCGAGCCTGGGGAGAAGGACCTCCCTCTCCTCAAGGCCCACCTCCAGAGCTACAGCGGCGACGCCGAGACCGCGAAGCAGGGGTTCGAGGAGATCCTCCAGCAGGATCCGTTCTGCGTCGAGGCCTATCATGGGCTCGTGATGGTTGCCTCCCAGTCGGAGGAGTCCGACGAGGAGCTGGACGGCATTCTGAAGAGAGTCGAGGAAGCCATGGAGATGTGCAAGAAGGAGAAGAAAAAAGAAGAATTGAGGGATTTCGAGCTACTGGTTGCTCAGATTAGGGTCACTAAAGGGAAGTATGAAGAGGCTCTCAAGTTATATGAAGAATTGGTGAAGGAGGAGCCCGGGGATTTCAGGCCTTATCTGTGCCAGGGGATTATATATACTCTGTTGAGGAAGAAGGACGCGGCGGAGAAGCAGTTCCAGAAGTACCAAAGGCTCGTTCCGAAGGGTCATCCTTATGCACGGTATTTTGAGGAGAACATGATGGCGATGAAGATTTTTGGGCAGATGGAGGAGAACAAAAGAAAAGGATCTTTCAAGAGTTGAGGGGTTATTGGTAAGGAGGACAAGTTCATATAGGATTTATTTGATAGCACTTAATTTGAACTTTTTAGGTGTTAGCGTTTAAATGTTCAGTTGGTCAAGTTTTCTGGTTTCACTAGTAGTTATGTTGATCAGCGATTCCTTTTCGATTTCATTAGTCTGGTCACAAGGTTGTTCTGATCATGACCTTCTCAACGTTTTTGTTAATTTGGGTAGTCAGAATAGAGACATTTTAATTGAAGCTTGTATGCTCTCAGTATAAATTTTTCTCCTACTTAAGAGTTTCATTGAGGTTAGGCATTGAAATGTCAACTCAACTGAGTTTTATCAGCATGGCTTGCATTCTTTCTTGGTGGCTGCTTTTCCATGCCATAGTGTTTTAAAAGTACCTACTTACCATTTCGGTTATTTAGGATTGCAATCAGAAAACTAATACCAATTTCCATTAGGAAACAGTGTTGTCATGGCAATGGCAATCAGTTATGTGGTTGGTCAGTCTATCCCACCAATTGCATGGGGCCTGTGCAATGACAGTTCCTGATAGGTGTTTAAGTCAGCTCTTAAGTGGGAACTTATTAGATGAACTCCCTGCATTATGTAGTGATCCTAAGCTGTTAAAGATGTTACTTTGTTCTTGATTTGTCTGCATTAACTTAGAGGGCATTTGTATGGTATTTTCTTTTGTGTATCATATCTAGGTTCTTGTAGTTTATCTGAAGGAAGGGAAAAGGAAATGAAACCAGGAATCATTTACATCATGGATTCTTTTCCCTGAGTTTTATTTCTTTGCACATACTTTCTTGGTACACATCTGGAATTAATAATCAATGATTCACATTTGAAAGACAGTTTCAGTAGTGATATCAAAAGAAGTATTTAGAAGTCATATCGTTATCACATTTTTTATTAGTATCATATCATTATCACATATTTTGTTAGTATCATATCATTATTATGTACTATATCAGTATGTTAATGTCATACATTATTTGGCACCAAGATAAGTGGCATTGATGTCAATCCTAAAGTTAGCTTCAGTAATGATATAGATATTGGGATGAAACTTCGTCAATGCACAGCATTTGATATATGATAAAAAAACAATAGGGTACCTTAACTGAAGCTAAGGATTTGGGCCATGGGTGGATGCTATTATATAAATAACTGAGTAGTTGAGATCCTATGCTCATGATCAACTTGCATGATAGAAATGATCAAGGGAGGAATTGCTAAGTTGGGTTCTTAAGAGAGTGAGCTCGCTTGACTTTTGTGCATCTTGGCTATACCTCATAACTTCTTCAGATTGAGATCATCTCTGGCCTTGATCTATCATATTTATCCCTGGTCCAAGACACTGCTCAGCCTGAATTATTTAATAACAGGGCAACTGGAGCCTGAATTGGTTTCGCAATATTACTTGCAAATTATCATATCTAAATTACAGGATTTAAAACTATTTAAGAGAACAAATTAGTTCCTTGGTGGCATATGAATGTATTTGTGGGCAGCATAAGATAGTTTTTCAAAAGGTTCCAAGATAGCATTTTACAAGGTTTTATATTTCACTTATGGTGCTCTTATCAACCAGTGTTGGTATAATGTGTATCATGTGGACCCTTGCCTGATAATAGCATGGTTATATTAAAAAAGTGCATCAGATGAGTGCTTCGTATTGATAGCAGAATTTGGTAGGGTGGATATATTTATTTATTCCTTCAGCATTTTACTGTTAAATATATATAATTACTTTATATTATGCGCAGCTCTTGCTGGAGGATCTGAAGGTGAAACATATTTCCCATACAACGAGAGTTGAGAGTGATACGGTGGCCTACCTATGCAGGCAGATGAGGACTATTACTCAAAATCCAATGGTTTATCTTGTGTCACCTAGTGAGGTAGGACTTTTGTGCTGAGGTGAAACATCTCGTATTTACAAGGAGATCAATAGGGTGGGTGGGTGGCCAGTGGCCCACTAGGTGAGTTGGCAAGGACTATTAATCAAATTCAGTGGTTTGTTAAAATACCTACACTTGTCAGCCAATAGAGTTGCTACTTGTTTGAATCTAATAGTATTTCTACTTCAGTTACCTCTAATGGCTTGTCATAATTTCAGTTCAGCATATATGTTCGAAAAATCCAACAACTTAATTCTGCCTTGCATTCTTTTATTCCCTCTGTTTATGTTGAAGCTGGTTTTTAAGTAAGATGCACTTTCATGGTCAAACAGCAACTGTCACAGATACCTATTCACTGCACTATCAATTCATTAAAGATTGAGGACCTAGCATATTTGTTCGATATATGCTGTTTGTCAACTAGTAATTTGGAGCTCTTCTTATCTAAACCAAGTGATCCTAAAATTCTAACTATCTGTTCACCATCATTGCTTTTGCGCAATGTCATATATGTATGCTTTAATGGCTCTTAACACTGCCTTGATCATAATATTAATTTGTCAGAATTATTGGATTATTCCTTTAGCTGTATAATCATCTTGGAACCGGCAAAAATTGGATGAAGAATGTTGGTATTCTCTATAATTTTATTGATTTCTTATATTTAAGTATAGATTCAGAAAAAATGTTGATTGGAAAATTATGATTGTCAAATTAATTCCCTTTCATTCCTATGTACCAATAAAATAAGAGGTTTCAAATGTGGGATAAGCAACCATTGCATACTGCTACTATGTGGTGGGCTGCTAGATTTGTAACTTTTTATAAGTTTTCTCTTGTAATAGAAGCATTTTTTCTATGAGGGTATGTTTCTCGGGCAATGGAGAAGGTTCGTCAGTTACGTTAAGGATAGCTTAGTAGTTGGACAAGTTCTAACATTGGTGGTAATTTTAAAATGACATTACTTCTAGTGATGTTGGATACTGTCATTGAAAGGGTTTGATAGGTCCAGACATACGCATGCATACTCGTGCATACGCACAAAAAAAGGAAATACAAAAAGCACCTTACCTTGTTTGGGAGGCAGTGCTGCAGAAACTGGTAAAATTCTTCTTCCATGGTCGCTGTACTATATATTACTAACCAACCTTCTGGGATTCCGATGAAACAGCATATGAATGCTGGAGTTTATTATACTGTGCAGGAAGCTTGGAGGTCATATTGTTGACATGATAATATTTGTTGACAAAGTACGATGCCCATATCCCATCCCTTTTAATCAGATACTAGCCCAAAGCTGCAGATTATGAATGGTATGTTTGAAACTGGAATGATGAGCACCAACTATTCTGTATTGGTTTACTGGGTTGTTAGTTCATGTCATGTGGTGGAAATATGTATTGCTCATTTAGTTACTAGAAACTCCAGTTTCCAATCTAAAAGCTTTGTGATATACAAGGTTTAGCTTATTAGTTCTTTCTAGTTCTTGCTTAGTGTTATCCTACAGGTAGCACAGGAAGCTCCGCATTGTTGTTGGGCGAGCAATAAAACTTATGTCATCTGGTTGGGGCTGGCCATATATAAGATCCCATCTTGATCAACCACCACACTTTATATGACCATTAGTACTATTGGGACTGCATGGCAGTATGTTTTTACAGAGCTTTTAAAGTCATTTTATTTCTTTCAAGCTAGGTGGCAATGCTAGCAGAAAGGTTTTCCAGTTGGATTTTGGAACTAATCAAACTAAGTGGAATTTTCTCGTGATGCATATGCTTGCATGAATGAATTGCTTGGCGTTTGCCAATATGGTGCTGTTTATGCCAAGGCAGTGGAGTAGACTGCTGTAACTTCGTTTGCCAATCAATTAGAGACTCATCTGTTACAGTTCTTTCTTCGACAGCTCTGAAGAAGCATTGAATTTGGTGACTGGCCATCAACCTCTTATTGTGGGCGAGGTTTGTGGATGAATTTGAATTCTGTTGATGGGGTTACAATAATATGTTCATTGGACACTGTAGAGCTAATCAAGCTCCAAAAACAGGGGAAACACTGGGTTTTGGAGAATGTAATTCCAAATTCTGATGTATTAGGTGTCTATCATCAGAGAAATGTTCCAGCACGACACCTAGCTAGTCATTCAAACAGATTAACAATAAACCAAATGGAGAAGCAATGGCCGTGACCTAGCTTAGAGTTGATGGTCATAATGTAGGCAAGTCTTGATCAGGTCAATTGCTTAAACTTCTTGACAAATGAATGCTCTCAAATGAAGGAGAAATCTGTGCTGGGTCAACTGCCATCTAATCCACACGTAAAACATCACACTTTGGAACAGATGCTTCGAATTGAAGACAAGCGTACGTAAATAATAAACCCTCCTATACCTGTGACCTTCGGATTCAAGTTTCAAAGTAATTTATCCTTTGCAAAGGGCCTGGACTAAACTGGTTGACGGCTTGAGCGTTTTTAGACACCTTTTATGGATAACCGATGGACGCGTGCACACTTGGGTCTACGTTCGTTCCTCGGAGTCGGTCTGACGAAGTCCCTGGCTTGGCTTTGACCGCATCCGAGAGCAAATCCAACCAAAAAGCAGCGGCAGCAAATACCAAGACCTCCATTGATTGCCTCGAACTTTCCTTGGCGAATATATTTCTAGTTTTTTTTTTTTTTTGACCTTTCATCTTGTCAATAAGACATTATCTTATATTTTAGTTCTCTTGCTGTTTCTCTCTTCCGTGCAAGTATTGCACTTGGAAATCTGAAGTTTTCAACACGGATTTCCCAATCCCCTTCCTTCCTTTTAGGCTTTTACCCAACCAAACCCCCCGAGCTCACCAACTAGCTGGAAGGCAGCGAGGCTCTCCCTCTTTTAAAGGCCAAATTTTAACTCTCATTTCCTCAAATCTTCTGGCTTAACTTTTTTGGACAAAGAGAGAGATGGTGAATTGGGAGCTTAAGCACTGCTGCGATCACGATCAGGTCGCTTTCGTCGTGACCATCGGCGTCTTCACCGTCGTCATCCTCGCCGTACGTTTCCCTTCGACCTCGCATCTCAATCTATCGGTTCTGCTTCCCCCGTTTTGGCCAGGCTCCGAGACTCCTTTTAAAACCCCCACTTTTTCCTTACTAAATCCTCAAGGGCACTTTGTGAAGTCTACTGAATTAGTTTGTCCATTTTTCTACATTCCAAACCCATAAAGTTTTGTAAATTTTCAGTCATAACGTCCAAACCCTTCTGATTGGGATCTAGTGTTGGCTTGGCAACTTCTGTTTGCATGTTGGCCTGTTTTAAGCGATACCTAATATTGCAGTGTTGCGCATGCTGCATGTATGTCATCTGTTTTTGAAATATTTGTAGTTGTGGAGGACGGTATTGCTGACCCCCTTCAAGCTCGTCACAGTGTTTCTCCACGAGACCAGCCATGCTCTTGCGTGCAAACTAACATGTGGGCAGGTAAGAATTTGAAGTACTCGGTCATGGCTAATTTGATCCCTTAGTTTGTATCGATTTGTATGGGATCTATATAATGGGTAATGTGATTGTTTTGCTTTGGAATTCTTTTTTTGTGAATTTATGTGAGATGTAGTTGCTCTCAAGTATTTCTATCTTAACCATGCTTTGTATCTTGCTATGTTGGTGCAATCTCGAACACATGGTATCATGCTTCGCTTAATTCGAGCAATTCTCTCTTTAGAAGCCTATTGAGTGTCGTTGAACTAACGCTAATGGTCGCATAAAAACAGTTTGCCTAAACAAAGTAATCGTGAATCTGAATATCTAACAGCAGCCTTAAGTGCAAAAGTGTTTTTTTTTTTTTTTGATGAGCATTTTGACTGAATGGATATTGTAGTATTCTTCTTGATTATTGTCATGAAAGATTCTCTAGAAATTCATAATGCTTGTTGGTTTCAAGAAACACTCAAATTTCTGGATGTAATGATTGCCGTGTGGTAAATTTTCTTCAAATTTATGCTCTTCCCCAGCAAAGTAAATCTGGAGTGTTTTCATCTTATTCATGGAGCTGCTAATGCACATGCATTTAAGTATTCTAGTATCGATATATCCTATTTTGGTAGATGCTAACCCGTGCCCTACTGATCATTTTGCATATAGGATGCCTTTGGTGGCATCCCAAGAGTGTACTTATAGCTTTTATGTTTGATGCAGGTGGAAGGCATGGAGGTTCATGCCGATGAGGGCGGGGTCACGCGAACCCGTGGTGGCATCTACTGGCTAATTTTGCCTGCTGGGTGTAATGCGTTTTCCTTCTTAAATTGTTAGCAATAGTATTCTGTTTCTGGTTTCAATTGCAATACTCCATGATAAGAACCTGTGGAAATTCCAGTTGTCAGAACTCTAGTATAATCTTGTTTAACGCGACATACTTTACAATATCATTACCAGTTTACAATGGCCCTTTTGTAATAAAATATTCTGCTCCTTTACCATCCAGATCTAGGATCATCGTTTTGGGGAATGGTTTTCGTACTTGCATCTACGAACCTTATTGCTACAAGAATTGCAGCTGGTTGCTTTATAGTTGCACTGCTCATTGTCCTCTTTGTCGCTAAGAATGTAAGTAGTTGATACTTCTTATTAGTCTTTGATTGAAAGTTATTTTGTTAGTTTCTTTTCCCCCTCAACATTCATCTTTTGTCGGTATCTCTGATAATACACTTGTGGATCATGCAGTGGACACTTCGAGGACTGTGCATAGGTGTGTATAAATGATCTTTATACTTTCCTCAAAATTCATCATCTGACATTCAGGATCTGCACAAAATTGACATATAAGCATTTAACTGTCTAGGCTTCATCATATTTCTTGCGATCATTTGGGTTTTGCAAGAAACTACGAAGGTCCGCATTCTTCGCTATGTCGTTTTGTTCATAGGTGCGAACAAATCTACCTGCATAGTTTTTTCTCTTTTTTTTTTTTGTGTGTGTGACCGTTCATTATACAAGACTTGTAACCTAGCTGGGAGAAAATTACCTGTGCTTCTTTGCAAACTGCAGGTGTAATGAACAGCTTATTTTCAGTTTATGGTAAGCATGATTGTAATACAGATTTTATTTAATTAAATTGTTATAGAAAAACCAACTGATCAGCATCGATAAGTTGGATATGATATCTAGAGATCACCAAAATTATTCCCATAAGAATTATTTCATGTTGCAGATATATATGATGATTTAATATCCCGAAGAGTCCACTCAAGTGATGCTGAGAAATTTGCTGAGATTTTCCCTTGCCCTTGTAGTGGTGTTGCATGGGGGGTTATTTGGTGAGATTCTGTTTCTGAATACAAATTGCTTATGAATGACTTCTGTGGTTACATACATGAAGGAAGCTTTCAATATATCATGTACGATATCTTTAGATCTACTAAATATTTGTTGTTGATTCTGCTTGCAGGGGTCTGATATCATTCGTGTTTCTTTGCGGATCCATTTACCTTGGTCTTGTTATTTTATCATGAGGTATTAGTTGCTTTCTATTTTTATTGTTTTCAGTAAGATCTCAGCTTTAGCAGTTTGCATCATGTGCAAAGGAGAGCTAAAACAGTAGGAGGAATGGGTATTATATTGAGACCCTGAATAGGATTTAGGAGCTTTTGGTATCAAGTTCTCCTGATATGTGTTTATCACTTGCAAGAGAGGTGAATGACTTATGTGATGCAAGTTTGGCTAATTTTTGTTCATTAATCACATTAGCAAATATGATTTCAGAACCATGTGAGGAAAAGAAGGGAATAAATCTGTGTTCTGAATTTTAGCAGATAGTTCTAATCTACTAAAAGTAAAACAGAATTTTCGACATTGAATGACAACAAACTGAAAAATGAAAACAATAATGACATATTAATTTTAGTTGACATCCATAACAGCATCTGGGATATCTGCTACCTTGAGCATTGAGGAAAACTGCTGACTTTTTTTTCTGCTTGAACTTCAAATAATTTTGAGAGTGCAGTTTTTTTTTTTGGTTCAGAAATAAGATTAATGGAGAAAAAAGATTACATACTCTTAGGTTCCTTTTCTCCAGTGACTTATAGCTTATTACTGTTCCTGGTTCTCCCCAGGAAGACAAAAAGAACAAACGAGCATCAATCAATTCAAGGATAGAAAGAAAAGGATGAAATCAGATGTTCTTGAGTTGGAAGACAGGTTTGTTGCATATGGTAGACTATGCACAAAACCTACTCAACTAATATGTTTCCTGTCATGGAAACAAAATTTAATATGCTGAGTCCATAGTTCTCTCTGACTTCTCGTACTGCTCTAGATTTTGATTATGCACTGGCAGAGCATCAAACAGGAACATTGTGGTAAAAAAATCAATATGACTATCTTCTAAGCAGTGACTTAGATATTTAACCAATGAGTGTTGATCTATCACAGGCTATAAGGAAGAGGAAGAAAAGAGTCTTACCAAGTTGGAAAACAGAGCTGTCACATATGGTAGCCTATGCATAGAACCTACTTAATTAATATGTTTACCTTAACAGGAAACAAAATTAAATATGTCAAGTCCATGGTCTTACTGGACTTGTTCTTCTAAATTTTGTGTGTGCACTTATGGAGCATTAAACATGAAGATAGGAGTAAAAAGTTAATGCAAATATCTCTTAGATAGCAATTTATAAATTCCTTGGTGGACCTGTAAGACTGGAGTGTTCTGTATTTAGAACCAAACTCGGATCAGGTTAAAATATTATCCTATAATATTTTGTTGTATTTTAAGTGATTGGTTCTTTACCAGAATCCCTTGTAACTATCCCATATCATAATAACATGTTATATATGAAGGGTTATTGGGGTTTCGCCCCTTATAGCTGATTATTGTATACTGGAAACTTTCCAACACTTGTCCTGATTACACATTATTAGATATCAAAGGAATCCTGAGCTCTTAAAACCAACTTTTAAAATTTATAATGCATGAGAGAGCCATTCATTATTCATTGCTGTAATTTGATGTCACTGATGCAATGCCTCTTCATGTTCCTACACTCTCCAACCAATTTAGCTCGGTCCTAAAGTCTAGCGGGATATTGCTCGTTGGTAGTATGAATTATCCAATTTGGTCAAACTCATTGGTTTTCAATTCCTTGTTTGAGGGAGTTCAGTCTTGCCATATTTCTAATCCCCTTGGTTCATTATCCACTGGATTTAATGGGCTTCTGGAATCAGAAAGGAGTAACTGGAAGCCCTTATAGTTACCTGTTCACATCCAACCTTTGATTTGGCAAGGATCTTCAAGGAAGGATTACATCTACTGTACTAGCCTCCCATGGCTTGTTATCTAGTGTTTTTGAAGAACCATACTCGGTTACTGACAAGCCCAGGTATTGTCACATTCCACTTGATTGGACCTAATCTCCCTCTCATTATGTTGTCTTCACATATTCATTTTGGAGAATCTCATTAATCCTTTTAATCTTTTGTTATCTCTTGGAGGCCTTTGCTGATGTTATTATTGCAGACTTGAGCCCATGGGGGCACTTACTGTCACCTTTTTTCGTTTTGGAGCCATGCCAGTTTCGCACCATGTAATTGCACAATCTGCACCTGGACCTTTTTCTTCCTTGATTCTGATGTCTCTCAATCATCTGCAGGCCTACTCGTACTCTTTGCTTTGTTCATCTCAGGTCCCACAAGCACCACAACATAGGCTCACTGAAGTTTCTTTTTAACTGTTAAGGAAACCGAAAAGAAAGTTTCTGTTTAATCCACTCTATGTATTTCACCTTTTCTATCCACTTAGGCCTTGATATGCTCCCTGCTTTTGTTTTTGGCCTTTTGGGTTCTCTAGGTACCTTGTTCAGTTTCTTGATCCTCTGCCACCTTGTTATTCTCTTCTGTGCCCTCTAAGTCTGTAAGCAGTATCTAATAACTTAATTATCAGGTTCGTAACTTAAAGCTGGACAATAAGCTTATTAAGTCAGGATTGAAACCTGCATGCAGGATCTAATATCTACTGGATCGGGCATGAGTTTGATTGGTTTTGAAACGATAGCCAGCATATTCGTTGAATATGTATCTTGCATGTTATATTATGTACCGTACATGCACGATATTTTACTTTTTTGGGGGTATACTTTATAGCCATAACCATCAAGTCTTTTCCTAATATGCCATCACTACTGGTGTGGTATGTGTTATGTTTGTAATCTAATTTACCTCTTGGATTCCTTGCCACACCTCAATTAATTGAATTATTAAACCCAAGCATTTTTTTTAAAAAAAAAGGTCAGAAAAAAGCTGGCCATCAATTTTCTAATAGCAAGAGAGTAATAATAAATATATGAGCACATAAAAACCTTATAAATGTATATTTATTCTGAGTTTGAAATTTCCATCGCTCTTAAGAATCCTTAAGGCTGAGAATCAACTTAGAAACTCAAAATGCTGGAGGATGCTGTAAGACCATGTATGTGGTCCCTCCAAGCAAATGATTAGCAGTCAGAATCAGATCCTTCTATAAGTTGATGCTTTAGAGTTTAATATTACACTCGTTGGATTTGAATGTGAATGTGGGTTTTGCATTCCCTTTCAATGTTGGGCGTGTACCTCGCAAGTGCCTGACCTCAAATTCATCTTTCATATCTGTGCAACCTAAAGGTGACTTGTTATAGCGATGTTGCCTGTTGCAGAGGGCCAATTGGTTTTGCCGATTTGTCATTATTAAAGGAACATGACTTGTGAGGTCAGCTTGTTATCTCAAATTGTAGGACATCTCTGCATCGTCAGACATAACATATTGTGTTTGGTTTGTATGCAATATTAAACATAACATGGCATCAAAGAAACTGCTTGCTCTTTTTACAGGATCACTTTTTTAAGTTTTATGACAACCCGTAAGTTTTTTTTTTTTTTTTGTGTGTATGGATTACAACTACGTACATGATGAAATCCACAGCAATATCATCATGCTTCGGTCAACTGGTAGATTGCTGATATCTGCTACTCTAAATCAGTCATCATGCTTCTTTCTTTGTGACATGCCCTAGTAATTCACTGCAAAATTAATGCAGTATAATAATATTCTTTCCATACCCTTCAGTGTGCTAAATCATTCTATAGCACAAGATTGAAGACGTGAACGATCTATACTGATGGCATCTGCTTTTTCCCTGTAAAATCTGTTAAACTGATATATGATTATATAATTAATCAATAAAGTGAGCTTTGGATGCTGATCCTTTTGTCTGACTTGTTCTCAGGGTCCCAGTTTCGCAGGGATTGTCGTCTCTCGATATAGTCTGGAGTAACACAATGTTTTAAGAGGTTTCCATTGCTCAGATATTCAGATTGGACCAGGCTTGCAATTTTTGCTCCTGGATGAATTATGGAGCAATAAATGGCCATTTGCTGATACATGCTTGTGTTCATTATTCTTTTTGTGACACTTTTGACTTGTCTCACCTTACAACCTCCATAGTCTCAATACATAGCTGACCATTCTTTGCTACTCAGAAATTTTGTACTTCTGATTTATTATTAAAGGTTTCTAATTAAGTGTTACTACAATCACTTATTTTTTATCAAATCAGGTTGCACCATCACTGTGGATACCAATAGTACGCATATGATAATGCCTGCAATGGAAAATTGTCTTTTATCTCTCTTTCGGAGCATTTTTTGTAGCGGAATCTACTTCATTTGACAAAAAGAAGTCTAGGGATTGTACTATTAGTAATGGTTGAAGTTTCAAATCTTGCCATCTTGATTGTGGCTTGGAGCATTTGCACTGAGCAGTGAGCAGCTCATATCCCCTCATCTCAGTAACACCAATAATTACATCCTTTCTACTGTTAGCATCTGCCATCCATGCGCTATATCCGGCCAAGGGATCCTCCCATGTTTGCTCTTTTGTTTCTGTTTTTGCTTTACCAAAAATTTCTCATTGCTGTGCCCACTGCTTGAAATTTGATGTCAGTTCTCTAAGCAACAATTCAGTGGTTGCAGAAACTGCAGCACTACTTGTCTCATGGGACTGTTCTATGTATGTTTTGATAATCTATACGAATACACCGTATATGACATTGCAATGAGATGCAAGCTAACTCCTCTATGATACTAAGCATCGACAACATTCACCGATGCCCAAAAGAACCCAGAAATCAGTGTAAATATAATCTGGCCAGCTTTATAGCTGCCTGAATTTATGTATTGGAGGTTTGAAGAGATCATGACAAAATTTGCAAGCATCCTGGCGTCGGAGATGAATGGAAAAGCATGGTTTGCAGGGCCACGCGTTCCTCCTCCTATGTTAAGGTCATGAATAATTGCTACGATGCTGTAAAAAGATGCTCATGGTGGTCAAAGAGTTACCTACTCTTGTAAGGCTCGTCTCAAAGGGCTGTCTCATCTCTTTCCTCGCCATGATTGTTTGATTTGGGGTGGGACCATAGAAGGGGATTTGGTATGAAGCACAAGCAGGCAGGCTTCATCTATATTTTCGCTATCTACGCGCATCATTCCTGCAAAAAATGGACAGTGGTTTACACGCTCATACACGCACCAATTTGTATAACGTCGCAGTATCTACGATTATTTTAGGGTTTATAATGATAGCAGGTGTAACATCGAAAAAGAACATCCAAGCACACGAGGCGCTCCCACAATTACAGAATTTAGGAAAGATCAGATGTACACAGTTTTCTCCTTGTATAAATAGAGATTGTTTCTATATTTCGAACTCTTTCAACACCCAGATCACTATAGTGCATTCTTGCTGCACCAAGACTTGCCTTCAATGGAATGCATATATATATATATATTGTAATAAGCATCTGGATCTTTATCCTTGTGGCTCATGCGATTCCTTTGGACTGAAAATGCCGGTGCTGAATGAAGTGGGAAATGTTTTGCGCGGGGGACCTTAAACTCTTAGAAAGAAATGATGCCATGATTATCAATTTTATCAAACTAATTTCTTTAACAATCTTTTTATTTTTAGAATCACTGTCAAGAGTACCCAATGAGTTCGATTTACTTGTTGGGATTGCACTCGCCCACGATAACAATTTTATTTTCAAGACAAATCCCCAATGACAATACGACCAGTTCATATTAAACTTGCCACATGAATTTCATTTTTATGGCTAGATAATTTTCTTTTTGATGCGTGCATACTGATCTAGAGGTATAATGACTCATGCAGACGTATATTTAATTTCACATCGGCTGTATACTGAATAAATCTTAGGTACTTATACATGGCAAAAGAACCCAAATAATATATATTTAGCTATTTTTTTAGATAAGATTCTGAATTGTTACAATAGTATCAAAATTAATTTGACTCATAACCTAAATGAATTAAGGAATACTATAACATGGATCCATTTCAGTTTATCACAAGCTTATCGTTTGAATTTGTGGTACTTGTAAATAAATGTGAACTCTTAGTCTAGATAAACAAAGAGTGCATGTGAGGATCTATACGAGCGCGTGTTCAATCTTACATCAGCTATACACCGGATAAATCTTATGCAATTATACAGGACCAAGAAATTCAAATAACGTCTTCCGTCTTGCCTATTTTGATGAGTTCCTGAATTGTTACAAAAGATGTTATCCGAGTCCATCAAACAAATTTATCCTAGTCTTAACACATGGTTTGCTGGGTTGGTCCTATAATGTTGCCCCAAATGATGCTCAATGATTTATTTTCATGTGACCTTCATCACAACGATACATTTGTCTACATATGCAACACATCAGGCGCTAATGAAAGCCTTCGAGGTCAATTAGATATGATGACACCTAATCCTGCCTAACGAATCTGCCTACTTTTAAGAAAACACCGTTAATTGTCATCTTGCCTCAACTTACGGTCGGTCCCAAAGATTCGATTAAGAAAGTCAAAGTCGTTGGGTGAAATCCGAACAGTGGCATGGACAGACATAATTCGAAAAGATTTTAGGCCAGAACTTCAAACATTAATTAGGCCACTTCGAGATTTACTGCAATCTTTGGTTGGATTATGTCTTAGTTTTCCTAGAATTTTTGTAATCTAGAGATTGGAGCTTAGGCCAAACAGGGAGGTCCGGTTCGGGTCTGCTTAAGCTAAATAGAGATGCAGCGAGGATGAAAAGAGAAAGATGATAAGGCCATTAAGACAGCCAGTTGCCATCCTTTTCTGTAATAAATTTTGGTGGACTTGATTCCATTTCCATATAGACCGTCGTAAGTTTGGCCGACCTAATCGAGCTCCGCCTAACAGAGATTAACTTTACCTGGCGTAGCTGGGACTCCAAATCAAAGTGCCGGACTTGTTGAATATAGTACATGATTCGTGCTTCTTCTTGCTTTGAATATTTAAGTTATGATTAAGGTGGATTTTTTTTTTCTTTCTTCCAGTCATTTTCTTGGAACTACAAAGTTAGGTTCAGTTTGCATTGGAATTCATTTGCCGATAACTATATATTTTATTATTTGACATATGAGTCCATGATTGATGCCGAATTAGGGCACCATATTAGATGTTTCTGCAAAAAAAATGGCTAGTTTTTGAGTCAGTACTTGCTAATGCTTTAACTAGTTCAACCGACCGATCTGATCCGATATTTAAATTATTGAATTAGAGCATCGACTAGGGCTGCAAATGGGTCGGGTCGGATCTTGAGTGACTCCGATCCGACCTGATTTTTTGTTTGGATCCTAATTTTGGACCAAGATCCGATCCGGTTGAAAATCGGATCAGATCGGGTCCATGCCTATAAATTTTGACCCAACGGGTTATTCAGATCGGATCAGATTGGGTCCATGCTTACAAATTTTGACTATGATTAGATCTAAAGAAAAATGTGCAAACTAGGTTAACCCAAAAAAAATGAGCTGGATCGGGTTTGGGTCTGGGTCGAGATTGAGTGGACCCGGCTCTACGGGTCCTAAAATTTAGGTCGGGTCGGGTCTTACGTGGGTCAGGGTCGGGTCGTGACCCGACCCATTTGCAACCCTTAGCATCATTCTCTCTCATGTATTTGGTAAAGTTAATGACCTTGAAAGAAATGAATGCACCACATCAGAGCTGTTAATTCTTTCCTCTTGTACCCGAATCGAGTAAAATTATAGAAATCATGAGGTGAATCGATAACCAACTTCTAAGACCAATCAAACAATTGTAGACATAACTTGAGGAAAAAAAAACTAGTTTCCTTTAAGCGTTGTCTCACCATAGCATCTCTTTTTTCACCTAGCCATTTTGTCTTGCTAGATTTTTACCTAACTCGAAAGGCCAGTAATTATTGTAGGTTGGAGCAAGAAGCACCACTTTCATATCTCTCTTGCCTTCAAAACCAAGAGAAAAGAGAGAGCGAGAGAGATCTCCAATAATAAGCTAAAATTCATACAACAAAACTATCAAGTACTTATTTGGATGGTATTATTTCTTGTCTTTCTAGATAAGAGAATAAGATTCAAATTTGAGTTGCAATTGCCGCTCACTTTGATCCTCATGATAAAATAGACATGGTAGAAGGTGGGGACTGATCCTTCATTCTCTAAAGACAGAAACAAAAAATTAGGAAGACAAAATATCCCAGAAACTAAAGACCTACTAAGCCAAAGTGCTGCCTTTCAAGTTAAAAAAAAAAAGACCAGAGTGGTGGCGAGGGTGGGAGCATTGGAGGCGCCGAATTCATTATCCAAGACCACACGGCTAAAATTGTAGAAATAATCAATCCTTTGAAATTTCAATTATAACAAAATATATGTGTATATGTAAATTCCAGAACAGAGTTGGGGGTCGGCATATTTTTGACACATCTGTGATATGTGCTGAGCTTTGAGTTGCATAGAAAAAGGTCATCTATGCGAGGCACATGGTGGGAACGGATCGTATTCTTTTTGAGAGTGACTCGGTCACGGTCATCGACTAGATCCGGAGAACACATGTTTACGAGGAGAAAAATAGTACCAGTAGTTGGGCAGCCTCCGGCCCATCCTGTTGGAGGCTTTTTTTTTTTTTTTTTTTCTTTTCTTTTGGTGAGCCACGTATTGATTCCTATTTTATCGTGTGATTTTCTTCTTTCAGACTCTCATTGTGCCAAAAATAAATAAATAAATAAATAAGGAAGAAAACGACGGCCACGGGCTCTCTGCATTGTAACACGCCACCATAGCGTGTATTCGCAGGAACAGGGTTAAAGTCGCCCATCCGCGACCGTCGCGTGTACCCCTTACCAGTGGTCCGTTTCTCCATTCTTTATGCGGACATCAGAGTACGTCCGAGGGCCAAAAGGACGGCAGATCAGTCATCCGCACAGAATTTTATATACACATGCACGCAGGATAGGTGCTGTTCGCCGACGCAGCGAGCTCGCGAGCTTCGCGCCCAGGCGTGTGTCAGAACTCAGAAGTCTCGGGAGGGGGCCGGGCGCTTAAAAATTCAAATATCATTAAACCAAACGGTAACATAAAGAAAGCGGAGGGCGAGAGGAGAGAGAATGCGTCTTGTTTTTGTTCCTACCGTTTGCCCCCCACC
Organism: Phoenix dactylifera; assembly: GCF_009389715.1. Lineage (NCBI taxonomy): Eukaryota > Viridiplantae > Streptophyta > Magnoliopsida > Arecales > Arecaceae > Phoenix > Phoenix dactylifera. The sequence continues at coordinate 10,932,114 of NC_052404.1, read as the reverse complement.
CACCAGGCCACCACCCTCTCTCTCTCTCTCTCGTTTCGAATCGCTTCTTGAGATGTAAAAAAAAAAAAAAATCCGATCGCCGGAGCTCGGAGGTCTGTAGGGTTTCCGGGCGCAGATCTCGTCGCTGTCTTTCGCTCCTCAGCTGAGGCACTCGAGCTTCTGTTGAGCGATTCTGCGGGGATATTTGTTTCGAGTTCTCTTGTAGTGTGTCGGTTCGTAGACTGGAGCAATGTATCGGAGCAGCAGATCGAGAGGCAGGGAGAAGCTCCACCGGGCCGGCGGCGGGGTGATGGCCGCTTCCGATCCCAAGCCGTTCTCCGCTGATCGTAAAGGTTCGTGCTTTCTTCCACTTGTAAGATTCTAGGTGTTCCCAGTCTGGGTTTCTTTACGAGCTATGGGAAAGGGATTCGTGTGAATCTAGGGTTCCGTCCGTGATGTCGTTTTTTTTTGAATTTTTTCAAAAAAAAAGTTCTTTATTTTGGATATTTCGTGAAATTTCTTGTATCGTTTTTTTTATAGAAAAAAGAATCGGAAAGCGTTAAATTTAAGATCTTGCTGCTGTGTCGTGTTCCTTGGGATTTCGCCGATTTGTTTAAAATTTTTGATTATCTTGTCTTATGTTGTGAGGACGATTCTGACCAGGTCCATCCAAGTGGTTCTTTTCTAATACGTGGGCGCGGAGGCTCTTCATTTGAGGCAGATTTAAAACTTTAAACAAGCGCACAAATAATGAATGAACATGGCTAGTGTTACGATGCTCTATGTGAATGTTATTGTAATTGCCATGGTAGCTTGGTAATTTCGATTGGGGCCTGTGGAGGTTGCCAACATGGCTTGTCCTTGCAATAGCTTCAACTATCATATCAACAGTGGGTTTTGATGTCTGTCCAAATATATAGTATCAAATATGATGCTGTGCAGTTGTTGAGTTCGAATTCATCCAAAATATTAGGCGGGAATGAATGATACGATGCAGACATGGCTGTTGTTATTCATCCTGTGAACAAGTATGGCTTTTAGATGAATTATAGGACTTGCTACGATCACGGACGCAGATAACTGAGGCAAGTCAAATTTAAGCGGCAAAACAGGCTAATTAATAATACTTTGAAACATGTCTCTTTAATTCTCCGAACCCTAAATTCATTTCACTGGCCTGTATGCAGAGTAAGATATTTTAATCGTATATCTAGAGGCCAAATGCTTAGATTTTTCCTTCTACCAAAATTCAGCTTAAATTAGGTTTGCATTGATTTGGAAGAATTGCTCGCTCTACTATACTCCTCCATCCATTGGAATTTTCAATTACAGGTACTTGGCTTCTATAGTTGCCTTTTCATATTTTGAGTGCTCCTGTTGCGTTAGTTTTTTGCAGTACCATTGTGTGCATGACAACACTGACATATACTGTTATCTATATTTTCTTGCCGAGAATTGCTGCTTTTTGATGAGTCCTTATATTATAGTGCGAAGGTTTTATTTCAGGACATGCTCAATTGAAAAAACGAACAAGTGCCTTGAAGTCAGCATTGGATTTTTCTCGTCGCAGTGGCTCTTCAATGGAAGAAAATTCTGTAAGTGCTTATTTCCTAACAACATATCATTTTTTTTGATATAATTTATTTAGAATTTTCAATTTGCATGAGAGTGGGTTGCTTACATGTTTGCTTTATAAATATCTGCATGAGCCACTTATCATTACAAAAGCAATTTGCTGCTTCTATATAATCTGTAACAGGCGTTGTGATATTTAAGTGATGTTTGCTATCTGATGTATCTCTTTTCCTTTCCTCCACTTTACTGTTTGTAAGATAAATTTGTGTTTTTCTTTTCAGCCTTTCAACTAATGCCCTCCTGTATTACTTAGATGCTAGTACATACTTATTTACGTGTTTTCATAATTTAGGTTGCCCACGAGTTCTGGCGAAGCTCATCTAAGAAAGTCAACGGGACGCCTATGAGAATGCTAATTGATGAAGAGGTGTCAAAGGATATGGAAACTAGACATTCCTCACCGAGTGTAATTGCGAGATTGATGGGCCTTGATACACTGCCTCCTATGATGGTCCACGAACAACAGAAGAATATGGGTAGTCGTTTCCAAACAGCATCATCTGTAGGGTTTCAAGAGAAGTATGCATCCTCTGAGGATCATTCACATAGGAGTAGCACTGATGAGCACCAAGAATTCAAAGATGTTTTTGAGGTCATAGAGCCATCAAAGGTCAAGAGTCAGAAGAACAAGCCAGTTCGAAAGGGGATGGTAAGCTCTGAACAAAATGAGGCAGACATGGACTTGATAAGGCAGAAATTCATGGAAGCAAAGCGTCTCTCAACTGATGAAGTGCTTCAGAACTCTAATGAATTTAATGATGCATTGGAAGTCCTAGATTCCAACAAGGATCTTTTCCTGGAATTTCTTCAAGGACCTGATTCTTTATTTACAATGCATCTCCATGATCTGAAGTGTGCACCACCCTCTTCTCATGCAAGCCACATCACGGTTTTAGAATCATCTAAAGGTACTAAGTGTCAAAGCAGCGACGTATACTTTAAATCAGAGAGAAATACTGGGAAGTTCACTCATATGCGACAAGAAGCTGACAGTTCTTTTAGGAAACCTGCAACTAGCCTTCTTAGTCACTCTTTCAAAGATTATAATGATTCACTTCCAAAAAAGTTGTCAAAGTCACGTTATGTGGGTAAGGCTGAAGCTTCCGTTCATCCCACGAGGATTGTTGTTTTGAAACCAAGCCTTCACAAGATCCAGAGAATGGCAGAGGTTGCACTAACTGATGAGAATTTTCAGCTAGGCAACAGAAGGCGCAGTGAATTTCCACTGTCTGGAATTCAGGAGTCGTATATGGAAGGAAGATATCATCAGAGGTTGTCTGATAATGTGGAAATTTTGGGGCATAATGTAAAAAGCTCAAGAGAAATTGCTAGAGAGATAACTAAACATATGAAACGCACTGTAAGTTGCAGTAATAGAGAAGTGTTCACATCAGGACTGAACATGTATAACAGGAGCCAAAGTTCATGTATTCCGTCAGGCATGTCCAAGAGCAACACCTCCAAGACATTTCACCGCATTTGTGACCACTATGATGACTGGAGGAACAATTTCAGCCCCTCATCATTATATTCAGCTGAATCATCAGTGAGCAGGGAAGCTAGAAAACACCTGTCTGCAAGATGGAAAAAGACCCACAAGTTTCAGGAGGTAGGACTTGTTGCCAGAGGCTCAAGCACATTGGGTGAAATGCTTGCTTCATCTGACAGAGAGGACACTCTGGATTCATTAGTTATTCAGAAAGTTCCAGGTAAAAATTTGGCTAGAGATGAGAAACTTGGGACATCAGGTTGTCCATTGGGTATTAGCAGTAAAGATGGCTGGAAGGATGGGAACTCTAGAAAGTTACCAAGATCCAAGTCTCTTCCAGCTTCATCCACTGTTTACGGAAGTCCAAAATTAAGCAACAGAAATCGAGTAGGTGGAAACAATAATTGTTATATGCTAAAGGATGTACTCAATAAGGGCCCTGAAGATTCTTCAGATGGCAATTTTTGCAGGCGAAGAAGATCATTGATTCGGAGCTCTAAGAATCACAGTAACAAGCCTCGATTGTCTGATTCTCATGGAGATGAAAATATGCTGCCTGAACAAGACATTCATGTGAATTCAGAAGAATTGAGGAATAGTATTCATGGAAAACATCTTGATGAAAACAAGCTTGTACGACCTGCACACTCTGATGATGCTGTTTCCGACAGAAAATATCTGATTGAGAGTTCCATGCTTCCTGATTGTAGAGATGTTATGCAGCTTTCCATTACTCAAGAAGAGCTGGTGGAGCAGCAAATAGCATCTACCATGCTAGCAAATAATGAAGGATTTTCTGCTCATAATCAGGATGATAGAGTCATAGAGGTACGTTTCTTGCATGAACTGTGATCTTTGAATAGCATTTTCCCTTAAGGTAACAGATGTAAACAGTGCACGATGAAAATAAACATAATAAATTAATGTGATTTCATCCCCTTTCCTCTTCCTTCTGTTCTGATTGAACTGTATAATTTATAGTTGTCTAAATGTGCTTTGGATGCATATCTAGATGTAGATAAATATAAGATAGTTACATCATCTCACACAATTTTTTTATTTCCAGTTACTCAGCCATCAGTTGATATATGTAGATTAGCATAAGTTGACTTCTGTTTCCACTTGCAGCATGATGTGTTTTGTCTTTATTATCTCTTTGGTTGAAATCATGGAACCCTTGTTTTGATCCTACATAAAATTTAATTTTCTAAAAGTATATGGCCCTTTTCTTCCAAATGGTTTCTTGCAGCATCAGTTATGATGCCTTCTCTGATTTTGTCCCTTTTGAAATGGATTTTCAATCATGTTTCATACATGAAAATCATGAGTTTCAATATCCTTTTTTCCTCTTTTTTGTCATATTTTACTAGAGATGCATGTTGAGCCAGTTATTTAGTATGCAACTGGACTTGGCATGCTCCCATCCATCAGAATTCACTATCTGCTCTATCAAATCGTACGCCTTTCAAGTTATAAGGAACTGGTCTTTATCATATCTGGTTCATAATTTGCTAAAATTATCAACTAAATGTTGGTAGCTATTTTCTTTGCGTATCATGTGGTTTCCTTGACTCAATTATGTGTTGATCTGTATAATCTATATACAATAATGGATTTCTTAATGTTTCAGATGCTTATATTTCGTACATTAGAAATGCCATGATTTAAAAGAAAGGGCTGCTATATATCTTCTTCCTTGCAATCTGTGTTGTTTGTGTTTCTTGAATAAGTTTTATCGCATTTGATATGTTTGATCGGCCTATGTGTGAAGATTGTTATATGGTGTTGTCAAATGTGAAATATATATTTTCATACTGCTTGGATTCTCTCATCGACTTGCTGCAAAGGTACACATCAATATTATGATTCTCCTCGACGCTAGGATTATTGATGACAACAAAACCTCAAAGCTACACCTCCAAAATTTAAATTTATATATGAATCTTGTTTATATGAGCTTGTCTTATCATGGGATGAAATATTAACTTTAAGTCAGTTATCATAAACAAGAACTGCATGCTTGCGAATGTCTGACTACGAGCATGCTTATGTATGTCTCATCACAGTTTTGAGCCTAAATAATAGGAAACATGGTATCAGTTTTCCATCAACACCATTTACCAATATCTGTTGAGCTGTTCTGCCATTCTGTTACGAAACCTTGTGTTCATGTTTGGTCTTCAGCCACACCTGTTTATTTCTTTGTGTCTTCATTTCTACCTTCTCTGCTTCCCACAGAATCGCTGACTTATTTTTTTAAAAGTTATGTAGATATGATGTTAATGCGATACTCTTCCCATTGCCCATTTTATCCATTTTAACTTTTTATGACAAAATGTTGCCTAATTCTTCAATGTAAAATTATGAGAAGGCATTGCAGTTTCAAGTTGTGTTCTATTACTTAACAGTTTTCCCTTCTTAAGGAACAAATTCTGGGCATTCAGGAAACATCAACTGAGCATCCTCAAGTAGATTCCCTGATCTCTCAGTATGGTGCAATGGAATCAGGGTCACCTGTAAGCTCTAAGGAGTGCGAACAGCCAAGTCCAATTTCTGTTCTAGAGCCTCCGTCTGAAGAAGAAACTTCAAGTTCAGGATGCTTTGAGAGAATCAGTGCAGAACTTCAAGGCAAGTGTAACGAATCGATTTTACCTTTCTTATAGATATCCTAATCGGCACATCTGTGACTTCTTTAGAATATGATGTAATTGTTTCAGAGCTTCGATTACAACTTCAACTTCTTAAGCTGGAGTCAGCAGACACCTATGCAGAGGAACCAGAGGTTCTTATATTGAGCGATGAGGATACTGGTGCATGCTGTCACTCACCACTACTAAAAGGATCGGTACTTCAAGCATTCAGGGATGATGACGACAGAGACTTCTCATATTTACTTGACGTACTTAGTGAATCTGGTGTTCATGGAATTAATCAGGATAGAATCTTTGATGCATTCTACTCACCGAATTCTCCAGTAGGCCCAGGTGTGTTTGACAAACTGGAAAAGAAATACTGTGTGCTGGTTTTGTGGTCAAGATCAGAAAGGAAGCTGTTGTTTGATCTTATAAATATCATTCTAGTGGATCTGGTTGCCCCGTGCATGGATCTGCACCCATGGCTGGTCTCAAAGAGGTGCCAGCCCATGTGGAACCATGAGGGCCTTGCTGAAGGGGTGTGGCAGATGGTGGTCAGACAACGAAAAGAGCTGGCCGGCAATCTGGAGGAGGTGGTCCTGGAGCAAAGGTGGTTCAGTACAGAAGAATATGCTGATATGATTGGAAGAGAGATAGAGAAGATATTAAATGAAGACCTCCTGGAGGAACTGGTTGCTGACTTCAGTTTAGGGTAGGTCTGGTAAAGCTCTGTTGGTAGAAGTTGTAGATGTTAAGGCATGCATCACTGACTTGGTCACCACCCATATAAAGATTGAAGTGGCTTGGCATACCTTGAAGATTGGAACTGAGACTGGGATTAGCGTGCACCTATTTCGGACGTCCTCCATGATACAAATTTTGTTAAGGCTGTCACAAACTCTGTGGCATCTCCATCAGTCCATTTAGTGACTCCAAACTCTGTCCATCATCCAGGGCAACTCTATCTGCTTGGAAGGCTGGTATAAATCATTAGTCACTGATCATCAAGTGCTGTTTAGCCAGCTATTGTAATAGACAACTAAAGGATGAGGTATCATCCGCCATACAATCAGGTTGCCTTTGAGCTGATGTCTGTATTTGATTCACATTATATTGGAATCTAACTTCTGCTACAAAGTATATATATAACATCAGGAACTTTTGGATTATAGTGATGCCAACTTATTAAACATGCGAGCAGCTAATCTCGTACCATTTACATTCCGAGTCCTGTCCTGTGATTTGGAGGATGCAACTTTGCAATGATTTAAAACCTATCTGTATATGATTGTCTGTCTTAGAGGATCCAATCCAATGACCAATTTTGTTTAATTAACCGGCCATTTATAGGATGTTGTGATGGTTTCAAATTTGACATGAAGGTTTTGTTAGCCTAGATGCACAAATATAATTGATAAATTAAATATTTCTAATATTCAAAAACAATAAATACGAAGAATAAACTAGCAAATAATTAACTTGACAATATAATAATAAAACGAAGAAAGAGAGAGAAGATGGCCTGTGGATCGAAGCACGCTGATGCGTTGTCCCAGAAAAGCTTATACTCTCCACGCACGGGTCTGCTGGCACAGATCTCCTAGAGATACGACGACCCAATACACAATCACATCTTCCCCGTCAGTGCGCCTCCAGGAAAGAAAGAAGAGCACGTTCACGCTTGCAGATACCTCAAAAGAAACTTAGAAAAATTATAAGGAGAAGAAAATTTTTCTTTATTTCTTTTCTCTCCAATGATCCCTATAGCCCTTTTTATCTAGACTCTTGGAATAGGAAGAAGAGAAATTTTTGATGATCCCTAGAGCCCTTTATATAGGCTCAGGCGCATCCAAAGAAGAAGATTCCCCTCCCACGGATTGATGACATATCTTTTTGTGCTCCTTTGATCCTTCGGCTTATTGCATTTTGGCCGTCCACATTTCCTTCCTTCTTCGAGGGGCATTTCCATGCTTGCTCTTGCACTGGATGCATAAACTTGTCATGGTTTGCTTTCTTTGGGAATTTTTTCATATTTGCTCTTGCGCTGGATGCTTACCACTTAGCCGTTGACTAATTTTGTTTTCAAAATTTTAAAAATATCTAAATTAATTCAACAGGTTTATGGTATCTTAAAATAACACACGAATGTTAAGAGTTATCTGCTTTCCACTTGTCTAATCCTAGATAAGATTTCTGTAAGGGCTTTGCAAGGTGCGATATGTTGTTGGAGAAAAATGGAGAAATATTATCTGGATGCGTAGAAATTACCCCCAAATAATTTTAACTGAAAAAGATGGCAGAGTTGAGGCACAGATCAAGTCTCTTGAGATGATGCATACTGTCTGCAGAATTTTCTGGTGCAGCAGATTAACAATTTTATGGACACCATTGGCAGGATACAGCAAGCTCAGCTACCCAGTTATATACTTTACAAGTTTGCACCAATTGTAAGATAAGAAAATTCTTCAAATAGCACTTTCTTTACCCAAAAAATATAATATGCTTTACAATCGATGAAAAGGAATTGTGAAAGGTAGATAATATGAGGGAGAATAGTGAGCAAGAAGAAATAAAGTTGAAATTTTTCTCCAGAGCCCTTGTTGATTCGGCCTTGCTCTATTTATGAGCCAATGGGGAGCTTCTCAATTAGACATATTTTAATGTGTGACCATTTTCTTTGCTTTCAAATTTTGCAACCAACGTATGAATGACATTTTGAAATATAAAAAATGAAATCATTTATAGACATTTACAAATTTGTAATTGCAATGAATTAGATTTTAAAACTGATATCATTCTATTTTAATGGCAATTTTTTTTTTCAAATTCAATTTTAAAACTGAAATAAGCCAACTTTAATATGATAATTGATACTAAACGACTTACAAAAGACGGATTCATTTTTTTCATTTTTATAAAAATATACCAATATATATGGAAGAGGACAGTTTCTGTTCTAAAAGCATTTATTTGGAGATCAATAATGAACTGATGGTGGGGTATGGATGTTTATCTTTTCTTTTTGAGTGTGGCAAGAAATGGAAAATTTTCTACTAGGGTAGGAGTCCTAGCTGCTGCTACCTCATTATATTGTAGTCAAGCAAGCATTTGTCTTGATTACTGCTACTTGCCTATTGAAATTTATGAAAAATAAAATTAACTGATGGTTGCTTGTAATCCAAGAGAGATGTGTCCTCCATCATAGCGTTCCTCTTTAGAAGGTTTTTTTGTGCATGTATATGTATATATATCCTTAAAAATATCTATAAATTATGACTACTCTTACAAATTTGTTATTTAATTATGTACCTTATAATTATTTCTTTTACACATATATCTTTTTAAATATCTGAAATTGCATGTATATTATCATAAATATCCGAAATTCCAAGCTACTCTAGTTAGTTCACCTCTTGATGAGAAAAAAAAAGAAGAAGAAAAAACATGGACACTGATAATTATTAAAACAACTATGAAATTGATATGAGGACTTGTAATTTTTAGCACACTGCTGCAACTTAGTAATGTTTATTGAATGTCTGTACAATATCTCATAATCTTGTCGGATTCATTTTAATATCTGAATTCTTTCTTTTTTGGCCCCTTCCCCTAATTCTGTTACTAGGAAAAAGAACTTGTTACTAAAAACTTTGTTACCATAGTAACCTTATCAAGAGGAACTTAGTCCACATCCTCTTTTAAATAGCTACTAATGATTCCTTCTATTTGCATCGATTCCAATGCACCTGCTCGACACTAGCATGCAGGCGTGACCGCTGCTGGTAGCTCTCGGTTTGCTCCATTGCTCCATGAAGAAGACCCTGAAGGAGAATTCCCTCAGCCAATGGAAACCATATCGCCAACTTTGCCGTAGAAGGAGAAGAGAAAGCGGTCTCTAGTGAGGAGCGCAGGGGCCACACAGTTCGCCAGGAACTGAGTCTCCACAGCATAAGGTTGTGGTGCTGGAGGAGCACAGCAGTGTATCTACTAACTGAACTCCACCACAGTCTTCTTCTACCTCTGCTTCAACTTCAGTTCCATCTAAGAAGGAAGTTTGGAGGGTGGTGGCCGCTCATTCTGAAGGAACTGATACATCTAAGAAGGAGAGGTCACCTACGTGCAAACAATCAAAGCGGAGCTGCTGCTACCTGGGATTCACTACAGCAAAAGTGTAATGATTCCTCTTCCCATCAACTTCCATTTAATGTTCTGAAACAGAAGTTACTCGAATCAGGAACAGAGTGTCCTCGAGCAGAGTTTGCCTCCTCTCAAGGGGAAGCCCTCGAGGAAGGCTGATAGACCTTCGTCTTGCACTCAGGCCTAGAGGCAGCAATCGGTCCGGCCGGGTCGGAAACAGATTGGATCGGACGCAGGTCGGATTAAAAATTTATCAACCCAAATTTGACTTATTTGTTAAATAAGTTAAAATTTTAAACCTGAATATGACCTATTTATTACACTGATAACTGACCCAGCCAATGTAACCTATTTATTAAATAGGTTAAAAGGATTTTTATGGATTAAGTAGATTTAAATGGGTTAAACATATTAGGCGGGTCATGTTAAACATATTAAAAACATGTTAAGTAGATTTCAAATAGATTAAACAGATTTAAATAAGTTAAACTGGTCTGATCATAATCCAATCTAATTATTAAATAGGTCAAAATAAGTTAAATATGCCAAAAATTTAAATCTGAATCCATTCTATTTAATAAACAGATTTAGATAGATTGACCTATTTAGGATCCAAGCTCATTTATGTCTAGCCTAAATTTGCTTAAAGTAATCATTCATATATGAGGTTGACATGTCAGATCATAAATTGCCACCCCTACGTAGGTAGAGTCTAGTATGAGAGGGACAGGAGTGCTGCGAAGCTCAGGCGGATTGAGGGACTTTTTTTCTTTCGGATTTGAGAGGTTCTGAGTACGCTGGAATGACATCCGTAATATAATTTGAAATGCGTGATGTGGTGCTTCCTCTCTCGCACCAGCAAATCGGCTGACCCATCCCTTACAGGGTCAAACAGGCTGTTAGAGGCTGGAATACAAACAAAGTGGGTAATCTATTTCAAAAAGGTGAAACCTTAAATGCCGAAATTCTCAGTCTTCAAAGTTTAGAAGCTCAACAAGGTGGCCTGAATTCTCATCAGCACTAGAGGATGTTGTCTTAACTAAGGACCTGTCATAATCCACATGTGCAACTTGCATGATTATGATTGTTGAAAGAGAAATCAAAGGTTTTTTGGACTTTTCTCATCAATATATTTAGAAATATATTGATTCTTAAAATTTTGATAAACCACTGTTTCAAATGTATAGAATTTTTCAACGAGATTTTGCTTTTTCAAATCACTTAAAATGAAATCTATTCCAAACATATAATAGAAGAATTATAGATGAATGTACAAAAGGAACTTCATTATGTGAATCGGAGATTGGTTTAGAGTTTAGAGTTTAGGGTTTAGGGTTTAAGGATTTTTGTTTGCAAAAGCTTTTTTTTTTTTGGAAGCAAAAGTCTATAGTCCAATGAATAAGAAAGAGTGCTCTGAATACCAAGTCCTTTCATAGGGCTACAGTTCTAAGATGCCAAAGTAATTGTATTATGGCAATTAAAACTGAGCAAGGAATTAGAACTGATTGGGAGGAAGAGATCCAAAATCTAATCTTGAATCACTTTATGAAACATAGGGTGTCTCTCGGACAACCAAATGATTTGTGGCTACTTGAACCTTTATCTCAGGTCGCTAATGAATAAAATGATGTGTTGACTGCGCCCATGATGGAAGATGAAATTGCTGAAGCATTGCGGTCCATGCATCGTGAAAAGGCTCCAGGATCATATGGCTTCCAATCCTTTTTTTTTCAGGAGGTTATGGCCGATCATCAAATATGAGGTGATCCCGGCAATGAATCACTTTTTCAGTAGTGCAGCAATGCCTATATCCTGGAAGCAAACATTCATCACTTCGATTCCAAAGACATCTATCCCCTTACTCGTTAATGAATAAAATGATGTGTTGCTGCAGGGTTTTTATCATTAGAAACTGATCATGGTTCTCTTCTATTGGCTGGTGGAAAGGCTTTGCACTTTATTTTCTGTCCCGTTTGCTGAATTTGTGGGTGCTTGGCTTGGGTTGCCATCATGCGATACATCAATCCTGTTTCAGGATTGTAGAATCTGGTTGCAAGGTGATTCTCTTACAGCTATAGCTATACAGTGGGTTATACAACAACCAGTTAAAAGTTGTTCTTCTTCCTCTACTACAAGACATCAAAACTCGGAGACCAAATCAGCAGCTGTCACTGGTGTCTCACATTTGCAGAGAAGGTAAAGAGACAGCGGATTGGTTGGCTCGCCAAGCTGTCCACGTTGACTTTCCACCGAAACCGGGGGATGTTCTTTGACTGTCTGGAGTAATGTCTTGCTAGTTTTCCGTTCAGTTGAGATCTTATCTTTGGCATGCATCAAAAACAAAAACAAAAAAACAAAAAAAAACGAAAAAAAAAAAAAAAAAAACCAAACAGACAAATGTTATTATATCGCCCATAGATTTGCTAAATCTGCTATGATATCAAAAAAAATCAAAAAAAAAAAATCTCAAAAAAAATCTCCTCATAGATTTGCTAAATCTGCTATGATATCGCATATATATCGCCTATCACCCCTTGTCCCAATCCCACTGCTATAAAAAAGCTCGGTTGGTGTCATGAGAAGAAACAAGGTAGATATGGCTGGTTCGGGCTATCTCAAGCGCATGGGAGCTCTACAAGCTATGGTGATCTTCGTACTTTGTTGCTTCTCAAGCTTAGCAAGATCTGTGACCCAGACGAAGGAAGAGCTTTACATTAACCATATCTCCGCCACCTCACAAGGAATAGAAGAACTGAGACCTCTGCCTCCACACATGAGATTTCCGATGCTGCCAAGAGGCATACCTATCCCTCCATCCGGGCCTTCCAAAAGTAGCCCACCTGAGGGTCCACCCGCACGCATAAGATTTCCGATGCTGCCAAGAGGCGTACCTATCCCTCCATCCGGGCCTTCCAAAGGTAGCCCACCTAAGGGTCCACCCGCACGCATGAAATTTCCGATGCTACCAAGAGGCGTGCCCATCCCTCCATCCGGGCCTTCCAAAGGTAGCCCACCTGAGGGTCCACCCGCACGCATGAGATTTCCGATGTTGCCAAGAGGCGTGCCCATCCCTCCATCCGGGCCTTTCAAAGGTAGCCCACCCGAAGGTCCACCCGCACGCATGAGATTTCCGATGCTGCCAAGAGGCGTGCCCATCCCTCCATCCGGGCCTTCCAAAGGTAGCCCACCCGAGGGTCCACCCGCACGCATGAGATTTCCGATGCTGCCAAGAGGCACACCCATCCCTCCATCCGGGCCTTCCAAAGGTAGCCCACCTAAGGGTCCACCCGCACGGGCCTTCCGCAAATAGCCCATCCGAGGGTCCTGATCCCATCGCCTTGGTGCGTGTACCAAGGAGGCCTTCTTTTCAGCCCTAAACGTCATGGAGTCGGCCTCCTTCCATTGCATCCAGCATAATAAGATTTGCTATGTCACTAACGGGGGGCCAACCCAAAATAAGTTTTCAAGAATGCATTAATATAAATAAAAGGTCATATTCTTAATATATTGTCATGGCCGTGATCCATTTATATTTCTTATGACCATTAATCCTCCTGCACCGCAAAGTGCTTTACAACATTAAATGACCACCATTAAGAGATAGACAACTATCAACAGCAATGCACCACCGTGTATAGTGTAGCTTCATGATCAGAAGCAATAGCGGCTATCGAGTAGTGTAGCTTATTTCTTATAGCATTTTTCAATCCAGAACTGCAAATTAATTTATTAAAAAGGAACTTCACAATTTTCGTTAATGAAAAATGCTGGAAAATTATCAGTTTGATGATCTCGTGGATAGGCTGAATCAGAAAACGATTTTGCATGATTTAAGAATCGAACTTTTCTAGTGCAAAATAGAATTAAGCAATTAATACTTTCTTCTCAAAATATCATATATTTTTTTAATAAAAAAACAAAGGCATGGCATGGATCATTCCAAAAAAATCACCAGTATTGTTTGCACTAACTGATGACTATGTTTGGCATAAGTTGAATGAAGTTTATTTTTCCTTTGGTTTTTTTTTCAGATTAGGGGGGGCTAATCACCATCTTTTCTATTCTATACTCACCCCAACTTCCAAGAAATACATTCTCAGTAGGCGTTTGGTGATCCCCTGCCTAACTCATCTAAGTGGCCAAGAGCTAAGTCATCTAACGTGGTGCTGACCGATCACCTGAACATCTCTAATCTTCTGCAACTCTTTTATGTTCCTAGAATCAAACCTTACCCAACTGATTGCCGTCTCATGTGTAACAGCTAATTTTGTATCTCCTTGCCTTCTCTTGTAAATAGTTTCTCATGCAATAAATTCGGGTGGCTCCATGCTTCCCTTTTAAGTAAAAACAAGAGAGAGAGAGAGAGAGAGAGAGAGAGAGATTTGACCTCCACCGTCGCAAGACATTGAGAGAGAGAAATTGGATGTCTGACGGCAAATCAATAGATCATTCGTCAAAACTATAAAGAAGAACTTGAATTTCTCATGCAAACTCCATACATTCGTCAAAACTATGCGACCCAGATTCAATTCTCACCCCCACCCAGATTTTGAGCAAAATTTCTTCCGTTTAGTTATAAAAGAAGGTTTTAACAAAGCAAAAAACCAAAGAAAAGAAAAGAATTTGCCTAATCCCCATTATCCCAAAGTAACGAACTTAGGAGGTAGTTTTGTGTGTTGCATGGCTGATTCATTCACTTCATGAACTTCCGGCGGGTCCTCACCATTTCATCAACCAAGAGGAGTGCCAACAGTTAAGACTGCGAGTGTTGGGGTCTAAAGTACTTTCTTTATACAATATATTTAACAGGAAAACACCAACATCTATTTCATCAAAACAAAAGGCAAATGATATACGAGCAACCTGTGGTTTTGTTAGGAAAAACTAATATAACATGGAAATCAATCAAAAAAATAACCACTCCTGCGACCGGGAAGCCATCAAGGAGAGTTGCAAGCAAGCAGTTTCAGATTTGCAGAAATTTCAATTGTCAAGAGATGAATAAAATCAATTGGTAGCACATTTCACATGATACAAACTTGATTCGCTACTCTTACAAGTTATTTCTCTTCGTTAACACGCTTTCGGAAGTCAGTCACCATCAGGGGCAGCCCTTGCCGCAATGAAATCTTTGGCTCCCAATTTAGCAGCTCTTTTGCCTTGGTGATATCCGGCTTTCTCATATGAGGGTCATCAGCAGTGTTGGGTTTGAACTCTATGGTTGCGCTTGGATCGACCGTCTCCTTCACTACCTGTGTAGAAGTTGAAATATTGTTATTTTGGAAGAAGGAACCAGAAAATTTCAGCTAATCGATCTTAAGTTTCGACAAAACCTCAGCCAGCTCCAACATGGTGAACTCCCCAGGATTCCCCAAGTTGAAGGGTCCAATGTGGTCGCCTTCCATCAGTGCTACTAATCCATCAACCTAGAAAATTTGCATTAAATAGTAAACACTAAACCCTGCTGAACAGAAAGTAGTAAGTAACTACATTTGGATCACATTTAAACTCAGATTGATGTGTTCCACGACACTGGACAAGAACTTGGCATCATGCTATAGATAATAGTGCAAATGTCAAGATCCAAGAACTCAAGATGGAGCAGTTGATTGACTAACTTCTCTTATATTGGCTGAATTCTACCACCAGAAAAGTACCCCCTTTATCTCCTATTTTGAGTTTTCCATCCTCTATATGGAAAATGTTGTGCGAAGGAAAAAGAAGAAAATTTTGCACTGACTGTCACAAAATTTAAATTTGTAACTCTTCTGGTCACAATGCTTTCTGATATTCTCATAGAAAGAACAGCTTAAGTTCTAACAGTACATGGGAAAAACATAACCTCTCGTACCCACAACGTACCCCGATGTTATTAGTCAATCGGTCAATTTTCTCAAACATAGAAACCAAAATTATTCCCCGCCTTCGTTAGTTTCCTCTTCAATATGCTAAACAATAACCTTACATCTTTGGGCATTTTTGTTCCTTCTTAAAACTCTTTTAAAGTCTTGTAACTTTTTTTCCTTTGGGTGGGGGGTGGTGGGCAAAAAAATATATCTTGAGACTTTCTGTTGATAAAAAGAAGTTTAAGCATGTCTTTAGACACAGTCTCGTTTTTCAAGACTTCTGACCAACAGTCTATGGTTTCCTTTGTTATACTATAGCTAAGGCTCAACCAGCTAGGACACTTGGCCTACAGCCACAACAAAAAAGACCACTGTTTTCCATATGCCAAGTCATAGACGAGCAAGTGTAACCTTGACTAGACATAGTTGCTCGTTTCTGGAGCATAATTCCTTTTTCTTTTTTTTTTTCATCTTTTTCTGCATGATCATTAGGTCCTGCAAATCAACAACAAATTTATTGAGAGGTTGCCACCAGATACATGCATAGAGAAAAAGGATGAGGTTATTATCGTTTCTTTGCTAACTCGGGCTTCATAGAGGCTAATTTTGTTTTGTCCATCAATCAATCTTCCATAGCTTACCGCAAAGCTTAGTTGTATGTAACCTTTCATTATTAGTTTGGAAAATCATTTTTTTCAAAGATGATAGATGCATTTGCAATTCTTTAACTTGGAAAATAATTGACAGTTTTGACAGTTTCAAAACAAAAAAAATGACTTCCCAAGGAAACAATCTATGGATGCCAAAACAAAAAGGTATGCATGATTTGCAGCAAAAATAAGTAGGATGAGAATAGTAATTTGATACCAAATCTGAAACATATTGAAAACTTCGAGTTTGCTTTCCATCACCGTAAACTGTCATGGGCTGTTTACGCAGGGCCTGGGAAGCATAATTATTAATACATTTGGATCATTATATCTGTCAAACCAGTGTTTAAAGTTGCACAAGAAAAGCTGTATGACAATGAAAGTTATGTTTGAAGGTAAAATGAACCTGTGCAACAAAATTGCTGACAACACGACCATCATCTAGGCACATGCGAGGCCCATATGTATTGAATATGCGTGCAATACGCACCTGAAAATGCAATTGCCATACTTTCATTTCCATGAAACAATTTTCTAGCATACACATAAGAAGCTAGCTTGAAGTTGCAAGAAGTGCAATAATAGAGAAAGAACTTAAAGAATTGTATGAAAAATTAAATTATGATTTCCTGGTTCAAAAACTCAACCATCATTCTGCAAGAGAATTTGTTAATTAAATTTGGCAAATTAACAAAGGAACTGTAAAGAACAGCCAGAGAGGAAAGATTACTCGTGAGACAGAAAGCAGAAAGATTCAGCATTATTCCTTCCTGTAAGTTTTGTTCATTTGAGGTGTTTCATACTTTCATGATAGTTCACCTGAGGTTCCAAAACCCCATACAAGACAGAGAGCACAAATTATCGCTACAATTTTTACCTCTAATTGCTGCCACAAGCTAGAGTTTTTCAATGAGTTGGGTCAGGCTTCTAGGTTCAAAGTAGTTTCCCAACACCTTGAACCTAGCCCCTTAGGCATTACTGTCCAAGTTCACATCTGACCTGACCGAACCCATTTAGTAAATTCATTTTGGGCTAACCTTCTCGGCTTCATCATGCCTGGCCCAACTAACGCAACCTGAATGCATGATATGCTTTATACAGAAATTACACAAATATGGAAATAGAAACATATCACTTATTCACTTTCCTATTGTCACATTGTTGCTATGAAAGATAACCATATAATGCCTTTGGTAAATGCTATCTCCAAAATTCATATATTTATATTTTATTAAAATCATGATTTGGAGATAACAATAAGTAATATTTTAGTAATTATTATGCAGCCACATATATAAATGGGCACAACAAATATTGTTGGCTTAATCCCAATCCACTCTGACAGAGGCCTAGACAAATTGAAGCCACCAGGTTCTATTTCACATCTCAAGCCTAATTAAAAAAAATGATGCCAAGGAACCCTGAAACTTAATAAATAAGGCTTGTTTATATTGATTATATTACAATCACAGAAAAAGTGAAACATGAAGTGCTCCTTGACAGAAGAATATATTGGTCATGATGTTTCTCTATGTACATCATATTCGTAGCCAAGAAAATATCTGGCACACCTTCCTAGGTGCACTAAACTGGATGAGATTTTCTTTTTTTTATTTCAATAGTTTATTATAATATTACACCCCGATTTATGTGTTGCCTTGCACCAAAATTTCAATAAAATAGAATCCTGACCAGACAAATTCAATTTCTCCGATGAATCATCGTAATATACTGTTTCCATCTTTCCTTGCTCTCTGCATCTTCCACAGAACATATATTATTAAACTCTTAATAAATTAATTTCCATTTAATCTTCAGTGGATTTAGCCTCTAGTTTTCCTCTCTGTAAGTCGCTTTATAGACTGACTTCCTTATTGGGCCAACCTATTACTTATAGTATGCCATATACATACCACAGACAATTAGCCTCATCATGCAATTCAAAGTCTTTTATGAAAAAACACATGATGTGTTTTCCGTTAAGTTACTTTCCCAAGATTCTTGTTTTAATCCAGGTGACATTAAGCAGATGTGCCGCCACTATGGTCAAGAGAGAACAGTTGACACATGAGGTTCTGTTTCCCTTCAGAGTTCTCTTGTTTTTAAATAAATGGCAAAAGGACAAGATGATGACAGCAGTTAAAAATAGAATTATAGAATCCAAACGCAGGAGCAGATGAAACTAAATAAATTATTTGTCTATTGCATAACACATGTTAATATATTGCTGCCAAAAAAAATTGTTCCAAAAGCTGAGTCCATATTTCCCCATTTTGTGGCAAACTAATTCATTTCCGAAAATTTGCCATTGAATTGTAACATTGATTTTCCTTCCCTCATTTTCAGAGAACCCTTTTAAACTTGACAAATAATGGTTTTGTTTAAAGATGATGAACACAGCAAGTTTCAGTTAACTTCATATTGTGCATTCATTCATAGCAAATTCTGCCTTTTCCTGTGAGTACATATCTAGATTCTCTAATGCATGCCCTTAGCATTTAATTAAAACAAGACCATCTTAATTTAAATCCTTTAGCAAATTTGAGAGCCTAAGTCATCCCAGAGCATTACAGAACAAATAGAAGCATCTTTGCTGCAGCAAGCAACACATTGTGAGCAATGCATCTTCCACTTGTGAGTGTCTCCGACCGTCATTAGGAGGCCTTCCATCATAGTAGACTAAATACAAGGATATAGAAGAGGATGATGGCATATTGTTGTAGCTCTATACTGCAGGATGACCGGTTATCATGCTCATCATTAATGACTCTAGAAAATTATCATTCCCTGGTGGGAGTTTTCATGCTAACAATGGCAAAATTCATTCTCTATTAAAGTTATGACTGTAGATGGTTCTTTGTCTACAAACACTATGTGACAAAACTTTATTTGGTAAACATCTGACAACAAAATGCATCCCTCTAATAATCGCTTCAGATGAACTTTGATGAAGAAATGGAAAAGACAATTACTATGAAGTTTCAGATTCGGTATGAACTGACTGATCAAACAGCAAGGCGCATGCAACAAGGTAAATGACACGCTAAAATTCAAATTGACTATAACAATTAAGCCAAAGCAAATCCCATGCAAGGGTTAGTGATGAACAAAAAGGCATGTAACCGAGAAAATTAGTGCATATGCTCCAAAACGCTTGGTTTCCACATACTTTAGTTTTTAAATAAAGAAATAAGTTAAAATTAAGATGCACAATGCATTGCAGAACTGCTACATGATCATGATTATCACGATCGCATAATACTTTATGCAGCACCATCAATACCCGATATAGTACAAAGTTGAATGGTGTCATAATGCAATTACCTCAACGCCAGCACCACGATGGTAATCCATAGACAAAGTTTCTGCTGTTCTTTTCCCTTCATCATAACAGCTCCTAACACCTAAAAAGATAAATAAATAGAATTAACAAGATTTATAGGGTGACTGACAGATCAAGCAATGAAAGAGCAATAGCACAGAATTACACAATATAAGCAGAGAACAAATGAAGCCGGACATCAAAATGTACAATAATAACATGCAATGACTGCTTCAGACCAAGATTCGCCGTCTCGGTACTCGATCCCGTACCGGTGCCACACTAGCACTGTATCGGTACAGTATGGTATAAATTTTTTTTTTAATGTACCGATTGTCGGTACGCCATCCGTACCGAATACCGGTATTAAACTGGTATGGTACGCTCTGTACCATCCTGCTTGAGATGGTACCGCGAACCATGCATCAGACTATTTATCCTCCTTAATAAAAGAAACTAACAATCATTCATTGATATATAGCTTACCAATAGGATTGACATGGCCCCAATAAGTCTCTTTCTGAGGGTGCTCAAGCGGGTCGCCATAAACCTCACTAGTACTAGTCAACAAGAAGCGAGCTCCAATTCTCTTTGCCAAGCCCAGCATGTTCAAGGTTCCCATCACATTCGTCTTGTATTCATGGTTAAGGATTTAAAGCAAATGTCTTGAAGAGGAAAACTTATCAATGCTACTATACCGAGAAGCCTATCATTAGCAAGATTAAATACAAATCAAGGGAAAACTCAGTTAAAAAGAAACTAAAGAAAAAAATGGCAGAGACACACAAACAAGCACAAAGAGAATAGTCTCTCTCCCATGCCAAGGAAGAGTAAAGAATTAAACAATTCAAAATTAATAAGGTAAATTAAATTCAGTTAAGATGTTGCCAAGGAAACAACAGGTAGCGAGCAGATGTGCATCTCTAACAACTTCACACCTCATAAATGCTTCAATATCCAATCTAAAATCTACTTTAAATAAGCAAAATATCCCTCGATTCACCTCCAAATTAAAGAAACTCGCTACCTCAAAAACCAAACAATACCAACAAAACGTAATTACTGGCAACCCCAATGTAAATCAGCTTCTGACAAGCAAAATGTTCCCCAATTCACTTGATATTAACTCCTAATCCAAGAATTCTGGGAAAAAGTGAAGCAAAAAATCACCAAAAAAACAGAACCAGGATATAATGGTCTTGATGGGATTATACTTGTAGTGCACCGGCGAGGCCGGGCAAGCGAGGTGGTAGATCTGGTCGACCTCGAGGAGGATCGGCTCGACGACATCGTGGCGGATCAGCTCGAACCTGGGATTGCCGAAGTGGCGGACGAGATTGTCCTTGCGCCCCGTGAAGAAGTTGTCGAGGACGATAACGCTGTCCCCCCTGGCCAGCAGCTTGTCCACGAGGTGGCTGCCCACGAACCCCGCCCCACCGGTCACCACGATCCGCAGCGCCGGCTTCCGCAGCCCCACCGGCACCCTCCTCCCTCCGCCTCCGCCGGCGACGGACGCCTTGGTCGTCGAGGAGCGGTCGAGGGAGGGGTGACGGAAGGAAGGCAGGAAACGGTGGGGGCCTTCGTCGGAGGAGGAGGAGGAGAGGCGGGAGAGGGATGAGTGGTAGTAGGGGGAGAGAAGGAAGAAGGAGGAGGCGATGATGACGCCCGCGAGGACGAATAGGAGGCGCTGCTCACGGAGGAGGTAGGAGGCGGCGGACCGGAGGAAGGAGGAGGAGCGGGTCTGCTGCTTTGCGGACTTGCTGGAGTAGGAGGGGGTGTGGGTGTGGGTTGGGATCTGGTGCTGCTGGTTGAGGCTGGGTTGCTTGTGGAGCTGCTTCATGGCGGGATCGGAGGGGCGAGGAGGATCTCTGGTTGTTCCGCGGGGAGATCAGACAACCGGTTCCATGGATGGAGATCTCTCGGTGGTTGTTGTGGGCGTCGGTTGCTCCCGCTGCCGAGGCACGAGGACAGACCGACAGGGTGGAGGAAGTTATAAAAACTAGTAATAGAGCGGCGGCGCATCGTACGAGACGACCGCATAGCGCAGTGGATTAGCGCGTCTGACTTCGGATCAGAAGGTCGTGGGTTCGACTCCCACTGTGGTCGCTTCCATATTTCCTTCCTAATTTGCAAAAGGAGATTACCATGGTGTTTTTAAAAACAAAAAAATGGTTGTTTCTTTTTATATGTTTGTTTCTGAAACATTTTCTTATTTCTTTTTTCAGCTTTTGTTTTTCAAAAATGTACTTTATTTTTTTATTCTCCTTTTTCTCATCAAATTGATTTTTCTTTTTTATTTTTCAGTTTTTAGAGAATGCATTTATTTTTCGACCAATCTTATTTCTTTTTTTAGCTTTTGTTTTTCAAAAATATAATTTATTTTTTTTATTCTCTTTTTTCTCATCAAATTGATTTTTCTTTTCTGTTTTTCAGTTTTTAGAGAATGCATTTATTTTTCGACCGATCTTATTTCTTTTTTTAGCTTTTGTTTTTCAAAAATGTAATTTATTTTTTATTCTCTTTTTTTTCATCAAATTGATTTTTTTATATATTTCAGTTTCTAGGGAATGCAATTATTTTTCAACCGATCCACAGCTATAAAAGTATAATCTTTAAGAAATAAGAAACCTGGTATCACCGATCAAGTATAATTTTTTAGGATTTTTTTTGCATGGATACCCTTCTAAATATCGAATTTTGCATAAATATTCTTCTAAAATTGATATTTGCATGTATACCCTCATAAAACTCTGTTATTGTACAAATGTCCGTAATATAACGGTTGTTCTAACGGTATTAAAAAAATCATATTTATATTAATTAAAAAAAATTAAAATTTCAAAATTATGCTATTGTCTCTGTTTTCTTCTCCTGCTATCGGGATCGCAATCTATTTGCATGTCTACCCATTAAAGATATTTTAGTTATTTTAATTTGAAACCGTTAATTTTTTGACGTCGTTAGTTAGCGTGAGTACATATGCAAAAACAAAAATAAAAAAAAATGATAAAATGGTAAAACAAGTGTTTTACGAGGGTATACATGCAAATATCAATTTTGGAAGGGTATTCGTGCAAAATTCGTTATTTAGGAGGGTATTCATACAAAAAAATCCAATCTTTTAACACGAAAAAGCAAAGCCATCCCCATCAAGTATAAAAGTAAGAACGATGGAAAGCACTCGTAAGTACATCTCCTTTTCTTCTGCCGCTCTGTCTTCAATGATGCCTAATAAATAAATCCGCATTCATATCCGACGGGTGTGAGCCACCGTTATACCAAAAAAATAAATAAATAAATAATGTGCAAACTTCTCAGATAAAAAAAAAATAGTGATAAGCTCAAAACTAAATTAAAACTATGCTAAAAACGTACCTCCAAAGAGCTTTTACTAGACAATGCCATGGGTTTAGAATCATTTCTAGATTATAATAGATAGGCAAGTTAATTCAGCTTTTAATCCTCGCGATGCAGCAGTCATCCAATGCATGGTGGAAATCAACATTATGGAAATGCACATACACTTGTGAAATTTAGCTCAAATTTAAAAACTATAGCAAAGCTCTGGTATGAAAAACATGTTTTGGTTTTTCAGCAAGTCCCATCTTCCTACTATTTTGAAATTCAAGTTGGGAATTAGTAGAAATGAGATGGTTCCAACTAGATACAGTGCGCACCTATCAAACTAAGCATGAGATTACCTTAGTTACAGATGCAATAATAACTGCTAGAGCTAAGAAATATGGAGTAGTTTCCTTGAAAAATTTCCAATTGGTGCAAAATGTTATAGGCATCAGAAAATACTTTCAGAAATGTCAGTTGTCCCGGCTTGAAGAATTTGGAAAATTCATGATCTTGCAAAATAAGTTAAACAAATTCACCAACATGCTTCTTAATTCATGCTTGACGTGATATAGTCTACGTCACAAAACACATTTGATTCGGGGAAAAAAAAAAAATCTTGCTCATGGCAGAACAGGATTGAAATTAATATGATATCAAATTGACTGATTCGCAAATGTGCTGTTCGACCATTTTCATTTTAGCAAGAAACATAACACCTGTCAAAATACTGCTTACAAGTACATGTCTTCTTTTGTACCCAAAAAAAAAAAAAAAATACAACTTGAACATGTTCTTTCCAGCAATTGCTTCAGAAATCAGACCAAGCACAACAAGACATTCTTCATAGTTCCAACACCAAAACTATACAGTGGTTAGCATCTGTAAGTCCTGGAAAGGGTCAAACCATGAGGAAAATCCCCATGACCAAAGTGGTAGAAGGAAAAGATAACCATGGCAAGCTATCATAGAAGACAATCAACACCAGAGCATTCCCCAAGTTCTACATGATGACCCTGCACAAAGAGGCCACCCTCTTCTTTGAGAGTTCATGCATTGATGGCTACAGCATTGATTTTTGGAGAAGCATTAATGGGGCTTGAAATGGAAAAGACTGAACTTGGATAAACGATATCATGACTCTTTTTCCTCCAGCTATTCATGTTTCGAGCTATAAGAAATTCTAAGATTTCTTGGTGATGTTGCAAACATCTTCGTAAATCAATGCTTATAAGCAACCTTCATGGAGCTGACAAATTTAGAATAAGTTTGATGACAGTGACTTAGAGGCCTCTCATGAAGACATGCATAACGATTTGTTTTGTTAGAGAGATAAGGATTTAGGTACGAACAGACTTGATTATCTGTAAAAAGTAAAATTAAGTTGGAGTTAGATTGTAGAGCAGGTAATCCACACTTATCTTCTCCATGCATCAGAAAAGATTGAAGAAAGAGATATCCAAAGGTTAAGAATTTTGAGAGATTGGGAGCCCAGGTTCCATTAATTAGCATGGCTTTTTCTAGGATACATAAAACCACATTTCAGTGGAACTAATTATCCTAGTTTTATTGGATAATATGCAGCTGCTGCCTCCCTTAAGTAACCAAAATCTTATTTGACTTCATCCCTTCCCTTGTCAACTTCAACTGAAACACTCTCATTGGAAGATCTTTTTCGTATGTCATAGTATGCATGATCATTTTGCATTTCTGCAGCCTAAAAGATGATCCTATATCAGATGCCTACAAAGCATTGATGAAGCCAACAGGTTCGCTCCAGCTAAATAGATCGGTCCAGGATATCCTAAGAACCAACACAGGTAGGATTCTTTGTTTTCTCTTTAATAAATAAATAAACATATATGTATGTATATATGTGTGTGTTTGTGTGTGTGTGCGTGTGTGTAACTATATACGTATGTATGTATGTATGTATTTATATATGTGTGTATATATACGGAACTCCCTGTCCTTCCATGAAATTTTAGGTTGATTTGTCCATCTGCGCAGACCTCGAAGCAACCATCGCAGGATCC